>NC_066623.1:5798206-6433913 GCF_025201925.1 Gopherus flavomarginatus
GTAGCTCAGCAGTGATCAGTGTCTAAGAATTCAATCTTTGTATGCTATCTGCTCATTGGAAATCTAGGTAGATGCTGCTTCTAGCTAAGGCTGCCAATGGCAGCGAACATCTGTTAGGATGCTAGGAGAATGCTGGACCTTCAGATGCTGCATGGAAAGACAGGCCAGCACGGTGGCTATGTGAGGTTACAGGCCTTCTTGCAATCTGGTGGGTCTGGGGACCGAACTCCCCACCACCCTCAATGAAAGGAGGAATGTTAACTCCCAAACCCCTGTGTGGTAAGAACCTGTGACTGGTCCTAGGTTTGGTGTAGAAGGGCCTATGTTGTTCCACCTCCAACCTCAGCCCTAAAGTGGGTCAAGTGAGATGTCATTTATGCCCCAGGAAAACCCTGAGCAGATTTTTTCTTTAGACTTCACCTTTCTTTGCTCATTTGTCCAAAGCACATTCACCCGGGACACCTTCAGACACCAGACAGGGCTGAATGCACCTTGTGGTCCTTTGGCTCCAAGTTTAATAATGAGCCAACTTCCCGAGCCTGATGGATAGACTCCCTGTCTCAGAACACTAATTACGGATGTGGAAACACAAAGGAGAAACGGCTTTCACTCTCTCTCCCTTTCTGGAAAGGAAAGAAGAAAGAGGAAAAAAATAGAACACAGGCTTGTGGTTCTTGCAAAGACCCTTTCCTCCCCCGTACTTGGAGAGGTCTCTGCTCTCCTGTTTGCTGGAGACGACTAACGGACCCTGTTGCTCCCTCCGTGCCGAGATTAATTCATCCACAGCGATGAGCCAACTCATTAATCACTCTGAAGAGCTGTGTCAGCAAGAAGCTGGCAAGGTGACTGCTGGAAATGGTTGGGCGAGAGAACCAATCACAGCGTTCGCCACCCTGCCCATCAGGTTGCTGTAAAACAAGCAGATAAAAACCCTGCTCGGGTTCTGAATCGAGTGTAATGCAGAGGTTTGACAATCAGAAAGGGCAGGTGAAAATGAAGGGCTCCGGGGATGCAGCAACGGGGTAGATTTGCTGTCCGTTCAATGCCCCAGTGCCAGGATTGCTCCTGGTTAACACTATTAGCAGTGATGAGGAGGTGGGCATGGTTCCAAAACACTTCAGCTAGCTGGCTGTCCAGCAAGGAAAGCTCAGGTGACCCATCCTTACGGGGCATAGGAAGGGTCATAGTCCCCATCTGCAGCAATAAGAGGTAAGTAGCATGTTCCCAGAGGCTCAGCATCCCCAGCACTCTGGCTGCTGCTCACCCACACAGTCTGGTTTCTTAAAGGCACAGCTGAGCTCCAACAGAATGAAGAGATTTTTACAGGAGCCCTCGGCTCATCTTCAGAGGGCTGGCACGTACAAAGTCTAACAGCCAGGCCAAGCCTCACCTGCTGGTGGCAGCTGTAACTGAACATTTGGGAATGAGCAGTGCCTCCAAAAAGAACGTGTGGGGCACAGGTCAGTGGAAGGCATGGCTAGGCTCCAGAAGCTGAGTGCTCAGATGAGCCAGCTCCTGTGAAATCAACTGGTACTTGCACTACGCTATCTATCAAGGGGGCTGGAGGGCCAGCTTCCATTTCATGACTTGCACCAGGAAATCTCAATTTCTCTGTGCTAAAATAATACATTCAGTGGAACTAACCAGGAGAGTAGCTAAGGCACCATAAAGAGGAGCATGATGGGAGACCTAGACAAACCAACAGGGCCTGATTCTCAGACACACAAGTGCTTTTCAGCCACTCTGGCTGTGTGAAGTGGCCTTGAAGGGGGAAGCAACGACCCCCTGAGACTAGCTCCTGTTCAGGGGGCCTCCCAGCTGCTGTGGAGCTGAGGTAAGGGTTCTTCACCAGCCGTACTTCCAGCACTTTGTATAGGGGACACATGTGAGGGGCTGTGGCATAGTACACCATGCTACAGCTGTTCTCTGCCTCCCATGGCCCACAGGGAATTAGGAGGCACAGGAAGAAGAGTGTGAACTAGAGCAGCCCTAACTCACACCAAGGCCTCAACAGGGCTCTGAACAGCGTCAGACTATGTGGAAGCATAAAGGTGGCCCAGGGCCACCCCCATCTTACTACTGTCCCCAAGTAGCTGAGAATTGGGCTCACAGATCACAGCAAGAGTGACAAATGTTAAATATCCCTGAGCTACAGCAGCAGCTGCAAAACATCATCTACCCACAATCTTTTCCAGCCCTCGGTACTAAGTCACACAAGGTGACCTTGCCTAGTCCACCAGAGCTACCTCTCCTTGCTCCGACCCCTTTTGTTTTTCAGATTAATTTTTTTCTCCTGTTTTTGCTGATCTCACTGTGGCCCTTAGGGCTGGGAGATGTTATTTTTAACGTATGATATAAAAGGGATCTGACAGCACCGTGCTGTAAAATGCCAAGTGCCAAATCATAAGGAAGTCTGTAAATAATATTTCAGATGTCCAAAAGAGAAAGCGAAAATACTGATGGTGCCCGAGTGCATGTCTAACTTCAGCCTCACTCCACACAGAGAAGTGCATTTGCACTTGGCATAAATCTGCACTGGGGTGTTGGGTTTTCAGTGGTTACAAAAGGCACCTTTGTGCTTTATTCCATTGTCTTAGGTACCAGAGAACCCTGACAGAGTTAAGCCATGTGCAGTGTTTCCATATCAAATTCTGTTTGGCTGGTCCCTTGAAGAGAACCAGTGCCTAAATGCTGTGGTGCTGGGCAGAAAGAGTGGTTGCCTTTAAAAAGTCAGCATTTGCCAGCAGTTACCACATTGCGGTATCTGCAGTTTCCCCTGGGGTTGGGAGAGACGTGGTAATGGAGGGACCTGAGAGAGGAGACTGGTAGGAGTCGGAGATGAGAGTGAGGGGAACCCAGAGATGCAGGCAAATTGGGAAGGTCTCAGGCAAACACAGGAAAGTTGGGAGATGGGTGACAGAGAATAAGGGGAGGGAAGAAAAGGCTGATGCAAGGATCGGAAGGGGAGAGCCGCTAACTCCTACGGGAGGGGTTAGCGGGCTGGGAGATTAGAGCGACAGGAGGAGAGTGGGAGGAGACAGGTGTGGGGAAGGACAGAACTGAAGCAAGGTGATTAAGATAAAAATGGATTAGACTGGCATAGAGTCAGCTGGGGGGAAGTAAGAGGAGACATGATTAAAAGGAGCTTGGGATCTAAAAGGTACAGAGGAGCTGATCTGTGTTTAAGGGAGATGAGAAAGGATCGGGGTATTATGTCTGCCCTGGCTGGATCAGGAATAGGGTAACCAGATGTCACGATTTTATAGGGATAGTCTCGAATTTTGGGTCTTTTTCTTATCAACCCCCACCCCACCCCCCCGTCCCAATTTTTCACATTTGCTGCCTGGTCACTTTAATCAGGAGACATCTAGGGAGAGCAAGGGAGAAAGCGTGTGGGTATGAAGACGAAGGGCCCTAGCTACCAGTGGCTCTTGGAGGGTGTTATAGAGAAACTGAGAAAGCAGCCTACTAATAATTGCATGGAGAGCATTTGGTTAGCTTCCTTAGCTATTTCTACTGGACTGGTGATCAACTGATGCGGCTGGGCTTACACGACAGTGCATTTGCCACCCCAGACCTACCCTTTATTTTCTGTATAGTATTCTCACATGTAGATTGTGGCGTGTTTGCCAAAATAGGTTCTCCAGCTTTGAATGAGTGAAATCATCGAGACCAGACCTTGTCAGCCTGCCTCGGTGGGGCTAACTCCAGATATATGGGTGGCAGAATCTGTACCTCAGGGTGGTTACTCACCCAAGAGAAACAAACAGATGCATCTTTGCCCTCTTCATCTCTCTACGTTGGTTACATTATTTTGAAACTTCTGGGTACTGCTAAGACCACAGCTTATCCTGTTGGATCCTCTACATTATAAGGTCTTTGGGACAGGACCTATGTTATTTGCTTGGCTCTACTTTCAATAAATAATAATAATGCCTCACTCTTATAGGGCACTTTTCATCAGTATATCTGAAAGTGCTTTACAAAGGGAGTGAGTATCGTCTCTATTTTACAGATGGGTAAACTGAGGCACAGTCATTTGTCCCCAGGAGCAGAGCCTGGAATAGAGCCCAGCTCTCTTGAGCTCCAGTTCAATGTGCTATCCCTTAGGCCACACCACCTGCCTTTATCTCGTGTCTATTGGCACACATGCTTACGGAGCCATATAAAGAAATAAGTAATCAAATTATAACAGGATACATTGTCTTACAATTCAAAATAACCTGTTGCCCCCTAGACTTTGCTCCTTACATCACAGAGGACAACAGCCCACTTCCTTCCAGCGCTGTGAGAGCATTCCACCCGCCTGTTCCCAGCCAAGCACAAAAGAGTACCTCGCGCTGTCATGCTGATCAACTCGACAAATAAAAAACAGAAAAAGAAGAGAAAAGTGGAACAACAGGAACCTACTTTGAGCAGTTGGGGTTAATCCGACTCAAAGCCTAAATCCATGTTAACAGCTAATCCAGTTAGTATGGCTTTCATTGGGAGCTCTGATAAATCCTTTAACCTCTTGCTAGAAACTAGGAGCAGCTTAACAGCTCAATGTGCATGGGGAAGCCTGTCAATAATGCTGCTAAGCAGGTATTTAGCAGGATTTAAGAAACGAGCATGTGACACCTTCTCCTTAATGAAGCAATTGCGCTTCTCACCCTCAGCTGAATGGAGGTTAGTGTTGCCTTGAGTTTGCCTATGGTCAATTTAAAAAAAAATACATCCCTTCAGCTCTCTGCTTGGCCTTTTCTTGCTTTCCTGGGTTCAGCGTGTCCAAGGGAAAAGAATGGAAAAAGCATTGGTTGGGTTCCGAACTGGAGCAAATGAGCTGTACTCCTAGTCTTGACTAGTGGCCTGCTCAGGCCTCATTTTAAAGCCCAAACTGAGCCCAAGCCCAAGAGAGTCGAGTTGCTTTCTGACCCGACCCTGCCCCCCAAACCTGAGATGACGCTGCCACCATCTCCTGCCCGTGGGGTCGACATGGTGGTGGCTGCACGTGCTGGTGGCTGCGTACCCCTCTCCTGCTGCCAACTGTGCTCTGAGTGTGCTGCAGAGCGAGATTCTGCAAGCCTTTGGCACGTTCTCGCTACAGCACACACAGAGCCTTGAGGTGGCAGCGGCGGGAAGGAGCAGGGCATGTAATTGCTGCTGTGTTGTCCCCTTGGGCAGGAAGAGGGGAGCAGACCCAAACCCGAAAAAGTCCAGTTGTTTTATGACCTGATCTGAAACTGATACTCATGGTTGGGTCCTGCTGGGCTCTGGTCAGATTGCAGGGCTGTAATCTTGACGTGTTTTCTTTGGAGAGATCACCAATACATGGAAAATTGAATGACTTTTCCCCCTCTTTTTTTATTTTTTAAGGGACTGTGTTTCATATTGGTGAAGGATGCCAGATGGACAGTCTTGGGGATTTGCGCCATCTATTTACTCACAGATTGGGCAACAGCAGGGAAAGCTTCCTTACCAATGCTCTACAAAGATGCAGATTCAGGGGGATGGCCTCCAGCATTCAGAGGGTAGTTGATTGTCCAAGCTCATCCAGCTCTTGGCCTCTCTGGGGGCCAGTTGTGGTGAAGGGTTTGTGATATGACCACATGTTCTCTAGAAATGGAGCTGAGACCACCTACCTCATTTCAGATGGGCCATGGAAGAAACATCAGATGGTGATAACTTTCAGGTAAAACTGTGCCCGCCTTGATTGAAATCAGTGATCTTAAAGATGAAAGGCTGCATGTATTACACTCAGGAAAGCAATGTTAATTTTTAATAACATAACACAAGGCTACCTGGAGTACCCACTAGTGGGTCATGGGGGAACTTTTAGGGGGACCAAATATTCTATGTGTAGACACAGGCATGTGTAATTACAGTTACAGTACACTGCACCTAGGAAGGTGTATCTTCCATGTCCTCCAGCTTTGGTTAGAACGCCTAAGAAGGAAGAGGAAAGGTAAACGGAAAATGTCAGTGGTCCCTGGGTGCACGTGCACACACACACACATATACATTGAGGGCAAATCTACACTAGAAAATTAAGTCGACCTAAGTTATGTCAACATACAGCCACCACAGTTTGAATTGGTTTTACATGTCCACAATACACTCCTTGTGTCGGCGGTGCACAGCCTCACCAGGAGTGCTTGCATTGATTTAACTGTCACTGTGGGGCATTCTGGGATGGCTTCTGAAAGGCAGCAACAGTTGATATAAGCAACACGGTGTCTACACTGACATGGCGTCAACCTAACTACATCAACCTTAGCACTACGCCTCTCACGGAAGTGAAGTCATTAAAGTCAGTGTAGTGGGCAAATTACATTGGTGGGTGCTACATTTTAGTGTAGATGCTTACAGAGTTAGGTTGATGTAAGGCAGATTACGTCAACCTAACTCTGTAGTGTCGACTAGGGTTGAAATGATGAAGCTCAGAGGTTGAGGACATTTCTCAGAATTCCACTCCAGGTTTATCACTGGGAGAGACCTGGTCAATGATAGAGGTTCAATGCGTTTCCTTTTGCTTGTTGGATTCTAGACACACGCATCCTATTCATTTCCATTCACTTTCATAGATGAAAAGTCATTTTGTGCTGCTGCTTTTTTTCAGCCGAGGAGGAACATTACATTACTGTTGCTTTTTACTGTGTTCAACCACTGTAGGAATAAGAGGCCCACGGAACATTACATCGGCTTTACCATCAGACTGTTCCACTCATTGCCATACAAAGGAAGGCAAATCACAGCAGCTCTGGATATTGTTGTCACTAGTGCAAAAGAGCTACAAATGTCATCAGGGTCTTTTAGAGGAAAACACTATTGATCCCTCAGAATCTGAGCTCAGGCTGTCCTGAAGAAGGCAGGGAAAGTTATAATAAAGCCAACGGTAGGATAATGCAAGAGAAAAATAATACCACTCCAGAAATCTAAGCAATATTTATACAGCTTCGCTAAAGGCAAAGATTATGTGCCACCAGGAACAGTCCACTTCCAAACAGAACTTTTTTCCATTAGCTGGGGCAACAGGTCCACAGGTGTACTTAGATAGTAAGCTTTTGGGGGAGAGACTCTTTTTGTACTGTGCTTGTACAGTGCCTATGTAATGCCAACAGACCCCACTCATCGGTGAGCAGGATCAAACCGGGGACCTCTTGAGTTTAGTGCCTGAGCCTCTACAGCATGAGCTAAAAGCCAATGAGCTGTTAGTTAAGAATATAAAATGGACTCAATCTCTGTCTTCTTAGGTGGTCTCGGTG
Organism: Gopherus flavomarginatus; assembly: GCF_025201925.1. Lineage (NCBI taxonomy): Eukaryota > Metazoa > Chordata > Testudines > Testudinidae > Gopherus > Gopherus flavomarginatus. The sequence continues at coordinate 5,805,451 of NC_066623.1, forward strand.
CCACTAGATGGGGCAGAACACCACACCCAGAAGGTGTGTGGGTTACACGTAGTCCAGTGGGGTTCTGATCTTTGATTACCCCATGAACACACCATTTATGCACTACTGTAATACAATTAATAATGAATGAGGTCAGAAATTACCCTGGTCATTTCTGACCTCATTCATTACTGACAGTGTCATTACATAATGAATTCCATGAGTTTGCATTGCGATTACTTAGATAGTTTTGTCTTTTGTGTTATCATGAGGGCCTGGGTTATAATTTCAGTCCCACCCACTTATTTTTCCATTCTTAATTTTGTGTCTCTTTCAAAAGCACTGTCATGATATATGGAATCATAGAACATTTTAAACAGGAGACATTTATTAAAGAATCCAGCAAACTGCAGAGCAGCAAACAAGCTCCCACACAGCTTAAGCTTCAACTGAGTCTCCCTTGTTTACCAGGGGCCAAACTCTGCCTTGAACTCTATACCATGCACGGAGACATCTAGTAGCTGAGTAATATGGTGCAAGAAAACATAGCATAGCAGCACAAGTTGGGGTGCTGGGCAACTAATTATCCTGCCTACATGCACAAAAGCCTGTTGTGTCCCTCTCCCCCCTTTTTGTGTGTGTGCAGAAACAGTATGTTGCATATACAAAACCATAGGACAAGGCAATTCCTCCCCCTCGCCCCATATGTGCACTTACTCAAAAGGACAAGTGGCAAGGGGTATAATCTAATGTTAATCTTTATAAACATTGCATATAATCTACAAACTATAATCACAGGTTAAACTATACGGTAGCTAGTGTGCTAGGATCCAAAGCCAGTAGCATTGTCACTTGAGCTAAAGAAGCACCTCTATTGCCAGTCACTGGTAGCTATAATAAATATGTATCCTGCAAGTCCTCCAACCAGCAAAGAGAAAGACCATCATGTATTTCCCTTCCTTCCAAGTATTAGGACTGTCACAGTTGTTCCAGGCCAGCCTGGACTAGGCCTATATACCAATTCAGCTAGGACATACTAAGGCCTGTCAGGCTGCTTGTGATTAGGGAGTCTGACCCTTTCATGAACACTCACCATTAGAGGTCGCTGTGAGCATCACACAAGTGGATATAGTCTGAGGGCTCCAGAACTGTAGCTAGATACTGAGCAGTCCATGATAGATAAGTCTCATTGGGGTACAAATCATATGCAGGCTCCTGTCCTGCCTGCTCATATGTCACTCTCTTCTGCAGACATCAGCCATGCTGGAGATTTCCCAGTGCTGTTTTAGTCCTTCAGTGAGCATTGACTGAGGGGTTACCCCTGAGCCATCTGTCCAATACACCATCTGACTAGACCTTCTGTTAACCCTGCCTCCTGAGAAGTGGGACTGATATTCCAGGCTTCCTTCTGCTCTCCAGAAAATAAACAAATCGATATGAAAAGGAGACTCGGTGCTGCTGTTCTGACACAGCCTGGCTGAGTCTTGAGCGACACGCTGTGTGAAAAATACACAGTAAATGCCAGTGCTCATCACTGCCACGTACTTGCACCAAACACCTATAAAGAGCAGGTGAAGTTTGTGTGAAATTCTATCAGCCCCAGTATACCAGCTGGATGGAGGATGATTTTGAAAACAGTAGCAAAAGGTTAATTTGTGGGGATTTCTTTGGATGCCTGGGTGAAGAGTACCTTGAAACCATCTTCCGGTGGCTAGAAAATCTTGCTGAAATTGCTCCCCTTCTCCACAGAATGCTTCTACTCTGTGAAAGCCAGATCCACGGAGTAATACTGGTTCACACTAGCTGAAGATCTGGCCCAGAGCATGCTCAGGGGAGAGGCAGGGGTACTACTGTGACAAGTAGAATATATCAGGGCTCAGTTTTTGTGGGCCAGACGGGCTCAGCTCAGAGGTAACATTTTCTAAAGTACCTCAGAATATTGCAGCCAGCTCTGGTGTCTGCATTTTAAACAGGACATTGAAAAACTGGAGCATGTGCAAACAAGAGACACAAATGGATGACGTGGTAGGTAGCATGGTACCAAGGATCTGGTCTCCTGGTCACTGGTTAGATTATAACTCAGGTGAGCAGAGATCAGAAATCACTACTGGTGTTCAGCTGCTTATGGGAAATCACTCAATGTTCCCCATTGAGTTGCCAGTGGACAGACCCCCACTTTACAAGAAAACACTACCCCAGCTGGTGTTAACAGGCACCTCTGTTTTTATAGGCCCTGTCCCGACTTTTTTGATAAAACTGGGCATTTGTTTCATTTGCTCTTGCCAACTGATCAAGCAACCCACCTGGCAAGAACAACCTGGACAAATGCCCAGTTCTGTCAAAAACGTGGGGTGAGATTCCTGGTGGGGTGCAGAGTAACGTGCAGGGGTTGAGGGAGTGAGTGGCATTGCCAGCCCTGCGCTGGAGGAAGGGCTAGGGAGGGTGGCTTGGGCCATTCGGCCCCGCATACAGCGGGGAGAGGAGAGCCTTGGGCGGCCCCGAACAAGGAGGGAAGGGGGTCGTGGGGGATAGGCGAGGGGGGTTAGGGACATCCCCTGGGAAGGGACCTCAACCAGGGACCTCAGCCCAGCCCTGCACCAACAGGAGGCAGGCAGGGCTTGGGGGAGGGGTCCCGGCTGGCCGGGGGGCATCTCATTTTCCCTTCAGGAAAATATGGTCACTCCACAGAGAGGCCAAGGCCTGCATTGTCAGTGAGAATGAACCCCCTTCATTCTCCTCTAGAACAGTTTCACATTTATTGTGATTATTTGCATTGCAATAGCTCCTAGAAGCCCAAGTCACGGACCAGGGCCCCATTGTGTTAGGTGCTGTACAAACACATCATAAAGATGGTCCCTGCGTGGCACGGTGCCAAAGAACTCACATTGCCCAGATGGTGTTGGTAAAAGCCTACACTGCCACTCACCACGAAGTACACACCTCTGAGAAAACAAAAGACTTCACTGTCCAAGCCTGTCACCTTTCATGAGCACTAAATTCACTACACACACACAGTTGACCAGGGCTCCTGAAAGCTTTTGCTTTACCATTCAGGGCCAGCTTGGCAGCCCAGCCTCTGACTTTAGAACACGCAGAAGAGTGTATCTGCAAAAGTGAGCCCATGGGCGGTTGGACAGTCAGGCACCTGGCTGCCTAATTTGCACATTCAAACGGCCCTTTGCTCCCACAAAATACAAAGAGGGAAACCTGTCTTTGTAAGCAGCTGGTCAAAACTAGAGCCTGCTGTGGAAGTTCTGGTGCTTGAAGCATTGTTTTATCAGTAAATTGGGGTACTACTTGGTGATGGCTGGGCTGAGCCTGAGACGTAATTTAGTTATCCAAGCAGCACGAGCATGCGGGTACTGTATGTTTAAATCTATAGCAGGAAGCCAGGTGGGGTCCGGTGTGGGGAAAGTTCTCAGTAGAGGCTCTAAGCAGAGGCAGAAGAGCTTTAAGAATTGTAGTGTTCTCTGTAGTCTAATGAAGTTCCTTGTTCAGTGCCCGAAGAATCTGACACTGAATCTTTACCACTGTCTTACAGTAAAAGACAGAGCTGGCTAAAATCAGAGGCAGAACTAGACAGAGCCTTTTTATTTGTGCCACATGCTCAGTCTGCACCACATTGTCCTAATCAGACATTCCTTCTGGAGCTTCATCTTTGCTGCATAGTAAAAAGTAGGAGACCGGGCCACACGCCCTCAGTCTCACTGCAAATAATCCAGGCAAATGCAAGCTGAGGGAGTGAATCGGAGGGCAGGCCCAGGTAATGCCAGCCCTCCTGTAAAAGACTGCCCTGAGTTCCCTGCAGCAGGCTTCCTACCCCAGTAGGCTAGGCACAGCCGCTCCAACAGATGCATTCGCCCAGCATGGAGGGATTCAAATTAAGGTCGAAAGGGATATAGCAACAGAGAGGCTGTGAATGGATTGTTCCTCACACGCAGCCATACCCAGATGTGCATTCCCCATAATTTATTATGACAATTAGAATGCATCATTCCTATGCGCACTTGCACACATACCTCCCTCCCCCCATACACACACGCAAACCAAAATGTGCTCACTTATCTGGAAAAGAAAATAATCATGGGAGCCATTCATTTCACTGGCTGGGAAGCAGTTCCCTGGACCTTAATCAGAGGGAGAGCAGGCCGGGGGCAATAAATTAATGTATGAATAGTCACAGAGCTACCCTTCATGAAGAGAATTTTGTTTGAGGCGGGGGCGTGAAGCTACTGCCCAGAACCATTGTTTGTCTGAATGGTAGTTTGGTGGCACAGTTAGAGGTTTTGCTTTTTAGTGCTTATGGAAATGAAGGAATAACAGAGCCACAGTTAGTCCCCAGGGACTGTCCCCTGAAATGTACCTGCAGCATGACATGATTCCATGAACAGGATTCAGGCTTCAGCATTGCCTGTTGTCCGACACCGAGAGCTTTTCTGCGCACAGCGGTCATTGGGCCACCTTGCGTCTAACCAGGCATTAAGGCTCTTCCCCGTTAGGACTTCTCCCCATCCAGGAGGCTCAGCTCTGTGACGAATAAACCACGAATCCTGGTTTCCATTTAGCACTGCTCCTCTCCACCGTAGCCAGTGGAGGATTCATGATTTTGCCGCCCCTAGGCCCTGAAATAATTCTCACCCCCGGCCACCTATGAACTTGTTTCATTTTAGTTCAAAAGTATTTGTAAAAAAACTAAATCTAAATATCATTAAAATAATTGAACATTTATAAAAGTTTTATTATAAATCAAATTACAAGCACAGCGGACCCTCACTTGAATGCACGTCTGTAGAGTGCGATTTCGCTTATAGCGCGGGACCGCGCATGGATCCAAAACCCCACGTTCAATAAGTGCTATGATTGGTAGGATCACAGCATCACTGATGCCGCAATTACAAAAATGCTGCAATTATAAATGTGCCACCCCGGCAAATTTGCCACCCTAGGCCTAGGCGATAATATGCCACTGACCGTAGCTATTGATCATTGCATGCGTCAGAATGAGCTACCTCAAAGGGACGCCAAAGAGTTTGATATCTGGAGCTTCATCTGCATGACTACAGCAGAAGAATGAGGTCTCAGGGAAAGTCAGTCAACCATCCTTCTCTAACATCTATGAGTCGGAGGGTAGGGATTTATTATCATTATTACAGTAGCACCCAGAGAATTTGATTGGGCTTGGATTCCAGTTGTGCTAGGTGCTGCACAAACATAGAAGTCCTTTACAATCTAAGATCTACAGCACATTTTGAGAATCTCTGCTCGGTGACTGGGGGGCGCAGTGTCTCTCGTGGTAGAGAAGGGTCAGAACTCAGTTGTAATAATATCAAGGGGATTCTTTATTGAGATGAGGCCACTAGACACAAGCCAAACCCCGTTCTGATTGCTTCTCCAACTCCCAAACTAACCACACAGAGCCTGCCCCACTGAGTGTCACCAGACAGTGAGCAAGTGGCAGAGTTCGGGGTTGAACCCAGGGATCAACATCTAATCCCACACTCTGACTACTGTACAGTCCTGCTTCCTGTTAAACTGTAGCAATAGGCAAGTACCCCTACACCACTTTACACTAGATTAAGATCTGTCCTCAAGCGAAGTGACTAATCTGAACATATTTTAGCTCTGTACATATCTCACTGCTGCAGTGGTAGGCACAATACAGATCAATAAAGTACAGAAATAAGGAAAGAGATCGGCTTTGCCTCTTTTCAGAAGTGATGGGCTCTGAACAGAACCAGATTTTTTTCTTCTTCTTACTGACATTGATGGTGTCTCAAAAGCTTTGGAGCTTAGAAAAAAAGCAGCCTGACCTTGAAAGTGTCACTACTCGGGAGAGGTGTCACAGCTCCCCTTGTCAAGCCCACTCCATACTATACACTCTAGAAATTCCCCATTCAGATTTAAAACTCATGGAGAAAAATGTTCATGGTCATTAATTAATTCACCAGTGATCCCAGGGGGATTTCCTCAGTGCTGAGAGCTAAGGCCACTTAGGGTTTTCTGCAGGGATGCAATCCAAAGGCTATGCAATTTCTTTTCTGCCCAGGAGGGAGCTCTTTCCTCCAGGAACCTTCAGATTCCCGACGGTCCTGTCTGAATCCTAATTTTATTTTTAGTCTTTGCACAACTTGTTCTGGTCATATTTCTCTCCAGCAGCACATCAGCACAGTACCTTCTTGCTGGCTGTAACTTCCCCTGTTTCCCTGGCACAGTCAAAGACATGGCCATTGCTCCTACAGCAAAGTGAACCAGGGATGTGATTACTTGGTCTCTAGCTCAACTGTAGCCACAGTGCCTGGCCTGCTGTTATCTCAGGAGGGCAGCACGGAGTAACCTAGGAGATTTGAGTCTGAAAGGAGAAGGCATTGGAGTATATCCTCGGTATTACTGAAGAGTTAATAAAAGGGAAAAAAATCCCTGTTCCTCCTGACTCTTTACTATGCCTTTCTCTTCCTGTCCTCTGTCACATCCTATTTCCTGCAACAGCTTTGCTTGGTTCTCAGTTCATGGGCCAGAATCCCAGTCTAAGTGAGAACAGAACCTGACCTCCCTTGGACCTAAACCTTTTCTCCAGATAGTAGGGTCACTACAACACTGAATAGGTGCTCAGACACAGCCATTCCATGCAGGCCAATGTTGTGTGCCCCTGTGCCATGGCAGATGGACCCGCTGGCCACAGCAGAGCATTTAAACAGCAGCAAGAACAAAAAATAAAATAAAAACCATTTAGAAAAGCAAATCAACAACAACAACCAGGGAGATCTTTGCCTTCAGGGAGCTCCCTTGGGGATGCCCCAGTCAAGCACACCCTACGTGCTGCACAGCAGGAGCCAGAGGCAAAGTGATTGAGGGATGGAACAAAACTTTGAAGTGTGCATTTTAACTAGTGAGGGGGACTTGATCCCATGACCAGTCTGAAAAAATGACAACAACAGGGCTATTTCCACTGGGCCCATCCTAAAAGAGCTCTGGAATAAAAGCGGCCTATTGTAGGCAATTCTGCTTAACTGCCTCTTCAAAGCAATAATCCTACTGCTAAATCCTAAATGTAAATGCCTTTAGGGCTTAAGGGCCATCCAAGTCTCCAGTTCATTTCCAGAGGTTTTATTTAGCTGCAGTGCAATTGTACCTGAGGGCAACAGTAAATGTGGGAAATGCAAAGCTAATCGGTTAACAGACTCACTTCCACTGGCTTGCAAGACAGAAAATAAATAAATAAAATAATAAGGAGGTTGCTGACAAGCACTCGGCTCATTATGTGTGTGTGAGGTTCACTTGAATTGAAATCATTGGTGGGAACACAGCGAACAGCAGTGCTATGGTGACAGAAGAACTAATCTGCTCAGCATCCGAAGGGCCACGATGAACCCTTGGAAAAGCATCTCCTGTTGCAATGTAGGGCAAGTCACTTGGGGTTTGTTGGTTTGTAGTTTTCCCTCCTCTTGCTCTACAGCATCCTGGGTTATTGGACAAATTGGTAACCAAACATGCTGTCAGCCAGAGATACCGCAAATTACCATGGATGTTTATTTACATGTCCCTCTAACTCTAGCGAGTTACTTTTTGCTTGATTTTGGTTGTAGCCACCTGATGTGCAGTAACCTAAGCTAATTAAAAATATTAATTAAAGAGAGAACATCTGGGAGCATAGGATCTTATCCTGCAAAGAACCCTGCAAGCATGGAACCCTACTGCCAGCCAGGGTCTCACAGCCATCAGTAGAATAGTAGTCCACATAGAGGTTCCTTCTGTAAATTCAGATTCATGGGGCAGTTTTTCCTTTACTTTAATGGCAGTTGGATCAGGCCACACTTTTTGCATACACTTTTGCCAACTTTCCTCTAACCTGTCCGGGGAATAGAGGAAAAAAAACCTCACCCCTTCGCCACTCCTAGGTAATCAACAGCCACTGGGTGGCTTTCAGTTGACCGTTAGTTCACCGTGTGGACGGCTGGAGGCATGAAAGCCTGCTTCTTTAATCTTACAGTTTATAAACAATTCCGAAACAAAGCTCTCCCTCCCATTTTAGAAATCTCCTTCCTCAACCACAAATAGGTTCATCATGATGCAAAGAGCTAACAGCACGGAGGTGGTTGGAAAACCTGTTCCTTATACATCAAAAATAATAAAATAAATAAAGCCTCTTCCTTGCACCCAGTTTTGTGGTAACCATCTCCTTTGCCCTCCTTTGCCCTCCACCACCTCACTGCTGCCACCCCTGTCACTTTTAATTTAACTTTCATAGTCAAAAACAAAAGTGATTATAATACATTTGGATTGTCAGCTGTTTGGGACAAGGCCTGTCCTCCTGCGCCATGTGGAGTCTCCAATCCTGATCCAGCTTCTGGGTGCTGGTGTAATCCAAATAACTATATCTAACGCCACACCGATAACAGCTTAGAATCCTTATTCTGATGGCCGGCTGGTGTAAGTCAATGGAGTTGCACCAGCGTAATAACTAAGAGCAGGATCAAACCCACAATGTGTGTAACCCTGGTGTGAATCCAGAATGACTCCACAGGCATCACAGAATTGGTTCTATGGCTGTCAGGGTGAGCATGGAGGAGTGAGACAAGAAATCACAATAGCAAAGACATGTGGAGGTCTCTCAGATTTGTTCTCAGCAGGCAAACGTCTCAGCCACACAACCCCAATGTAGCAACCTTCTTGGCTGCCTCAGCAGAGGGACTAACTATTGACAGAACCATGGAGACTGAAGCTCCATCTCACATCTAGAGGTGGCCCCTATAGGTCGAGGTTGAGGTACATTAGTAGGGAGAGACCTAGGATTACCTTGCCCTGTGGCTGCTGACTCTGTGCACAGAGGCTCTCAGACGCGAGGGCCCTCAAGCCAGCACCTTCCACCACCACTAAATTAATTTACCTGAGCAAACGCTAGGAGCCGTCAGCAAAGAGGTGGTGCAGGTAAACAACTCTGAGTTCCTAATTTGGTCAAGCTGGCCTGTCAGCAGGCACTGGGTTTGCATGAGGTTCAGTCGGTATCTGCTCACCACCACACCAAGAAGTTAGGAAAAAGTGATAAGGTAGCCACAAGGAAGAACTCCTTAATTTTTTTCCTCCTGCAGAGACACACAAAGAAATAGGGAAGGACAGTAAAGCAAAGTGACTGAACCTCTGCCAGGGCAACAATGAAGCGAGAGGAGCCGGGAGAGGAGCCGGGGCTCATCCATTACATCTTCTCCTAATCACCACTTCAGTCTGAGATTCAGAGACAGTCTCATTCTGAGATACACATAGTGAATGCTTAGTTGATATATTTACATGGAACCAACTTTCCCTGGAATGAAGAACAGCAACACCTCACAAGCCTGTCTACTTGAGCACAACAAACCACAATCCATCTCCTTTGTTTTGCTGCATTACACACAGGTCAGACATGGTCCTATAAAGCTGCCCCGGTTATCCCTCTCTCTCACCAACCGAGATGTTATTGCATGGGGAGAAATGGGTGGCAAGGGAGATCGGTGCCCAGCATGCAAGCAAGACCTCTGCAGCTCGGGGTCTGCCTCTTGGAAAGGCTATTTACATGCATTTAAAACCACTGATGCCTTTTGCACTGTTGCAATTGAGAAATATGTTCTTTTTCACATTCGTAATTGGGGCAGACCAGATGGCAAAGGCTTTGTTTAATGAAATGTGTCCATTCATTTAACCCATACCATTGGGGAACCATGACTTCAAAAGGAATCAGCGTCTCATCACTGTATCAGGGGAACCTACAGACATCTCAGCCACTGTGAGGAAGGCCAGGAGCGTTAGGGACAGGGCAAAGCAGCACCAGCCAGGGCCTTTGTGTTTATGTTTCTAGCTGTCTCTCCAGCTTCACTAGAGATATCATTTGTGTGTGTGTTTTTTCTTGGGCTTGGTGCCTGCGTAGTGTGATAGGAGACATAGATAACCAGCCCCTGAGATCTGGGATAGGCCAGGGCATCAATGGGGCTAAACTGTGACCAGACTCCCTGCCCTGTCTCATGGACCCAGCACAAGGGTGGTATGACCAAGCTGAGGCAGTGCTCGAATGCAGTTTGACCCTTTATCTCTGCCAGGAGCCTTGCAAACAGGGTCTGCCTGGGCCTCCCCGAATCCAGGGCCTGCTACTCAGATAGTACTGCTTAGTTGGGTCTGGCTGCGGGCCCCTTAATGGAGGGGAGGCTGCAGGAACTTTGTGCCAACAAGCAGGGCAGTGGTCTGCCACCAGGGTGCTGGTGCTGGGGTATGGAGTGAAACCAGCCCACAAGTATACTTAGCTACACGTTGCTACCTTTGTTAGACTGTTGTGAACACACCCACCTGCACGCAGTGAGGGGACGTTAGCATTGTAGTGAGAACTCTGACACTTTCACCTCCTCAACCTTTGGTGTTTTTGTGCACAGTGTTGGCTTTGCACATTTATGTAGAGTCTGGCCTTCAAATTACTTTATTTTTAAAGACCATAAAAATGGCCGTACTGGGACAGACCAAAGGTCCATCTAGCCCAGTATCCTGTCTTCCAACAGTGGCCAATACTAGGTGCCCCAGAGGGAACGAACAGAACAGGGAATCATCAATTGGTCCATCCCCTGTCACCCACTCCCAGCTTCTGGCAAACAGAGGCTCGGGACACCATCCCTGCCCAACCTGGCTAATAGCCATTGATGGACCTATCCTCCATGAGCTTATCTAGTTCTTTTTTGAACCCCATTTACAAAAAAGAAAAGAAAAGAAAAGGAACAAATTAGTTGTGACACTGGAGATGCTCAGGTGTGTTTCATGCAGCTCCGCTGGTTTTCAACTTGACCACAAGGCAGATGGTCTTCTTAGCTCAATACGATAGAAGGCTTACACGATTTTCAGCACAACTCCGTAGTCTCTTATGCTAGATACACTTTTAAAAAAAAAAGTTGCAGCATATGCCCATGATCTATTTCTTAGCAAACATATTGTTTTTACATTCACAGAACATATCCTCATGTAGGCACATGTGAAGTTCAATGGCATTTGAGTTCTATGCCCCCTGACCCCGGGGGCAAGGGAAATGGCTGATGGGAGGCAGTGAGGCCCAATGGACGTGGCATGTTACTTAGCAGACCTGGGCTGTATTCCTGGCTCTGCCACTGGTCTGCTGGAAAATCACTCCCCTTCTCTGTGTGTCAGTTTCCCCATATGTAAAATGGGCCTAGCCATACTGACCGGCTGTGTGTGTGGCATGGATGGAAAGTACTAAGTAACAGCTAGGTGACAGTCTGGGATTTCCTTCAGGCTTCCCATAATAATTGACCTTAGGGCTGAGACCGAGCATGGAAAGTTTGAGCCCAAAAGAATTTGTTTAGAAACTTTAGCAATAAAAACAAGAGGTAGAAAACAAGTTACCTTGCAACAGCGCCAGAAGTACTCATGAGAAAGACTAAGATAATAAACCACCAGTACAGTTCTCAAGAACATTCCGATATCATCAAAGCAATTTGCACCCCTGTGGGGGAATAAAACAAACAACAGAAGGATCCAAGATTTCAATTTTGGGCTTTCAAGATGTGCAGCCAGCTAGAACAAAACTTGGAGGTGGATGGGTGGATTTAGCATGAGGCTGCAAGGAACAGCTGCAGTCCAGCCAGGGGAGGTGGTGTAACCAGGTTAATCAAAAATTGGGGCAACACACAATAACACCTTATTCTCCTATTGACATCAGGAATTTGGCAGGGCAGGGCGGTGGGGGGAAGGGAAACCCCTACTATTATGAAAAGCCACCTGGAGATTCTATTCTATTGCAGAATGTTTCTATATTCCTCTAAAACCTCAGGATGTTATTTCATTGCAACAGACGGGCCAAACGTCTTTGATGCTGATTAACTGGAAATCAGATTTACAGAGATAGGCCAGAAGCATGTCCCGGGAAGTGTCAAATAAGCCCGGGGAGCACATGCTGAATCACGACACACACACTCTGAGACATATATTACAAAACCATTTCCCCTTGGAAGCGTGCCGGTCAATCAGTGTATGCATGAGGAATCATCAGACATGCTCCCTGACATTTAAAAAACAAAAACCAAAAAGACCCCACAAGATCCGGCCAGTACAACCCTGTAACACTGATTAATCCTCCCTCTCCCACCCCCACCGCTGGGGGACCAGCAACCCCCTACATCTTTAAAGAGCAGCTGACACCTCTTGGAAAGCTCTGAAAAATGTTCTTCCACACACACTCACTTGTCTCGGGTCATGCCCCACACTCACTCCCTATTGGTGTTCTCTGGGGACTTTCGACATGAAAACGGGGTTGGATTTAAAAATAAACCAAATGTTTGTTTGTTTTTTCAGGCTCATCTGCCTCCTGCCAGTTATTATCCTGCTGGAAGCAGAGGTGAAAGTAAGCCGGTTCGGTATGGCATACCAGCAAGAGCCGATATGCCGTGCTGGGCTGGACCAGCTTCTCTGGCGGTGATTTAAAGGGCCCAGGACTCCAGCCGCTGTGGGGAGCCCTGGGCCCTTTAAATCACCACCAGAGCTCTGGCAGATGGGCTTGGGTGGGGATTTAAAGGTCCCAGAGCTCTGGCTCCTGCGGGGAGCCCCAGGCCCTTTAAAGCGCCACCAGAGCCCCGCTGCCAGAGCCCCAGGGCCCCGGTACCCAGGATCCGGTGTTTAATTAAAGGGCCCGGGGCTCCCCACGGTGGCAGGAGCACCAGGCTCTTTAAATTCCCGCCTGAGCCCAGCTGCCGCTACCCCAGTCCTAGCCCAAGCCAGAGCTCTTCCGTCCCGGGGGAGCGGCAGCAGGACTCCGCGGTGATTTAAAGGACCCAGAGCTCCATGGCGGCCGGAGCCCGGGCCCTTTAATTTGTTCCTGAGCCCCAGGGCTCCCAGCCGCTTCTGCAGTTGGTAGCTCTGGGGTGATTTAAAGGTCCTGGGGCTCCCAGCCACAGCTGCAGCCCTAGGGCCTTTAAATCTTGAAAGGCCCCACCTCTTCCGATTGAGGGCACGACCCGCAAAAGACTCCAGCGTACTGATACGTCCTTTAAATTACTTTCATCCCTGGCTGGAAGTGAGTGAGGATGATGTCCCAGACAGGGGATTATGGGTCGATGGGGATGGGTAGGGAGGCAAAAATCCACCCCTAATTTGGCAGGGATGGAATAAGAGGGAAGGTCCTCTCATGGGTCAGTAACTGGTTAATAGATAGGAAGCAAATGGTAAGAATAGATGGTCATTTTTCAGAATGGAGAGAGGTAAATAGGGGGGATCAGTACTGGGACCGGTGCTGTTCAACATATTAGTACATGATCTGAAAAGAGGGTAAACCGTGAGGTGGCAAAGTTTGAAAATGGTACAAAACTACTCAAAATAATTAAATCCAAAGCAGACTGTGAAGAGTTACAAAGGGATCTCACAAAATTGGATGACTGGGCTGGGCAACAAAATGGCAGATAAAATTCAATGCTGATAAATGCAAAGTAATGTACATTAGAAAACAATCCCAACTAGCCACACAAAATGGTGGAGTCTAAATGAGCTGTTACCACTCAAGACAAAGATCTTGCAGCATCAGACTGTAGCAGCGCATGGGCCCCTCTCTGGAAAGAGTGGTAGCAGTAAGTTTCCCCTCTACTAATCTGGACATTGATCCCAGTCCTATTGAAGTCCTCTGAAAAACGCCCATTGACTTCAGTGGTGCTAGCTCAAACTGGCGAGGAACCACAGGCCCCGACTCTGTGGGTGCCCAGGGCTGGAGCAGCCACAGGAAAAACATATGGGTGCTCAGCACCCACCATCAGCCCCACAGATCAGCTCCTCCCCCTCCCTTGCAGCGCCTCCCACCCACCAGCTGGCCCCACCAATCAGGTCCTCCTCCTCCCTCCCTCCCAGCACCTCCCGCCCACCATGGACCAGGTCTTCAGCAGTGTGCAGGAGGCGCTTGGGGGGGGAAGGGGAGGAATGGGAGCATGAAGAGGCAGGGGAGGGGTGGAATGAGGTGAGAAGAGGCGGAATGGGGGCAGGAAGAGACAGGGTGAAGGCTGGGGGAAGAGGTGGAGTGGGGGCATGACCTTAGGCAGAGCTGGGGTAGAGCACCCCCTGTGAACTCCAGAAGTTGGTGCCAATGTGAGGAACTACAGGTGTTTGGCAATGAAAGCACACAATGTACAATTGGGTTGGAAATAACATCTTCAGTGTACCTCCAGGATTGCTGCCAGGTGTCAGGACCCTACCCTCTTATTCAAGTGGCCTTGTCTTTAAACGCCATAACCTGACCCTAAACTTCTTCCCACAGCCCTTCTGGGTAGAGTGCTCTATTTATACATGATTTATTTATTTTTTCTTTTAGATGGATCGTGATTTTGAATTGTTGTTTGCAGTGTGAGGAGGGAGGCTGTGGAGTAGCTCATGGTTTTGGTAGCGGTACCCTTAAAGCTCTCTGGTTTGTAATGCTTGTTGTGACTGGTTCCATTCTATCTTGAGATGAACTGAACATCTGGTTCCCAAATGTGAGGGGGCAAAGTTAGGGCTCTTGCATATCATTCTGTGTTAATAATAAATATTAAGATATCTCCAGTCAGTAGAGATTAAGGTAAGACCTATCTACTACAAACTCTACTTATTTGCTTCTAAAACTCAATTGGCCAAAAGTAGCCTAATTTTGCCATTTTGACCAGAATTCAAGTTCTCTCTCTCTCGCTCTCTTTTTTTTTTTAAAGAAAGTATCTGCTTCTAAAGATATTCAGATTTCACCAGGGAACCAATCTGCAACTTTCTTGAGTAGACCCTGTTAATGTCATGACATGCATGAGAAAATTCGTAGCCATAATGGCTAGTTTAGCATGACTCTGTTCAAGAATGGTGATGGTTGGGTGTCAGGTTTAGAGAAACATCCCAACGTTTAGAAGTTTCTCTGCATTATCCAAACCCAAAACGGCCCAAATCAAGTCCCCGTGTTTGACACGCCTGAGCTTTGCAGAAGTTCTGATCCTGTTCTGGAGCTGCCCATGCAGCCCACCCCCAAATTTACCACACTGAGCCAAACTGGGTGTTGCTTTAGTAATGTGCATGAGAGACCAGATAATCAATCTACCAACCCAACTTTCACTTGTGACCTCACCATCTGGATTGCAGTTTAGGACTCAAGGGATGCAAGGATAGTTTTGCATCTCAAAGATAGATGCATACTAGAGAAAACTAGGCAGAATGAAAGACAGCCTCATCGAGGACAAAAGTCAACCAACCTGAATGCAGACCAGATTTAAAAATCAAAGCCTCACATCCGCTTCCATTTATTAAGTCATCATGCTCAATAAACATTCTGAGAGGTTCCATTTCCCAGTGTTCCTGTCCTAGTTACAGCTCTGATAAGCCAGCTCTGACCTTTGATCACTTTCTAAATACCAGAGAACATTCAAATAGCATCACCACCTCTCACCATTCGCAAAATGGCTGCCTCGTCATTGCCAAAGTCTTCAAGCAGAACCTGCTGCCCAGGTAGGACTGGGTCATAGACCAAAACAGTGGCAGGCAACCAGAATGGCAAGGGAACAAACTGGCTTTTTTGACATATTCTTTTAACAAGGCTTAACTTGTGTATTCTGACATCCCTAGGCAGGCCCCTTTCCCTGTGCATTGCACTTGTTACAGAAGATTCTGAAGGAAACTCTAAGGCTGTACTTAGCAGGGACTCTCATTTATTCAGTTTTCCAACTAGGACAAATATTTTGGAAAACATAATTAAGATTAGAAGCTTCTCTGGGTTTGAGAAGGGGGTCTGAGCTGCTGTAACTTGGCTTATTCTGCAGGCACCATTTCAAGCAAAGACTTGGGGCACCTGCATGACTTGATGCACCTGAGTAGGCCCTCTCGGTTAAGGATGTGCTCCAATCTTTGCAGGATTGGGGCCTTGGTGATGACTTGTGCTCATCTTTAGCCACCAGCAATGGACAGACAGTAACATTCCAATTACCTTTCTGATGACTCCACTGTCCTATGGACACATGTAACCTTAGCAGCTATGGGAACCGGTGTCCCACAGTGTGCCATTGGCCACTACTACTTTTCTTCTCATTCTTGCCACATACCTAGACTATTCACAGAGATGCAAACCAGCTTGGATTAGATCATTCTTTCTTATGTTTAATGGTATCTCTCTAAACCCTCAACTTCTGGGCACACAGGGGAGAAATATTAAGCCATTTAATAGCAATTCAGTTAATCTTCCAACATCAGAATCAGCCATTTTTGGCCTTTAGAGGAAAAGGGTGTGGGGGGGGAGGTTTCTTTTTGACCAAATGTGAGATCTCCTTCCAGAAAGATTCCTATTATGCTGCTGTCCAAATTGAGAGCCTAAAGGAAATATTCTAACAAAAGGTCAAATGAATTATGTCTGGTTCTGGGAAAAATGCATGGATGGAGGTTAGGAAATTATGTGCCTGAGTTTTTCTAACAGAAGAGGAGCTCAGTTTCTCTCAGGTATTATGAGGACAGGAGGTTAAGGACACAATTAAGAGCCCGTCTACCATATAAAATACAAATGGATTGTAACCAACTGGAGAATGCCTGCCTTGATTCCATTGTAATTCTACTGTAGGGTTGGGCAGAAACCATGAAAAGTTTTGATGTTTTGAAATTTTGTTTTTGTTCTACATCAAAAACATATGTGAGATCCACCCTCGAATAGCCAATAACCTACTTGACTAAAGGCACCCTGAGCTGTGGGAGTCTCAGGTCCAAGTCCATGCTCTGTCTCACTTAGGGTGCCCCACTGTAGGATCACTCTTTCTATATCTATATTCCATCCTGGACTTGAAAAACCTTCCTGAGAAAGTTTTCATCAATCCCACAAGTTTCAGTTTCAATGAATCAGCATTTTCCGATGAAAAGACGTTCCCGTGAAAAATTTCCAATTAGCTTTGCTCTAGTGTAGATGGGACATACTGTGCACAGTTAAGTTACAACAGAGTTTCAACCCAGGAATGACTGTTTTACATTGATGGGTGAAGCAATCCTTACAGTAAAAGCTTTTGGGATCCTTTGGGCTGAAAGGTGCTATAAAATATAAGTTAAAGTTAACAACCAGACAACCAGAAAGAATCGCGTATGGACACACACGACACATCCACCATCACGTCTCCATGTGTACACACACGCACACACCAACTAAAAACATGAGGGCTGTGCATTTGGGGTGTGTCCAGAAGCCTGAATAAAAGTAGTGGAGAATATTGATATTCATAGGCACCAACTCTGTGGGTGCCCCGGGGCTGGAGCACCCACAGACAAAAAATTGTGGGTGCTCAGCACCCACCTGGCCCCTGCCAATCAGCTGTTCAGCAGTGGCAGAAGACGCTGAGGAAGGGGACGGAGCATGGGTGGGAAGAGGCAGAGCAAGGGAAAGGGGAGAAGTGGGGGCGGGGCCTTGGGGTGGAGGAGAGGTGGAGTACTCATCCAGAAAATTGAAAGTCAGAGCCTGTGCTGATATTTATGTGGTTTCCCTGGGGTTTTTTTGCACCTTGGGGGGCCGTTTATCCATTCCAAACACTGGAATTTCTTGTCTTCTCATTGTACACTATTGGCACTATCTAGGAACCAAAATGCCATGTGAAAGCCAGGTCTATTATTCGAGCCACAGAGTGACCCCCTGGGTTATTGTATGTCTATGACAAAGACAAAGATCCTCGCATGGGGAGGGTCGAGAAGCGTGAGAATGCTGTGATCTTTCGAGACACTGGGGTAGGTTTTCTCTGTCTGTTTTTATTAATTAATAAATACAACTACCCACAAATAAACGTAAAACAGATAATACTAGACCCATTAAAGAACACTAAAGCCTGAAAGCACACACCACTTTCAAACAGGAGTTCTAGAAGCATGCGTAAGATTTTATGAGAAGTCACTGTAGAGTGAATAGCAACTGACTACTGCAACATGTTATCTACACTCTCTCCATTGGCGAGGCTTAGCCCACAGTTCTCAAGCACAGATGCTTAGTCAGAGCCCACTGGCACCTCCTCCTTTCATGGGTAGAAGGATCTGCCGTGTAACATCCCAATGACAATGCAGCTATTGCCCCAGGAACAAAATGACAAAGTAAAATAGAGGGACACGTAGGCAGGCAGGTTAAATATGCAGAATGACATTGACAGCAACAGGACAAGACTCGTCATGCTATTAGCAGACTCTCACTCGGCTCCAATGAATCCTGTTCACTTTGTACCTTTGACCTAGCTACTTTGTTCAGGGTACTCATGATTAATTTACAATAGCAGGGGCCTCCAGCGGCAAAGTTCAAATCTGGATCCACCGCCACCCCTAGGTTTGCAGCACGTTTGGATCTAGGTTTTTGGTTTGGACTCACGTCTGTTTTGGAATCGTGTCAACACACAGGGTTTCATTTTAAACAGGTTTTATTTTTGTGCAGCTTTCTGGGACTCTCCTCACTGCCTAAGAGCTTGTATGGCTGCTAAAAGCTGAGCACCACTAATCTAAAGGCATGGTCCACACACAGGGCCAGTGCAAGGATGTTTCGCGCCCTAGGCAAAACTTCCACCTTGCGCCCTTCCCTGTCCCCGAGTCCCTGCCTTGAGGCGCCTCCCCACTGCAGAAGCTCCCCACCCCCCACCCTAAGGCACCCCTCCACCCCAGCTCACCCCTGCCCCACCTCCTCTCTGAGCACGCCATCGCTGCTTCACTTCTCCCGCTTCCCAGGCTTGCAGCACCAATCAGCTTAGGCGCCGCAAGCCTGGGAGGCGGGAGAAGTGAAGCAGCCATGGCGTGCTCGGGGAGGAGGCGGGGCAGGGGTGAGCTGGGGCGAAGAGTTCCCCTGCGTGCCGCCCCCACTCCCTTACTTGCTGCAGGCGTCCCTCCCCGTGCTACCCTGCCCCACCTCTCTCCGCCTAAATGCCGGCGGTGACTGGGGTGGCCAAAGATCCAGCCGCCACGGTCACTGCCGAAGAAAATGCCCCACCCCCAAATCCTAGCGCCCTAGGCGACCACCTAAGTCACCTAAATGGTTGCACTGACCCTGTCCACACAGCAGTTTGTCTTCACATTTACCAGCTAACTGATATTTGCTTGCCACGAATGGATTAAGGGTACATCAACACGGCAGTCATGGGGTGGGATTACAGCCTGGGCTGACATACCGGCGCTAGCTTGACTCTTGATCGCTTGGATCCCAGAGCAGTGAAGCTGTGGCAGCATCAAGTTCAGCACTGGCTAGGCCGCTGTGTAAGTACCCAAGGTTCTGGGTTCATTGTTCTGGGACCTGAGCTAGTGAGATTAAAGCTCTCTCGGGTACGTTAACTGGAGCTGCAATCACACCCATTGACTGCAGAACAGACGTACCCTACGAGGCAGGGTGGTCTTGCAGATTGAAAATAGGAGTTGGAGTCAGAAAGTCCACCCTCTTGTTACTGACTGAGTGAGCTTGGGTAAAGCATGTAGCAGCTCTGTGCCTCAGTTTCCCCACTTAAAAAAATAGTGATTTTCTTCTTCTCTACTCTGTTCCCAGGGGGATGGTGAAGATGAATCCAGGATGCTTTTACAGTGATTTAAAAGTTCTAAGTATTGCTATTAGTAAATCAAAGTGAAGGGCCCAATTCAAAGTCATAGAATTATAGACTATCAGGGTTGGAAGGGACCTCAGGAGGTCATCTGGTCCAACCCCCTGCTCAAAGCAGGACCAATCTCCAACTAAATCATCCCAGCCAGCGCTTTGTCAAGCCTGACCTTAAAAACCTCTAAGGAAGGAGATTCCACCATCTCCCTAGGTAACCCATTCCAGTGCTTCACCACCCTCCTAGTGAAATAGTGTTTCCTAACATCCAACCTAAACCTCTCGCACTGCAACTTGAGACCATTACTCCTTGTAAAGTCCATTGTAAGTAAAAAAGCAGGGGAGGGGCAGAGGGAATCCCTTCCCATTGACTTCAGTGGGCTTTAGACTAGGCAGTGAGTATATAGGAAAACTTTTATTTTCAAATATCACTCCTGTCATGTCACCTGCTGGTCTCCCAACATGGCATACATAGAACAGCCAAGGCAGAAATCAGACAGAGATGATCTGGCCTGGTCCTCACCATACTATCGATCTAAACTGCCTACAAAGTCAGTTGCCGCACCGCAGCAGAGGTGGGAGGGGAAAACAGAGCATTCTCTGGTGCATTTATCCTCACAGCGTGTCCTATGGCCACTACACAGGGTACAGCTCCCGGCTGTCTAACCGAGCCCCCGCCTCAGACAGAACCTCTTCACCTCAGGAACCAGCAAGGACAGATGTGGCTAGTCAGCTGCAAACATTGGGAATAAAGATTGTGCAATTTTGAAACCTCTTTCTCCTTGTGCCTCCTTCCCTAATTCTTTCTTCTGTAGCAAATGGCTGTGTTTTGCTGTTCCTAAAGCAGGGCTAGCGCTGTTTATTGTACCTGCTTGTGCACATTGATCCATAGTCTGCTGCACGGAAAGAGGAAGAATTGTTCTGCATAACTCTCAGAGCACATTTAGCATGAGGCTCGGCCTGCTGCCTATCGCTAAGACATTTACTGAAGCTGCTTCCAGATGAAACAGAGGAAGCAAATGAAAAGGAAAAAAATGAATTAAGAGGAGAGCAGATCCAACCCAACAGCTGCTTGAACTGGTTTGATCTATGGCGAGACAGCCTTTCAGATAGTTTTCTCTTCATTCCTAATTTAGAAATATGTATGCCCAAATTCTTGTTGCTCCTAATTTTTAAATTATATCCTCCAAAATTTTGAACTTGTCCCCCATTAGCCATGTGAAGCACATAAGAACAGCCATATTAGGTAAGACCAAAGGTCCATCCAGCCCAGTATCCTGTCCTCTGACAGTGGCCAATGCCAGGTGCCCTAGAGGGAGTGAACCTAACAGGTAATCCTGCCATCCATCTCCACCCTCTGACAAACAGAGGCTAGGGACACCTTTCCTTACCCATCCTGGCTAATAGCCATTAATGGACTTAACCTCCATGAATTTATCCAGTTCTCTTTTAAACGCTGTTATAGTCCTAGCCTTCACAACCTCTTCAGGCAAGGAGTTCCACAAGTTGACTGTGCGCTGTATAAAGAAGAACTTCCTTTTATTTGTTTTAAACCTGCTGCCCACTAATTTCATTTGGTGGCCCCTAGTTCTTATATTTTAGGAACAAGTAAATAACTTTTCCTTATTCACTTTCTCCACATCACTTTATATACCTCTATCATATCCCTCCTTAGTCTCCTCTTTTCCAAGCTGAAAAGTCCTAGCCTCTTTAATCTCTCCTCATATGGGACCCATTCCAAACCCCTAATCATTTTAGTTGCCCTTCTCTGAACCTTTTCTGATGCCAGTATATGTTTTGTGAGATGTTGAGACCACATCTGCACGCAGTATTCAAGATGTGGGTGTACCATGGATTTATACAAGGGCATTAAGATATTCCCTGTCTTATTCTCTTATGTTTTTATCAACTGCAGTGAACTTTTTCATACTGGGGAAAACTTCTATTTGTCTACCCTAAAGTCTCTTCCTCATAACCACAGCTAGTCAGAAAAATGGAAGAAAAAAATGTTTGTCAACATTTTCACTGACATTTTTTCCCCCTGGTTTTAATTGAAATTTAATTTCAGTGGAAATTTTCCAGTCAGCTCCCCCCACAAACTTTGGTTCCAAATTCTGATTCTGAAAGGCAGTATAATCTTTGTTCCCCTCCATTAAATCTTTTCGAAGGGCCTGATCCAACTTCCATTAAATCGATGAAAGGACTCCAATTGGAAGCTGGATTGGAGACCAAGATATTAATGTCTCTCCTGGCATATGGTAATCCAACATGGCACATAGGATCTGATCTAAAGCCATTTGAGGCCAGTGGGAGTTGTCTGTATAAATTTGGATCAGGTCCATAATGGACCAGACAGGCTCTAACCTACTCCACAGAGATAGAATAAGCATAAGAAACAAGAGGTGATGTGAGTTCGTTATTCCCTTCCTTCCTCAATTATTTCAGTGTTAGAACCAGTGAAAGCGAATAGTTTTTAAACGGGGGGTAGCCCCAGGTACGTGAAGGACAGAGGCTTTAAATCCATAAACAGTGGCATCTAGACATCGTTTAGCTTTGCATCGCTCTAACATGTTTTACTGATTACAAAACACACTCCAACTCTGATTCAAGCAAACAGAATGTTTTTGTTCCTAAAGCATGCGGCTGTGACAGAGACAAAGAAATTGCCCATTGCCTTTTTCCTCTGTTAGTGCCAGCAACGTCTCATTCATCAGAACTCTCCATTTGTTGGATAGTATAAGGAGGCTATTTGCTTTAAACCTGCCGCATTCTTTGCTCAGGGAAGGAGCCTCAACATGCTCAAAGCACTGAGAAGTTTCTGATCTCATTTGCTGGTAAGATCAGTTGGATCTGGCCTGGCAGGAGTTCCCTCAATCCCTTAAGGCGCAGGTTACCCGTCGAGAGTGCTGTGCTGCCGGGGCTCATTTCATTTATCTGTTTAGAAAGAAGAACCTTGAAATGTTTGTTTTATTCAAGAATCTAAATAAATCCTGAAGGCTTTATTCACTCTCTACTTGGGTAAAAGTCCCATGAAAATGGATGGGGCTTTTGCTTTCATAAGGATGTCAGAACTGGGCCCTTCAGAATCACACTAAAATAAAGAAATTAATTAATCTGAAAAAAAAATAATTCTCCTAGTTTGAGTCTTTCCCACCTTAAATGTGTCCAAACAAAAGCTGTCCCGATTCCACGGGCTAGGTTCTCAGTGCAAGTCAATGTAGCCCTCTTAACTTCAATAGAGCTTATGTCTGATGGAGCATCTTCAGACAAGGAGAAGGAGAAAACAGCTAAACAGACTAACCATGCCTTTCCAAAGGGGCCTAAATTCCTTTCTGCGGTTGTTCTTTTGAAAGGGATAAACAAACCCTCCTCCTCTCCTTTGAGACTCTTCCTCTTTAACCTGGCTCCCAGGGATGCCAAATCCATCCACTTATGGGTTTGACACAATGGATTTTCTTTCCTGGAACTGAATTGAACCACTTTTCAGAGCTGTTTCTCAACAGATGGCAACAGACTGTGCCCCTGAGAAATAAACTTCTGTTAGTGCACAACTCGTGACCCATTTCAGCAGTGTGTAGAGGACCCATTGGTTTAATTGCATTCATTTCCCATCAGGGTGAGCAGACTGTACCATTCTATTCCTTTTCTATGGCTTTGTACCCTCCAGATCTCCTCCTGGATCTCTAATCACCACCCAGGCTGTTCTCCCTTCTCCACCCACTCTAATGTAAACTGGTATTTAAATAGTTCCTTCAAGCCTGTGCACCATAGGGATCAATACAGGTGCCAGCTGAAATTGCCTTCAGCAATCTAAGTCTCATTACAGCCCTTCATTGCTTTTTCCATTCCATTAGATACAGCAGGTGCTGATCACTTTTTTCCCCCTTCATCTTTCTTAGCCCTCAGTTGAGGGAGTAGCAACAGAGGGTGATGTCACCTTCCATACTCATCTTCCAAAGAGACCTTCAGCAAGACCCTAGAGTAAAGAAAAAACAGGCTTTGAGGCAATCTGTATACATCATAAAGGTGTGTAAGGGGCCCTCCAGGAGATCTCAGCACAATTCTCAGTTGAGTTTCATTTGGGGAGTGAAACGTCTTGCTCCCAAGCGACTCAAGAGCTAGATCTTGCCGCAGCCCGCAGGCATAAGTTGTGTGCTCCACTAAAACCAAGAGAGACAGACTGACTTGTGCTTGTGACCAGGTGACTGTGACAGGGTGACCAGATGGCCCAATTTTATGATGACAGTCCTGATATTTGAGGCTTTTTCTTATATAGGCCCTATTACCCCTGCCCTGATTTTTCACACCTGCTATCTGGTCACCCTAACTGTGCACCATGCTGAGACAGGGCTCACTGACCTTTGTGCCAGGATAAGTGTATGTGGGGAGTAAGCCATTTACTCTGAGTAATTCGCCAAGCCCTTGGTATGATTGACAAGAGAGGAATGAGGAGACGGGAGTGGAAAAGCTGTGTGCAGTAACCTTTCCCTTTGTCAGAAATGTCAAACCAATTCTCAACAGCTCACTTTAAAATGAATTCTACAGCTTCCCTTTGACATCTTTCCCACCTCCCCAGCACTGCCAAAAGAGACATATCCTCCCTGACAGTGGAAGCGGGGAGGGGGGAGAAAAAAATGTTCAAACCGTCAAGGAGGACAACAGGAGTTAGCACAATACATCTATAGACAAATCAAGCATGAATCACATGCCCACAAAAAAATTGATTAGTGAGAAATGAGGTTGCTCACCCTGGCAAGACGCAGAAATTTGAAGGATTTTTTTCCCTCGCTAAAAGTCAACAGCACAGTTTAACATAAAAACGTCAGATTCATCTCACTGGCCATGTGTTTACGCTCTCTCTTTTGCCCTCCTTTGCTTTACTCTGTCAAGTTAGATTATAGAATCCTGTCTTCTTGCTCCGGAAAGACGGCATGGCTCTTCTAATTGATGCCAAGTGGTGATGCACATTATAAAGGAGGTGGGGGAACTACAATAGAGAGAAACTGAAAAAGTTTTCTGGAAAAAAAAAATCTGCACTTCTTATGATTTGGATGCCACGAAGCACTAAAGGAGAACTATAGAATAATGAATTCAGATCACCCTTGGTAAACTAATAATGGAGATTGTTTAAACCTATTTGGCTGTAAGATATGATTATTACAGTGGCACCTAGAGGCCAGAATCAAGATTGGAACCCAATAGCACTAGGTGCTGTATAAACTCATAATTAGAGCGAGCCCTTGCCCCAGAGAGCTTACAATCTATGGCTACATCTACACTACACACCATTTTCAGCAGTGTGCAGGATCCGTGTGGCTGCAGGGAAAGGCTGCTGCAACACCCCTATGTCAGAGCCTTTCCCGGCAGAGGAGGTCTTTGCCTGCAGCAGGAAAGGGCTCCAGTAGTGGGGAGGCAGAGACACACTACACTGCTCAGCGTAGCAGTGTGGACAGGAAGGCCCAGTCTAGGCAAGTAGAGAGCA
The DNA here is from genome assembly GCF_025201925.1 of Gopherus flavomarginatus. NCBI lineage: Eukaryota > Metazoa > Chordata > Testudines > Testudinidae > Gopherus > Gopherus flavomarginatus. The sequence continues at coordinate 5,830,440 of NC_066623.1, forward strand.
TGTGAGGTGTGTACTCGCATGCACACCCGCTCCCTTCAGATGTGTGTTTACCCTCCTAAGCAGTGCCTCCCAGCTCCACTGCTCTTTATACTGGTGCTAGCAGGGCTCCATGGACACGTACACTGCACGTCATGAAAGCAGTGAGTGTTGTAGACATAGCCTGAACAGACAAGACAGACAAAGGCCGGGAGGGGAAACAGCCACAGAGAAGAGAAGTGACTTGTCCAAGGTTGCAGAATGGGTCAGTGGCAGAGACAGAAGGAGAAATCTGGTCTCTACAGCCCCAGTTCAGTGCCCACTCTTTCCCCTACAAAAGAATATTTATTTACCATTTAGGGACCAAATTTTTAAGGAGACAGAGAGCAAGTTCTACATGTGAAAAATTCATAGGTATGATCACAGTTCATTTGATGTGTAATTCTGTTTACAGGTGCGTGCCCTCTGCCTGAGCTGCTGCACATATTTTCATGAATAGAACAAAATTCCAAGGATTGCCAATAGCTCCCCCTGCATTAATGAATGCCCAGGCACAGGGGAACAATCCCAACCCCCTTACCTGAGCAATCATAAAACCCAGACACACCTTGGTGTTAAAAAGCCTACGCCGGGGTGCTGGAACTAGGGGTGTTCCCTAGTTCCAGCAGATGCAGGGTTTACAGTTTGGTTCAATGGCTCTCAGCACCCCCACTATACACATTGTTGCAGCCTCCTGGTCTGAGCAAACAGGAGAACTTTACACTGTGCCGTGCTTATGAACAAACTCCAGTTCTGTCGAGGCAATGGGGGAAATCCCCTGGGAAAGCACTATCCCCAGACCCTGGCCATCACTCTAGGGCTCGCCAGCTGACCTGAGCTGCAGAGGCTGTGCGTGGGAGAGGGACGGGAGCTCAGGCGGCTAGGAACGTTTTTGAAAGGACTAGTCACCCTTGCTAAGCATGCAGGCTGCCCGCTGAGCACTAACAGAGCCTCCCGAGTAGTCTCCGGGGAGAGCCATGCCATCATGAGCTGGAGAGCTCCAGGAGGTGGAAATTTCTGCATCTTCAGAGAAAAGGATGCAACTATCCCATTAACTCCTAAGAGGGCAATTGTATCTGCAGCCTACAGGGGTATTTGATTCACCAGTAAAATCCCAAGGGAAGGGCACACTTCTTCAATGGAGCCAACCAACCCTGTCAAGCTCTGCAGCTTGTTCCCCCAAACCAGAGCTGGGCAAACTACATGGGACCAGCCTGCCCGTCCCTTGAGCTCCCAGCTCGAGCACCTAGTCCCCAGCCCTTCCCCCGCTGTCCCCTTTCCCCCGCAGCCAGGCCACCACATGGGCCACGCTCTGGCCTGCTGCTCCCGCTTGGCAGCGTGGGGAGCACAGCTGGCTCTGGCTGGATGTCGCAGCTGTGAGTTCCTGCTGCTGGTTTGGGGGCGCAGAGTGGGGGGGGATTGGGTAAGGGAGCGGGGAGTCCTGGAGTGTAGTCAGGGAGGAGAGGGCAGTTGGATGGGGTAGAGTTTCGGGGGGGGACGGTCAGGAGATGGGACCAGGGAGGGTTGGGAGTGGGAATCCCAGGGGCTGTCATGGGGCGGGGATGTGGATAGGGGTCTGGAGGGCAGTCAGGGGACAGGGAGCGGGTGGGGGGATTGGATAAGGGGGTGGGATCCCGGGGATCAGTTGGGGTGGGGGGTCCTGGGAGGGAGTGGTCAAGGGACGAGGAGCAGAGAACGGTTGGATAGGGGGTGGGAGTCCCGGGGAGGCTGTCAGGGGGCAGAGGTGTGGATGAGGTCAGGGCAGTCAGGGGACAGGGAGTAGAGAGTTTGGATAGGGGGCAGGGGTCCTGGGAGGGGGCAGACAAGGGACAAGGAGCAGGGGGGATTGGTTGGGTTGGGAGTTCTAAGGGGGACAGTCAGGGGATGGGAAGTGGGAGGGGGCTGATATGGGGCAGGCGCCAGGCTGTTTGAGGAGGCACAGCATTCCCTAACCGGCCCACTATACAGTTGCACAACCCCAATGTGGCCCTCGGGCTAAAAAGTTTGCCCACCTCTGCCCCAAACCAATCAGCATTGTCCTTTGTTTTATTTGGATTCAGGTTAGTCCTGCTTGCTGCCACCCAGAGCCTCATTCAGTCAGGCAGCGAGAAAGTGAAGACATTGCACCACCTCTGGGCTCCAGTTTGAAAAACATGTCTCTCAGTTTACATGCTTATAGTACACTAGGCCCTGATTCAGCAATGCACATCCTTAAAGGTAAGCATGTGCTTAAATGTTTTGCTGGATAGGGATCGACTTAAGCAGGTGCTTAAGCACTTTGATGATTTGAAGCCTTACCAATGCAGGATCTTAAACAACTTCAGTTTTACATTTCTTATTAGCAACCTCTTTTCAGTTCTCCTTTAAAAGAACTGCGCCTTGATAAACCCACGGATGCCTGGAACTACAAAACAATAGCTCCACTCTGTAGCATCTAATCACACAACAGGGCACAGCTGAGCATTGTTGAAGCTGGTACCCAAAGCTGAGTGTTTTGAAGAGCAGGTGGCAGCTACTGGAAAACTTTGAAAAACAATCTGTCAGAAAACAACTCACCCTCTATAGGAGGTATATTTCTAATGTTTCCCCTACTGTCATTTTTATTGCTTCTTTTTAGAGAGATTGGCTATTGAATTTTGATTTAGCTTTACATCTAAAAAAAAAAAACCAACCCAAGCTGTTATTAAACCTCACAGCAACAGAAATACTTCTACATTTCTTTTTCTTAAAAAACAACCTCCATTACAAACAAAGAAACTACGTTCTGTAGTCTCTGAAAGGGACTAAAACAAAAGTTGGACAGACTTTACTTCTTTGCTGGGAGAAACGCAAATATCAAACATACTCAGTGAAAATTAAGGGCACCGTGGCACAGAACCAGAAACACTTGGCACAGCTGGAGGTATTACACCAACAATCCCTGTAAATGGTAGCATTGCATGCTTACTGTTAATTATTATTATTAAATATTTGTATTACAGTGAGCACCTAGAGACCTGAATTGAAATTGGGGCTAGACGCTGTACAGACCTGTAAAACAATTCAAGTTGGAAATAAGCTGCAACTATTTTAACAGTGAGGGTAATTAACCATTGAAACCGATTGCGGGAGGTCAGACTGGACGGGAGCAGCCTTAAAAGCTTCAAATCTACACTAAGAGATGGCCCCTAACCTGAAGCATTTATAATCTAGAGACAAGACAGACAAAGGGTCAGAGAAACATTATTTTCCCCATTTCATGGATGGGAAACCACGGCACAGGAATTAAGACCCTGATCCTGCAAGAACTTAAGCATGTGCTTAACTTTACTACCATGAGTAGCCCCATTGCTTTCACAGCCCCATTCCATCACACAGGAAGTCTATGGAAGAGGTAGGCATTCTGGGATATCCAGATATGCTGACTCCCAGGTCAGTGAATTAATCACAAATCCATCCTTCCTCTCTGAAGATGAGCACAATGGAGAAGAAGGATGCGGGGGTTAATACTGATCTAAGCAAGTCTAACCCAAATGGTGCTTGGAATTCTGTTCAACACCGAGACCATCTGTGTGCATGGGCAAAGGTGTACTACCCTATGGGGATTGACTAGTGGTTAACACATCTAATTTTTTCCAGTGTAGCCAAGTCCCAATTCAATTTAGAGAAAGGGTTTCATACTTAAGCCGGGATATGTCTTTAGATTTTCTTTTTATGTGCAGTCACCACTTTCTTTGCAAGCTAGAGCTACATGTAGCCTTAACCTCCGCACTTTCTGTCCCAGAATGTTTTATAGTTACTCAGCTGAGCTTGCTGCTTTTATTGTCTGTGTGTATATAACAAGTCAGAAAGGAAAGGAGCAAGAAGAAGAAGATTATAACAGAAAGATAATCAATATCGCTACACCATATTGTGCCTTTGTCTGCTAGTCAGTCATTGCCAGACCAGTAAAGACCCCAGGGCTCCTGCTTGCTTAGTTAAGAACTGATTGCTTTCCCCAGAGATCTGTAGCAGAGCCCTCGTCCAGACTAACCCGCGGCATCGGCGGGTTAAAATCGATTGCTCGGGGATCGATATATCGCGTCTAGTCTGGACGCGGTGTATCGATCCCCGAGCGCGCTTACATCGATTCCGGAACTCCATCAATACGAACGGAGTTCCGGAATCGACACGGAGAGCCGCGGACATCGATGCAGCGCCGTCCAGACTGGTGAGTACCTCGATTTTAGAAATTCGACTTCAGCTACGTTATTCACGTAGCTGAAGTTGCGTATCTAAAATCGATTTTAATTTCTAGTCTGGACGTGGCCAGAGTGTCGACTTGAGAGACATTACCAGGTGCCTTTCCCTCCTCCCCACTCCCTCCCGAGCTCAGGGAATTAACCTCTAGTCAAACTGATAATTGACACCTTGGGGCTATTATTAGCCATATTCATTAGTGTCTTTCCTAATTATTCTCTCCTAATGTGCAAAGTTGATTTTTGGATACAATAAGAGGCTGGCAAAATAGTCATGTTTTAAAATGAGTGGGCCAGATCCTCAGCCGGTATAAGGTGGCATCACTCCACTGTAGTCAGCTTGCACCAGCTGAGCATCGGATTTGTCATTTAAAGATGGTATAAACCAAATTAAGGCTGAAACTCCCATGCTGTGGCCAGCCAGTGAGAATGGGGGGGTCAAACAGACAAGGACATGTCAGTCCAGTACAAAGTACAGACTTTTTCTAGAACATAGTTTCTTACACAGCTCTAACATGACTTGGCTCAGCTCAGTAGATTCCTGACCTATGAAAAATCATAAAGAAATAATAAAGTGACTAGAAATAACTCTATCCTGCCACACTATTCAACTTCAATGAATTTCCACTGTAGCCTCTTCCAGTTCACAGGAGCTACATAGGGCTTGGAAAATCCAGAGAGGGTCTGGTTTATTTTTGTTGATCCCTGAAAATGTTTAGACTACAATTAACTAAACTAAAGACGTGTCTACATCAACATCGTACGGGAAGCACTATGCTACTGGTCTACTCTGCAGAGACTGCAGGGCTGGGTGAGTTCCATCAGCAAGGCTGAGGCGGGGGGTAGCCTAAAACTGGAACAGCAAGTGTGTTAACTGGCTGCTGCAAGGTAGGATAGAGAGAGACTAATGAGCCTCCGGGAAGCCCCAGGGAGTCTTGTGAGGTCAGCACTAGCTACCCTGGCATTTGACAGCTGTGCGTGTGGAAACTTGCATGGCACCTGCCCACAGGACACCAGAAACACGAGATCTGTACCTTTATGAGCACTGAAATGCAGCTAAGCCATATTAAAAAAAGAACCTGACACACCCTTGCAGAATGCACACCCTTGGGCTGCAGTATAATTCCATGTGTGCATGTGAATCCATAACCTCAAATCCAGGCCTTGAACGTCTCGCTCTATAGCTCTCTTCCACATCCTTCACACTGTAACTGAATCCCACTTCCTTTCCACAACTGACGCTTCACCCAAACTACTTTGAAATCCATTGTCGACTTATCTTTCCAGGGGGGACGTTGTAGTGAAACCAGAAAGCACACACAGAGCACAGGTTTCCCAAAGCAATTTCAAGTCAGCCTTCCATCCCACTCCAGGCCTAGTGTGTCCCATGAGAAGATAAAGGGAAAAAACGCAATCCAGGAAAACATCACCTGGCTTTCTCCCCAGAGTGAAGCAATGCCTCATTACTGCTTTTGCCAGCAGTGAGAAGCAAAATGTTCTCTGCAGATGTCATCAGGACATGCTGGAGTGTCACCCTGAACCCAAGACCATCAGTTTGAATTAGCGGACTTCAGACTGCTCCAAAAATATGGACCCAACCAATTTGAAGACAGAGGTAACCCTCTGTTGACAGTGCTAATTAATGTAGTTCAGACACTCAGGGGGCAATTCACGCCCACACCCTGGCCAACGCAAGACCTATGCACTGCTTCATTCGCTCTTAAGACCTATAGCTGTTACATAGGCCATATGCTGAGGTGAACTGCACTCTGAAGGAAGAGCTCCTATCATGTTTTTTTAAAAATATAGTGCAGCTGTTGCATAATATTCCCATGTTACCCTCACCTCTCTCCTCCTGTCATTGCTGACTCACTGCCGACCTCTCTGGGAATAACTGAAAGCTTGTTTAAGCTGATATCACCAGCACAGGCTTTTGACATCACCGCCAGAAGTGTAAACTCTTCAGAGCAGCAGCCAGATCTGTGCCTCCCTCTTTTTAATCTCTGTACAGCCCCTAGCCTGCCATGGGAGATACCAGACATATAGTAAAAAATAGTAACTGCCAGAATGCAGAGATGAGATGCAGCAAGGGCTGGAGTGTGGTACCGCATGAGGAGTCAGGCTGGGAGAGATCACTGATTAGAAAGAAGCAAGCTGGCTGAAAACACACTGAGTAAGAGTGGGGGGCATAAGACCTGTGTCCACACCTACAATCGCCCTCCTATTGAAACCAGTCGCAAGGCTGTGAGCTATTGCTAGTGTATAGGGTGAAATTCCTATAGTGGCCCATACAAGACAAGGCTGTCTGAATTGGGGTCCACTTCCCCCTTAATAACTGCTCTGTTTGGGTGCTGTTTGTTGCTTTGCAACAGGCTTTGGCATATGCAGAAAGTGGCAAGTGCTACAGAAATCCAGGACCTGATTTCCATTTACATTACACTACTCCTGTTTCAAAGCTGGGGAGATCAAAATACACTACGGGCCTTTTAGTGCCCAGCTGCAGGGCCACACGCACATTTCATTCATGGTGGGCTGGTGCAGGGTAGGTTTACACCGCAGCTTGTCATGAACTGAGACAAGGCAAGGGAGGTGATATCTTTTATTGGACCAACTTCTGTGGGTGAGATTTAGCCAATTCAAGATGGTATCGCCCCTGCATAGTCTGGCTTGGTAGTAACCAACCGCAGGGGATCCATTATCTTCGTGGTGTTACTAAATACAAACCTCTCTGCTCATTGGCCGCCGTGTGCCAAACCTGCTTCAAGTGGAGTTGCAGGTTGTGCTTGCTTGTCTCGATTTGCAAAGCCAAGTTTCCAAACCTCTTTTCGTCCCCGTCCCCAAAGCCTCACCTTGCTCCCTCACACAGGATTTCACCATCAAGAGCTGCATAGTGGGAAAGATCAAATAGAGGAAGCCATTGTGCGTTTGCCTTTTATTAATGGCTTTCTGCTCCTCTCTCTCACAGGCACAATATAGGTTTCTTGGATGACAGCAGAAAAGTATGAATAATGGATTCTGAAATATGGATAATTAGAAGATCAAATAACCACTAGAAGTGGGTAATTTTTTTATCATCTGCGAATATTTTCCTATTCCCATATTTCTAAATATATGATGTGTACCCTCCAGGTACATTTCTCCTTGTAGTTCATGTAATAAAAACAGAGAAGCCTAGTGTGTTTTTATTTTAATTGAATGCTCATGAAAGTCAGAAACTGAGGACTCTGGTTAGAGTCAGGAATTGTGTGGACAGGTTTCGTATGAGCTTCCTGGCACAAACACTGCAGTCCTGATCAGCATCACACCTGACATTTGCTCCCACGTTGTTTATCTTCTTGTAACTCAGATCTTAAGTGGTTTATAAAAGTCAGCAGTGCTGTTAGGGTCCTGGGTCACCACATATTCACCTCAGAATGGCAGCGAGAACCCTGGGACCAAACTCAGACCTGACATAAATGGGTGCAATCCCACGGACGTCAGTCTGACCCTGGAAGTCAAGGTACATTTCAGTGGCGGTTTAAGTACTCCCTGCCTATCATTTACTTACGGTAATGCTCAGGCTCAATTAATGACTAACATGTAAAGCACTCAGATTTTCTGATAATAATCATCATCATTTTGGTAGAATCTTTTAATACATGATCTGTCTTCTGGATGAAACCAAATCAAGTCATCTATATTTCCTAGTGTTCCTAAGCACGTAAAGGCTGGAACACTGGAAGAATGTCTCTCTTGCCTGAGATTGGTTTGTCACTGACACTGTAGGCTCACTCATCACCTCCTTGGTGGTTTTGTTATTGTAGGGTCACTCATGAGCACTGAGCTGTGTACATGTGATGGTAGTGTTTTACATGAGTGCAGTACATAAAAATGGCTATACTGGCAGACCAAAGGTCCATCTAGTCCAGTGTCTGGTCTTCTGAAAGTGGCCAATGCCAGGTGCCCCAGAGGGAATGAACAGAACAGGTAATCATCAAGTGATCCATCCCCTGTTGCCCAGGCCCAGGTTCTGGTAAACAGAGGCTAGAGACACCCATCCCTGCGCATCTTGGCACACCTAATAGTGATTATCTTTGAGAAAAATAGAGCACAGAAGCATCTGTTTTGAAAGAACGCAAGAAGAATTATGTGAACTTTTTAATACTTAAAAATTGATCCTGCAGAGTGTTGCAAATCTTGGCTCGCCCAGCCTTGTTGCACTCAAAGCAGCTGTTTTATCAGCAAGCCCAGATACAATTTTTCCTCCAGTGACACACAAAGGTAACATAGCTGTGGGGATAATTTCATAGCCATATTGGCATTCTGCTTTTTTGAAGTTCTTATATTGCACCCATCACCATAGTGTCTGAGTGTAACCCATTGGTGACTGGATGTTACAGGTCCCTCTCATTGCCCAGCCACAGAGGATATGAGTTGTTACAGCTCCAGCTACAGCACCTTGGCTCTTTAGCTCAAACTGTAGCAGCTCATGTTTTTAGCTGCAAAAGTCCCTGGTACCATGCCATGTGTGTTGGCCATGACACAGTCATCATAGGAGAACCTAGGCAGTCATTGAAAATAATGGCACATAGCTAAATTAATGTTGGATGCTCCAAATTATATGCTCTTTGAGTAATGATGAAGTTCATTTATATTCCTCCAAAAACAGTTGGTTAATGAGCGTCAGGAATTAAAGGCCTGCGTTTCCCAAAACCAATATGCAGAAATGTGCATTGGCAGTTAAATATGGACACAAAATTGTGGGTGCATGTATGAATCCTTGCAGTTGCACCCATTTAGAAGCCTAAGTGCCTGCCTGCACCCCCATATCAGATAGCAGGGCATCTAAATACTGCAACCGCAGGTGCCAACACATCCCATTTATTTATGCATCCATTTATTTGCATGCACAAAATTGTACCTGCAGTATCCAAGGCCAGGGCAAGGCTCAGCTAAATAGTGAGTCCCTGTCCACCGCAGACTGAAAGACGTTGTTCAACGTCAAGAACAGGTAGAGGGAGCTGCCATCATGGAGGTATCTGTTTCAGCAGCCCCCTTGAAAAACAAACTGATGTCCTTTGTTATCCATTGCAATTAACCTATGCAAATGAATGTTAATGACCACTTCCCCAGCAATTTACTTCCCTCACTCATAAAGAGCCCTGTGCACTGCTGAGCCACAAACACCACCACTGAAAATAGCATTTATTTGGCAATCAAAAGGCACCTCCAGTCTGAAAGGGAGGGAAAGAGAGAGAGAAAGAAAGGAAAGCAATTAAAAACCATCAGCTCCAGTACCTCTCCTTTCTGACGGCTCCTGAGAGGTGATCTCAGCTATTTACTGGTGCCACACACCCAGAAAAAGTGCTGACAGCCACCCTGGCCACGGTTGTTGTTAAACACCCTCTTATTGCTCTAATCTGTTCATTTTCACGCTGGTGAATGGGGGATTGATCGCTGACGCTGACCCGCCAGCACACCACTGTGATGAAACCAGGACATTAGAGCTTTTTGCCTGCAAACTTGGCAAGGGGGCCAAGTTTGTGAGCAGAAGCAGAAAGCAAATGAGGAGAGAGAAAGAGGATGTAGCAGCAAAAGGGCCGAGGAGAGAACCAGGGCAGATTCACAGCAAACAAGGCAGAATGCCAGCTGGAACTCCTGGAAATGGGGAGAACCGAAGGTTTGCCTTCATTTAACCTCTGTCAGTTTGCAGATCAATTGATGCCTCTGTTTGCTTCGACATAGCGTAGGGGAGCATGTCTCTCAACTCCCACACCTCCTGGGACATGAGCTGATCTGTGTCAGGTCTCAGCTATACCGTATGGGGAGGCCAAGTGGCTTTAGCCTTCCACCTCTAGAGATTTGGGTTCTTCAAAGTTTGTGTAGGGCACAAGTGTAATGTGTGTTTGGGGGTTCTCAAGAATGCAGACTGGTGCAGGAGTGTGAATGCCAAGCACTGAATAAAGCTACTTGTCAGATCAGAATAGGCTGCCAGGGTCCAATTCGCCCCTCCACTGGCACGGAGCCCAACCCCAGGGCTGAGGGGAGTCCTCTGAAGCACCAGGCATTGGCTAGATACTGGGCTAGATGAACCTTTGATCTGACCCAGGATGGTCATTCTTGTGAATGGCAGGCATAGATCCTCCCTTCTCCTCTGCGTCAGCCCCCTGGCCCTCCGGTGACATTGGGACCTCACCATATTAAATGTGAAAAATCTTTATGGGCCTTATCCCACCTCTCCCACTGAGTGCACCCAAAGTCTAACCACACCAAGGCAGCCTGACCTCAGCTTCATTCCGGCCCACAGCTGGAAGACTCCCTGTGCTGGGCAGAAGATTCTCACAGTCCTTGTTCTGGGTGGGTAGCAGTTGTGGAGCTGTTTTACCCTGCTGCTGCTCCCCCATATGGGGCAGTAGGGTCACTGGGGGAATGATGGAGGGAGGTAGGAACTTCTCCATGTCTGGCCTTGGAAGGGATGGCAGCAGGTGGTGTGCAACACCTACCCTGGTACTGCACTGGCTTTGTTCCCTGTGCTCTCTTCCAGCTGCCACCCAGCAGAGATGAGACCAGCATCTTGGGCAGCAGCGACTCACCTCTTTTTCTAGGGCTGCGTTGGCTGGCAGCTGCTGAAATGTAGAATTTGCAAAATTTCACAGGATGCAGGAAAAATTGTGGAGAGTCTGAAAAACAACAGAATCCACGTGGGTTTGTCTGTTTTCCTTGTGCTCACAGGGCTCCCTGCTGCTTGCCTCTCCTTCCAGCGAAGGCTGGCATGGCTTTATTTTTCAGTGCAGCACGGGGAGGGGATGAGGGTCTGGAGAACTGTGTGTTTACAGTGGGGGCATTCACAGAGTTCTCTCCTGCCTGCAGTCACACTCTTATGTCCACCCTGGAGGGGAGTCAAGCCAGCCTGGCCAGGAAAAAGCTGTCAGAGCCTGGGGCATGCTTTAAACTCTGCTTTACAAATTTCAGTTTTTGACAAATCAGCATTTTCCAATGAAAAAAACATGGCGTTGAAAGATTCCCGACTAGTTCTAGTGTTTGTGTCATTTTTATGCAGTCCCACACTTCTCTTTACTGGCTGGCTGCAGATTCAGCAAGACAAATTGTTCCGCCAAGGAGACTTGCGACTGGAAAAGAAACTTCATTATTTTACCTCATTTTCTCAAGGAAAACTTAGGACTTAAAAATATGCATGAAAAGTAAGCTGTGCAGGGGGCTGGACCAGATGACCTCTTGAGGTCCCTTCCCACCATTTCTATGCGCCTGTGACTCAGGAATGGAAAGAACTGATGTCAATGCCTACACAGAGCAAAACAAAGCTTCAAGCATACGTTCTTAAGGTATATGACAATGACTCTGTGAATCTATCAACAACTTCTCCTGCAGCTTGGAATTGCCAGCAAAGCCCAAGGCTGTAGCTGCTGGTACTTATGAGCATATTAGTCATAGTTTATTTCCATTTCATAGACAAAAACACATCTAGATCCCAACAGAGGGGAGCCAAAGCCTCCTTAGAGGACAACAACAGTCCCCAGCCACACTTGATCCTGTCATGAGGACCCAGGGAAAACACTATCCCCAGGGAAGTTAATGCAGGTTAATTAAACCTAACTGTTCAGCAGGGGCGTGGCGAACTCAGAAGCGATGCAGGCTGCCTGATGTGCCATCCCTGTCACCGCGTGATCGTTAATGGTTCTCACATAAGCCTCGGGGCTCATTTGCTTGACAAGAGCAAAGTGGGTAATTTTGCTGTAGAACACTTGCAAAAGCAATGCCTTGACTGTTATCAAAACTGACAGGCAAGTTATGTGAGCAGTTAACTGAAGGTTACTTTTTAGGGCTGAACCACTGAGTAGATCAGACATCAATTAGTTCATGCACGAGAAGATGAGGGGAAAGCAAGAAAAGAAAAAAGGAGGAAGAAAGAAAAGGAGGTGGGGAAAATGAAGCAGCAGCAGAGAGATGGATGTAATCAGTTTACTTGAATCTATGCTTGCAGAGATAGCAGGGGAAGGACCTTACGCCTGACATCAGCCGAACTGTGCTTACCAGGGAGTCTTGACTACCATAGTTGTCTGGCAGTTACTTTGGTTCAGGCAACCCAACTGGGACAATAACAACAAACTGGTGCTGCAATGTAGAAAGCAAAAGGAACACCCCAAATTCTGTCCTCCATCAGATCTGTTTCCTTCCTACAATTCCTCCAAACTGAATCCCCAAGAGAAAACTATCAACGCATGAGATGCCACATAATTCTTGCTACCAGGAGCAAGAGAACAAGAGCAGCTGAGATGTATGAACAGGTAGCAGACACAAGAAGAATGAGACGAACGCACTGGTGACTTCAGGCCAGAAAAAGCTAGTTGGATTTCAGCTCAAGAGAGGCGAGAAAGCTTCCCCAGTATGGCAAACCGCAGGGAAACTGGCCCCAGCTTTCTACATCACGTGCCAAATGTTTATAAGGCACCAAAGTATTTGGGGTCCCATTTGGTAAGGTAGATGCAGTTGCCATTATTATTATGGCTGCTGTTCGGAAATACTTCTTAACTGAGCTTCTTGCTTAAGTTTCAGAACCATGGGATTGGTGGCTCATCACAGCTTGGGAAGGTTTCCCTCTCGGGAAGATTGCTGGGTCAGCTAGATAAGTAGGTTCCATGGAAATGATAGGACCTCATACAGACAGGAAGCCAAATTCAGCTATGGTGTCTGTGGTTCAAAATCGATGGCATTGTACCTGCTTACACTTGGCCAGGATTTGGCCCACAGAGTTAAAAGCATTTCTTCCATTTTATGCATTGCAATCATAGAGGAGGGACGGAGGGAGACTGATGCAGCTAAGCTACTAACCAGGAACCCAGGAAAGCTGAGTACAAGACCATTCTCTACATGGGAACCTTGGGTAAGTCACTTTGTCTCTCCATAGCTCAGCTGGCCATGTATAAAGCAGGGATAATAATTCTGCACATGCTATGGTAATGAGAACCATAGATAGAGTATTATTACTGCTATTTATTAAGCACCGTAGAGGTAGCCAGCCCTTTACAAGGACACAGAAGGACAAGGTCCCTACCCTGAGTTTACACTTTATATTGCCAGGATGTAATGCAAAGTCATAAGGGCTGGAACACTCCGTGCTGGAGAGATCACTCTAGGAGCACTGAGTACTGTACATGCAGGGAGTTTTAAGGAGGTAGCAGGAAGAGGTTTCTTGACACAAAGGCTGCGGGAGACCATGCCAAGTGAAAGAAGCAGTGTACAAATAAAAAGACTGGAAGTTAAGAATGGGAGGAGAGACAACGGGAGCCCTAAGGAAGAGGGGCCAGGCAGTGAATGGGTCATGAGGGCAGAGGCAGGAGAAAATGATGAGAGCTGAGATGTGCATGGGCAGAGCTGGGCAGAGAAGATGCTGAAATGAGAAACAGAAGTCAGTGGGAAACCATTCCGATTCTATGGTGATGAGGGCCATATAAGTACTTAGAAAGAGAGGGCAGTCAGTGAAGGCACTGGGGATGGGGCGATATGCTCTGGTAAGCGGGTGGAAAGGTGATTTTTGTTCTACCATTTTGGACAGTTTAAACTGTCTCCAGCCTTGACGCATCACCAGGTCCCATTGCTCCCTCTCACTGCAGACTTAGCTTTCCATGCACAAAGGGCCGTAATTCCCCCACATGCTTTGCAGATAGAGGTGAAACTGTTGCTCATGAAGACAGCCTTCCACTTGCATTATTTCTAATGGGACAGAAGCCAGGCTGCCCTCTGTGGAGATGGCTCCTCTCTATTCAGCACCAGCCTGATGCAGAATTACTGATGACAATTAAATACAGCCATTGGCTTCAACAGGCTATGGATTGGGACCCGAGTGGGGACAGGGGAGTGTGGGTGCATGGAGAAGAATAAGTGGGAGATTGAGGGGGAGATATAAGGGAATATGGGATGCAGAAAGGAAAATAAAGGTGGCACAACGAACTGTGGGGCAGGAAGAAAACAAAGAGAATGGCAGACCAAGAAAGCAGACTGGTAGAATGTGTAGGGCAGAGCTGCCCGGGGGGTAGGGGGGGCAAGTGGGGAAATTTGCCCCAGGCCCCGGGCCCCACAGGGGCCCCCACGAGAATATAATATTCTATAGTATTGCAACTTTTTTTATGGAAGGGGCCCCTGAAATTGCTTTGCCCCAGGCCCCCTGAATCCTCTGGGCGGCCCTGGTGTAGGGAGGAGACTATGAGGGAAAAGGGAGGGAAAATACACGGTAGGCGAATACAGAGGAGCAGGCGTCTGCCATGAGACAACTGAGATACATGGAGGAGCTGGACAGGACAGTTGGGAAGGGAAGCAAGAGAGTGATACGGGAGGGGGATGGAGTAGGATCATACCAGCTCCCTACACCCCCAGGGTTAGAAGAGGGTAAGGAGAAGCTCTCTCCTAGCAGCAGACAGAGGCCCACACTAAGCTCTGGGTCTGCGTTTCAGTTTGAATTCCAGCCCCTGACACGATTTCACACAGATTGGGGATAGCTGGTTTCTCCCAAAGGCAGGGTGCAAATGACCAGCAATGCATTTGTTTTTTTTCCTTTTCAATTTCTAAATCATTCTCATGATTCCTTGGGATCGGACACAAGATTTAACAACCCACGTGGGGCTGGCAACATGGCTTATTGCATCGAGCACACATCCCACACTCTGCCCAGCAGAGAGCTCTGTCCCACAGCCATGTGCAGGCTCTCCCATCGGGGACCTCTTTCTAACTGCAGCCTGTGCTCGTCCCCTCCTCCACCAGAGCCCTGGGCAGAGCTCTCTCTCTGTGCAGCATGCAAACTCTCCCAGACAGGGAGCGCACCCCCTCTCCCTCTCAACTCCAGCGTGTGCACTCCCCTGCAGCAGAGCTATTTTGGGCTGTGGCATGCATGCTTTCGCCCCATCGCCCCCTCTATCTGCTCCATGTCACTCCCCAGCTGCCCTAGACTGACAGCCCTAGCACCAGCCAAAGGCTGACCCTGTGTTGTGGTTATGTGTTGGAGCCAGTGGTGGGTAGTGAAGCAGTAGTCGTGGCAGCCTGTCCTAGCGTGCATCACCACCAGCAGCGACACTGGGAGGACGTCCTGGGACTCTGAACCTCAGTGGGAGCAGGAGACCTCTGACATTGTCTCCTGCACTCCACCCTTGCTGGCAGTAATCCAGAGAGCTTCTCTTCTGACTCTGACCTCAGCCAAAAGCTACAACACCCCTACATGCTATGGACCATGGTTTTCCTTGGTCCAAATCCAGGAGAGCTTCTACCTGCTACCACCCAGCTACCAGCCAAAAGCACACACCCGACCCCCTCTTGAAGGAAAAAATCCAGCGAGGTCTCCCCTAGGCCCACCTTCCCAAGCAACTGGAAATCCAGGCTAGTTTCTCAGAGACCTGACTCCTGTTGGCAGCAGGAAGGCAGCTAGCTGGTGTGGGTGGCATCCGAGTGGGCTTATGGCTCTTGACTGTTCCTGGGCTGATACACAGCAGGAAGCAAACCCACAGTCCTAGGTGCGCTAAGGGCCACTAGCCTAGCTGCAAAGCAAGGATTTCATCCTGTCAGCTCTGCAGCTCGGCTAATGGCTAGGAGTCATTGAGGTGCCCGGAGAGTTTGCAGGCGGGGAGATTTAAATGCCCACTTATTTATTTTCAGATAGGGTAAATTCTGGCCTGTCAACCTTGACACACGTCCCTTTTGCAAGTAGAATAAATTCTTGCCAGGCTGGAGTGTGGCTGAATGGGTCTCTTGGGTTTTGGATGGGAATGGTATGGCCATGGCTTTTCTTTCTCCTGCCTCCTCTCCCCCTGCCCTTTCTGATCTTCAGCTTCCCTGGTGAGAAGGTCACAGCATTCTGCAATAGCCGTATGCTCACCAGCTGCACCCTAGCTTGATTGATATGAGGAGACTTGACGCAAGCAAGCACTAAACCCTAAAGAGAACAGCCATTGGTTTTCTGATCACATTCAGGACTGGTTGTCAGGCTCCAAAGGCACGGGGATTTATTGCACTGAAATGTAGCAGCGGCACAAATCCGTGAGGAGCCTGCAGAGCTGCACACGCCAAAATAAAAATGCCGGGCCACTCGGAGATATGAAATATTTCTTAATTACTTTTCCATTTTAGCACAGCCTGGATTTTTCAGACTATAAATGGCAGTAGAGCACAATTAACTCCGGGTTCCATGCTGCTTCTCATAAAGGTCTCACTGACTGCATCATCCAGGGACGTGCTGCTCACGGAGGACACTGGCTCAGGGACGACGGCCGCCATCGTCAGCACAGGATCATTGACCTCATGCTGAAACGCATTCCAGTTTCCTCCACCGAGAGGGTCTCCATAAAAGCTTCAGGAAGGACCATTATAATACTTACTGTGTAAAGGAATCAGGCAGGCTGCTTCAATTGATTCACCAGTGACCTTTCCAGTCAATGCTTTTTGATATGGGCTCCACTGGTCAATACCTTTTGCTGCATGGAATATCATTCTCAAGGAGTACAGAGATATGGTGGCCCCACCCTCCAGAGTAAATCTCTTTCCTCGTCTCTTCCGCTCTCTCGCCCTCTAGGTCACAGAGAAACATGGCAGCAGCTGGGTAGCATTATGCCAGGATTTTCGTTTTGGCAAATGCTTTCTTGTCAGAATTACAGCAATTGAAGACTAAAGCATGAACTCCAGTGGCCCCTGCACTCAAGCTCTTCCCAGATCCTTGCCCGAAGCATCCTTGCTGAGCTGGAATACTGCTGGAGGGAGGGTGCGGGAACATGGCAGGCTGACATGGGCATGATCAAAGAGTCACCCAGACATACACTCCAGACATACTCTCCTTATTCCAGACACACACGACCCCTTAAAGCTCTGTCCAGACTCCAACACCACAGCAACTTGCCAGGAGCCCTATATGGGCTGCACCTAATTCACATATCAATTTGCATAATCATTTAAAACCAAAGGAAATGCAATTGTGCTCTCTGCTTCTGCTTGGTGCATAAATAGTAGAAACTTCATGGCCAGTAATAACTCCCCCCCCACCTCCACAGCTCATTGCTGACCTTCATGCTGCACATACGTGACCAGTTTCATGAGCTACAGATTAGGCTGAATACGTTGGCTGCATTTGTTGTGTGCTGGGCTCCTGGCAGCTCTTTACATCCAAGCACTGAGCTTTGCTAGTGAGGTTATTATTAATTATGGGCTGAAGTCAACACCCATTGAAGTCGAGAGGAGTCTTTCATTAACTTCAAAGGGTTTTGGATTGGGCCCTGTGAACAGAACAAAACAGATGTCCCCACACCATCATCCAAGACATCTGCGCCGTGTGAGTATTCGCACAGCTGTCTCTTGACTCCCACAGGCCTGTCCCAGCATGCACTGATCTCACTGGAGAACTAGGAAGGATTCTCTTTCTGGGTTGTTCCAAAATCCAGGTCAGGCATGTAGAGAGGATGCATCCCTAGGACACTGCGGCAGCATTCACTCACTGCAACCCTCCTGGTGATTCTATTGCCTGCTGTTGGAATACACTCCCGCTGGTGATGTCAGAGCCATGAAACTTTCCTTGAGGGGGTCAGGTCTAGTCTAGTCTATACTTTGTGGACTCGTAATGCTGCCAGCTTTTATTTGTAACAAAGCAAGTGCCTTTTTGAATCCTGGAGAAACTGCCTCTCCCCCCCTCTTTCACACACACCCAAAATCCTATTCCATATTCATAGGGTTATTTCCTTTCTTCTGGTTGCATTCCTGTGCCTTGCACTTCTACTGAACGGGCCATTTTGAAAAATAGCGCACACGCAGAAATTCCTCCCCTCCCATCCCACACTTTGTAGGCCAAGTTTCAGCCTCAGACAAATGTCTCTGGCCAAGTTATAAATCTTTAAACGTTGCCTATGACCTGTCTGGCATGTGCCTCCAGAAGAAACAGATGGCACAATTCCTACGACTCACTTTCCCATTAATAAACCTTGTCTTCTAAAGTAGGGGGGATTCGTGGATGGACGGATGGAAAAGAGAATAGTGCTTTCCCCAGAACTGACCAATGACTATGGCAGGTCATTTCTTGAATGTTTTCTAGGTTAAACTCAGTCATTCATGTCTTGTTACATTATATTATGTAACATGATTTGCTGATACAGTCTGATGGGCTGAATGCAAGAACACAGTGAATCATGTAATAAATTGGAAGCCCCTTCGCCTACAACACAGCATTTCCAAAAGTGAGATGAATCATTTTGATGTTATTTATTCATTTTTAATCAAATCTAGCTTGCTAAAACCAATAATGAACAAAAATATATATATTCCATTGAGGGAAAAGGGAGGTTGGGCTGGGTGTCTGTTTTAGTCTATAAAATACCCCATTTATTTAATTATTATTTCAAATTAACATATAACAGTTACCTAGACTGGGTGTAAAGACTCCTGGGTTCTCTTTCCTTCAGTTGGTCACCGACTCTATATATGGCCATTAACAATTCAGGTGAGGCCAGATTTTAAAAAGTCCCCCACATAAGTAGCTGTGTTTCCAGATAAGCTCAGCACATTTAATACTGAACAATTTTGAAAATTTAGTCCCTAACATCTGTATGCCTCAGTTTACACAAGGGTAAAATACACTGCATAGGGATGTAATTAATGCTCGTAAATCTCAGATGAAAAGTACTATGTACGTGCAAAGTATTAATATTAGCTATTGCAGCTGAGAGACATACACTTTCATACTGTCATGTTTAACTGCAATAAGAAATGTATGGACCCCAAATGTGGTAGTGATTTGGTAGATACAAAAAGACCTAAGGCTCACTAATAATAAATATTTTAATTTGATAATAACTGAAGAGAGAAGTGGCCAGGAAAGCATTTTTACTGTAAGCGTTATTAGCATTTGCTTGGACCAGATTGCTAGCTGTGTTTGTGGATGAAGGGGCGAGGGATTGGCTTAAATGCAGATGATTAAAATTGTACATTTTGCAGAAATTCAGAGGGTTGGGTTTTTACCCTTTTAATATTGTCTCCAAAATACCATTAAGGAAAAGCAAGTAATGCAAAAATGAATATGGAATAAAAGAAGTAGTAACTTACACAATAACGTTCCATGGGAGAACTAGACACACCTGCCTTTTGGACACCAAAAACTTAAGCTCTCAGTAGCCCAAGCACCAGGAATGTCTTGGTCAATTTATTCTTGAACCTGTAGGAATTCTCCATTGAAAGGAGGGAAAAACAGATTTAAAATTGCTTAATGAGCAGTTATTTTAAAATGGAATTAGAGAAAAGTTATTAGTTTGGGAAAGCCTAAAAAGTCAGAGTTTTTCTTACAGAGACAAGGTGGGTGAGGTCATATCTTTTATTGGACCAACTTCTGTTGGTGAAAGAGACCAGCTTTGTGTAGCTTGAAAGCTGGTCTCTTTCACCAACACAAATTGGTCCAATAAAAGATATGACCTCACTCACCTTGTCTCTCTAATACCGTGGAATCAACACAGCTACAATAACACTGCAAACAAGAATTTCCCTTGGAAAATACAGAGGGAAGTACCTGTGAATGAGGCCACACCCTCTCTTGTTTGCCTGATCTCTGTGGCCACCCCCGTAAAACCTGTATTGTTTGTATGGTAGAATATTCTCAGCAGCTGAAGAAAAATGGATCAGAGAGGAGTATAGTGAGTTAATACCATTCATTTTCGTATTACAGAGGGAGGAATGCTGCTTGCTGTGCTTTAACAACTAACCTTCAGGAAAACCTCATCACCGTGTAATTATGGGTCATTTACAAAGCTAAAGTGGGTAGTTTCCTAACGCACAACCTTATGTAGGTGAGTGTATGCTCTACTCCTGGGAGAAGTCCTATTAAACTCAATAGGACTACTTGCCTGACTAGGGGTTGCAGGATCAGCCCCTGAAAACATTTAAGGGCTCTCATGCATTGTCAGATAGAAGGGCTACCAACAAAATTATAGCCCTGAGGTGAAATTCTAGTCCCATAGAAGTTAATGGGAGTTTTGCCAATGACTTCAATGAAGCCAGGATTCCATCCCTAATTATCTGATACTGAGAGATGTGGAGCATCTCCAGGGAGGTTCTGCAACTCCTCAACTCCTAGTGATTCAGTGGGACCTGAAGAAGGCTCAGAACATTGCAAGAGATGTTTAGCAGCTTGCAGTACCAGACCCCTGCTGGAGTCAGTGGGAGTTTGCCAAAGATTTGACTGATGGGAAGCTCTATTATATTTCTGGAATTTCTTCTTGTTGTAATATTTCTTCTTGTTGTAATGAATGGTGAGGCTTAAATCTGACATTTTTCATGATAATACCAGTTCCACTTTTACCCTTTTTTCTCATAGTCCAAGTTTCACGTGATAAAAAGAAACCTGTAAACTCTTACGGGTAAATATTCCAATCAACTGGCATTTATTTCAATTCACTCAAGCAGAGAATATTTAAAATATAAATAAAGGAAAGAAGAACAGGTATTTGTTCACTTGGGCTTTGATTCCTTTTGCTTTCCTTGCCTTTTAAAACCTCTGATTTTTCTAACCGAAATCCCAATAACGTGCTTTTTTTTTTTCATACACAAATACTACATGCATTCTTTTAAATTACTCAGTAACTAAGGAGGATTTGCTTGGTAAATATCATGTCGCTACATAATACAGTAATTACATATTCTGCATACAGGTGGTAATTACATTGACTGTAGATTACTTAGTGATTACTGTTAGTGAGTTCAGAAGTAATTACTGTGTCACCTGCACACTCTAGGTTGTAAAGCGGAAATAATCCTACATTCTTTCTGGAGGGAAATTCCCAGCTCCTCCACACTCACACAGACAATATACAATCCACAAGGCAGAAGCACCCCAAAGGAGTTGAGCTGAGGAGAAGGGGAATTCAGCCACCAACCCTGGAGAGGGCGTACAGGGCTCTAAGGTAGCCACTCCATGGCTGCTCAGTTTTCTCTGAGCCTATTGTCATGGGGGTTCAGGGGAGAAGCCAGACTGAGTACAGACACAGGAGTGGTGGAACCAAGAAGGTAGGGCGACTCGTGCCCGCACAATGGAAATACTGTAGAGGCTCCACCCCCCTGTAAACTTATGAACCTCGCCCCTCCTAGCCCTCCTAGCAGGGATCTTCCACCCCTCCTGCTCAGACACAGGAACCTGCAGGGTGTCTGAAGAAGATATCCCGTGAATACCAGCTGCATATCACCTGACAGGACTGACTATTTCTGGTACCTGCATTTCCTCCCTTCTGAAGCCTGTGACCAGTTACATATTCATAGATCTGGGTGAAATTTCGTGATCAGACATGTTTTTCTGTGAAAAACACAGATTGAGCAACATGAATTCATGTGAATTCATGTTGGTTTTGCCAAATTGCTAGTGTCGGGGTAAAAAAGTTGAAACATTTTGATTTCTCAATTTGAAATGACTTTCCATTTCAAAATGTCCTTCGGTGTTGTTTAAAACAATTAAAAACCTTTACAAATTCTCAAAATCAAGATGAAAGGAATTGTTTCATTCAACCTGATACACTATTTTTTAACCTTTCAATTTGTCAAAAATGTCTAAACAAAGTGTTGGGATAGACCTCAAAAATTTTTTTAATATTTTTCAGAATTGCCAGCAAGTCAAAAGAAAATCAGTTATTTGTATAGCTCTGCCTCGTCACTAAACAGCTTTCTTAAAACAAAGTATTTGTAGTTAGCAGTTGGAACAAAGCATTCACAAAAAAAGGGATTTTAAAATAATGTCTGGAGATGGGACATTACATGGGGAGGGTTCTGAGTTACTACAGAGAATTTTCTCCCAGTTGACTGACTGGTGGGTCTTACCCACATACTCATGGTCTAACTGATCACCTTATT
The DNA here is from genome assembly GCF_025201925.1 of Gopherus flavomarginatus. Classification (NCBI taxonomy): domain Eukaryota; kingdom Metazoa; phylum Chordata; order Testudines; family Testudinidae; genus Gopherus; species Gopherus flavomarginatus. Next base: position 5,852,519 of record NC_066623.1, read on the forward strand.
TGGGGTCTGGAAGGAATAATCCCACAGGTCAGGTCAGCAGAGTCCCGGGGGGGGGTCACCTTTTTCTGCAGTGTGGGGCAAGGGTCACTTGCTGGTTTGATTGAATAGAGTAACTGGTAGATTTTCTGTAACTTGAAGTCTTTAAATCAAGAGATGAGGACTTCAGTAACTCATCCAGAGGTTATGGGACTATTGCAGGAGTGGTCAGGTGGGGGAGGTTCTGTGGCCTGCAATGCGCAGGAGGCCAGACTAGATGATCCTTTCTGGCCTTAAAGTCAATGAATCTGTAAATAGAATCATAGAATCATAGCATATCAGGGTAGGATGGGACCTCAGTCATCTAGTCCAACCCCTTGCTCAAAGCAGGACCAATCCCCAACTAAATCATCCCAGCCAGGGCTTTGTCAAGCCTGACTTTAAAAACCTCTAAGGAAGGAGATTCCACCACCTCCCTAGGTAACCCATTCTAGTGCCTCCAAAGTGATCATGCACACACCAGCCTGTTAGTTTAGCTGAGGTCCCACACTTTAATATACAACTGAGATGGTTCTGTAATAAAACAAGAATAAATGTATTAATAAAGAGCATTGATTTAAATGTAAACCCACATGGCGTTTATTAATAAACCCAATAATAGTTTTATGGAGCGTTTGAAAAACTTTGCATACTGTCTTCTGTGTTGATAATATCCTGGCCTCATCAGCAAAATAATTATCCCTCAAAACTGGTCAAGAGTATGTTCCTTTAAAACAAATTCTCTGCTATTCTCCAAAAAGAACCCATTATCTGGCTAGTGTCATGGCAGCTGATCACAGCGTGGGCTCATCTGGCTTCATCATACCTGCAAGACACAGCTCCAGGTGGATGTGTCAAAACTTATCTCTGTCTGTCTACAATCAGCTCTGCATCTTGGGTTATAATGCACAGGGCCTGATTCCTCTCTCACTCACTCACGCTGGTGTAAACCGATGACAACCACATTGGAGTCAGTGCAGTTACGCTAGGGTAAAGCTAGCATGCACGAGTGGAGAATCAGACCCATGCTGCCTTCCCCTGCCCCCAGTTGCAGCATTTTCTATCTATTGCCTTCGCATAGCATTGTCTCAGTCTGGTGTTGGAGGAAGAGTATTTGTGACTAAATAAAAGACTCGGGTGAATTGCTAGAGGGAAGATAAAATCACATCTGGAACTTATCTAGGATGCTCCCTTTTGTGGACTTTGAAAAGGAGAATGATTTTCACCCAAGAGAGTCCCAGGCTGGAATTCCCTTAGATGAGAATAGTAAAGCCAAAAAAACCCTAAATAAATGTTTTCTGAAATGCAAATAAATATAGTCCCATAAAGATTTATTTACAAATATTCCCTTCCCATTTTGATGACATGTCAGAATCTGACTTCTTCCTTTTGGCTGGAGGACTTTGGCGGTTGTACCTGAGCTGTGGGTTTTCCTGTCCTAAGCTGAGCTGGGGGGCGGGGGGAAGGATGTTGAACTGGAGGCTCTGATCCTGCAGTCAGATCCAGGGGCAGACACTTACCCTTGCATAAAGTCCTTCCGACTTCAGCAGGGGTCCAGATCTGAACCCAAATGCAGGATCTGAGCCACAGATTGTGCAGGTTTCAGGCTATTGTGATGTCACTGTCGAGGTCCTCCAAAGACCTTGCAATAATCCTCCAACACAAAGAAAGAAAACAGGACTTACAGGTCAAGCAGTAGATTTTCCTTTAAAATAAATCATTGTTGCTCCTTTCTGATGTATTCAAATTGACTCAGAGAGCTTCAGTTTTTGCTTTGCAGCTCGTTTTTGATCTAACATTACCATGAAGTGGATCCTAGCAATATCCCTGCCAAACACTGACGACTACAATCAGCTGCTTCTTTGGGTTGGTGAGGAGAGGATGGGAAGGAGAGAGCAATTCCTACTCGATGGACAGCTATGACAAATCAATTGCCAAAGGTGCCATATGGTACACAACGTTTCACCCTTTATGTTGAATGCATTTGCCCCCATTAACATTGTATCTGTGTGCCCAAGAGAGAATGTGAGACTTGGCAAAAGGTCAAGAATCTACCTCAGGAATGAGCTTTCCTAGCACACAGAGCCCTGCCGCTGAAACAGCTCGAGAGCAATGATGAACTCAGAAAGAGCTGCTGAAAAATGTCTGGAGATGGGGGTGGGAAGAGAGGCTCTAGAGCAGAAACAGGCTGAAGACTGGGACTATGTGAAGATATGCAGATACGCTGCATGCTTCAGTGGTGAGATACCAGACGATCCAGAGTTCTAATCCCTACTGACTTGCTTCACGGCCTTGGTCACATCACTCTTCTGTTTCTGTCGCAGTCTCCTCTTCTGCAAAATAAGGATACTAATACTCACCTCCCTCACAAAGGGGTTAGGAGCCGTGGACAGCTTGTTCAGCACTTGGAGAGCATGAGAGTATCCTTGTATAATATCCCACAACAGGCCATACTTTTTTTATTCATTAGTTGCTTGTCTCACAACCAAACACCTCTCAGCATTGATGACGGGTGTTTCAGAGTTAGATGGCACCATGAGTCCATGGGGTCTAGCGCAGTGGTTCTCAAACTAGGGCCGCCGCTTGTTCAGGGAAAGCCCCTGGCAGGCCGGGCCGGTTTGTTTACCTGCTGCATCCGCAGGTTTGGCCGTTCACAGTTTGCCGCTCCAGGCCAATGGAGGCAGTGGAAAGTGGTGTCCAGCATGTCCCTCGGCCCGTGCCACTTCCCACAGCTCCCATTGGCCTGGAGCAGAGAACTGCGGCCAGAGGAAGTCGCGATCGGCGGAACCTGTGGACATGGCAGGTAAACAAACCGGCCTGGCTCACCAGGGGCTTTCCCTGAACAAGCAGCAGCCCTAGTTTGAGAACCACTGAGCTAGAGGAATGAAATGAATTACATACTCCCAACCTAGTCGGCTTATAACCACAAGGTTCAATGCATCCCAGTCAGGAGTCCCTGCTGAGCAGATGCTTGGGGCTAAATTTTATTTGACTTAGGACAAGCTGTCATAACCTTAGTCCCAGATTTGGACCTTAGCGTCCAAAATATGGGGGTTAGCATGAAAACCTCCAAGCTTAGTTACCAGCTTGGACCTGGTACCTGCTGCCACCACCCAAAAAATTAGAGTGTTTTGGGGCACTCTGGTCCCTCTGAAAAACCTTCCCTGGGGACCCCAAGACCCAAATCCCTTGAGTCTCACAACCAAGGGAAATAATCCTTTTTCCCTTCCCCCCTCCAGGTGCTCCTGGAGAGATACACAGACACAAGCTCTGTGAAACTACACAGAGGGACTCCCCCTCTCCGTTCCCAATCCTGGAAACAAAAAGTACTTTCCTATTCCCCCAGAGGGAATGCAAAATCAGGCTAGCGATCCAACACACAAATCTCCCCTTGATTTCTTCCTCCCACCAATTCCCTGGTGAGTACAGACTCAATTTCCCTGAAGTAAAGAAAAACTCCAACAGGTCTTAAAAGAAAGCTTTATATAAAAAGAAAGAAAAAATACAAATAGTCTCTCTGTATTAAGATGATACAATACAGGGTCGATTGCTTAAAAGAATATTGAATAAACAGCCTTATTCAAAAAGAATACAATCAAAGCACTCCAGCACTTATATTCATGCAAATACCAAAGAAAAGAAACCATATAACTTACTATCTGATCTCTTTGTCCTTACACTTAGAAACAAGAGATTAGAAAACAGAACTACTTCTCCAAAGCTCAGAGAAAGCCGGCAGCCAGAAAACAAAGACAAAGACACTCAATTCCCTCCACCCAAAGTTGAAAAAATCCGGTTTCCTGATTGGTCCTCTGGTCAGGTGCTTCAGGTGAAAGAGACATTAACCCTTAGCTATCTGTTTATGACACAAGCTTCCACTGAATTTACTTTAATGTGAGTAAAGAAGAGCAGGACTAGCCCCTGCCCTCTTCAGTGCTAGAATATCAGAAAGTGTTGCTGGTCAAAATTGAAGTGCACTGGCAGAGCAATATAGGAGCCCTGGAGCGGAAAAGCAGGACGTGCTGTAAGTCCCATGCCTGAGCTGCACGAAGAGAATCCTTGCACAGGAATAGGGGGTAACACCTGAGATGCAGTGACAGATCTACACAAGAAAGGCTTGCATTGCACCTTCTTGAACATTGTCTGGCTCAAGACGGTGCCTGCTGGATTCCTGAGCACAAAACAAAACAAAAAAGAAAGGGGGGAGGGGAGGTAGACCATGAGCGAACTCCTAACACATTCAAGTACCCATTCTGTAGGGTGGGATTTACGTACAGAATAATTTAAACCCCCAAAGGCTTCACCAAATGGCTCAGATGCTACTTTTGGTGACTCTGTCATCATCAGCTGAAGAGGAGCAGAAGAGAAAGAGACAGAATAGAAGAGAGAAAAGCTAATATTCAGGGAAAGAAGAGAAACTTTCAATGCGACTGCAGCCCCTGGGTTTGCCCCCCACAGAAATGTCTATCTGGTGGCAGAGTGACAGGGCAGGCTGCAGGTCAGGGACTGTGGTGTATTGGCGGTGCTATGTGGGGCTTCCAGATTAGAGTAGCAAGAAGGGTGATTTGAGGTGAACTAGCAAGGTTGTATGCATCCCAAACTGTTGCTACATCCTCAGTAGGAGCGAAGGGCTGTGCTTCCCCTGCGTGTTTGCTCATATTTGCACTGGTTCTTATGGAGCTGGTGTGAGTATAAAATGTCAGTGTAGTCACAGTAGTGTAGAAAGTGGCAGCAGGAGCATGGCTTAGCTGTGCTGCACATAACCACTATTTTCAAGCAGGTTTGTACTTGGCACAGCTAAACTGGGCCACCACTGCCCATGCGACTCTAAGAACTAGCGTAAATACGTGTATACAAGCAGGGGGATCATGGCTCTGGCTTGTAGCATAGACATGACCTCTGACAACAAGGATGCTGCAAGTCAGAATGGATTGAAGTGCATCAGCCGAGCTGCTCAGGGAAATCTCACGCATGGACCTTATATTGGGCTTCCGCCGGTGCTATGCATCCTTCCATAGAACGAGCATCATGCTGAAAACCAGGAGTAAAGTAGAAAGGAAGGAGGGAGGGCTAAGAAGATAGAGACAGAATATGTCCTGGAGATTAGACAGGGGTCCTGAGAGAGGTGTCAGAAGAACAAAGATAGCAAGAGGTCAATGTTCATATTACAGCCCTTGGTATTGGCAGTGCATTTTTTGTCTTATTCGTGCATTACATAAAGTCACTCAGAGTGCAGCCAAGTGGCACCATGAAAGGCAACAGAATCAACTACAAATGCCACTCTAGAGACCACTGTGGATAGTATAAGTAGCATCGTTCATTTACCAGAGGACCCATCTATCCAAGGAAGGCATATTTTAGGTGTAAATAAGTAAAAGTGAAGAAATTAATGAGTTCTATCATATGACTTTATCCTTAAAAATTAATAACATTCCAGTAAATGTGCAAAAAAGAAATAACTTCTTCTTTAGTCAAGTTTATTACATGCATGGAAAATCTTAATCCTTCATGACATCATGGCCACAATCCTTATTATATTTAGGGAAATTTACATTTCCAACAAGCTGCAGCCCCTGATGGCTAACCATAGCCTCTCTGAGCTGGTGGCATGAGACGCTGGGGCCAGTTGTTTCAAGTAAACACAGCTGTCATACATGCCAACGTCCTCAGAGCAAAGCCCTCTAGATTTCAGTTCTACAAAAAAACTCGCATAACTCTGCATAGAAATTAAGAGAACGGGAGGTAGCGAGCAAAGAAGTGGAGAGAGAGAGAGAGACTTCAGCATTTCATCTTTCTTGCCCATCCCAGCATGACCATTTTATCCCAGCCCCTGCAAACCAACTTCATTGGGAATGGGGGGCTGGGGGGGTGGGGAACCCATTCTTCCCCTAACCCAATTTCACAGCAAAGAATCATAATATCAGCCAACTTCATTGAGAAAGATAAACCAAAATACCCAACCCACCACCAAATTCACTGGGGGTGCGGGGGAGATCCCAACTCCTCCAGCCAACTTCATTGCCAAACTATCCCTCCCCATTCAAATCAACTCCATTGCAAAATCCATCCCCTCACCTTTGGAAGCCTAAGGGATGAGCAGTAACACCCTGACGATCTCCTCCTCCCAAGCCTGGGGAAGGCAGTGCTGGGAGCCAGAGCAGCTGCTCTCCAGTCAGATCTCAGCTCACAGCAGCACTCTCTGGGAGTGGAGCAAGAGGCACACTAACTAGTCCCCTTGCTGAAAGTCCAGGCTGTCCCACATCACATGCAGAAGCTCTGATTGGCTCCCCTTCCCTAATTTCACAACCTCCTGGGGAAAGGCAGCCAGTCAGACTGCGGATGACTCTGGAAACCTGTAGTCTAGCGGGAAAATGCAAAATAGTTCCCCAATATCATGGTTATATATTGCATTTGTGACCTGTGTGATGACATAGCAGATCTGGGACTAGAATTTAGGCTGTTGCTGGTTCCCAGCCCCATGCTCGTTCCTTTTGCCCTTCTCTCCCATATTTCACCAGGAGGGAGAAAATAGCTGTTTTAAACCTACCTTTCATGAATTGTATCTAGAGCTGGGTAACATTTTTCACCTGAAACTCTTTTTCAACAAAACAAATGCCGCTTTAGGTCAATCAAAACTTTTCATGAATTGGTGTCAAGGTCACCAATTTGTTTCAGTTGAAAAAAAAAGTCTATAAAAATTGACCTGTTTCATTTCAGTATTTTCAAATGAAATGTTTCTGGGTTTTCTTTTCAAATCAGAAATGACTTTCTTGTTTTCCATTTACTTTTATTTTTAAAAGTTTTTAAAAGCTCTGAAATGAAATATATCACTTCAGGTGGAACAAAACATTTCATTGGACCCCAATTTTGTTTTTCAGTTTTTATGTTCCCTGAATTTTTTGTCCAATTTTTCAGAACTTCCAGTGAACTGAAACACAGTTATTTGCAGAGCTCTTATTGTATCAGTGAGACCTGACATTGTAAGATGTGCGGGCAACTAAGGGCTAGTGGGGAGAGGAGAGCCTGGGAATCAATCTTCTAGTGAACAAATATTTAACACAGAGTTCTTCAATCTAGCAGAGAAAGCTATAACATGATCCAGAGGCTAAAAGTTGAAGCTAAACAAATTCAGACAGGACATAAGGCATACATTTTTAATTGTGAGAATAATTAAGTATTGGAATAATTTACCAAGGTTGTGGTAGATTCTCCATCACTGACCATTCTAAAATCAAAATCGGACGTTTTTCTAAAAGTTCTGCTCTAGGAGTTATTTTGGTGGAGTTCCATGGCCTTTGTTACATAGGAGGACAAACCAGAGGATCACAAGGGTCCCTTCTGGCCTTGAACTCTATGCATTTCATATTACAGTTTGTAGAACTTCACTCCTTTTGTGAATATATTGTTTATTCTTACATGAAGTCCTGCTCATTTTGCAAACATTTGTTGTGTCCCTGTGAACTTCTGGTGCATCCTCTAGCTCCTAGCACTTCTCTCCTCCCATTTTGCTCCTAGGGTGATCGATCTACTTGTGTATTTGTATGCAGCATCACCGTAATCCATGCTGAGGGGGAATACTTTCTTTAAGGCAGACAGCTTTGTCCTGCAATAGCCTCTTTTCCAACATACCTTTGGATATAGAAGCTGATTTCCCCCTCCCTTCTCCACTCTTGCTAATTCTTCTTGTACTTGTCCATTCTTCAAGATGTAGCTATGCCCAAGACACACCAATTTCCCTGCCCAGCATGGCTGACTCAGGGAGAAATTCTAGGATGACAGCAAAAGACAAAAAGCTCCCCAAAGGAGAAAGAAGACGAAGAGCTGAATTCAGCTGGCCTGAAGCTTTCATCCACATCCCACTAGTGTGAAATAAATCCCAACGTCCCCCGTGCAGCCCCAGGGTGATACATTTGAAGTTAAATGTTTCCCTTTCATTTGGGAAGATGATAATAATAATTAGAGTCTTTTCTGTCCTGTAAAGATGAGAAGGGGACTGGGAAATATCCAGAATGCTTGTGAAGACAGACAGGCAGGCAGACAGTGTGTAAATGGCCAAAAAAAAAACCCTGCAAGGTTCGCGGTACAGGAGAGTTGGAAGAAGCACATGGCATGAGCAGCAGTCCAAGGCATAACACTTCCTGGGCACCAATCAGAGCATGGTTGGAGGTGTCCCAGGCACCTTTGAAGAAGATATGGCAAGGCACATCCCATCGTGGAGCTATCTTGGTGTATGTCGGTGGGAAGAAGGGTCACACCAGGGATTCCAAACAGGAATGCCACCACCACAGCTTCAAATGCCCCTGTGTGCCCGGAAGCAATGGCAGCCTCACGAATGCTGCATTCTGCATGGGGGTTCCCAAGGCTATCCCTAGCGATTTTGGTGCCCAATGCAGGCATCCCATGGGGCAGGCTGGGGCCAGGTTGCTCCACTTACCAGTGATTGCAGGTCCGACTGCTTCTGGAGTCCTCAGAGGAGTGGGGGCGGAGCAGGGGTGGGGGACCTGGGGAAGAGGTGGTGCAGGGGCTGGAGCAGCTCCCAGCTGTGCAGGGCACCAGGAAATGTGGTGCCTCAGATTTCCTGGTGCCCTAAGCAGCTGCGTACTTTGTGTATGGGTAAGGATGGTCCTGGAGGTTCCTCCCCCCTGAAGCAGGGACAGGTGTAATTTAGCCACAGGCAGAATCTGGCTACATGCATCAACTTACATTAAGATTGACATAGAAATGGATAATTAGGCAGGTGGGATTATTTATTGATTTACCACCACCCTGGCACATTTGGAACCAAACCAGATCTCCCTCCCCCATCCATTTGAATACCATTGCACATCTGAAGCAGAATCTCCCTGTCGCAGCAAATGGAGCATGCTCCCGTCACACTTGCCTTCCCTGGAAGTGAAAGGATATTATTCAGGCATGAATCACTCGAATCAGGGCAGTTTTGCTCCCAGAACCCTTCTCAGCCTGGAGCCGGCATGCTCTGCTGACACTGGCTGTGATGGCAGCAGTCGCAGCTCTATGGGAAGGAGACTCACAGGCAGCAGTCCCTGTCATCAGCTGTGCTGGACACGTTGTTCATCATTCCAGCGCAGAGCAGCTGGACCAGGCCTAAGGACAGCCTGACATCTGCCTGGTGTTTCAAGAGAAAAGGTAAACAAAACAGAGTGGCACAACCGCAGTTCGAATACAGGCATTAAAATAAAAGAGCCGTTACAAAGACCATCCTACTCCAGACAGTGGCAACGATGTTACCAAGTTGCAGCTGGTTTCATCAGTGCAGAGCTATACCATGCCCCAGAGGCCTACTTTGGTGTATTTTGTTTACAAAGCACCTCCCTCATAGAAGGCCATTAACAAATTCTCCGTCATGTTTGGCAGTGGGACTTGGGCTTTATGTCATTTAGGTGCTGTTGAAAATTTTACCCCAACTCTCCCTGAAAGTCAATGGGCCTTTGGCTTCTAAACATGCAAATCACTTTCAGATGTAAGACTTCAGCGCCTATGTCACATAGGTGCTTTTGAAAATGACTTGCCCAAGATTATATAGCAAGCGTGGGGCTGAGAACCCCAGGCCTTCTGACTCCCAGGTCTATGTCCTAGCCACCAGCTCACATTGCCATCTGTTAATGTTAATCAGCTTGGATGCATATCCCAGCTCACCTTCTTTGTCAGGAAGGAAGTACTCTGCAGGGGCCTGCCTTCACACTGGTGCAAGTCCCCTCACTAGGGTTCCCTGGTTAGTCTCACTGGGTGAGCCTGGTTGGGAGTGGTGCCATCATCACAGACCAGCAAAGCAAAGGGGTGCAGGTCAAGCCAGAGAGAGGCTGCAGCATTAGCATAGGGAAGGGGCAGTGGGCAGATCCCTAGGAAAGTCTTGACAAATGCTCCCCCCTGCATATAGGAGGCTGAATTTAGCTCGGGAACAGGGGTCTTTCCTCTGATGACTGACGCCTTCCCCTCCCCCCACAAATCCTCCATCTGCTGCATGCTGCCCATAGGCATGCTCTTGGCCTGTTACTAATTTGGGTTCGTCTCTTTGGTTCACTTCACTTGTTTGTTGTGAGGGGAAAAAAAGAACTAAGAAAAAACAACCAAAAAGAGAAAAAAAATTAAGTTGGTGTGGGGGAGCTCAGAACTGGCACCTCCCCCAAGCCTAAAGAGCCAACCCCTCTCTTCTGATGGCTTTACAGCTCCCTCCACCACCCAGTGTTACTTTTCAACGTTATTTTTAACTCTTTCTGGATTCTAAGCACAGCCTGTTAGCTAGGGGGTCAGATAAGCCCCAGTAGCTGCTGTTGCCTGTGTGAAAGACACCCCCATCCCTGAGCTAATCTTTATCCCCAACCATGCCCAGAATCTCCTCTATAAACCTGGCAGCAACACAACTTTTCCTCATTTTACGCACGATAACCTGGAGGTTGGACACCCAGTTTCTGCTCTCCTGTGAGTCACCTTCTGGTGTAGATTCAAGGCTCGAGGGTTAGGAGCTGCTCCCCCGCTCCCTCTCTCGTTAAACTAATCGGTGCATTTAAACATAGAAGCAAAAACACCAGCTCTACCGCTGTTGGATGTCATTTCCTGTCCCCAAATGCCTTTCACAGAGACAAAAGAGGTGCACAAGCAGGAAGGATGGTTTAGTGGGTGAAGCACTGGACTGGGAGCCAAGAGATGGGGATTTGAGTCCAAGCTCAGCTTCAGACTTCCTCTGGAACCTTGAACAAGTTACTTAGCCCTGGTCTACACTAAGTGGGGGATCGATCTAAGTTACGCAACTTCAGCTCCGTGAATAACAGAGCTGAAGTCGACGAACTTGGATCGACTTACTGTGGTGCCTTCACCATGGTGAGTCGACTGCTGCCACTCCCCCATCGACTCTGCCTGCACCTCTCACGGTGGTGAAGCAAAGGAGTCGATGGGAGAGGGCTCAGGGGTCGATTTATCATGTCTAGACTAGATGTGATAAATTGATCCCCACTAGATCAATTGCTGCCTGCCAATCCAGCGAGTAGTGTAGACATACCCACTGTCTATGCAGGTCCCCTTCTGGAGAATGAAGGTATAGGGGTATCAAGGATAAACCCACTAATGCTTCTAGCCATCTTAAGTACTTATCTGGCCTCCATTAGCATGGTAGCTGAGCACCTCATTGGGTATGTCTACACTGCAATTAAAAATCTGCAGCTGACCTGTGCCTGCTGACCCAGGGTAAGGGGTTTGGGCTAAGCGGCTGTTTAATTGTGGTGTAGATGTTTGGGTTCAGGTTGGAACCTGGGCTCTAGGACCCTGTGAGGGGGATGCGTCTACAAACATCCAACTATCTTTGCTGCAACAAATGCAGCCTATCACATCTGCAGAATGACAATGTCATGGTTTCTCTCTTTTTCCAAGTAAAATACATTTACTTTAAATATTGGCTTAGAAAACTATTAATACATTTTTAGAAATGTTCTAGATCTAAATCTAAAATGTTCTAAATGACAAATCTATGGCTCCTGTTTGCCAACAGGTGGCCCGTCACCACAAGGGTGAAATAAAAGACTCCCCACCCTGATCTCCTGTGGGTGGAGTCACCACAAGTGAAATCTTCCCACTGACCAAACCGGCATTCGCTTGAAGACCTTTATGGTCTTCAGACAATGGCAACACCAGATGTGCTAAAGGGAAGAGTATCTCTGGCTGTTACTCCTCTATATGTTGCTTTGTGGTGGAGAGGTTCGGCAGATGCGCTCACAGAAACATACTAGGGAGTGCACAGTCAGTAATGTTAAAGGTTTTGGTCCAAGTTCATGTGAACCTATCCTACACGACCATGGTTCACTCTTTTAGAACACATGTTATTATGAGAAGTTCTTGTCTAGATTCTAGGACAGAAAGGGAGGAGGATAGATATTAAGTGAGAGCTGAACTCCACTTGAGGCTATGAGGATTAATAGATGGTTGATCTTGTGTTGGTTTCATGTTTCGGTCAACTTGACCACCACTAATGGAGTAAACAGAAAATACAGTAGAGCAGTACAAGCAACTAGGCAGTCACGAGTACAGGAATGCTTGAGGTGGCAAACAAGAGCAGAGGCAAATCACTATAGCCAGGAGAGGCAGCAAAAGGAGTTTGCAATATCATACAAAGCCAACTTGTATGCAATCCACAGAGTGATGTGCTTTTCCCCTCAACTGGAGATTAATCTATAATGCATTGTATTCTGGAAAAAAAAATGTAGTCAAGTGTGGCCTATGTCTCTAATATAGGGCTATATTGACACTTCTATTGTTCTTAAAATTTCCCATCACAGCTCTAGGTCCTCCTCTGGTAGTGAAGCTGGACCACCTGCATTTTAATCACATCATCTAGCTGAGCTCTGAGAAGAGTTATATGGCCCAGAGGCTAAGGCCATGGCTACACTGGAGAGTTGCAGCGCTGGTGATGGGGTTACAGCGCTGCAACTCACTCTGTGTCCACCCTTGCAAAGCACGGCCAGCGCTGCAACTCCCTGGTTGCAGCACTGGCTGCACACCCGGTCTGCCTGGGGTGTAGCGATTCCAGCGCTGGTGATGCAGCGCTGCTCATCAAGTGTGGCCACCAAAAGCGCTTTTATTGGCCTCCAGGGTATTAGGAGGTATCCCAGCACACCTTTTCAGCCACTCTGCTCATCGTTTCACACTCCACTGCCCTGGGCTCAGGTGACCCGCCCTTTAAATGCCCCAGGAATTTTAAAAATCCCCTTCCTGTTTGCTCAGCCAGGTGTGGAGTGCAATCAATCACTGACCATGCCTCCATGTCCCAAACGAGCCCAGCATGGAACACTTCCGAGCTGCAGGACCTCATCAGTGTTTGGGGCGAGGAAGCTGTGCAGTCACAGCTGAGCTCCAGCCGGAGAAATTATGATACCTATGGGCAGATATCAAAGTCCTTGCTGCTAAGGGGCCATGAACAGGACGCGTTGCAGTGCAGGATAAAAGTAAAGGAGCTGCGGAGTGCCTATTGCAAAGCCCGTGAGGGAAACCACCGCTCAGGAGCTGCCCCCACGACCTGCCATTTTTACAAGAAGCTGGATGCCATACTTGGGTGTGACCCCACTGCCAATCCGAGGAGCACGATGGAGAGTTCAGAGCAGGGAGAAGTGGGGGAGGGTGTAGAGGAAGCTGAGAGTGAGGCTACTGGGGTGGAGGGAGACACCCCGGAGTCCCAGTACACATGCAGCCAGGAGCTCTTCTCAAGCGAGGAGGAGGCTAGCCAGTCGTAGCAGCTGGAACTTGTTGGTGAAGAGGAAGCAGAGGAGCGTGTTCCCGGTAAGCAGATTTTATTTTTAGGATGGCAATGTTTTGTGAGAGGAGGGTGGGGGTTATGGCTGCCTGCATGCATGCCTAAACGTGGAATAGCCCATTGATTTGCTCTATCACATCTCTGTAATCGGCCTAGGTAATCTCTTCAAAAGTTGCAGCCAGAACGTGGGCAATGTGCTTGCGCAAGTTTATAGGGAGAGCCACCGTGGTCCTTGTTCCAGTCAGGCTAACTCATCCACGCCACTGTGCCACGAGGGGTGGGGGGACCATTGCTGCACACAGGCAAGCTGCATAGGGGCCAGGGCGGAATCCACATTGCTGTAGAAGACCCTCCCTCTCTTCCTAGGTAACACGCAGCAGTGATATATCTGGCAGTAGAAAATCCTGTTGAAAATGTAGTGATGATTGTTCAGTGCAGGTCCCCAACTATCTGCACTCTGTTTTCCCCACTGCTGGTCCCCAATTGTCTGCCCTCTGCTTTCCCCAATGCTAGTCCTCAACTGTCTGCCCTCTGCTTTCCCCAATGCTGGTCCCCAAATGTCTGTCTTCTGCTTTCCCCAATGCACAGAAACCCCAGCCCTCTGGCAGTTCCCCTTCCCAGGTGAAGTCGTGGCAGAAACACTCACCCCATTGCTCGACATGCCTATGCCTTTGCTGCCGTGGCCTCTCTGTGCTATGTTAGGTATGTGGGAATGATGCTACAAAAAGTCTACAAACTCCTTCACTGTGATAATAAACAATGTAGTCTCTGTATTAAATGTTTCTATTTATGTTTTTTTAAGTGACCTTGAATAATCCAGCCCTATCACCGCCTACGCAAAGGTTACAGAACTTGAGGAAAAATCCTAGAAAATCAAAAGAAGATTTGATCAAAGCAGTTATGAATCAGTACGCCAGAGACAGTAAGAGGCTGCAGGACTGGAGAGAGAAAATGCATGAGTGGAGACAAACACAGAGCAGGAGAAAGGAATTGGCTACCAAGAAAAGCACAAAGCAACTGATAAGCCTCCTGGCTCGCCAAACTGACTGTATGCAGTCTCTCATAGCCACGCAGGCAGATCAGTACCGTGGTAACCCCCACCCTTCCCAAAGCTCTCTCCCTTGTTCCCCAGTGTTTGCACAAAACACCTTTCTCTAGCAGCCTGGTTCTTACCACCACCAGCTGCCCCCAACACCTGTATGTTCACCTACTAGCTCTGATAACTACAACCCTTAGCCTATGCACTCAACCCCCATCACGATGCAGCATATTAATCCTGAAGTGCAGCAGGCATTGAACAGCAATCTAAGCAGGACATATTCATACCTCTGAATGTACGTACAGTCCACCACCCTACCCCCCTGCCCTTTTATGTACTGTATTTTGAATAAATGATTTCATGGCTTTTAAAACATTTTTTATTATTGCAGAAAGTGAGAAATACTGTACCCCAACCAGCCCTGATAACTGCAACCCTTACCCTATGCACTCAACCCCCATCACGATGCAGCATATTAATCCTGAAGTGCAGCAGGCATTGAACAGCAATCCAAGCAGGATATATTCATACCTCTGAATGTACGTACAGTCCACCACCCTACCCCACTGCCCTTTTATGTACTGTATTTTGAATAAATGATTTCATGGCTTTTAAAACATTTTTTATTATTGAAGAAAGTGATAAATACTATACCCCAAGGGAAAAATGGGCACAGCAAAGGCACCAAACATTACTGTTGGCTTTCAGCCTCAAATTGCTCCCTTAAAGCATCCCTAATCCTTGAAGCCCTTTGCTGGTCCTCTCAAGTAGCCCTGCTCTCTGGCTGTGCAAATTCAGCCTCTAAGCGTCGAACCTCGGAGGTCCATTCCTCACTGAATCTTTCACCCTTCTCTTCACAAATAGTATGGAGGGTACAGCACGCGGATATAACAGCGGAAATGCTGCTTTCCCCCAAATCTAGCTTCCCGTAGAGACACCTCCAGCGCACCTTTAAACGGCCAAAAGCACACTCCGCAGTCATTCTGCACCGGCTCAGCCTGTAGTTGAACCGGTCCTTGCTCCTGTCAAGCTTCCCTGTATATGGTTTCATGAGCCATGGCATTAAGGGGTAAGCGGGGTCTCTAAGGATCACAATGGGCATTTCGACGTCCCCTACTGTGATCTTGCGGTCTGGGAAAAAAGTCCCGGCCATCAGCTTCCTGAACAGGGCACTGTTCTGAAAGATTCGTGCATCATGTACCTTTCCAGGCTATCCTGAGTAAATGTCAGTGAAACGCCCACGGTGATCCACAAGCGCTTGGAGAACCACAGAGAAATACCCCTTGCGATTAATGTACTCTGATGCCAGGTGGGGTGGTGCCAGAATAGGAATATGCGTCCCATCTATTGCCCCTCCACAGTTAGGGAAACCCATTTGTGCAAAGCCATCCACAATGTCCTGCACGTTCCCCAGAGTCACAGTTCTTCTTAGCAGGGTGCGATTAATGGCCGTGCAAACTTGCATCAACACTATTCCAACGGTCGACTTTCCCGCTCCAAACTGGTTCACCACCGATCAGTAGCTGTCTGGAGTTGCCAGCTTCCAGACTGCAATAGCCACCCGCTTCTCCACTGGCAGGGCAGCTCTCAATCTCGTGTCCCTGCACCGCAGGGTAGGGGCGAGCTCAGCACACAGTCCCATGAAAGTGGCTTTTCTCATCCGAAAGTTCTGCAGCCACTTCTCGTCATCCCAGGCTTGCAGGACGATGTGATCCCACCACTCAGTGCTTGTTTCCCAAGCCCAAAGGCGGCGTTCCACGGTGCTGAGCACGTTCGTTACTGCCACAAGCAATTTATTGTCTTGCATGTCAGGTGAATCAATATCATCGTCTGACTCCTCACTGTCACTTTGGAGCTGAAAGAATAGCTCCACTGCCATGCGTGATGTGCTGGCAACATTCATCAGCAAGGTCCTCAGCAGCTCGGGCTCCATTTGTAACAGAAATGGCGCTGCAGACTCACAATGGCGCCAAACTGCTTGGAATGTGTAGCAAAGCACCACGGGGCGTTGGAACAGGAAGTGGAAAGACCCACACCCTTCCGTCCCCTTCCCACAAGCCACAGCGCCAAAATGGGACGAGGTGCTCTGTGGGATAGCTGCCCACAATGCACCACTCCCAACAGCGCTGCAAATGCTGCAAATGTGGCCACACTGCAGCGCTGGTAGCTGTCAGTGTGGCCACACTGCAGCGCTGGCCCTACACAGCTGTACGAACACAGCTGTAACTACCAGCGCTGCACAAATGTAAGTGTAGCCATACCCTAACCTGCTGAAAGCCCCTCTGCACCAGCACTCCTGCACTATGTAAAATTCATATCTGGAGGCAATGGGAGAGAACAAATTAAAGCTGTAAGGGTATTTTAGGACCACCAGCGAGGCCTAGAGGCTATCTTATAAACCTAGTAAAGTGGACAATTATTGCTTGCTGGAGCAGACAAAGACCGCAGCTCCTTTTGAGTTTAAATGTAAAGAAAAGGGTTATTTTAACATTGGTACAAATGCCACCTTTAAGTGGTTAGTTGGGGATATGATAGGCCAATTAATTGGCTGCATATATATAAACAAAAGCAAGGACTTATGTTTTAATACTTTGTTTATGTTTAAGATGACAACTTACTTTCATTAACATTTGTATGTTAATAATAATTATGTATTATTACATGTTAATTTTATATCATACTTTTAATAACTGTTATTGTTAATAAACATTATAAAATGCAATTATATATAATGTATTATATGATAGGGATTTGATGGGGGTTACTATGTTTGGTAGATTACAATGACTTTTTTGTTTTGTATTTAAGTTAGGCACATTTAAAAACTGAATAACAGGATACTTAAGAAGGATTTGTTTGTATTTTTAAAGGTTAAAGGTTTTATTGATGACACTAAATTAGACTAACATTTTTATTGTTTATATAATATTTATATATTACAAGTCAATATATGATTTATTGAATACATTTATGTTTTTATCATTTTACATGAAGTAACTTTATTTAATTCCTGTTTTATCTTTTATATTTTTTATTTGAGATTTTGTTGGCTTTAAAGGTTCAAAAAGGGGTTTTATTTTTTAGTTTTTTGTTAAGAAGTACTTTGATTTTGTGTTATTTATTTTAGCTGGCTGTTCCTGAATTGCAATTTTCGTTTGGCAATAGATTATTAACAATGCTATAGCAATTACGAGCTGAAGCACTATTCATATATCTGAACGTACACAAATCCATGAACGTATTCCTATATTGTTAAAGGCATTTACAGTTTGGTCCCAGATGTTAGTTGCATTGAAATCTGCTATGTTTTGTTCTGTTCCCTTACTGTCCTTTCACAAGTTAGTTATGACACTTAATTTATTTATTTGTTTGTTTTGAAGTACCGCTGTTTGTTTAAGGCTTAAACGAGGAATAGGCACCATAAATTGTGGGTAAATATTACTTTAAAATGTTTTATAGTTTTTAATTAAGAAACATCTCCTTACAAAATTTTAAGAGGAAATTCCTTACCTTTTACAGAAAGGAAAAGGAAACAGAAGGGGAAATACTAAGGCTTTGTCTACACTGGACTTTCTTGGTAAAACTTTTGTCATTCAGGGGTGTGAAAAAATACCCCCTTCCCCCCGAACAACAAAAGTTTTACCGACGGAAAAGCACCAGTGTGACCAGTGCTTTGTTGGTGGGAGAGCTCTCCTGCTGACAAAGCTACCGCCCCTCACTGGGGGTGGAGT
The DNA here is from genome assembly GCF_025201925.1 of Gopherus flavomarginatus. Lineage (NCBI taxonomy): Eukaryota > Metazoa > Chordata > Testudines > Testudinidae > Gopherus > Gopherus flavomarginatus. Next base: position 5,870,562 of record NC_066623.1, read on the forward strand.
TTTTTCTGTCAGTAGAGTCCCCTCCCGCCGACAAAGAGCTGCTATACTGCCCAGCTTTTTGCGGCAAGGCTGCAGTGGCACAGCTGTGTCACTAAAGGGTGCGTAGTGTAGACAGAGCCTAAACATCTCCTCCTTTCCACCTTATTTCTTTAATCTACTTAACCTACAGTTCTGGGCACGAGGACTTTGTTCTTTTTGCACAGTGGAGCTTCTGCCAGGCACCACTGGAAGTTGGTGCATGGCTCTGATATCACCCCCACAGGCTAGCTTTGGCCCATGCTCATCCAAGGTGATGCCCTAGCATGGATGGAAATAAGTTTGCTGGGTTCTTCCTCCTAGATTCTGATGGGCGCATGGCTGCATCACAAACGCACTGCACAAACAGGTACATTCGGCATCTCCGCACAAGGCAGAAGAGGCTGAGAAGAGCAGCTCCAGGAGGCTCTTTTGTTCCTCTGCGGGGTTGAGAATGTGACTTGTTCATGAGAGAGTGGCCTGAGACCACCACCTCCTTCCAAACAGACGTCAGATGAATAATAATTATATTCACCCCCTCCAATCTGAATTCTGAGTCAGAGGCTTTAGTAATGGCATAGGCAGCCTGAAAGGGTAGCTCCCTCCTTCTCTCTCCCTTGGAGGGGGAAGAGGGACAACACTGGACAAGCAGAGGGTGCTGCACAGCAGGAGCATGATGCATTGACAGAGCTGACACTGGCTGTCAGGATCAGAGTATCGGGGGAACCACAGGCCAGGACTGAGGTTGCTCAGCAGAGCTGTGTGTGAAAAACCTGGGCTGGACTAGCAAAGGGTACTGACGTGCTTAGCAGGGCTGTGTGGGAAAAGCCTGCGTAGCATTTCTCACCACTCTGGTTGCCTTGAACTAGTACTATCCTTCTCCCACTTTCACACACCAGCCTTGCTCACGCTGTTGCTTTGATGCAGAGGCGAGCTGATGGGTCCCACCGTGCCTACGCTGAATTCACCCGGAGAGAATGGAGAAGCAGCATGGTTGTCTCCTTCATGCATCTGAAACAATGAAAAAGGTTCACTGTGGTTCGGTTAACAGCATCCAAAGGGGTCAGCACTCCCTTGCTGCGGCGGAGCCTCCTGCTAGAAAAATCTCACCCCTCGCTCCCCCTCCCCGCCCTTCACCACAGGAAATTGCTTCTAACCACTAACTCAGTAAATAAAAACAAGAGAAGCAAAAGAAAAATACGTCACACACCACTCAACCAAGCCCACTCCCCTCCTGCGTCTTTGCAAATGACTGACGACCCGCAGGAGGAACCCAGGACAAGAGGTTATAGCCGCCGGTCGGGAGAGCCGTCATCGTTACCTCTCATCTCTCACTTTAAAATAAAAAACAACCCCCCCCCCAACCCCAACAGCCCTGCACCAAAGTGGTTTATACGAAAAGGAACACACTGCAGCATCACACTCAATCAGGAGCTGACAGCCACCGCCTGGCCAAGCATGACAGCATTGCTCGTTTTTCACTCTGACACCACTGCAAGCTCCACAAGCCGTCTTGACTTGCAAGGTGATTGGAATATTGAGTACAATACCGCAGCGGAAGCCCGGCCCCTCGCACGACAACCACAGCCGCCCCCCTTCCCTCACACACACAAGGAAGAATGAACAACAGTGCAAATTAGACGTACCCAACGCCCCCTGTACGTCTTCCAAGATGACCTCAGCATCATTGTTGCCAATTCCTCAACTCATTTCAAGAATGCAAGGAGGTGTCGCCCACCGTTTTAATATGCATGCTTTTGCTATGGAAATGTAACCCTGGTAGTACATTGTAATGATGGCAGTGCTGCAGGGCCACTGCAGTCCTACTCCGTACCATTACTATGCAAATAAAGTTCCTGGAGAGAGCAATATCTTATCATATTCCCCCATGTTACCAACCTCAGACCGGGAAAGGCTCCCAGGGGTCAGCAGCACAGTCCATGGAACCCCCAGCCATCAGAGCAGCAAGTTCCATTCTCCATCAAATCTTATATCCACACACACACCAGGCAGAATGGACATCAACCTGGATGATATCCCAAAATACAATTTTTAACATAAAGCAACTCCAAGCTGACATTAAAAGACATGCACGGATGTTGGCTTTTGGTCAATAAAATAGTGCGGGGCTTGAATATCTGAGAGTGTAATTTAATTAGGGATTACTAATTACATTGCAAGCTTGTGATTTCCTCAGCACTGCATGCAGTTTTGGTCACCCCCATTTAAAAAAAAAAACACAAAATATGTTAAAATTGGAAAAAGTACAGAGAAAGTCCAATAGAAATGATTAGGAGTATGGAACATGTGAGGAGAGATTAAAAAAGACTGTTCAGCTTAGAAAAGAGACAACTAAGGGGGACATGGTGGAGATCTATAAAATCATGAATGCAGAGGAGAAAGCAAATAAGGAAGTGTTATTTATCCTGTCACATAACACATGAACCAGGGGTCATCCAATCAAGTTACTAAGAGGTAGGTTTAAAACAAGCATAAGGAAGTACTTCTTCACACAACTAACCTGTGGAACTCATTGCCGGGGGATGCTGTGAAGGCCAAAAGTATAACTGGGTTCAAAAAAAGATTTAGGTAAGTCCACGGAGAATAGGTTCATTGAAGGCATTAGACAAGATGATCAGGAATGCAGCCCCATGTTCCGGGTGTCCCTAAACCTCCAATAGCCAGAAGCTGGGACTGGATGACGGGATGGATCACTCAATAAATTGCCCTTTTCAGTTCATTCCCTCTGAGGCATCTGGCACCAGCCACGGTCAGAAGACAGGATACTGGGCTAGATGGACCATCGGTTTGAGACACTATGGTCATTCTTATGTCAGGATGCTCACTGCCTGTACTACACACCTGTCTCTTGCCTATGTTATCAGCAACCTTTCATCCTACTGTACCTAACTGCCACCTCTCCATGCTCAACTTGCCTCTGTTATACCCAATGCCTATTCACCAGCTGTTCTACTGTACTTAACATTCTCATATCTTCTGCTCCTGCTTCCTGCCTGCACTAGGCCTGAGCTATAAACTGCATTTCTGCCTGCACTCTAACTGCAGTGAAGGGTCAGTCATCAAAAATACCTTCAGAAACCCAGCCCCACATCTGTAGGCAGCTGTACATGCTCCGGGTGGGGTGAAGTACATTAACATGTCTTAGAAATAAAAAGTCAGTTAACACCCACTTTAGAAAACCCCACACTGCATTTCCACTATGGAAAAGTGAATAATATTCAGTCCCTCAATGGCAAAAGAGCTAGCTCCACCAATGGTACATTTTATTTATAGTAGTGTCGCTGCAGTAGCATCGGCAGTGGCTTGTACTAGCTGCTCATGTACATACCCAGAAGATCTGAATGGATTTGTACTCAAGGCAAGTAGCACCTCCCACCACTCAACACTGCCCATGCTACCATGGCTACACTACTGATTATAACCCACCAGCTTGATGAGAGCTAGAATGAGTGTATCTCCTTCAGCTGGGAATCACACCCCCAGCTTCAAGTATAAAAAAACCCTGTGACACTGTAACATCCCACGTGGCAGCAAATATCCTCCCAGGGAACTTGAAAACTCTCCATTATTCATTTAATCATCAATTATTTAATTTGTATTATTTGTTTTCTTTTTTTATAGTAGGACATTTTCAACAAGCATTTTAAAAAATATTTGATATAAAAACACTTTTTTGGAGGGGGTGGGAAGCCCATATGACTAAGTTGACCAATAAAAAGTTTCAAAATAGCAAAACAAAAGATATGGAGGGGTTGATTTCTCTCCCCTTCCCTTTTTTCTAATTGTAACTTTTGATTGGCCGCCTTTGTTGTGGAGTAGAATTTTTAATGTCAAACTTTTTAAAAATTCATTTTTGAAAATTTCCCATTTCAGTAAATTCATCAAAAAATACATAAAAATGTGTAATGTTAAGAAAAAGGCCTTTTTCACTGACCAGTTCTGACACAAGAGCAGAAAACTGCTACATTCTACACGCTTTTTAATGGCAGATGAATGTTATAAAAAGAACATGGCGGAAAAAACAAGTAAACAACCTTCACATCAGGATCTTCTGGACCCAACTGGGGTCTCAGATCAGAGCTGCTGTATTGCTAGCATCCTCTCTGCTATCCCCACCCCCACCATCATGCTAGCTTCTCTAGCTCTCCTTGGAGACAGGTATGTCCGTATCAGCCAACAGTTCCTCCTGCTCTAATCCCTGGCACTCTTTCTGAATTAGTTTACAAAGCTCATTGTTGCCTGTGGTGCATTGAAATATGTTATCATTAGGCTCAACATGTTATTTAGTTAATTAAATGTCACTCTTTTGATAACATGAATTAGAATCATTTAAGACTCATAAAGACACACACACTCTCCAAACCCAGAGAGATAAAAGATGGTGTTTTTATTTGGAGCACTTTTGTTCCTGGCAATACGTGACCTGTCTGGTCCTTACCAAAACTGTATTAAACCGTGTGTATTTTAGGGCAGTGGATCTCTCTAATGTTTTCTTTATGACAAGCATGTTGTAAGAGACACCCATCTTGTTCCCAACATCCAGAACACGGGCCTGAGCATGCTGCACTCTGCAGGTCAATGGGAAAAGGCTCTGCAATCCAGGGCTAGTCCATAGTATTCAGTCTGAGAACCACCACTTGTAAGGCTGAGAATATATCACTGATGCAGGAAAGCATCTCTGAGACATAGTGCAGGCCAGAATTACAGCTAACTGAATTTGATAGACAGAGTTTCCTTTCCAAACCCAATTCACAACTAAGCAAGCCCCAAATCAAAGCAAATCACAGCTCAAACCATCCATCTTTTCTTATGGCATACGGAAACCATGAGAAACCTCATTCCGTGTGGCTTCCCAATCCCTAAAAGGCATAGAAGGACAGAGAACAACCCACCCAGCTGTGCCCTGCCCATTGTATACACTGCATCCCTTCTCCCTCTCACCCTATAATTCATCTTCTCTTCACTACTTAGTCAGCTCCTATTTATTTCCCACACTGCAGGCTATCACTAGCCATCTGGGTGACCACCTCTCCTTCAGCGACCCTGTATGAGTAATAAATGAAAAAAATTGTTTTTAAGGAGCCCACCTCAGAAGGTTCTATGCTTGGTATGAACACCCACACTTGCATCACTTGCTCATTACTGCTTGAAAATATACTTTGTATCAGGTTAAATTTCTTCATGTGGTTCCCATTGGATATGGGGCATTAGGCACCAAATCAGGGATGTCCTTCACAGCATGCCACAAGTGGTCACCCTACTTGCTAGCAACCAGTCAGGTTCATTTGTTCCTAATAGTAACTCATGCCTATTGAAGAGATTTTCATTATAATAAAAAATAAACACTTAGACAATGGATTTTTCAGCCAGTTTGAGCAATGACTATAGATAAATCTCTTCTCGTTTGGCTTTGGGATTTGATAAAGGCCCACGCTCATCTCCATCTGCCTAGCTTCCCGCCTGGAAACTGAATCAGGCTGAAAACTCCAAACAAACTGTTTCATGAGAGCTGATCATCTTCTGTTGCCTCATTGCTGTGACATTGTTAGGTTGCGGTGGTCCCATTGCATATTGCTTTATTATCTTGTCACACAATGCAGCGTAATATGGCTGACGCATGAGATGTCCCAGCGCATAAATCATCAGACTTGACCTTGACCTTGAAAAGATGTGGGGGGGATGCAACTGTTTCTGAAAGCTGTGGCTGAGGTGGAAAATGGATAAAGAGAGGAAAACTTTAGCAGACAACTGTGCAAAACAGTCTATTTGTTATTAAAATGATGAACTTGTGCAGATTCCAGAGATCAAGACAAAGGAAAGATCCTCATTTTAAGTGTTAAGGCATCAATCTTAGCCATGGTAGATCAGAGCTAATGTCGTTGCAATGAGGTGATGAGCGCAAGTAAATTTTCACTGTACTTGTTAAGAATGTGAATCGAGTGACGGGGTACAACACGCTGATTTTTGCAGACTCCCTATTATTTTTAAGTAAGACATTTTGCAGGATGATAGTTGATCAGAACAGGAAAAGGAGAAATGTTTCAGAATTTGAATGTTTAAAAGCATAGACATATGCCCTAAAATGTGAGAATAGTGTGGTAGCAATGAGTGAATCTTAAAAGCATCTGTTCAGTTCAGATCATCATCCAAATGTTTGGCTGTGGGAATTTCCAAAGTACCTAAGGGCTTGTCTACATGGGGAGTTATTCTGGAATAGTTATTTCTGGTTAACTTTTCCTGTGTTGACGCTCTGATTCTGCAACTAAAGTGCCTTATTAGGTTGATTCAGAATCAGGCACTTTTATTCCAAAATAAAAGCATCCACACATAGTAAAATAGCTATTCCACTCTAAATTCACATCCTATATTAATCTGAATTAACTTCCTTGTGTAGACAAAGCCCTAGGTGATTTAGGAGCACAAGTTCCATTAACTGTGGAGGAAGATATAAATGAGTAAAAAAGTATGAGAAAACCACACACTTTTAAAACTCCAAGCCCCTTTTTCTTCTCCAATGGAAAACATGTAAAAAGGTGAGAGGATGTATTTTTTTCCACCAAAATGAAAATTTTCATTAAGAAAACAATTTTTTATATTTTTCATTTAAAAAATGTATACTGTCATGGGAAATTTTGAACAAAACACAAGAAATTTGCATTTCAAAATACTTTCATGAAATATACTTATTTTTATTTTTATTTTTTGACCAGCTCTCCAAGACCAGCTTATCTGAGGTCAGGTAAGAAATATCTCATGGACAGCCTTTCTTATGGTATTTTAACATGTACTATTTTTGGCTCTTACTGAGGTGTGCAGTAATCGGGGAGGTGTGGGGGGGAGGTAATCCACTTTTTTCCAGACTCAGAAAAGGTTCAGTTTGGGCAAACATTCTTGCCAGCTCTTATTTTAATTAAAATATATTCACCCATCCCAATAATTATAAAATGTTGGGACTTAAGGAACAACAACAACAACAACAAAATGACACCAAGAGGCAAATTCGGATCTGGAAGGAGGTGTAGCTCCATTCTGTCCATCTTTCCAAAACTTCAGTCTGTATGGATGTAACAAGACAAGTTGGTCTTTAAGAAGATACTAGCTTTCTGTAAATGAAATAATTATTGTTAGAACACTGTCATTTTCCCACAATCAGATTAATCAAGGGAAAATGCCATTCTTTCCTTTATTCAAGCCATTCCTGTCACTAAACCTGCCCCTTCCCATCAAAGCATCAGTTCACTCCACTAGGCAGGCTTGCATAGATGACTGGCATATTAGTGGGAAAGGAATACACATGTACTTTGCCAAAGACAAGCCTACCCAGAACAAATAATGCACAAGCATAATTCACTCTATCTTCATTTAGGCCAAACTTTCCCAGGAGTTAGGCATTCCCCACAAGAAGATCTGAGGTCTGGAAAACATGCCTTACAATAAGAGACTTATAAAACCCATTCTATTCATTTATCCAAGAGAAGGTTAAGATGTGATTTGATGATGGTCTACAACTACCTACACAGGGAAGAGATTTCTGATCATAGAGATTCTCTAAACTAGCAGAAAAAGGATTAGATGCTGAAGCTAGACTAATTCAGACTATAAATAAAAGCAGGGTTTTTTTTTTAACAGTGAGGGTATTTAATCATTAGAACAATTTACCTATGGATGTGGGGAATTTTCCATAACTTGAAGTTTTTCAATAAAGTCTAGATATCTTTTTCTATAAAATTAGCTTTAAACAAAAGTTTTGGGCTTGATGCAGAGATTATTGGGTGGGGTTGACCTCCTGCATCACAGAGGTCAGAGAGTCTAGATAATCATAATGATCCTTTCTGGCCATAAAAATCTATGAGTCTTTGACAGCCTTCCAGTACTCCAGTACTTCCAGTAGTCTCCCTGACTAGCTTTTCTAGTCCTGTAAAAAGAGACCGTTGATTCATAGACAGCCAGTCAGAGGGAAGCTCCTCTAAAAACCATTCCAGGATGACTGCATTCTGGTTTTCTCCTTTCTTTTCCCAGTTGCTTTGGGAACCAAACCATCAAGGATATTCCCTTGAAAGCTATCTCACAATGTTTATAAGCAACCGGGAAAGGTTGGAACATTCTAATAATGTTCATGATCTTGCCATTCCTTTCTCGTGTTCATTGATGGACTTTGTTCCTATCACAATGTGATGCATAAGTGCATCCAAGATTTGTTTGGAACGCAATTTTTGCTGCTGCAAAGTATTTTAGGAGAAAATAAGCAACTGTTGAAAATATATGCTGCTGATTCCCAGCTAATTCAGCTATATCTAGGCATTAGATCGAAGTTAGGTATGCGTTTCTTGCCTAATTTGTATGCATAGTCACTGTAATTGCGCATGCAAGTCAAAAAATCCTGCACTTAACGATTTACTATCACTTGTGTGCCCAGTTCCAGATTGGCTTGCACAACTGCAATAACTGCATTCTAATGAAGCATGTAATTGTCCATATATTTTGTGCAGGGCATTTCATGCCTTTAAAAAAAAATGGACCTTAGCTGAGCAAACCAACCACTTTCTTCAAAATGTAGCCCCAGAGGGGAAGGGGAAGAAGTTACAGCTTCAAGCTGTGTCCTCCTTTCTAAGTGCTCTTTAGAAACCAAATGGGCATGACTCTTATTTTCCTCAGCATGATTTCCTCACTCTTTGGGCCACGGCTGAATTCCGGGGCACATCTTCCAGAGCGGAGAGAGAAGTATTTCTCTAATCCGCCAAAGAGCAAATTCTTGTGACCCAGCAGGGGATATGTTAATGATTTGAAGCAGAAGAAAAAGCATTTGAGTTATAAACAATGAGCACATGAATAGCGAACATAACAAAACATCCAGAAGAAAAGAGTGACTGCGTACTAGTTAACCCATTCAGCACTGCAGGACATGCACACCCTCCTTAGGGGTTAGAGTGAGGCCGGATTCACTAGACAATGGGGCCTTCCAGACATGTACACAATCATTCTATTAACGGAAAATTCCACCCCCCACTTTCCACTGTGATGCATAGTAGGCAGAAAACTATCAATCCTCTTTCAAACCCAAGTGTTTGCTTACGGTTGCTGCTGGTAGCTGCCTTGTCTCTGTAAGCCCAGCGGCACAAGAAGACCGTACGTCGGGCAGCCATTGTTGTCCTGGAGGGAGAGCATTGCAACACTGCCTAAATCTCTGGAGAAAATAGTAACATCAAGGGAAACGTATATGGACGCTGCCATAGGAAATATCTCCATCAAACCTTAAAACCTCTTGAAATGAGCCTTGGATTCAGAATTGAAATTGTCCATAAACCTCCAAGATGCTGGGACACAAGTTGCTCCTGCAGTTCAGAAGCTGGAAAACCTCCCTTCCCCCGGGGTGCAGGAGGGTCTAGTTCTAGAAGTGGTAAGAGATGGATCGGGGAGGTGGGTAAATTCAGCTGCAGGGACTTTCCTTCTGAGCTCATTGCAGTTAGCAAATTTGCATGGGCTGGTTATCTTCAGCACCTGCAAACTCAATTGTAATGTTCAGGTTCAGAACTTAATAGGAAAATGGATCCTGTAGGGTCCTCAGAGCCTCAAAAGAACATGCTATGTTTTGCCCTATCACAGAGTTGAGTGCAGTCTTTCAGGCTAATAGTTTAATTGATGAAAAATGCAATTTCATTCAACCTGAAACTATTTGCAAATTGGCCATCAATAATTTTGGCCAGTCACAAAACAACAAGAGGCGATGGTAGTGGTGGCAATTCTGTACCCCCTAGAAGATTTAGCCCAGTAACTAAGGCATGTTATCCAGGATTTTGGAGAACCAGATTCAAATCTCCACTCTGGAACAGACTTGAAATGCACCTTTTCAATTCACTGGAAATTCTAAAAAATTTCAGATTCGGTTCAACCTGCTCTGTTTTGTTTTTGCCATCTAGCCACAAAATCAGTTATTTACCCTGCTCTAGCTGTGTGCTATCTTTTCAGATAGAGTCCACTTCTCCACTTATCGCTAGGTGAATGGTCAGTTCCAAAAAGTTTTTGTACCAGGACCTAAAGAAAGGGCATTATTTAGTAAACAGTGATACTGGAAGTGGGGCCCTTTGGTTGATAGGTGGGAAAGGAGACACTTATGGAAGTGGCAAAAATTGTTATCATTTAAATGATACCATTTAATATTGAAATTGCAAGAAATGAAAGTACAGTGGAATATCTAGCTACAGCAGCTGGAATGATATCAGTGTGCTGATGTTCTGATCCAGGGTTTGTTGGCACTTCCTGTCAGATCTCCTTACAAGAGCTGTGCAAAATTCAGCAATTTCAGTTCAAAGGAGGCTCACACACAACGTAAGCCTGGTTTCAGTTCACCTGACTTTGCAGCGCCCTGGGGTTTCGTTTCTGGGTCACGTTCAAACCCAGTGCAAAACTGTCAAGTCTCATTTGGCTTGAAGTTAAAAAACCAAACAAACAAACCCTAAAGAGTGAGAAGCCAAAGTTTTATCTGGCTTCACTGTGAATCTGTAACATGGCCCAGATTTTCTCAAAACTGGGCCAAGGTTCATTTGAAAGTTCATGAACCTTTCAATGAGCCTGGGATGAAATCTGACAAAGCTGCATGTAAGCTAGACTTCCACTGCAAATGTTTCCCATAGTCTCTCTCTGATATCTGATTAAAACATTAGCTGATGTTCAACACAGTCGAGGGGAATGAGCTTGAGAGTAACAAATGAAACCATGAAGGGATAATCCTACCCACTCCCATTTGTAATGGGACAGGAGGAATCCCAACCATCCTGCTAAAGATAGTGGGTCAAACCCTGAAGTCCTTACACAGGCAAAATTCCTAGTGAAGTCAATGGGAGCAGAAGGTTCTTAGTATCTTTCAAAGTCAAGCTACTTATGTAGGTGCCGAAACACGGCTTTAGGTGCCAAGTTTGAACAAATCATCCTGTGTGTACCCCATCACGTCACTTCTTCCTAGCACATTCCAACAAACAATACCAAGTACAAAGCAACATTTTAGGGACATTCTGAGCTCCTGAAGAGCATCAGATAAACAGCAATGCAGTTCCCACTGTCCCACCAGCTTCCTCTTCCTCTGGGGCTCCCCACCTCCACACACACCTTTTATAGTGACTTCTGAAACTTGGCAGCTGGCCTGGGCCTCCTCCTTAGGAAAAGTCTGGTTGCACCCCAATAGCACTGGAAGTGCATTCCAGAACTCCATTTTTTAGGATTTAAGCACTGCTGGAGAGTGTTGTCGTTGCTGTCTACAGAAGGGGTATAGGACAGGAAGTGGTAAAGCAAGTCAAGTTTCCCCCACGCTGCCCCATCACTTTCCCTTAGCCCGGTCTAAGACGGAATCCCTAAGGGCCCCGTTGTGACACCCTTGCACTAATGAGTAGCGAGCTCGCACAATTAGTTCCATTGGAATCACCAGTGTGAGGGATGGCTTCACAATCTGGCCTTAGAAGATCAATATAAGGGCTTTGTCTTTGACCCTTGATTCAGCTAATCAGGACTGTAACCCTCAACTGGAGTTTGCTAGCTCCTGGGGCTCCAGACTAAACTTCTAGAGAGGCCACAAAAAGGATTACGGCTGGAAAGCTCATTAAATCAAAAGCGCTTTTAATATTCCTGATACCTTCTGCATTAGATCCCAGACAGTGTCCAGACACGTGGAATCACTGCAAACTACAGACACAAACAAAAAGATTCAAATACAGCTTGAGTTCCAGCTCTCTGCCCTGTGATTACCAGGGACCACACTATGTCTGGAGGTTTATGCAGCACACTGACATCTCTAGCACATGGACAACACATTGCAAGTAAACAGATCATTACAGACAGAGCACAGATGCCTACAAAAAAGAGAGGAGATACTTAGGAAAAACGTAAAGACCCAAAGTTTGAAAAGCGTCCAATAATTTTGGGTTTCTCCGGCTGGGTACCCAAAAATTCAGACACCCCAGATTAATGGCCAAACATTTCCAGAGCTTCTCAAAGTCTCCATTTTAGAAATGGGCAGAGTCGGGGGACAGGATGTGCTGAGTTTTGCCTGGACAAATTTGCTCACCACTAATGATCAGATCTGTGTAACCCCTCTGAGCTCTCTCTGTTAGATCCAAGTTAGAAGGCTACCTCTCATGAGCACTATGGCCTTGGAGGCGGTTATATAGCAGGATCACAAAGTTGAGCCATTCTTGCCGGATGTCAGATCTCTGAATCCACTCATCCCAATATCCTTGAAGCTATTTACAAATTTTACCATGAAAATCCTTAGAAATAATTTTTCTTAAATGGTCTCATATAATTAAGAGGACAAACCCAGGCATTGCTTTTCCTCCTGCCCTGCTGTGATAATGGACATTACACCACCCAAGGCAACCTGTTCAAAATGAGGGGGGTTGGGGAAGTCCAAGCTGTGAACTCAGGGCTTTGGGATTAAGGGGAAACATTACTGCAAGACAGGATGGTGCTGTAACGACAGTCTCTGACACTGACTGACAAAGGCCAGGCTGGAGCCCCGGGGTTGAGATCCTCACCCTTTGACAATCATTCAGAAGAGCTGGAGAGGCGTAAAGGGTGTCCCCTCAAGGGAGGATTCCCCAGTGCAGGCACTGCAGAGGACAGCTGCCTCTCAAGAAGCCCTGGGCAAGTCACAGCACATGGAGCATGAGGGGGTAACGGTAGGGGTGGGGTGGGAAGAAAGCTGGGGAGATTCCAGGCAGTGCTGCAATGCAAAGAGCAGCCCAGGGAGGCTGCTTTAACTTACATAGAGCACCAGGCCTCAGAACAGCCCAAAGCCAGGAGAACATAAGGTGGCTTAAAGCTACCATAACTTCCCGCATCCTCAGCACCTAATCTCACCCTTGCTGTCTTACGCTAGGAGCTAGTCTACATTAGAATCTCTACAGCGGCGCCGGTCTGGTGAAGACCTCCATGAGTGGTGGTAGCTCGGTCATCAGGAGACACTCTCCCACCAACACAGGCGCGTAGGTCGGTGTAACTTACGTCGCTTGGGGAGAAAGGCGTATTCATACCCCTGAGTGACATAAGTTATACCGACGTAAGTAGTAGTCTGTACCAGCCTTCAGTTACAGAGAGAGCATTGTGAAATTCGGTTTCCTTTCACAGAGGTTTAGGCAAAACAGTTTTGGGGGGTTCAAGTCTTGTGGGTTCAAAACCCCTGAATTTTGCTTTGAGTTTCAAGTCTAAAGGAATCCAAAACTGAGTCAAAAGTCACCACCTGGTTCGAGGCCAAATCGTGAGTTTTCCATATTTGCTTAAACCTTGGTTTGTTTGAAACTGGGCCCCCATTTTTTTTTTCAAATCTTACTGAAACCGGGCCAAGCTCTGCGTTCGTCAATAGAGTGAAAGGAGAGCCGTATCAGAGAGCCCATGCCCTCAGAGCTCTAGATCACACAAAATTGAAACAGCAAAAGAGGAGCTTTTCTCTTGAAAAATTTACCTCTACGTTCGTAAGCACCTGCATTTATTCAACTGCTTTTCGGAACAGGGATTGACTTAAGCACCTGCTTAAATGTTTTCCTGAATCAGGAGCTCACAACTACATTTGAACACAATAAGGATGCATGTGGAAATTTTGCAGGCGCAACGTAGGCAGCCAGTCTAGAAAACACACTCCTATTTTTCTGCACTTTCATTAATAAGCTACTTTCTCCTTTGTACTTTTACCTTTTACCCACTATTCCCAGGAAAAAGATACAAATCATCATTATTACATATTTCTGTCAGACCCTGAAAGCCAATAAAGAATAATAGACAAAGAATCCAGCAAGCTGACTGGCTGTCAGGAATTTCTTTTGGCATTATAAAAACTACAGCTTGACATTCTTTTGCCTTGACTGCTGGTAAACATAGACATCAGCCTATTTCTACTTTACTAAAGAAAGAGGCATATATTTTCCTTTCCCCGCTGCCTACTGGTACATTTTAAATTTGACAAAATGATTTTCCCTCTCAGATGGGCTTTCAGCTTGCTGCAGACACGAGTTTTACTATAAAATTCTCTCTTCCTCCAGCTGTGAGTAAAACGTGTAAAGCTTTCAGACTTCAACTTATCTCGCCTCTGCCAAAGTATTGCACACTGAGCAATAGCCAAGCTGCTGTAAATTCTGAGTGATAAGTATTGTTCTGAATTAGAAAATGTTATACACAATTATAAAGCAGCACAGCAATTTGATTCTGATTTATTTGGGCATGAGGGGAAAATTTGCTCATACGAATCAGTATGCGCAACATCAGGCAGATTAAGGATGTGCTGTCACACTCAAAGGCCACAACATAACCTTACTGCTCTTCTAAAGCACTCAGGACTAGATTGTGTTTTCCTTATTCCCGCTGAGCAGTACTGTACTCCTCGAGGAATCACACTGAAATCAATGGGCCTTTCTGAGAAGTTAGGGGCCTCTCTCTGTGAATAAGTGTGGCACGTTCTGGCTCATTCAGTCAGTCACAGGAGGTACTGAACACATGTTGTCCAAGTGTCCTGCATTTGGTGAGACTCCCAACTGAAGTTACAAAGAACATTGTGAAGTGGGTCCGAGGTATTCTCCAGCCCTGTGCATTCAGCGCACGGAGCTAGGGCAGGGCTCAGAATGGGGAAATTGTCCCATTCCCTTTTGCTGCTGGAGGGAGGCTATGACATCCTTAATAAATGTGCAGTTTCTCTCCGCCTCTTCTAATGATCACGTAAGGTGCTGACTATGCTCGGTGCTCCTTGACTTGGATGGTCAAGGAGCACCGAGGATAGCCAGCACCTTACATGACCATTAGAAGAGGACACCCAACACCTTGCAGGGCCAAGCCTTTATTTGTGTTTTACTGGAGCTGGAACGAACTGAAATTCCACCCACATCTACCCAGGGACTGACTCCAGGTTGCTCATAACAGGGGAGGATAGAGGATGTATTTAAAAATCTTAGTTGTATGAATAAAGCTGCGCAGCTCTAAACTATTATACATTTGCTTTCTGAAGTCTCAAGCTTTTGCAAGAATTTGTTAATTTCAGGGTAAAATTCCACCACCAAACACCATCTTTCCCTGGTAAATGTGATGATGCTTCAGAAAAAGATGCATGCAAATAAAAAAAAATCTGTTTTGCTAAGAAAATAGGAGACATTTAACAGTAAAATATTTTTTCTATGGTGGTGGCCTGGAAAATTCCCTTTGAGTTTTGCAAAACCCAGCAAAAGATGTGACAATAATGCTAAGAACATGACCGTGTAACTTGTCTCGAGTCATGGGCGACGTGAATGAAGTTTGTTTGCAAGCTCTACCCACAGTACCCTATGAATGAGATGTGCTAGCCCTGTAACTTGGTTGAGCTCTCTTCTGTACTGCAGTTGCTGGAGAGGGCATATGGTAGGAAGTAGTGATGAAGTGGCTCAGGTGGGATCAAGAGATGGCAGGCAGAGGTGTTGGCTGAAAGCCCGAGGGAAGACAGAAATATAATCCATATTATGCAGTGCGCTGGCTGTATAGCAGTCAGCATAGTGTCTCTAGTCCACAGACCTTGGCTGTATATAAGTAACATATGGAGACTGTTGGATGTTTCATCAGTTAACTGCTGATGCAATTCTGTATCCTGTTCATCAATGTGTTTCACAAAAAAGCACCTCTAACCCTAACAGAAAATCCTTATTTTTTTTAAGTTAAGAATGATGAAAGATGCCAAATGAACTGCTCTGAAGACTGAAGTCCCATACAATATTTATCCAGAAAATACATGTATAGCATGAGCAGAAGCAGCAGCAGAAAAACTGCCTCTGGATTCTTCTACTAGCATATCATTAAAAGTTTTAAAAAAAAAACCATGGACTTTTTTTCAGTAATTCATTTTGACTCCATTCATGCCCCTTTTGTGCTAGCTTCCTGTGGTAGCCTTGCCAAGAAGTTTACAGGCAGAAATGTTTGCAGGAGCAACAAATTTTAAGCCAATATTAGAGACTATTCACAAACAGTAAATTCAGAATTTGTAAGCACAAGTGTTAGGAATGGAAATTTTATTCCAAAAATTACATTAATCTACTCAGGGACAGAAACAATCCCATGTGATCTAGGTGTTCAACCAAAACTAGCTAAGAACTCAAATTCTGAATATTAAATATGCCCCACTGCTGGTGAGACAATCCACAGGCCAGGGATTGTTCACAAAATGTATCTGGTAAATAACATCAAACAAGAAATCAATTCAAGGCTATCACATTCTGCTCATGGACAATGATTATACAGAAAGGAAGGCAAAATTCACTGACTAAATTAGTCAGTTTCATGGATTATTCACCCAATCTTACCTCATGCTTGATTTGACGAGATCATCTCTACGTGTGTCTTAGATGCTTCCATTCAGTCTTTGCAAACAACAGCAGATTTAGTGATGTCAACATCAGTTCATTTCTGAGCTGGACTGAAACTGACATAAACCACTGAAGAGCTATCAGAATATGAGGTTAGGCAACTTTCTGTCTGGATTGGATTCAAACCTTAACATAGAGGTGAAAGGCTGTATTGACATCTAAAGAACCACTCCACCTACAAACTAATCCCTTGATATCCTTATGCCTCCCACCTGAAACATCACTACTACATCTCACCTCTGTCTAGGTTGTGAGGGCTTGGCCCTGCAACATGCTGAGCACACTGGCCCCTCATCTACCAAAGCACCTTAAGCGTGTGCTTACCTTTAAGCACCCGAGGCAATCCTATGGGACTACTTACTTAAGAGCTTTGTTGGATTAAGGTCAGAATCATAGAATATCAGGGTTGGAAGGGACCTCAGGAGGTCATTTAGTCCAACCCCCTGCTCAAAGCAGGACCAATCCCCAGACAGATTTTCACCCCAGATCCCTAAGTGGCCCCCTCAAGGATTGAACTCACAATGCTGGGTTTAGCAGGCCAATGCTCAATCCACTGAGCTATCCCTCCCTGGCTCCCAGCATCTTGCAAAACAAAGACCCAAATGAGCTTTTATACCAACCCGGTATTCCTAGAAGGGGATTGTTACTGCATCAGACTCTTTGCAGCAGTTTTGGAGCCAACCTTTCATCGGTTTATTCAAAAATTGAAAAGCTCATCTCCCCCACGCAACCCCCAATATCAGCTCTCCAACCTCTGCCTGCTGAGACAAAATCACCACCACCATTGTGTTATTGTCCCCAGTCTACTGAGACACAAGCCCAGCAACAAGAACTCAAAGCTTTTCATCCAGAGACTAGTAGAAGAAAAGGTTTTCTCAGAGCTTCTCCTTGTTACTTCACTCAGACCAGGCACTGACTAATTTCAGGATCGGATTTTGCATGGAATTAAAGGAGAAAAAGGGAGAAGAGCCATAGTGGATTTTGGCAGCAAACCTTCACGGCAGGGAAGCCAAGGAGACGAAAAATGAAAAAAGGAAACTGTAAGAGAAAAAGACGCTGTGCTCCTAACAGCTAAAATTCATAATCCAGCTAGTCTTTTGTTCTGATTTGGAAGGACATTTCCCCAGGGAGTGGGGAGAGAACAAGAGAAAAAAGAACAGAAGCAGAAAAGGAAAGAATATTAGCTGCTTGACAGGACTGATGAAAACAAAAACTCCCTTCGGCACACAACCTGTTGCAGAGAAATCTCCACATGCTTACCACAGAAGTTGTTCTTATCATACTGCTGACTGTTTTGACGATGTTTCTTGGCAAAACTTTGGCAGCTCATCTGCCAAATCTATTGTAAGTACTATCTGTTCTGTAGAACCCAGTTTGCCAGTAATTTACCATAACCCTGTATACTGAGATTTTTAAACCTGCATGCAACGACTCTGGCAAGTCTCTGGCGGCTTTGTGGTAAATCACTGGCAAACTTCACCAGCATGCATGCGGTGATCCTGCTGCAACTGTTTACTTCTGGTGACATTGATCTGGCACATGTATGGCAATTCTGTACCTGCTGAAGCCCCTAGCAACTTTCTGCCGTGGAGAATCACAAGCAAATTGATTGTGACAAGGTTTTGGAAGTCAAAAAATGTTATAAATAATGTACAGTCTTTTTCTGTGACTGCTTTTTTTTAACCCTTTCCAGTGCACCTTTCACTGTATCCTACCCAACCCTCACATCATCTTAACAGCTGTCTCTTTGTGGTTCTTTGTATAACAATAGCTGATGCACCTCAGCAGGTCCTCCTTTGCAGATTTGTCCCTTGCTGTCTGAAAGCCTGTAATTCCACTGTGATTAAACTGGCCCATTCAGGTGAAAGTCAAGACAGACCATGTAAAGTAACTGAGCAATGGCAGTTACTGTGTATGTCAATTGAAGCAGCAAAGAATCCTGTGGCACCTTATAGACTAACAGACGTTTTGGAGCATGAGCTTTCGTGGGTGAATACCCACTTCCTCAGATGCATGTAATGGAAATATCCAGGGGCAGGTATATATATGTGTGCTAGCAAGCAAGCTAGAGATAACGAGGTCAGTTCAATCAGGGAGGATGAGGCCCTGTTCTAGCAGTTGAGGTGTGAAAACCAAGAGAGGAGAAACTGGTTCTGTAATTGGCAAGCCATTCACAGTCTTTGTTCAATCCTGAGCTGATGGTGTCAAATTTGCAGATGAACTGAAGCTCAGCAGTTTCTCTTTGAAGTCTGGTCCTGAAGTTTTTTTGCTGCAGGATGGCCACCTTAAGGTCTGCTATAGTGTGGCCAGGGAGGTTGAAGTGCTCTCCTACAGGTTTTTGTATATTGCCATTCCTAATGTCTGATTTGTGTCCATTTATCCTTTTCCGTAGAGACTGTCCAGTTTGGCCGATGTACATAGCAGAGGGGCATTGCTGGCATATGATGGCGTATATTACATTGGTGGATGTGCAGGTGAATGAACCAGTGATGGTGTGGCTGATCTGGTTAGGTCCTGTGATGGTGTCGCTGGTGTAGATATGTGGGCAGAGTTGGCATCGAGGTTTGTTGCATGGATTGGTTCCTGAGCTAGAGTTATTATGGTGTGGTGTGCAGTTACTGGTGAGAATATGTTTCAGGTTGGCAGGTTGTCTGTGGGCAAGGATTGGCCTGCCACCCAAGGCCTGTGAAAGTGTGGGATCATTATCCAGGATGGGTTGTAGATCCTTGATGATGCGTTGGAGGGGTTTTAGCTGGGGGCTGTATGTGATGGCCAGTGGAGTCCTGTTGGTTTCTCTCTTGGGTTTGTCTTGCAGTAGGAGGCTTCTGGGTACACGTCTGGCTCTGTTGATCTGTTTCCTTATTTCCTCGTGCGGGTATTGTAGTTTTGAGAATGCTTGGTGGAGATTTTGTAGGTGTTGGTCTCTGTGTCAATTGAGTATGTCAATTGAGTATGTCATCTGGAAGTATTTAGAAGTGAGAGAATGCCAAAGAAAGTCCCATGTTATTGGCCAGTAGCCATTACTAGTGGGTGCATGTTGATATCATTTGCAGTGATGAGTGAACATCTCCACAACCTCAGATTTATAGGAAGCTGAAGGGGCAGAGAAAAGAAACTGTCTCAGAAATGCACCTAGGGACCAATTTGCCCTCACCAGCTTCCTTTCAGGATCAGTATTTGGAAGGGGTGAAGCGGGAGACATGAAATTAAAAGGATGTTTTGGGTGAAATCCTGGCCCCATTGCAGGCAGTGGGAGTTTTGCTATTGACTTCAAAGGGACCACCCTTTGCCCCTTTGAGTCTTCATCAAGGGAAGAGCTGCTGCGAATTCCTGCATGGTGTCTGGGGTATTTCTAGTAAGGGGTGAGCTTCAGAAGGTTTAGAATTTTAGTTCAGATAAACGCACATAAATCTGGATGGTGTCATCTATCTGTACATCTTGGGCCAAATTCTACCAAGTTAGCTTGGAGTAAATCTGGGGTAACTATTGGCTGCATTAGGGGCATCCTTCCAGAAAACTCCAGGGAACGGACAAAGTTTTGTCAGCATAGAGAACATTGTATGTGATTATTTTTTATCCTGTAAAGTTGGCAATGGAGGAGAGGAAGTGGAGCATGGACCCATGAAAAGTCAAGCTGGAGAAGCCAAGTGGGGCGGGGGTGGGGGGGGAGCAATTTCAAATGATGCTTTCGAACTGCACTGGAGTTACTCCGGACTGACACTGGCATAAGTGAGACCAGGATCTGGCCCAAATTGGATCTCTTCATTTTAAACTCCACCTTAAAAAAAAAGGATGCCCACAAGGATCATTTTTATGTTTAAAAAAATGACAGGGCTGTGTGTTGCAAGTACCTATCACGTGCTAAAGTTTAAAGGCCTGACTGGGTGAGATACCAGCACCCTCAACACCCATTGGGATACAAGCATGTTCAGCCCTGCGTAGAACTGGGCCCACAGTGAGGCACGGGGAATATTGCCTTCATTATGCAGTGTTGTTGTAACCCTGTTGGCCCAGGATATTAGAGAGAGAGAGAGGGTGGGTGAGGTAATATCTTTTGTTGGATGAAATGAAAGATAGTACCTCACCCACCTTCCCTTCTGTATGCTATTTGTCTGCTTAGGGATTCTTCTATGCACACCATATGTGACCATAAAGAAGTCCCCTATGCAATTAAGATGAAGGCATGCCAGATTTTACAGTCACAGCTAAAAGGAAAGCATTATGGCCTGATATGGCAGTATACTTTCGGAATGTTCTCAAGGTGTTGCCAGGGAGGCAGCATTAAGTTGTCTCTCTCTGCAAATGACCCTACAGCCCCTAGTTCTTCCTATAACCATAATGACCCAGACTGAGCACAGATCATGAGGTCTAACAGTTGCCTTGTACTTAAGCAGCTGCTGTACTTTCCCAGTGTCTTCACCTTTTTCAAATGCAGGCGTTGAACAGGGCTGTTGGCTCAGCTTTCCCAAAGCTTGCTTACTACTGCATAGCATGATGGCGCTGTTTAATATGATCCACACTTGCAGCTCATCCTCTGACTTCAACCCTCTACCCCAAATCTGCAATGGTCCTGCATCTATATTAAGCAGCATGCACTGTGTTTGGTCCTGGAGTGGGGAGGACACACCCTTATGGACATCCACTTCTTCTTGGGTTCCTATCTCATTGTGGAGCCACTCAGCTCCCCGGGCATATAGAGAAGACCTTGTATTTGATGAATGCTTCAGGGGACACAAGCCTGCTAGCAGAACATGCCTGTCAGCTGTAAATGTGCTGCATAGTGATCTTGGTAATTCATTACTCCACCTGCTCTTCTAAATGAGCGGCTGGATCTGATCCAAATATGTTTCACTGGGCTTTTCACCATTATTCAGACAGCTGGCACAGCTGATGACTGACCATTTTCCAGTTAGGTTTCAGGTGACCCGTCTACATTTTAGTCTTTAAAAGACAAGTTCAATGCAGTGCAAAAAAATTCAAGAAAAGATGCCCAATTTCTGCATTGGCCCTTCACTTTCTTATACGCAGGAGTGAATGTGAGCTTTCCAGAGCTCAGCCTGAGAGACTGATAGTGCTGGCTCATCAGGGATGGAGCAGACTGAAACTACGTGAACTTCCCAAACTGTTCCTCAAATACGCCTTTATCATGACTGGTGACTCTCTCCTGTTAGTCCACATCTTGGTTTTTGCACAGATCTGCCAGCTCACCTCATTCCTGATCTGTCTGCAGCACACCTTGATATTCCAGTCCTAGCCTCTTCTGAGCAGACACTTACAGGCACTGTGTAAACTTCCTTCACATAAATCTGCCAAGATTACTTTCAGATAATTACCCACATGACCTAATAACACTTGTAAAACATGTACAGTGTCTTTGTAGGGACAATGTCATTACTGATAGGAACAAAAGGTGACCTGCAATTCTTTACCCTTGCAAAGTCTCTGAAATTTCAGACATGGTGTTTTTCTCAGAATAAGAGCTTCCGTGGTCTATTTAAAATAAACAAAATTCCAAAATATTACTGGCTAGATCTTCAGTGAATAGCGGCTAAGTTGCAGGAACAAAGTACGTACAATCACAATTAATTGCATGCACAAAATCCACATTTTCCCATGCAAAATAAGTAATTGTGAATGCAAATTGGTATTTTTGCATGTTTACGCACAGCTATCCATTTTGCATGCACGGTTACCCATTTGGGATGAAATTCACTCCTGTGTAGAGGACCAGCACAGGGGCTATACACCACCTACCTCCTACTAATGCCCGCAAAGTAGGACATAGGGTATCCTCTGAGTGCCAAGCTGTGTGTATTAGCTTGCTAGTGGTGATCTGGTCATCAGGGCTGGACATCTTTCAATGGTTTTCTGATGTTGCTGTTGGTCTTGTCTTCAGAGCAATGAAGCACTGTGTTTTTAAAAAGGCTTCATAAAAGCGCCAGGTGTAGGTTGCAAACAGACAGAAGCGAAAAGTAGATACAAAGCTGATTTCATCAAAATTGAAATGTTTTGTGGCAATATATCGGTTTCTATGAAAACAGAGAGAAAAAGCAAGAGAGACTCAATAGCCTGGTGGCTAGGGCCCTGGCCTGGGATGTAGACAACCCAGGATGCAGCCCCTGTCCTACCTAATTCAGAGTGACCTGCAATAAAAACTACACTACTTTGAATTATGCAGAGCAGGGATTTGAAATTCTGTCTTCCAGAGCCCTAATCACCAGGAAACAGACACATTCATACCTCTCTCTTTGCAAATTAAAAGACTCAAGTTTCAATCAGAAAATGGACATTTTGACATACCGTATACACTCGATCGTAAGCCGGTTCATTTATAAGCCAACTCCCCCTCCCCCTCAAGATGGATAAGTAAAAATGGAAATTTTTTATAACCCGTTCATAAGCCAACCCTATAATTCATGGCTCCCGGGCCATCAGGATAAGCCACTGGGAGGGCCAAGATGGTTTGTTTGCCTCGAGATCTCCGCAAACACGGCGGTAAACCTAAGTAAACAAAGTGTCCCTGTGCACTAGCTGCTTACCCTGACGGGCCGGGACAGCAACTGGTGGGGAAATTTTTTTTGGGGGGGAGAAGCTGGGAGTCAGGGGAGTAACCTCTGTGACCACCCTCCACATGACCCCACTCCTAGCCCAGGACCCCCACACTCTCCCCATCCCATCCCATCTCTTCCCACCTTATCTGGGGAGGGCCAGGGGAGGATGCCTCTGACCTGGCTGGAGCTGCTCCGGCAGGCTGGGCAGCGAGGCCACAGCATGTTCCAATGGGCTGGGCCATGTGGCATGGCCGTAGCGTGCTCCAGCGCCCGGGCGGTGCAGCCACAGCCTGCTCTAGGGGGCAGGGCTGGGCGGCGTGGCTGCAGCCTGCCAGCCCCGGAGCTGCAGTTGCTTCGGAGGCTGGGGGGAGAGCAGCGTGGCCAGAAGCAGAGAGACTCTGGCAGGGCCTGCCTCTTCCCTTCTGTCTCTGCTGACTATGCTGGCTCTCCTTGCTCCCTCTGTTGGGAGAGGGGCTGTGTCCCACCTCTCCCTCTCTATACCTGTTCATAAGCCAACCCCTTTCTCTGGTGATTCCCTTTTTTACTAAAAAAAATTTGACTTACGAACAAGTATATACGGTAATTCCATTTCTGTGAAAAAAATTGAAAAAAATTGTTTTTGTTTCGATGAAGAACAAGAAACTAATTTTGAAACTCAAAAGTTGCCACAGAACAGAACTGCCGTCCCACAGAGAAAAGGAAGTAGGGACCGATTCACTGGCATAGGTTTGTCTGCTTTGCACCAAGCCGAAGAGGCAAAGTGATCAGCACCTCAGTTTAAGAAGCCTGTTAAACAAGGTTTATGACTCCTTTGCATCATCCATTTGGCACAAAGCAGCCGGAGCTTTAGTGGTGAATCTGGTCCATAATTTACATTTTAGCCTTAACAAGTTGTTTTACTGTTCCTTGGTCTTAAACATGTGTAACTGACTGACTCCAATATGGATTATGCAGCAATGTTTCCTGCATATATAGATAAATATTAAAGACTGCAATGTTCTGACAGCTGGCTCTAGACTTTGCCTTCTGCTGGCTGAGAATTTCAGTTCTTCTTAAACATAAGTTGCATATCAGTGTAAACTCTCTCCTTCTTTTTGACACGGTGCCCTTGGAGATGGTAATTTCCTGAGTGGAGGATGGGAAAGGGGCTTATAATTCATCCCGGGTTGTGTGTCCTACGGGAAGAGATTTCCATGGAATATAAATGTGTCTCTATAGAAATATTAAATTAGATATAGATACAGGGCCTGATTTGGCTATCACTTCGGTGTAAATCAGGAGGATTGGCACCACTGAGCTCCAGGAAGGTATGCTGATGGAAATCTGGTGCAAGCAAGATCACAATCAAGCAAATCCAGAGACACACACAAATAATTGGTATTTAGACTGGGCTACAAGGTGACAGTGCCGAAGAAGAATCTGGGTTGATGCTGTATAACCAGCGGGATCACTTCCTCGTACACAGAATAGATGTAACAGCCTGGGCAAATAACTGAGGAAATACAATGCAAATATAAAACAATGCAACATTCAGGGGTGCCGGAACAATTTTTATTATGGGGGTGCTGAGAGCCATTGAATAAAACTGTAAACCCTGCATATGATGGAAACCACTTCAAGCGAGGGGGGGATTGCCGTGCGCGCGCACACACACACACACACACACACACACACACACACCAGTATCCTATGGCCAGATTTGACTTTATATGGTTATATGTTGTGCTTCTATAGCATCTTCCATGCAGGCATCAGGAGGTAATTTACAAACCTTTAATTAATGTTACAAATGCCCCCAGATGTAGGTAACATTTTTGTAGAGAGACAGAGGAAGGTCAAGCCAAAGTCACCAACTGAGTCAGAGGCACTGCTGGGAAGATGCAGGGAAAACAGGGCTGGGAAAAGCCCTGGTCTCACTCACACGCTCTAATCCCCAAACCTTAGAAGATTAATGATGTGAATGAGTCTCGTTAATTGTTGGAAGTGACACCTCTAAGGCCAGTGGTTCGCTCGGTGCCAGCACAGACTTTCATTCATCATCTATGGCACGCACCAGGGCATGGATTTCACTGGCTGTAGCCCCTCTCAAGTCAGGCAGGGCAGGGGGTGGAGTCCAACCTCTCTCCAGTCCGGACAGAAAGCTCTTGTTCCTAAAATATTAACTGCCCGGTCTGAGTTCTAGTTCTGGCTAAACCATGCGCTGTTTATTTGTGAAAGACAGGAGAGAAA
This sequence comes from Gopherus flavomarginatus, assembly GCF_025201925.1. Classification (NCBI taxonomy): domain Eukaryota; kingdom Metazoa; phylum Chordata; order Testudines; family Testudinidae; genus Gopherus; species Gopherus flavomarginatus. Next base: position 5,895,739 of record NC_066623.1, read on the forward strand.
TGGACAAAAACAGAGAGGAACATGGACTCCTCCTGGCCAGTGGCTGCAGCTATGGGAAGCTGCATATAATAGGACGGGAAAATAACAAGTGACAAAGGCTACAAGCTGGTGTCTCTGCTCCTCAGGCCCAGCAGTGTCCCTGCTACCAGCTCTTCTTGGGAGTCAACAGCCTCTCTGCTTTTTGTCCAAACCTCTGTGTGTCCCCTGCTTGCGAGAAGGGCTGAATGGGAATAACTACCATTAGGGGCTGGGGGGAGTTTCAAAGATGCCAAAGGGAACTAGCATGGTGTCCAAATCCCATAGGAGTCCAATGGGATTTGAGTGTAACTCCAGAGGCTCCCTTGAAAAGCCCAGCCAAATTATGAATGTTTTCAGATTTACTTTCTTTAACGACTTCACTATTTTTTAAAAAATTTAACACAGTAAGTGGCACAGTGGGGAATGAGCAGCAGCAGGTAGACTGGCAGGGGAGGGCTCTGAATGGGGGAGCTTGGATGGGAACAGACCGCGGAGGGAGGAACAGTGATGGAAGACAGGGAACCAACCAAAAGCAAGAGGAGTAGGCAGAGAACTAGAGATGCCTGGGAAGGGGTGAGCTAAGCAATACCTGGAGAGAACAGCAGCTGGGCCAGATGGAGAGCAGGACAAGCAGGAAATCAGCTAAGCAGGGTAAGGAGCAGGAGAGGTGGTTGGACGGAAGTGCCTTCTGGACTGGGGGCAGTGGGGAATTGGGGTGGGCTTACAGAGCAGAGCAGGCTACTGGGGAGCAGCTGATCAGCCTGCCAGCTGGAGGCAGCATAAGGATTACTATAAGTGTGTGTGTACCAGCCTGCTGGGAGGAGCTGTGTGCTGGGCAGCAGTGGGCAGGTAGGGAGGAGAAGAGCTGCTGTCTGCCTGACTTTGGGAGAGCAAATGGGTGCACTGCAGCATTTTGGTAGTGCAGGGAAAAGGTTAAGCACATCTTTGTCTTTGGACAGCTGATGCTTTGCTAGGGGATGGGTCTTCACCAGGAAATCCTCTCTCTCTTTCCCCTGCACTATCAGTGTCCCCAGGACACTGTTACACTGCAAAAGCACAGCTCCATATGCTACAACATGCTGCAGAGTGCTACCACAAATCAGTGTCATTTACATCCCAACACACCGTTTCCCTGAAGTGTCCCAGAACTGGCTGCACTGTGATGTAGCAAATCAATACAATCTGGCTCACCACTTGCCTCCCCCTAGTATAAGGTAGCAGACTGCTCTATCCTGCTGCAAATCAGTGTGAACCCTGTGGGTTACTCAGCACACTGCTCCTCCAGCGTGGGGCACTGCGCTAATACAAATCAGTCGAAGCTGCATCTCCCTACAGTAACCAGCAGCATATCTCACCACTGTAATATGAAATCAGTATAATCAGCACCACAGCTAAAGCTATGGGAGACTTGGCAGCTTCAATTTGCAGGGAACATTTTCAATCATTTTGCTTTTAAACTATTTGGCATGGTCATGCCCCAGATCGCTCTTTGGGCTGAATGTCTAGCGATCACCAAAACTGAGCAGAGCACTCAGTTGCAAACACTGAGATCCACCTGCCTGCATCTCTCAACTGTGCAAGTGCACGTATTTTTCAAGATTTCTTTGCAAAGACATTTATCAGCCCTCAGATCTGCACCCTGGCTCATGAGCTATTTGGTGAACCTGACCTGAGCGTAACAACAGCAAAACCATGCCATTTCTGAGGGATTTCTTTGCGAACATTTCACATAGCCCAGATCTTGTTCCATTAAACCAAATTCATCCCTGGTGGCACTCCACAGAGTTTAGGAGGATTACACCTACGACGAATGGAGCTAACTGTCCTCGGCAGCGTTCCGAAGCAAGCCACCCATCAGTGCATTCCTTCCCACAACACATGGTCTTTCTGTAACAACCAATGGTTAACAAACTGATTTCTCTGTAGCACAGAGCAGTGCATCCCACGTGACCAAAGTACAAGCTCTACCACAACAGCCAGCAAACGACGATACAAAGCAACTGAAAAGTAAAACAGCTAATGAAATCCTTCTGCAACAGCCCCAGACCTAGGGGTGCCACCTTTCTAATGGCTGGTAACCGGACCCCCAAGGCCCCTCTCCCTTCTCTGCCTCTTCCCCCGAGGTCCTGCCCATGCTCCATTTCTTCCCTTGAGGCCCTGCTCCCTTCTCCGCCTCTTCTCTTGACACCCCACCCCTTTCCCACCTTTTTCTCATACCCCGCCCGTTTTTCCTTGTCCCCCAAGGCTCCATCTCAGCTCCACCTCTTCTCCCCCAGATTAAAAAAAACCAGATATCAGGGCTTGTCATATGGCACAAGCTGAAACTCAGATTGTCTGGGTGAAAACCAAATGAATGGCAACCCTACCCAGGTCGACTGATTGTATCTATGCAATTATATATGCATTATCAGCAATACAGTACGAAGCCATCACTCCCAGACTGGTGAGCGCGAGTCAGTGGTTTATTCTACCCAACAGTGGGAACAGAAAATCAAGCTATAGTTCCAGGTCTTCAGAACATTATCCTATGTGTTAGTGGCATGCAAAACCTTAAATCAGAGTGAATAATTGAAGACTTGGCACCAGGGGCTGCTCCAGGCACCAGCACGCCAAGCATGTGCCTGGGGCAGCAAGCCACGGGGGGTGCTCTGCCAGTCGCCGCGAGGGCGGCAGGCAGGTTGCCTTCGGTGGCATGCCTGCGGAGGGTCCGCTGGTCCCGCAGCTTCAGCGGACCTCCTGCAGGCGTGCCGCCGAATCCGCAGGACCGGGGTCCTCTTGCAGGTAAGCCGCCGCAGGCAGCCTGCCTGCTGTGCTTGGGTCAGCAAAATATCTAGAGCCGCCCCTGCTTGGCACACCACTTCTGAAAGGTTGCTGACCCCCTGCTGTAACAGCTCATGCATTAAGCTCCAGAGATCGCCAGTTCAATCCCACCCGCCCACAACTGGGCTCTGTCAGCATAACACCTGTGCTACTGGGCCGCCACTACTATTTGTAGTGTGTTAGTACAAATCCATCTACGTTAGCTGGGAATCGCACGTCTAGCTCCAAGTGCAGACGTGACCTTAGCTGGTAAGTGTGTCAGAGCAGGAGTTGTCATCTGTGTTGTGTGTCTGCACAGTACCTAGCACAACAGGGACCTATCCATAATTAGAACCTTCAGGTCTCACCACCATACAAATAAACAAAATCTGCCATCATCATAGTATCTGAGTGCTTCACAGGACCCTTCTGTGACAGGGAAGTATTGTTATTACAGATTGGAAACAGAAGCACAGAGGGATTAAGTGATTTGCCCATGGTCACACAGGAAGTCTTTGGCACATCTGGGAGTTGAACCCAGATCTCTGGAGTCTCAGCCCAGGGTCTTGGCCACAAAAAACCTCCTCTTCCTGTCTGCCCTTGAAAATGAAATGTCTCTTTTAGGCTCTGCTCTGATCAGCAAGACGACAGCGTAGAAATTGGGGCTAGACCGACAAGCTGAACCAAGCCCCCTTTGGGAGGGCAATCGAGCTCAGGGCTGTGCTCTACCTGGCAGACAGTACGGTTGGTTTGAGGCAGGGGCATGGCTTTTCCGTTCGCAGCAACAGGGAGCAATTGCGGTGGATAATCCAAGCGCTGCCCTGGCAGTGAGAAGAGAAATAATTAGACTTTCATAGCACCCTAGCTACAATCCGCACGGTGCTGGCAGAACAACCCATCCCACTGCAAGATGTCGCCAGGATCTGAAGTATGCTTTTGGTTCAGCCCTGCTGAGCGCCCTCCACTCCCCCTGACTCCAGTGGAGCTGACAGGTCCCAGTGCCTCACAGGAGTGCTCAGCATCACGTAGAACCAACTTCTTTGCACTCAGAGGGCTAGAACGTGGCACGGGGGCTGCAGCTTTTCTCAAGGGGGACAGTCCTGAGTTCAAGCCCCACGGGGCCATTGCCCTAACTCTATAGTCAAGGTCAAGTTTTATTTTGCACTTGAAGCTGGATTCCAAAGTCTTGTTCTATATGGAAAATGCTATTTATCATCCCCCGGCTTATTGTGCTCGCTCCCCGAGGATGGAAGGAATTTTCTGAAAATTTACAAGTAAATCCACTAATGAGTTGAAATTAATTAAAAACTGGGTCCTTTAAGAAGCGTAGACTCTGTGGGCCTTTTCTGGTTCCCAAATGAACTCCCTAACGAAATAACACTGACTCTTCAGACTTTTCACCTAATTGAAATTAATTGAAACCTTGTGCATTAAACTATAATTGCAGAAATTAGGGTTATAATTAAATCAGGTTACTAATGATTGTTATATCTAATTATTATGATTAGATAGGTCACAGAGAGGCTTAGATACTTTTTCAATCAGGCTATTGTGACATCTAAGGTAACTCATCCAATCACCTCTATCTCTAATTTGAGACAATTCTAGCAGCTGTAATAATTCAGTAGTATGAAGGGAACTGGCCAAGCATCAAGAGTTCTCATTGGTGAAATACTTAGATCAAGTGTCGCTGCTCTTTAAAGCTTCTGTGGCAACATGCTAGCTTGGCCATGAGTGCTTGAAAGGCTTCCAATGACATTACTACCTTGGCTCTCTCTACTGCATGATGAGGAAAACTGAGGCAGAAGTGCAAGGAGGGCCCTTAAAGCTCAGAGGCATTGGGACTTAGGGGCAGGACTCCCCTGGCTCTCCTTCACATACTGCCAATCTGCAAATTAAGTGCAGGATTCACCACTATATGTCAGTCGTTCTACACCCCTTTGAGGATGCAAATCAGCTATAAATCAGCTTAACTGGTCAGTGCATGCTGGCAACTTTGTGCTACTGTGGTGTATCAGTGAGTCTGCCTTGGAAGTTAAAATTAAAAAAAAATTATGTCTTCCAGGGATAAGTACATTCACCTGGTAGCATTCTCTTTGGAGTTCTTACAGTGAATTTTTTAAAATGAAGAAAATTCAGACAAAATACTACATTAAAGTGGAGTTAAAGTTAAGAGTACATATGAGTAATTTAAAAGTAAAAGATATTAGTGGGATTAGCCCATAAAAATAAGCATTATAACCCAGGAAATTCAGAGGGGAGGCTACACTGAAAAGGACTCCACATATGTTAATATATGGAAATGGACAGTTAAGTCAAGCAAACAACCTTAACCTTTTTTTTCTATTGATGACAGGAAAGGGAAAATATGACCAAAAAAGAATAAGGTATTTTTAGTTCACACTGATTTCTAATCTGGGAGCACAAAAAATAAAATAAGGGCAGAGGAAAGGCTGTTCATTCCCAAATGTGGATGGTTTGGGAAAGAACCCTTCCTATTTCAGTACAAGTAATAGGAATCCCTCTGGCTTCTGTTCTTTGCAAATATCTGAGCTCGCAGTCCTATGGCTCATCTCACCAACCTCTATGGGAGATGTTACCCTGCTTCTGCTTATCTCGGTACAAAAGGGGCATCAAAAACTCCCTTTTACCACACACCGACTTTGTAACATGCACCAAACACTACAATTAATGCAAACATTATGAGCCGGATTGGCCCTTCACATACATTTTACATTAGGATGTTCTCATGCTCCTCCATAGAGTTACACATGACTGACACAAGTATAAACAAACAAAAAACCAGGTCCAACTGAAGCCAGTAATATTAACCCTTTGATGATGGAATGGAAACAACGATGTACCTGGCAAATTGTCCAGCGTGTGCAGTTAAAGGGGTTTTAACCTCTTTTACCTGGAAGATGTTACTAGCAGTATTCCCATCCCAAGCACAGGGAACAGCTGCTCAACTCAAGTGGAAAAAGGAGGCTCAGAGAACATAAATCTGATCCCTTCACTCACCATCTGCAGCATTGCCTAAATCTGAGAGAAAGGAACAAGACAGCAGAGAGCCTCTGAGCTTGGCACTGGGATGGCACCGCAACAGGGCAGCTGGCTCGCCCGTGGGCTGGAGATCCTGGGCCAAGCCCATGCTGATGACAGCCTGAGCCCCACCGGAGGGGAATTAAAGAGCAGAACGCAGCTGCAGGAAGGGGGTAAGCTCAGGAGGCTGCAGTGAGACCACAGAGCATGAGAGAGGCTCCTGTAGGGAAGACCGTGAAACCCAGGGAATTGCTCCAGCTAGGAAGGGCTGGGCAGAGCCTGCTAGGGTAGGAAGGATTTTGACCAGATCTGGGGAGTTTGGACTCCACCCAGTTGAAGGCTGGAGGGGATCTTTGCATTTAGTTTTGAATGTTAAGTTAATAAATTGGACCAAAGCAGGGAGGTTGTGACTGGAAAACCCCTGTGTGGAGTTTATTTGGGACTGTAAGTAGGGAAACTGAGGTGATGGGCTGCATGAAAGGATGCCCTGAGGCCACCAGGGGCACCATGAGGCAGCCACGCATCTACCCTCATCCTACCAGCCCCATGAGGTCAGCGCTGCCCTGAATGGGAGATGAAGCCTAGCTCCTTTCCAGCAGGGACTGTTCAGCAGTATGCATGTTAGGAATAGAGCAGCTGGGTGCAGCCTCATGGCTGCAGGCAAACATGGAGGAAGTGAGCAAGAAAACAGAAATAAAGAAACAAAGATTCAAGAGGCAACAGAGGAAGAAAAGAGGAACGCAGATGGGACCCCGAGAACAGAGACAAGAAGTGGCCTTTCCTGCTCAACTGGCATTGGCTTCTCAGGTGCACTTAGCTGTGTGAACAGGAGAACTAGACCAGGGAAATTCCTGGATCAGCGAAACTATGAAGATCTGCCCCATCGCTGAGAGCTGGGGATGTGGTGGTGGGACGGTTACCGGGATGGCTGCTGGGATAGCGCAGATCCTGAAGAACTCCCAGATCTTCACACCACTGACCTCCAGAATAACAGCGCACCTCTCTTGGAACTGAAAAACTTTGAGAGAGACCTCAGAGGAGAATGAGCTAATCACTGGGCAAAGATCAGAAATCCCAGCCGGTCCTTAACCCAAACCTTCTCATTTGCAGGTCCCTCCCCAGTGACCTCTGGGAAACAAAAAGCCACAAATCGAATGTGTCTTTAAAATACCTTAATTATAACCCTATGGTTACTGAGTGGGGTCACTACAGAGCTGAGTTAAAGTTGATTTGATGCCCTAATGATGCGTCTGGGAATGTGCAAGCAAGCAGAGAAGAGAGAGCCATTTTTAAAGGAAGAATGGAATGCAGTTTTGGGGGTACATCTAGACTCCACTTTAGTGTGTAAGATACCCCTCTATTTCTGATTCTTTCTATCCACTTTGCAGAGATGTGATGCCCCAAGTTGTTGTTTGTTGCTATAAGTTAAACCTACAGGAGAAGCATCGAGTGACGGCATTAAAGCTATCAAAGCTCCCACTTACACTTGAATGTCCATGGCGTGTCACTTAGTATTTTCCACTTTACTTGTTACAGTTGAGTCACCTTGTTTTGCAAAGTTTTCTGATATTTTTCCACATTTTTCCACATTTGTACTCCAGTAAAATCAGAGGTTACAACAGGTCACAGGGTTGGTCCTTGAATAAATAAGCAAGAAAAATCAGACACTGGAAGAAAGGAGTGAGACTTTGCAGTGAAATACAGAGCTATGACAGGACATAGCTTCCATGCAAACGCTCCCTAGGGAAGATTTATCCAATTGTTTCCGATTGCTGTGGGAAGCAGACAATTTGCTACCACAGTTGAGTGTGAAACCCAGAATCCAGGATTTAGCAGCATATGGATTCTTCCTTCATTGCAGAACTTTAAGGTTTTTTTACATTTGGGGGAAGAGAGCTTTTTGCATTTGAAAAAGGAGGGATTATTCATTTTAAAAGAACATTCAAAAATTCAGCAAAATTTTTCCAGCTCTTAAAAACCTTATGAAGGTGTCACCAATCCCAGACAATCTCCTGGTTTTTCCTTTCTTTCCCCTCCATGATGCCAACTTGAAAGAATAAAGGGATCCGCATACTGTCCACCGAAAGACAGTTTTGGCAAATGCCAGGAACTCAGGGACACATTTGCTGGGCATGAAATGGAGTAGATCTAGATTGCAGCAAGGCTGGAGTTACAGCTTGAGGAGACTACCAATCCCAGTTAGCCAAGCTCTGCCCTGCTCCAAGCAGGTAGTCTGATCCGGATTGCAGTCGAATGCGACATACTGGCACCTGCCATGTCTGTGGACTGAGTTACGGGTAGCTGTGAACACCAACTAGCTACTTTCAAGCCTATGGGCTTCCTTTGGGTCTGCACGGTGCAAAACCAGTAGCCAGATTTTTGTTTTCAAATGCACTTTGATGCGAATTCCCATCTCTGCCTAATCTGACAGTCTCCAGATGTCATGTTTCAGTTTCTCAGCACACTGCGCTGCTCTAGCTTTACAGACAAGTCGTATGTAAAATGCATCCCTTTCAGACTCCACTGAAAAATGTTGCCACAAAGCCGATAGCTGGTTTTCTCTTTGGGTAATTACTTTCTTTTCCCCTTCAAATAAATGAGGAATGTTTTGAGAGGGCAGCTCAAACCCCAGCAAGCCCACGTCTTCAGAATTAAAAGGACTGTCGTGGTAAGGATTGATCTCTAGCCAGGGTAGTCAAAAGACACATGAGTCTATGCAGAAGTACACAGCTCCCTGTATTGCTTTCTCTCTCTCCCTCTTGTAGATCTGCCATGCACTTGATCCAGGCTCACATTAAATTGGTAATATGAGCTCACACGGCTCTGTCCAAGCACCTTAGTCCTGGTCTGGAGTCTCCCTGCTATTCCAGAATAGAGTCGGGGTTTATATAACACCTTTATTACACAAGAGAGCCTGGAGCGCTTTTACAAAGTAAAGCAATGAGTCTGATATTGGCATTGCAGCATCTGTGTAAGCAGATGCAGCCACTGTTGTGGGCTCATCAATAACACACACAGCCTTGGGTGCTACTCCGTTGAAATGGAGTGGGGCCGTGTTGGCTGGAGCCCTGGGGCTCCTTTCTGAAAGTACCGAGAGAACTTTTATCCTCTTGCACCCAAGCAGACAGAAAGCACTTTGCTTTAATGTCTATTCGGAAGGATGGCACCCCTCCTAGGCAGCACTTCAGTGCCACTATTAGGCATTAAACCAAGCCCTGGTGTGGGTCCTGAAGTCTGAGCCAGGAGAGGCCAATATCACCATGAGACAGTTCATACTGATAGAAAGAACAAGGAGTCCTTGTGGCACCTTAGAGACTAACAAATTTATTTGGGCATAAGCTTTCGTTGGCTAAAAACCCACTTCATAGGATGCACAGAGTGGAACATACCGTAGGAAGATAGATATACACAGAGAACATGAAACAATAGGAGTTTCCTTACCAGCTCTAACGAGACTAATCAATGAAGGTGGGCTATTATCAGCAGGAGAAAAAACCTTTTGTAGCTTTGGCCCATCCTGATTATCACTACAAAAGTTTTTTTTCTCCTGTTGATAATAGCCCATCTTCATTGATTAGTCTCGTTAGAACTGGTATGGCAACACCCATTGTCTCATGTTCTCTGTGTATATATATCTTCCTACTGTATTTTCCACTGCATGCATCCTATGAAGTGGGTTCTAGCCCATGAAAGCTTATGCCCAAATAAATGTGTTAGTCTCTAAGGTGCCACAAGGACTCCTTGTTCTTTTTGCTGATACAGACTAAGACGGCTGCTATTCTGAAACCTGTCTTCATACTGATAGTGACACTACAGAAAGATGTGAGATATTAGCAACAAAAAGGCCATTAGCAAGATACCTGTCCTCTTGGGGAACTTTGGGTCCAGTTTTCCAAACCTGTTTGGCCCTACTAATTAGTTACCACAGACATGAATGGTCAGTTTCCTATACAGCTTACTTTGGTAATAGGACCCTTTCCAAAGCTTTCACTTATTCTGGATTCATTTACATCCTATACCAATATATACCTGCAGGGCAAAAACTCACTTCAACAGCTTAACTGCTTATATAGGCTCCAAAGAATTTCCCTCTGTCTCCTTTGCTATTGCTGGGACTCCGCAGACATTCCATTTAAGCTCAACACACTGGGAAAGGATGAGCCTCTCATTTCCATTTGCAAATCCCACTCAACTCCCCGTTTTAACCTCTGTGTTCTTGATCTTAATGGTCCATAGGGGAAGATTTTTCAAAAGCCAACATGTTTTGCAAGAAATAGAAATACCGGGCCTGCAAGGTAGGAAATCCCGGGCACAAATGAGCTTGTGTTTCATGCAGTCATGTCCATAAAAGTTGTGCACTACACACACAGAACAGTCCCCTATTGCACATGCCGCCGCAATGCAGATTTTGACTTGTTAGGTCAAAAGGAAGCTTATTGAAGTAACCCAGGCTATTGGAAGGACTTGTCCTTGAAATCATAGGGATAAAAGGATGGGTAGCAGTGTAGAAAAATGCCTTTCCTGGGTTCAAATCCTCATTAGGTCACATGTGAAATGAGTTTGACGGACTTCACTCACGTTCATTCTCAGGATTAGGCTCAGACTTTGCAGAGAACAGCAGGAGCATGACAGGTTAGGAGTGAGGCCAAGGATGGGATCAGCAGCCAGGTTGTTGGTCCAGATTGTGGTGCGTTGGTTGCAGGGGTGGGAGTTTACACAAAACCTGCCTGGGGCTATGCCTCATTCTACTCAGAACACCTCATTTTCACAAGCAGTAGTAATGTTGAAAAGCAACCACATACTTCCCCAGCTGCTGTTCCCCCAAGTCCCCTTAATCTGCAGCTTGAAGATTCTGCAGTACATGCATCAGTTTGGACAGTGTTCTCTTCTTTATCAGCATTTTTTTTAAAATGATTTTGTCCATTTGGCTTATAGCTCCACTTGGACATCAGGGAGCTCAGCCTCCCTCGCTGGAATCTTTAAAAGATAGTTGTGGGGGGAGGGCAAGCACCCATATGAAATCACAGGCCATGCATGCCAGGCTGTTGCCGAGAAGCCATCAGTTATATGGCTTTTTGAATATGTTACGCTACTCACTGCTGTTTGATAACAGGGCGATCTGATTTATGAGAGCAGCCAAGATTCAATTATGGATTTCCCATAAATTATCTGTATGGGTTCTTCATCTTGTGCCAGGTCTGCTGCACAAGGAGGACTGGGTTTTATTTGACCATGAAATGAACTGGAATTTTCAAAAAGAAAACAAACTGAATTTAGCACCAATGTTATGTGCTGGGATTCCTGAAATGAGACTGCCATTGACAGGCCAGAAGGGAGAATATGCAAGAGGGGAGGAGAGGAGTAACTGTGTCTCCACACTTCTTAGCATATATTTCATGAGGCGCCTGGGTATGGCTGAGAGGAGACAGTCCTTTCTGTAACGTCTTACCTGCCTGTAAATGTTATCGACAGAGAAAATTTAATAAGGTTGAGGAAAGATTTAGATACTTCCAATGACTTCAGTGGGAATTTGACCTGAGTAGGGAGTGCAGCAACGGGCCCTTAAGAATGATAATAGCTACTGGAACTGCAGCTCAGCTGCCAAGTTTAAAGTGGCTGTCAGTCACGATTCATAGCAAAACTGACCACTAAGGATCAGAAAACATCTCTGCTTCTGGAAGCACAGGGGAGGCCCATAGGGAGGATGTGAATGAAGGGGGAAGGAACCAAACAGTGTAGCCCGCTGTTCTCGTCTCATCATGTCAAAGTCTTTGGCCAAGACTTTATACTCCTTGGCCAGTCAAGCCAAGGACACATGGTACTCCAGCCAGATGGGGTAAGGCACAGGCCTGGGAATAAGATGATCTAGGTTCTAGTCCTCTCTTTGTTTCATTCCATCTTTGGATTTTCTTCCATGCAACCCTTGTGAGTGCATGTCTGGAACACCCTCCCTTTACCTGATAGGATGTGACCCAATGGTTTTCTCTCAAGAAGTCTCTCCTGAAGACATATTTCTTCAAAGAGGTCTACTAGTCTTATTCCTTCCCTCCAATGAACATTCCCAAGTCAGGCATTTGTAAATACCACAAAACCTAAAAGACACCAGAGTCAGTGGTGCTTACAGGCACAAAGCAGCCCATGGGAGCAGGCCCACAGGAGAGAACCTCTAAAGAAATGATGGCCTTGATTCCTGCATTCAGCATGGGAACAGAGTGGGTGGGAAAGGCTGTATTGTACTCAGTGCATTCTAGGATTGTGCAGGGGCCTATCCAGTCCATGCGGTAAATTAGAGAGACCCTGAGGTGGTTCTATCTCATGTTCTGCTTCCCAACATCCCTGGGGGTCATGGGACATGGAGAATAGCTGAGCTGCAGTGTGCGCTAGCCATGACTCCATTTCTTCTACTGAAACAGACAGCACCATTACTTCTCCATCTCCCGTCTGCACACAATAAGCAACATATAGAGCTATCCAGTCAAATGAGCAATGTCCCCTTTGCCAGTATTTGTATACAAAAAATGTGACTTTTCAGTACTCATTTAATCCCAACATTTTTTTTCTGTGAGCTCAAGGGGTGGGGGGGAGAACAGTAAAATTTCTCTTCGTGGGCAAAATAATTTGTCTAGAGAAATTTTGCACTTATCTTTTAAGTGAAGATTTGTGTGCACAGACCACATCAGAAGTCAAATTTGACTTGCTATGTGGCATATCAACACTTATTTTCTACCTTGCTGCTCCGTTCCATGGGAGAAAATCAAAGTTGAATTGTCATGATTAGCTATGATCTCTGGAGCGATGTGGACTTGATGGACCTATGGTTTGATTTAGCGTGGCAAATTCAGCATCCCTGTTAAAAGAATTATAGACACGCCATCTGCTTTCATTTAAATTACTCAGTGTTGGAGGAGTTGAGTTTAGGACCAAACTCCCTTTAGTGTCTAACATGGGGAAGATTTTCTTAAAAAACTCTAACTTTAACAAAAGGTGGGGCCTTGAGAATGCTCCTGTCAAAGTGTATTCTCACGTATGAATAACTCCCAGGAAAGAACTGGGTTCTTGTTAGTTTGTTTTGTTCTGTCAACTTAGTTTATGAAGCAGATTGTGTTTAAGTAAATAAAACAAGTCTCGGATTTGGTCTCCACTGATGGGTGTTTTATGTCCAGATGCACTTATTTTATGTACGTATTTATTTGAGGAGGAAGGATGTTTGCCAGGGTTTAAATTCTCACAGAGTATTTTCCAGAACTCTAGGGCTTCAGTGCCACAGGAGGGGCTGGAGTTCAGGGTTTCTGCCTCGTGAGTTTGAAAATATTTACCGGAGTTCTGCTCCAGCTGAATTTAAGCCCTTTTCAAAACATAACGAGTGTCATTTTCGATACTATGGTGACGTGTGCCTTATATATACCTCGCATATATTAATTAGATATGAGACCAGACCACTGGCCAATTTAGTCTGGTATCCTGCCTCTGACTGGTCAGTGCAGGAGTTTTCATACAAAGTCATAAAACCTCATGTAATTTATTTCATTGTACAATATTATACCATGGGGTAACATTTGTTCTTGACCCCAACCAGTTTATTGTCTGCAGCACGATTGAGAGCCCTTATTAATGGTAGATGCCATCCTTACTCAGATTCTTGGGTCCAATTCCTTTTGTGAAGCTCAGTAAATGATTTCTTTGAATGGGGGCTGGGAAGGGTACCCCAGAGGAAATAAAGAACTCCTTCAACATTCCGTGGTGCCCAAAGCCATCTGCTAGGTTCTGTTGCTTCTCTCCCCATTTCCCCTCTCATTGCTTGGCTCTATCAAGGTCTGAGATATTGAATCTGCTATGCAGTGACTGGATGCTGCATACTCTTGGAGTACAAACTAAATCCATCACGCAGCCACGCAGGAGGGGAATTCAAACCATCACTAAAATCAACCAGTTTAGGGAATTGAAACACTGCTGAACATTAAATATTAATGGGGAACAGCTCAACATTTATTTTCATTCTCCCCACCCCGTCAATCAGCTGACAATTTGCCTTCCCCACGGGAGATGGGGTGAATATTCTCACCAAGATTCAATTACCAATGAGCATATGGTTAATCAACATGCTGCAGGAAGGACAGCAGGTATTTGATTACTCCTCATATGTTTATCTACTAACAGCCTGATCCAACATTGACTAAAGTCAATGGAAGGGCTCCCATTGACTTCAGTGGGTTTGGATCAGTCCCCAAGGGAGATGGGAAACTGGGAGGGGACACTGGACCATCAGTCTCTGATATGCAAAGATCAGCCATGTTATGTGCATTGTTATCAAGCAATTTGCCAGTGGGTTACTTACCAGGATAGACCACAAAAAGAATGTGTTCCAGTGGCCATGCAACCGTTCAGCTACAGAGAGAGTGACCAGACAGCTAGTGTGAAAAATTGGGACGGGGGTGGGGGGGTAATAGGCACCTATATAAGACAAAGTCCAAAATATCGGGACTATCCCTATAAAATTGGGAGATCTGGTCACCCTAGCTACAGAGTCAGTTTTTCAAAAGGACTTCAGGGTGCAGGTCCAGATTAACCAGTGTGCAGTCTGTGTATTTGCATAGGTCTCCCAATCTCAGAGAGATTTGGGTTGGATGTTGTTGAGACCTGGCACACAGGGCCACAAAGCCACTCAAACTTGGGATGGCCGGGCAGGTCACCTGGACCCCCTCCTTAGCAAAATTCTGGTTGCACCTCTGCTTCATCATCACATCTTTTCAAATGCTTCAAAGGATGGAAGGAAAAACCAGAGAGAGGAAGTGAGTCACCAGAAACAGAACCCAAGTTTCCTGAGTGCTAGTTTAGTACCCTAACCACTAGAACACCCTGCCTCTCAGACAGAACTCTGTTTAGTCCTACACTAATATTACTGCTAAGCTCCTATTGTCAGACAGACAGACAGTTTGGGAGTATTGACTTAGTTATGACTTCAAGACTTGATCCTATAGAAGAAGTTACTGTTCTGTCATTAATTAATTTTTAAATCCATCGCCCTCTCATTAATCAATTAGTTGTTTAGAACCTGGAAAGCCTTTTGCCACCTGATTGCAGTGCATACACAAGATGCATTGAGTCAGATATTTCACCTGGTACCGCTCCCTTTAAAGGAAGGGACAGCAGGTAATAACCACACACTCCTAGAGTTCACAGGTCCTTGGAGTTTCTGAATCTCTTCTGTTCCCCATCCTCTTGTTTCCTTCCTGTAAATGGCTGAAGTCATTAATTTAAGGTTTAAAAGCTCAAGTTCCCGAAGTGTGCCTCAAGTAATAAATGTTTCAGAATTTCAATTAAAAGAAATGTGGAAGCGCTGGATCTGTGTTCTGTATCTAATGAGTCACATAGAACCATTATCCCACTATCTGTTAAATACAACAAGGTCAGCATATTCCCCAACATAGCTTCATGATTGCACAATGAACTAGCATTGGCTAACACCATGGGTGGGAGCCCAACTCACCAGCACCCACTACTGAGGGGTTTGGGGTGTCAGAAGATGCCTTTGGTTGCCTGAAAATATCAACAGGGCAATGACAGGCTTTGGGGAGTAAAGGGCAGGATTTTAATCAATTCAGGACAAGCTG
Source organism: Gopherus flavomarginatus (assembly GCF_025201925.1). Taxonomy (NCBI): domain Eukaryota; kingdom Metazoa; phylum Chordata; order Testudines; family Testudinidae; genus Gopherus; species Gopherus flavomarginatus. The sequence continues at coordinate 5,911,209 of NC_066623.1, forward strand.
GGGCATGGCAGGAAGGATATAAATGGGGACTGAATTTGGACCTAAATAAGAAAAGACAAGGGGACATACAGCTAGCATAGAGACTGGTGTCCACATCATAAATACCACCATTATAACTGCCCCCCGTTTTGGCATTGTCAGTAGATGCTAAAGTTTGAATCTCCATGGAGACCAAATGACCTTTCAGCTCTGCAGACAGTTCTCAACACCTCAGGTGGGACAGCTTGGGAGAAGCATGTGGTGCTATGCCCGTCCTGGGAGTGACTTCACTTTAAAGCACTATGTCATTCTAGAAAACTAAATAAAAGGAAATACAAACCAAAAGAAAAATAATCCATGTCGCCCATGCAAAGAAACTCCTTGAATGTCCTATTTCATCAACACTGACGCATGCCCTTGTGACCAAGAGTCTACAGATCACTGTGATTCCCCCTTTCACAGGGCTTCTTCATCAATCACAACTTGCTCCAAATGCAGCAGAAGCTGGGCTCACAGGTTTGGGCTGCCATGTTCACACTGTACCCAACTTGTGTTCTTCTGCATTGGCTGCCTGCAGGAGTTTTACAGCACAGGCTGGCCTCTTCCTTGAACTGGGCCTGACTGGTATCTGGATTAAAACTAGAATTGTTTGGAGTTGGGGGGGAAGGGGTATTCCCCCCACAAAAAAATCAATGCATTTTTTTTCAAAGCTCTGACTGGTCTGTCACTAGATGACCACAGCTGCTATAGTTTACAGGGCCAGCCAAGTCCACGGCCACCACTCCACCAGATAAGCTTTAGCCCAGTTGGCTACCTGACCAACTTGGTTTCATGAGCATATGGTTCTCAGGAAACTTACCTCACCTCTCAAACAGGTGAGCTTAAATCCTCAAGGTACCTTCTCATAGCCCAGGACTCAGGCATGAAGCTTTCCCCACCAGAGCAAAATAAGACCCTCAGATAAGGAGAAGAAAGCCTCCCTTGTAGCCTAGTGGTTAGGCAGCTCACCCAGGCTATAGGAGACTCTAGTTCAGTTCCTGTCTGACTGATGAGCACAAGGAATTAAAATTTTCTAGAGCACCTGGCATTGGCCATATGAGGAGAGATTAAAGAGGCTAGGACTTTTCAGCTTGGAAAGCAGAAGACTATGGAAGGATATGATAGAAGTCTATAAAATCATGAGTGATGTGGAGAAAGTGAATAAGGAAAAGTTATTTACTTGTTCCCATAATACAAGAACTAGGGGTCACCAAATGAAATAAATAAGCAGCAGGTTTAAAACAAATAAAAGGAAGTTCTTCTTCACACAGCGCACAGTCAACCTGTGGAACTCCTTGCCTGAGGAGGTTGTAAAGGCTAGGACTATAACAGGGTTTAAAAGAGAACTATATAAATTCATGGTGGTTAAGTCCATTAATGGCTATTAGCCAGGATGGCTAAGGAATGGTGTCCCTAGCCTCTGTTTGTCAGAGGGTGGAGACGGATGGCAAGAGATCACTTGATCATTGCCTGTTAGGTTCACTCCCTCTGGGGCACCTGGCATTGGCCACTGTCAGTAGAGAGGATATGGGGCTGGATGGACCTTTGGTCTGATCCAGTATGGCTATTCTTATGTTTTTATGTTCTTAAACTCCAAATAATACAATGGTAAGCACTTTGTTAAATTACACTGAGGCATATGCAAATTAAAGCTGGCAGCAGGCAGGGATTTATAGCTACATAGGGTTTATATTTTATCAGGTTTCTGATAAAAAATTATGATAGTTTCTGCCCAAAAATCTTAATGGGTTTATCCCCTTCAAACTAGTGAATCCATGGAAGACTCTGATTAGAACTGTTCCCTAGGCCTGCTCCACTGGGTGCTATCCTCATGCCCACACAGTGAGGTTGAGGTTGTTGGGTTTTGTTTTTATGGAATTAATTGGTTTAACTTCTAGGAGAGATTCTAAAAGGAAGAGAGAGAAAGCAAAGAAAGTTGCCCCCTTTTGAATTGTTTCTCCTTTGAACCATGCTGGGAAGTAAAGGAGCCAGGGGCAAAAGAAGGTGAGCAGGAGAAAACAAAACAAAGCAAAACAGGTTAGACGGGGAAACCGCAAAGAGAAAAAGAGGGGTGGGTTGGGCAGGTTTTTTTTCCTGTAGCTTTGCAGACAGTATTAACATCTTGTTGCCTACAACAGACACGGGATGCAACAGACACGGGATGGGTAAAGCAAGCATCACTAACACAGAGACACAACCACAGAGGCTGCAGTTAAACAAATGTTTGTTACCCTACAAGGCTTCCATCCAACACCTATTCTCTCATTCCCATCTCACCGCTATCACCATTGTCTCAGGCTTAAAGGCTGCTGGAGGAGGGGAGAAATGGGGAACTGAAAATGTTCCTTGCAGAACTTTCCCAAATGCTAATGTCTCCCTCTTGCAGTGTCACAGCAAGATGCCTTGCCTTGGCAAAGGGACAGCGCTACAGGTTTTGAGCTTGTGGAGCCTGTGATGGGGTCACAGATCAATGGGATATTTGACTTTTTATTAGTATTTCATGGGTGCATTTTAGTGCTCCTGAGAGGCAGGATGGGCTCACAGCATCGGTTAGCTCCAGGGATACTACAGGCAGGTTCTGTGCAAGGTCCTTCCTCCACAGCTTTGACAATGCACTTCTGTACAGTCAGAGTCAGCATAAACCTTGGAATTCAAGACCCCATAAGTACTCTGGATATGGCAGGGGGGTTCAGCTAGAAAGAGCTGCCCCTGGGGAACTTTGGGCCAGCTCTTGGCCTGGCCTGCACCCTCAGGCAACCCACATTGTAAGCCTTGGGGTTGTGAGGAGATGTGAATTAGCCCGCTGTGTTTGGACCATGGACACTGAATAGGACTGTTCTCAAGGAGTCTTTCCTGACTCCTGCAGCAGTAGGATGGGTTCAAAAGTCAGCAATTCATGGACTGGTCATCCCCTGCATGGAGAAGGGACCCTCCACATATGATCTCCCTCATGGATGCGCTGGGGTCAGCTGCCCCTAAAGTAATATCCCAGCCTCTTCCAGAGAGCGCTTGACAGGTCCAAGTTCTGAGCAGGCAGATGGGGCAGTGCCAGAGCAGGCTGAGACCCCACACATCATCCCTCTTCCAGCCCCATGAAGCTTATGCAGAAGAGACAATATGGCTTGGGTCCTGCACCTGAAGGAGATTTCTTTACACACCCCTTGAATCTCATGCTTTGGATCTGCCCATAGAGGGGACAACCCAGGCCCACTGGGGGTGAGGAGCACCAAGGGTTCGGAGTGCATTAGATCTGAGAAACTGAACACAGAGAGAGAGAGGGCCTGAGTTTCCTACGGCTCACACCTTGGGTAATACCATTGACTTCAAGGGCTTTCCCCCTGAATAACACCAGGATATGAGGGGAGAATCAAGCCCAGAAACCTTAGCATATAAATGGGCACAGAGGGCCATCATTACACTTTTACGTTCATCATAGATTTCCTTTTAGACACAGGGGCGATATTATATCTTCTCTTCCCTGCATTCCCCCCTCCACATCTCCTCTTCCTTCCTTTCTCTTTCCATTCCTCACTTTTTCCCTCCATCTGTCTCTCCCTCTTTTCCCCCTTCTCTCTTTCTGTCACTGCTTCTCACTGTCTGTTTTTTCGCCCCCTGCTCTGGCACCCATCTATGACATTTTTATTCCTTTCACTGGATTATTTGAAGATATGGCTGCACCAGGCGAACAGTATTTCTGTAAATAAGTTACAGCCACATTCCATTTGTGTCATTTCCAGCTGCAGAACTGACGTGTCAGCTAATAAAGGGTAGCATGGCCCCCTCGGGCAAGCTAAAATGAGAGAGCAAGAGGGAGGAAAAATCCACGGTCAACGATGGAGAAATGATAAACGTCTTTTCAGAAGAAGCTAAGGTACTTGTTTCATTAGATGAAATATGAGTAAGGGGCAGGGTGGAAGGGGGCTTATATCTTTGCCAAAACAGCTTGTTCCCAAAGGGTGTCACTAACTTGGGAAATCATCTGCTTCCCGTCTCAACTGTAAACGAAGGGAAAATATCCAGCTTCACTGAAACCATGCCGAGAGGTGAAGGTGATGCTAACAACATCATGTTATTATCGTTATGTGATTGCAGAGCCCTCACGTGTTCAAAAATCACAAGTCAGGCTCCCAAAAATCACGAGCTGTCTTCTTTTCTTTTCAATAATGAATGTTGGGTTCTTTTTATTTGCCTTCTGGGTTCTGAGCCTTTAGATTGCACTGGCTTCACATACTCAAGTTTTCTCTGCAACCACAGGGGCTAGAAATGCTTCTTTGTATATGGACGCTGCGATTCTCATGCAATCTGGGCTTTAAGAAATATGTTCCCAGTTGCGAGACTTGTGATCAAATTTCAAGAGCTGGCAACACTGCAGAAGCCTGAAAGTTCCAGTCAGGCTCAGCATCCCACTGCGTTGGGAGCAGCACAATCCATTATTCTGTAGAAGAAGCACTTTAAAAGCTGCACAAGCTGGGCCATATGCTGGTCCATGAAGTCTTCCTCAACTCTACTCCCACAGAAGGGAACTGGTCCTTTCTATTCTTGGCCTGTCCACTCAAGCGATTAATAAGGGAGCCAACTGTGATGGTGCTGTGGCCACCACCAGTCGCTAATGATCTTCAGTCACTACTCACAGCCATCCATTGGCATATTGGAACCAATAACTTCCCTCCTGATCCAACAGTCTAATTCAAAGCCCATCAAATCCATGAAAAAGCTCCCACTGATTTCCAAGGGCTGTAAATTCCTCACAGGCCTTTTCATTGCTTCTTTCTCTGTATGTTAAAAACCAAAGGCTGGTGTATTTTGGCACTTTCCCTTGGCCAGGCCTACAGAGAGCAAACTTGACCAACAGGTCACATGAGGATGTCTATCTGTGAGTCTCTGTTTAACAGGATTCATTACCATTTTAATAACATTAATCCTCTTTAATTACTGCCTCCTCCTCTTTTCCTTTCCAAACAAAAGCATCCGTTTCCCCTCAGATACTGTATCTGCATGGAGTGCCCAAAAACATAACTGGGCACCCATTGATCTCAGCTCACAAGACAGGACTACACTGGCAGAGGCAATTCATTTTACTGAGAGACAGCTGGAAGGCACTGCCTTCCAAAACCCTCAAGTGAGTAACCACTGCAATCCATACAGGCCCATCCTTAGGTTATGAAAGCATTTCCACTGCAGACCAATGAGGTTTTCCTAGTAAATTTTAACTAGATCTTGGTCTAACAAAGCAAGGGAGCAACAACTCTGTATTACCATTTTTAGCAGAAAGAAGAAAAGCGAGGAGGAATCCAGGGAAAATCCAGCTGGAGCTGTTTAAAATATTCCTCTGGAAAGAACGAAGCTTGCACCGCTAATGTAGGGAACTGGTAATTTTCAGAAAGGGTTGGAGGAGGCAGAGAGGGCCCAATCCTGACAGGTGCTGAACTACTCTTACAAGGTATTTACTGCCACTCAGCACCGGTCAGGATGAGGTCCTAAGTCCAGATAAGCATCCAGAAGTTTGGAGGATTCTCAGAGGCCTGGAGTCAGCAAACCACCTAAGCGTATGCTTTACTGTAAGGGTGTGGTTAGCCCTGTTGACGTCAATGGGACCACTCAAATGCATCAGGGTCAAGGATGAGCTTAAACGCTTTGGAGGATCAGGGCCTAAACTATGAGAACCTCTTGATCCTGTAAAGCTGGGCTAGCAATCTCAAGAGAAAAGGTTCTGTCATCGCCAGATTTCCAGGATTTTGAGCTTCTCTTCAGGTTGCAAACCCCTCAAGAATTTTTTCCCCTCATCCACTTCTGGGCCTAGCCAGAACCAGACAGTGCAGGAAGACAAACTTTTTCAGACCTCAGGCTGTCTTTGGCTGCATTTGGGTTCCAGTCCTGGGGAAAGCTAAGCTCCTTCCTGGTTTGACCCAAGCCACTGCAGTAATTTCTGAGGACACACTGTTGCTGAGATCTTCTGGTGCAGGGTGGCCACCCAGCACAGCTCTGCAGGCAGATTCTGGCTGAAGGAGTTCTTCTGTTGGCATAGAGCCAGCACAGCAGCTGGCATGCCACAATCCACTGTTGCCAGCATAGCAGGTGTGGCTACAGGAAAGGGCTGGGCATCCCTATACCCCAGCTGCCATCCTGATTGGCTAGGGCTACTGGCAGAGGTTACTGCAGCCTTTAGGCTGTTCCAACTTGCGCCATGGGACACAGCCAGCCCAGGCGTGAGGAAGCATCCTGCTCTTGAGCTATAGTGTGCACTCCCTGGTCATAACCCAGGATCTGAGCCACGCTGTTGGATGTAAATGGGAGGTTTTCCATTGATTTCAGTGGGTGATGGGTTAGGACCATATGCTATGTGTGTATTCACACATGTCTATGTCCACAGTCTTTAAAGGACTCAGATCCTCTCTGCCGGTCATTTAGGAGTTTATTTTCAGAATCATTCATGGATTTTCCCTTTGAACCCCATGGAAATCACACTGCTAACCCATCCCCATCACCACGTACACAGATTTGAATATGTAGGGGTTATTTTTTCTGCATCTGTATTGAAGAATCATCATCCCTTGGGGAACTGGCATGTTTTTTACTCTGTGGCAGAGAACAGTGTCCCTCCAATTACCCACACGAAAGTTTCACAAATTCAGCTAACTCTGCACTCCAGCGAGTCACTGGATATCAGCCTGTTTAATTAAAGTCAGCTTTATACAAGGATCTAAATCCTATTCTCTAGGAACTGCCAGGGGATTTTCAGGGCTTAATCTGCCTACTATTAACCCTCCATTGCTGACAAATGTCTGGTGCTGTTCAGCTTGAGGGACAGTACAAGCCTCAGATGTGCACCATGGGGGGCTGGGAGCATTCAGGCTCTCATAGGCAGGAAGAAAGTTGAGCAGGTAGTTTCATATCTGCTGCACAGCAAAAGAGAATGTTGACAGAAGGGACCAGTGGGTTAGGCCACAGTTGTCCCCAAAATTTTACTTTGAGAAACTAGCTCAAGTTGTGAAGAAGTTGAGTCATAGAATATTAGGGTTGGAAGAGACCTCAGGAGGTCATCTAGTCCAACCCCCTGCTCAAAGCAGGACCAACACCCACTAAATCATCCCAGCCAGGGATTTGTCAAGCCAGGCCTTAAAAACCTCTAAGGATGGAGATTCCACCACCTCCCTAGGTAACCCATTCCAGTCAGACCGACGCATCCCAGCCAGGGCCTGCAGAATGGGACCCTTATGCAGTTCCACTGTTGCACGGCAGTTCTAACCTGCTACCATCCCAATCCTAGACACTTAAGCAGACCTGACAATGTACCTACATCCCGACCTGTGACATCCCTTACCATCTTCTCGCCACAAGAAGCTGACAGTTGTGCAAAATGATTCTAAAGACAGCAGGGTAGATTGCAGATGGGAATATCAACGATTAAAAGAATTCTATGGAGATTTCTTCATGCATGGGGTCAGTAATGCCAGATGACCAAATTGAGATGATGATTCAATGTAAAAGTTAAACAGGGTTACAACGTCCGAGAAATTTAAAACCCAGTCTTGGGACAATTCAGCCTGGTCTACATTATTAATTCAGCAGGAAACGCTCCTCCTGCAGTACCCATTTATAAACTAGAACCTCATAGGATACAAATGTATGTTTTAATAAGTTAGTGTATGTGAGAAGAAACTCTCATAGCCTGGATTTTTAGGCTCAAAAGCATACATGATGGAGCAAAGGCCCTACATGCACGGGCAATTCAATTTAAACTAATCCATCGTGCATATTGGACTCTAGCCCCCTGTCACAGAATTGGTCTCCTTGCTACAAATAGATGCTGGAAATAGTCCAGGAATAAAAAGAACCAGGTTACACATGCTCTGGAAGCATACGATGACAATACAGTTCTGGGAGATGGTGAAGGAGAGCCTTAACTTGGATCTCTGTTCCACTATAACCCCCAGCAAGTCACACTATAATTCTAGTAATACATCAGAACCTTTTGAATCCTCTAACTCCAAACATAAGCCGGCCAGAAGAGTACTTTGGCAGTCCATAAAATACTAAGGACACAAACAAAGATGAAGGCTCTTTAGACCTCCAGGACTGATCAAAGAATAACTATTACTGAAACACACAAAATCTGAAGAGAAAAAAACATGCTTGTAAGATGAGCACATACTGATCTTGTTTCTTTAGGATTAATATTAGAGCTGGGCAGAAGTTTTCCCACCTAAATGTTGTTTTGTTTTGTTTTCCAGTAGAGAAGGTGTTTTCTGCCCTACTGAAATTTTCCACAATAAATCTGAGATTTTGCTGAAATGTTTCAATCTGCTGTAGAACAAAATATTTTTGTCAGGTTGAGTTTTGTCTTGAAGCTAAACATTTTGGTTTGTTGAACTGCATCACCACTTTTGATTTCACGTCTATTTTGCATAAATGTGTGAGTCGTCTGTGCTGCATGGAGTCTCATGGAAGCTGTAGTGCAGGTGACTTGTGCCCCCATCCTCCCGAATGGGTTGAGCCCCATGACAGGACTACATCTTCCATGATGCACCACCATCTCCTTTGGCTGAACCACTGCAATGTATCATGGGAGTCCAGTGATTGCCATGCATCATGCTAGAAGTAGTCCAGCCAGGGACAATGGTGGCATAAAGCTCCTGAACTACTACTCCCACTAGGCACCACTGCAGCTCAGGCAGATGCTGTTCAATGTCAAACTCAGCCAGAATAAATCATGGCAACATTTCTGGTTTCAAATTTTTCAAAACGTAAAAAAAGAAAAAAAAATCTGAATGTTTTGACATTTCATCCTGATTTGAGACAAAAACAAATATCAAAATATTGGAATTTCCCACACAATGGAAATTCTGATTTTCAGTCACTTCTATTAACTGTGTACAGTCAATGTTTAGTAAAAAATAATCCAAAGAAATTAATGCATTAAGCTTCTTAGGTCAAGAAGCATGTCCAAGCAGAGTTTATACAGCACCTAACACAATTGGCCCCCAATTCTGATTGGGGTCTTTGTGGCATTATTGTAACATTGTAATAATGTCTAATGGGCTGATTCTCCACTCATTTGCGCTGGCATAAATCAGAAGCCACTTCACTGAATCCAATGGAGTTACACTGGTTTAAAGCAGGTTGTAAGAGAGATCTGAATCAGGCCCTTTGTCTGTTGCATTCTTGTGGGTGGGTGAGAAAATGGTATGTTCAAGACCTACGCAAGAGCGAAGTTACTAGACTACTTCATTCAAATGAGATCTTAAATCAATGTCCTTTGCAGCTCTGGTAGCTGTGAGCAACAGTGTGTCTTGGCCAGTGTTCCTTTGCCCTAATAAATACAGGCCACGAAAGGACAGTAAAACCCAGTACCCTGGCAACCCCGACAGTTTGGGCACACCAAGAGGAGAGGAGTGAAGTGGCACAGGTTTCCACAGGATCTTTCATGGGGGCTGGAACAATTTTGATAGTGGGGGTGCTGAGAACCATTGAACCAAACTGTAAACCCTGTATATAATGGAAACCACTTCAAGCCGGGGGTGCTGCAGCACCCTCTGCACCCCTAGTTCCAGCACCTATGGGTGACACTGGAGAAATCTATACTTGAACCCCTCTCCCAAGGTAAAAAATATTCTGGCTGGAACTTTGCAGAATGGGGATTGCAAGGCCCACGTACTGTTGAGAGAGACTGGACGTTCCACTGACTCCACTGGGGAAACTCTGGAAATAAATATTGCATACACAGCAGGGAAACAGGGAAGGGAAAATGCCCATCGCCAGCCTGCAGCTCACAGCCTCTGAGCAACATACAAAACATCCTGCAGAACCACTTTTGGAAACAGGATCAACGCCGGTCAGCAGACTAAAAAGGTCTGCTGTGAAGGTGCAGATGATGCAGCAGAGAAGCAAGCAGGCTGGTTGGGGGAGTCGAGGATGTTAGTTACAACCACAGGCTCAAGAAAGGGAACCAGCATGCTATGAATAAAGGAAGATTCAGAGGTGACCTGACTGAGTAATGCACAATTCAGGAGAACCTCAAGAGAAAAAGAATGCTACACAGATACATAAGGCTGTGTCAAATACAAGAACCAGAGGGCATGAACTTAAACCTCTGGAAGCATTGAGCCATGAAGGAACTGAGGTGGAAATCAAGTGCAGTTGAAAGAGGTTCATTGGAGGTGGTCGCAGAAGCAAGCCATGTAAAAACGGAGCAAGGTAAGAATTCTGACAAGCCAAAAGATCATCCCTTGAATTCCTAGGCCAGCTGAGGCTGGAAGCAATACAGCAATGAGGCTCTGAGAGGAACAGAGTAACCCATCTTTGCTTTCTTGTACCCCCCTTCTAGCTGAGGCAACAAGCAGCACTAACACTGGCCCTTCTGCTGTGAGAAAGTGTACAATGGTAGTGGCCCTCTGAAGATGGGGTGTACAAAGGAGTGAATAGGGGAGTTGTGAGAGACACACCCACGCCAGGAAGAGTAAAGTAGAAATTGATTTTTCAGAGCCCCTAGAAGTGTCCCAAAGCATGGTACAGAGTGATGAGTTGAACGCAGATAGTGAAGGGACTGTCCCGAGCAGATGCAGAAGGCACTGTTGCTTAGTAACAGCTGACATATGGCCTCAGGCTTCTCACCTTCTGTTTATTGGGAAGGAATATTGATCACACTAAGCGAGAGAATCTCTCCATGCTCTGAAAGGTGCTATGAAATCACTGATTCTCACCTCTTCCAGACCCACCTGTAAAAGGCCTAGAAGAAGCTCTAGGTTGATGTCTCATTAGATGGACAACTCCTTGCTCCCCAGATACTGCACTGCTATGTGCAGGGAGAGTGAGGTGACGAGTGTCCCACAGGATCTTCTGCACCAGGCCAACCAGTTTTCCCTGCCCTGTGTCAGGAGAAGGATATATGCCCCGCCCCCCTTCAGTCATAGAGATGACCTTCTCCTTTCTTCACCCTGAACATTTCATTAGGCTTAAATCACCCCCACTGGACCTGCTGTTAGCTGCACTTGAAAGCAAATTGACAAAGAACTTAATCAATTTCCCCAGCTGTCAGTGGTCAGGGACTATATCCAGAACCTGGTTTGATTTATCTCTGAGATTGTTTGTAAATAAAAGATGCCAAGCAGGAGCAAGAGAGGGAGGAGCAGTGAATGAATGAGCAAATGTTTTAGAGTGTGCAATATCCACAAGGTTCAGTCATGTCATAGACTCGTTCATTAACCTTCAAGCCTGGGTTCCATTTTCAGTTGGGCCACACAAAGCCTGTGGAGTTCAGTGGACTGAACAGTACCTAGCTTAGAGGCATAGGAGTAGAATACACACACGCCCAAGTTCTCATCCTGCCTCTCGTCTTGACAACGCACGTGGCCTTGGGCAAATTCTCTAACTGCAAGTGGAGATACTAGTGTGAATAGAGGGATGTTGTGAGGATTAATTAGTTAATGATGGATCAGCACTTTAAACATGGATGGCACCATACGAGTGCTATACATCATCATTACTACAAAATCGCTACCGAATTCGCTTCAATAATCTCCTCTGAGAACAGGACCAGGACTGAAATAGCAGGACCAGCTGCTGTCATAATTGAGGGGCATTTGCAAGACACGTGAAGGCACTCGAAATACTGCTGCCAGTGAGAACAGAGAGGCATCAGCAGAACTGCACGGTAACATGGGCCTGCAGTACCAAGGAATGTGGCTAATTGGGATGGAGGTGCACTGGCAGAGCTGTGACGGTATGGGATGTCAAGACCAGAACACCGGGGGTGCTGCATACTGGGACCAAGACACACTGGCAAAACTGCACGTGGGCTGAACTCTGGATTAGCTGAGTATGCTGTCAGTCAAAAATCCAGATGCATTCCCTGAGCTGCAGTGTGCCTTGGAATGGCAAGAGGTGCTGCAGAGGCTGGGAAGGGGGTGCACTGGCAATGTTGAGTGGGCCCAAAGGACTTGAACAGAAATCAGACACAACCAGGGATATGTCTTTACAGGGTGAGGATCAGTATAGTCTGCGGAAGCAGCCTAGTGCCCCGGTAGCTTTAAACCAGCTCACGGAATCTCTGTATCTCAAAAACACTGAAGGTCCAACTGAACCTAAGGACATTTGGAAAGCTCCCTGAACATGGCACTCATTAGTCTTTAAGAATGTCAGTTTCTGTCTGGATGGCATTCATATGCCCCGGTCAACTCTCTCCCACCCTTCCAGATCCCCTCACCTTTCAATGTGTTAAACTAATCCAATGCCCGTGTGGCACGATGCAGCCATCCCTACCAGAACCTGCATGGAAATAGGGCGGCATGCAGAGTGCATGTTGCCGGCTGCTGAGAATGTGCAGCTTAATGAAAGAGTATCGCAGCAGGAGCACGACCCACGCATCAATTACACTGGCACTCACTATGGGAACAAATGGGACCAGCAATATAGCAGTAGGAACAGCAAAGCGACTCTCTCGACCCTGCCTCTGCACTCTGGTTAGAATCGCCTGGTAATTAAGTTGTTTAGGCCTGCTATGCACGCAAGCAGATGGGCCATCATTCAGGGGAGACAGTACCCACAATCCATTCCTTGGGGTCTGAACCTATTATGGTCGGTGTTTTACAAAAGCAATCAGGGAAAGGCGCTTTAAAGACACTATGACAGCAGTACAGAGGGCCCTGCTTCATCAGCGCTTTCGAAAAATTAGTTGTAATAACCTCAGCGGAGAACAGCTACAGCAAGTTTAGCTCTGCTAAACGCAGAGGGGGAGAAAAAGAGATTAAGCAGGATGTTTAAAAATAAGATGCAAACAACTCTGGCATGTCTGGCAGATCAGTATTATTTGTATCCCTACGGTACCCTGCTGTATGCTATACTTTATGGCTATAAATCAGAGCAGCCTGCAAGCCAGTATAGCGGCCATGCCGTCTCCCATTGCATCCTACGCTTTAGTGCTACAAATTAGTATAATCCGCATACCTCTATTTCTCCATTGCAGTAACTTTCTTTATGCTGCCCTGTGCTGCTGCAAACCAATATAGTCTGCCTATAATACAGCGATTGCCATGCAGCAGTGTGCCTTCATCCACTCACATATCAGCACAGCAACTCACTGTTTATTCTCTCCCTGTATTGTGGAGGGTGCTGCCAAGCCCCTACTATAATGAAAATTGATTTTCATTATAATTCCATAGTGTTTGCTTGCTCCAGCCTTCCAAAATATTTCACTCAGGGATTGAGATTCAGATTTTGCCCAAAGGTGAATTTCTGGGGAAAGCAAAATTATTTCAGATGGTTTTGGGTAAAGGAGGTGAGGGCAGAGGTGGGGAGAATGACCATTTTCCCCATTGCAAAAGATATTTTAACCACATTTCAAAAAAAAATAAATGACCTACACGCTAAGGCTTGGAACTGGACATCAACATGGTCTGAGGTCATTTGCTTAGTAGTGGAGGGAATGGGAATTAAAGCAAAGATGTTATCATTCAAAGTAAACGTCTTCAGAGCATGATTAGTAGGCATCTACTAAGGGTTTGGGGTTTTTTTAAATCAACATAATGAAACCCCCCCTCATCTTGATGTTACTGCCCTTCCTCTCTCCCCACCCTTGTAAGCTCACGGGCTGCTGTTCCAAAGGACAATTTGCATAAGGAAGACCGAAAATGTCACACTGAAAGGCGCACAGCAAAATTCTCCTAAAGGAAATAACACCAGCAAGCAGAGAAAATCATGGGCATAAACCAACTGTGGATCTTGTCTTTTTTTTTTTTTTTGGAGGGGGGTTTGCAATTTTTGCTGCATTCTAAATATTTTGCAAATTCTAAGCTTTTCTTTAACAATAATTATTTCCCTATTTTTCCCCCACTGTGCATTTCAGACTTCACAATGTAAAGAGCGATACTGTTGCCCGGATCACACAGCCTTGCAGAGGGCTTTCTCTAGCTAGACAAAATGCACCATCAAAGGTGGCAATTCTCCCTTACCACATCCCATTTGTCTGAACTAAAAGTGAATTTCAAAGCCTACCTGGTCCATTTAAACATGAGCTCTACAGCTGGCTGGAAAATGGGAACAAAAATAGTGAATGCTTTTGAAAATATTTGTTTCAATTTTTCATCAAAATTTCATTTTCATGCACATTTTCCAGTGAACTGTAACTAGCATGCATGACAGATATTGCAACCCCATGCAGTACCTTTGGGGCCCATTGTATTAAATTTAGGAATGGATTATGTATGATTGTGTTCTACGCCAAGTGAGAGTGTTACAATAGATCCTCCAGAAGTAAAAGCCATGTGTGTGGGTGAGGGAGGTGACTGAGAAGAGTCCTTAAAACTGTAAACAACTCCAGAAAGGTACTAGTCCCAGGCATGGTTTCATATATTGGTGCAAACTGAGTTTTCCACAGATCTAGAGACAAAGGCAGAGTTTAAACAGATTCAGGGTCTTCCTTTTGATTCAGCAAATAGACAAGACCTTTGGTCCTGGAGGAATCCCAGCCCTTGAAGGAAGGGATGAAAAAAGTTGGCCTACCACATCTCCTCACACGTGGAAAATGGGTATTCCTGGGATATTTAGTGAGCATTTAAATCCTTTACTTGTTTTTTACATATACAGTTTTCTCTACAATGCTTTTGCCCTGAGAATAAATGTACTTTGCTGAGAAAGAGCTGTGTGTCTATTTAGACAAATTCAGTCTGGAAATAAGGCATACATTTTTAACAGTGAATGCAATTAACGACTGGAACATTTTATCAAGGGTTGTAATGGATTTTCCATAATTTTTAAATGAGGATTGGGTGTTTTTCTAAAAGATCTGCTCTAAGAATTATTTTGGAGAGGTTATCTGGTCTCTGTTCTACAGGAGGTCAGATTAGATTACCAGAATGGTTCCCTCTGGCCTTGGAATCTATGAAGCTTTGAACCTGTAATTGGTGGCATACACTAATCTCAGCGGGATATTAGTGTATAGCAAGGGTCTATGCAGCCTTAACACCTCTAATCAGAACGGAGTAGGACATGGATCCTTGCCCAGAGACAGGTGATAGCTGGAAGCCTCAGACCTGATTAGCACTATACAGGTGCACTTACCCTGGAATTGCATGATTAAGCACAGGACAGTTCTGGTCTTTTCCATCATTCTTGCTTTCTCACTCTCTAATGAAATATATTTTTTAAAATTATGTTAATGTAACTTTAATGTTGTGGAATTAAAATTACACAAGGACAGGAAATAGAATCATCTAAATCCGAGGAGCAACATTAATTCAGACGTATAAATGCAGTAATACTTTCTGGTCTTGATTTTTTTCCCTTAATTATTTAGCTTATGGTTTTAATGGCCAAATTTTGTCCTCACCTACATGTGTGCATCTCTGTGATCTTCAGTAGGTTTGTCATAAACTTCTCCACAAAGGATCACCATGATCAACTAATTTGATCTCCCACATAACAGAGGCTATAGAAATTCACCCAGTAATTCCTGCATGGAGCTTGTGGCTAACTACAGCATCTCTTTTAATAAGACTATGAGTCTTGATTTACAGACTCCACGTGATGGGGAATCTATCCCATTCCTGGGAAAGCTGTTCCAAGGGTTACTCACTGTTAAAGCCTTGTGCATTACAATCTCCTGTGCAACTGATTTTAACTGGGTAAACTACAATATTTGGTTGATAATGTACAAGAAGGAACAGAATCTAGCTACCTCTCCCATCACTGTGCTGACTCTCCAGGGCTAACAAATGCGAGAAGCAATAAAAAAATATTATTACAGCATAATAAAAACAAATTTGGTGCTGCCATAGTTGGTTACAATTCCGTTAATTTCAATGGAGTTATTCCAAGCTACCCCAGAAATGCACAAGGCCCAAGGCCGACCTCCACTTCAGACTCAAGCAATATCCCTTTCTTTGTAGCAGTGTTTGACTTTCCAGTCTCTCCTCCCGCTCCACGTTTTCAAAGACCTATCTGCCTCACTGAAGAGCAGCCAGTGCAGAACGAGACCTGAAAATATATATCACTGCTGTGTCACCAGTCTCTTAATGTTACGCATAATCAGCCACAAGGAAAAAATTTGTTTTATAGGATCCTAGAAAGGGTCTCGGCTGTCTCCTGATTAATCATTCTGCTTCCCGAAAACTGCTCTTCCAGGCCAGTGAAATTCTGGATGGATTTGTTCTTCTCTCGGCGTGAGATCACCTTGCTCTGCTGGAGATTTCCAAACACTCTTGTAGCAAGTAGGTGCTTAACTGGAGTGTGGGGAAACCCATAGCTCTAAATTTTTCTCTCCTCATTCCAATCCTTCCTTGAACCCCATTTCTTTCAAAAAACCTTTCCCACCTTGCTCTCCTCACTGGTAATTTCTCTGATCCCAGCCTGACTTTCATTGTCATCTTGGTTCATACACTATAAAGTCTTAAGGGAGCTAACATGTCTGAAGCCCCAAACCAGCGAAGCAATTAAGGCACAGATTTAACTTTAAAGTTAAGCATGAGTTTTAATGCTATGCTGAATTGGGAGCTCACTCAGTTTGCAAAGTTCAGTGAAAATCTACGGCAATGAATAAATTATTCAAAATAATACCAGCCCCACAAACCAAACTATATAAGGTAATGTATATTTCACTTCAGTGAAACCCCCTTGATGCTGAGCCTTGGATTGCTTTCCTAACTGTATTCTTTTTATCTTGATGTCCATTTCCAAATATAGTCTTGAAGGATTTTATTTATTGGAAACTGTTATGCTTTTATCAAATGACAGTAGAATATTTTAGCAAAGTACTTCTATATTGCTGCTTACTGAGAATAACGTTTCACATGTAGTTTAGTAAATCTGCGTCAGTAATGGTATACATGTGCACTTGTATTTGAGGCTAGCACAATGGAACCATTTTAAAGTCTCTTAATGGCATTTTAATCAAATCTCTCAATGTTTTTACAATGCTTGCTCTTTATCCGTGAGAATTAGCCCTGAAAATGTAAAAGTCACAAGGATCTTTTCTTTACCTATAATGAGGCTGTAACAGGGTCAACCACCTGCTGAAGGGGTGGATCTATGGTGCCCTGCCTCAGTTTCTCTTTTTGCTCACGGCCACTTAAAAACTCTCCATAGTCCAAAAGCTGTGAGACAAAAGTCCCCTCCAGGGTTCTACTTTATTTGAGTCCAAATAAACTCAAAAATAAAATCTCTCTGCCCAGACTCCAGCTGGGTCCAGCCCCTCCTCCCTGAGGGACTGTCCTTCGTGCTCTCTGAGCAGCTGGGGAAGATGCAAGGCCTGGCCTGGCGCCTTTGCCTGCTCCCTTCTCTCTGCTCCAGCCTCTGTCTCCCACTGAATCTCCTCACTCACTCTCCCTCCCTTCAGAGCTGAGTTCAATTCATAGTCTCTTTGCTCCCTGAATCATTCACCTGCAGCTGCTTTTCTCCAGCCAGCTGCAGTTCCCCTGGCTCCTGGCATGCCCAGCCCTCTCAGCTGGGGTAATAGCTCCCATTCAAGCTCCCTTCCCCAAGGACTACCCACAGGACTACCCTTCCTCCTTTATAATCCCAGCCTGAGTAATCACATGACCTTATTACCTAATCCATTATTTCCCACCTGGGAAGGTGAGCGGATGTCACACTTCCTGAGGTCCCATTTCTCTGGCCAATGGCAGGGGTCAGGAAGGGATTTTTGCCCCTCAATGTATTCTAGGAAGCATTTTTATCTCCTTCCTCTGAAGCATCAGGGATGGCGATGGCTGGAGATGGGACACTGGGTGGGGTGGGCCAAGGATCTGAGGTGGTACCAGGAATTCTCTCTCTCAAGTGCTTGGCTGGCTGGTTCTTGCTCACATGCCCAGTGTCTAACCAATCGCCCCATGTGGAGACAGGAAAGAATTTTTCCCCAGGTCAGATTGTCAGTGACCTTCAAGGGGTTTCCCTTCCTCTGCAGAGTCTGTCACTTGCCAGAGTTATCTGGGTATATCTCAATCATTTCCCTGCCATTGCAGGGGCCGTCAGCACTGGTGGGCCTTAGTGCCTCCTGTTCTCTGCCTGTGCCACATAATAGCCTCATCTCCTGCAGGTCTTATTTTGGTTGCTGGGTTTAGCATGCAGGTGCTGGATGGTGTTGATTGGTGGCCTGTGCTATACAGGAGGTCAGGTTAGATTATCTGGTGGTCCGTTCTGGCCCTAATCTCTTTGCAGTTTAGGCTGATTTTGATCCTCTGTTGTCATAGAGTTTACCACTTCTCCAAAAGGAGCCTTCAAAGCCAAATGGTGCCATGCACTCCCCATTCTCTGGATACATGCCTTTTCTGGAGACCAAAGTGCTGCCTCAGACTTAAAACCTGCAGCCTCCTGGCTCTCCTCAATGCACCCAGCTACATCCTGGCTCTTCCTGTGTGGCTGCAGTAGCAAGATGAAGGGGGAGGCTGCGTCATTTCCCTCTCTAGCTCAGGTACAGAGCGTCAGCAGTCATCTGGCCCTGAAGATGTGACAGTCAAGGTATAAGTTTAGACACACCCGAACCGAGTCAGCAATTCAGCTCCTTATACTGAACGGCTAAGGAAACATGACCTATATTCTTTAGGAGAGAGGAGACTCAGAGGTGACTGAAGTATAGCACAATTCTGAAGCGAACAGAGAGATGCTACAAGACTTTTAAGCCTGCGTCAAATGCAGGAACCAGGTGGTATGAACTAAAAGCTCAGTAAAGGTCAAGCCCTGGAGGAACTGAGTCAGAATCTCTTCATGCAGAAAGGAGTTAATATCTGAAACAGCCTCTTTCCAGAGGCAACAATGGGAGAAACTTGTGCAAATAGCTGTGAAAAAGCTGGGAGATAGGATAATGGTGTTGGGTATAAAGCTGGTCTAGTGTGTAGGGAAGAGCTTAGAGGGGCTCTCTGAGAACCTGCAATTTCCTTCCTTTTCTCTCAGCTCACATACTCTGTAGCTTTCAATACTGAACTGAAAGGCAAATCGGAAGCAACAGGTACGAGAGCTCCTCTTAGGACTTCCCTAGCCACCAGTTAGCACATGCACCACCACCACCTGGTTTCTGGAGAAGATCATTAGCAACCTGGTGGTGTTGATGAATATTGACCAGATGTCACTGGAGCCCTAGAGAGAAAGTTGCCTGACATTTGCTAAGGGGAGGTTCAGTGAGCGACAGATCTCCTTGGAATGGTACCTCATAAACAGGCAATGAGAATACATATGTGCTCCCTCAGGCCAACTTTAGCTAACCATTAAAAACTTTGACTAAAAACAAAAACAAGATGGACTTTACTAACCTTTAAATCTTTGGGTTTTTAATTAAAAAAAATCAAGGAAAGATGATGAAAGTTAACGCAATAACCAAAGAAAATATATTACCTTCGATTTCTCCTTGCTTGGATCTATAGCTATTTCAGAAAGAAATGATTAGGTTACATGATAAATTCCATTTATTTCTGATAAAAGAACAATGGTACAGCTTTGACAAGCTACTACTCAATATGCCACTTGAGTAGACAATAAAAATGAAATATAATAGAAGTCCTAAGATAGTCTACACAGTTAGAAAAGGGGAAAGCTTCATAGCTCTTCCTTGGGAGGTTCTCAATTTTTTTTAAGGACATTACCCCCACCCGCCTTTCAAATTGTGCAATGAAAGATTTGGGGAGCCAAGTAAACATAGTTAAATTCCTTTCTCAGCTGTAGAGGACACTTATCCACCTCCAGTTCTTCTTCTCTAAAGATGTTTAAGTATGCTAAAAGAAGTGAGTGCCTACACAGAGAGCTATGTACCAGCAGAAGTGAGATGACATGGGAAATCATAGAGGCAATAACTAGGGCTAGATTTTTTTTAAGGGTTAGTTAGTTTTATGACCATTAACAAAATTTGAAGCCACACAAGGGTGATGGATCACAGTGCCATGCGCCAGGGTGTGACCTGGCCCGCAGTGGGTCAGGATAGAGCACTCTTCCTACCTCTCTGCCCTCTCCACTAGACGGCGCTGCACTGCTAGCAAGGTGTGTGATGCTCTTCATTTTTTTCCCATCATCCTATGAATCGCCAGGCTCATACTCAAGGCTGGGTTTATGGGATCACATGGGTCTGGGCCCAAATGGCACATGCTATGGGTCAAATTCTGATCTGAGTTATAGGGATGTAAATCCAGAGTAACTTCATTGAAACCAGTGGACTCAGACCTGGGTAACTCAGATTAGAATCTGGCCCTGTGTTCCCCCAGTTCCCTGCTCATTGTCTGTGAATACAGCACTCTGCTGCATTTGTGTGGGGCCCTTCCGGGAAGTAAGGGTCACTTTGACGACCCTCTGGGTCAGGAATAGCATAAAAACAAGGAGCAGCTCATTCAGCCAGTGCTGCAGAACTCAGCATGTCCTTGTTTAGGAGTGGCAGGGGAGAAGAGGAACACACCTGATATTTATTCCGAGCAGATTCTTTTGTCTTGACCTGAAATGAAGGCGGACCCCTGGATCAAGTCTGTGAGCCATCTGTCTTTGACTGGCCCCAGTCCTTGCATTCCCTCTGTCAAACATCTCCGTGTTCCTAACCGAACCCCATCTCCATCCAAACAATATCTGGAAGTTGGGCTGATTCCCCAGTGCAGTTCAGAGTCAACACAGGAGCCCGTTGGAGCCTCTCCTTGCTGTTTGCTGCCTGCAGAATACAAAAGCCACTGAAAGCGCCCAGGATTATGCAACAGATAAATCAAACGAGGAATGTGTTCTCTTTTCTCTGCACTGAGTTCCCATATATCACCATGACTCACTACAGCTCCCCTGGCAGGGACAAATTCAGACTCCAAATGCACTCTGCATCCGATTCCTCCATGAAAATAGATGAGTTGCTGTGTTGAGATATTGCTTGTCAATGGTAATACTTTAATGTATTAAAGCCCCTTTTCTGGCTCATAAAGATTAGGTTTGGGACCCAGTAGTTAATCCAATTTCTCTGGTACGATTTGGGCATCATGCCATTGAGAGGAGAAAATCCCCTACAGCCCCATCGCCTTTCTTTCTTCCCCCACTTTTCCTTTTTGGTTTATTTGCCTCCTCTAACCTTAATAGATGTGATAAATCATGGAAATTTAATTTAGAGATCAGATCCTTGGCTGCGAGAACAGACAAGGTTAGCCCAGCTCTTGTACCCCAACCCCTGCTAATCTTGTAAAAATCCTGCATTCTAACTTGGCTGGAACTTTTGCAGCCTTGAGGTGCCAGTTTCAGTACAACGAAGTGTTTGGGTCTTTTGTTGGACACTTACAGATGGCCTCTTGGCCACCAGCCAGACCTCTCCCATTGCTGTGCAAGGACAAATGCTGTTCATCTGAAAGTTCTCATCAGCCTCTGTATTGCAAACTTGCCTTTATCTCAGTAGGATGGGGATGTGCTATCACCTCATACCAATTTCAAGGTCTTCCCTCTCATTATAAAGTTCTCTCAGTTATAACACTCTCCCCCAAATGCTAAGTGACTCCCAGCTCATGTTCAAATTCATGTCGTGGCACTTCTGCTTCCCACTCTGTAGAACTGCAGCTAATGATACCCAGCCACCTTTTGGAAAGCACTTAGTACATTTCCAGCAAAGATTTCAAAGTCTTATTATTCCAGCCAACCTCACTAGACTGGTGCGCCTTTCTTCTGATGCAGCATCTCCATTACTGGAGGTTTCCAACCACAGTAGCCCATTTTGTATGGTCCTCTGCTAATCTCTTTATGGGTGAATACTACTTTTGATCCACATAAGACAGCATGTCACCCATCCAAGATCTTCTTTCTGCTTTGTGTTCTTCTGCCCACATCTTTCCCTTCCAGTGCCTGTAAACATGCATTGTCTGCTGAACCTCTTAAAACATGCCCTACCATTCAAATTATTCTTTTCATAAGATCTCTAACTAATGTGTGCTGATTTCCAATTATATCCAATACTTTTTCCTTTGGCTACATGATGTATTCGTGATATTTTCAGAATTCTTCTATAACACCATAATTTGAAAGATTGCCATTTCTTTATTACCAATTATCTGAATGCCCATGTTTCACAGCCATAATTGAATAACAAATGTAAGTTTTTAACAGGCAGACTGTAGTCTTTACTGTACTCCAAAGAGTCTTGGCTCCCCAGGAGGGTGATACAAACAGTGGCAAGGTGGACAGGTGACACTAGCCATGCAATTATTCATTCAGCTATAACCGTCTTGTCTCCAAGGAGCAGCCAGAGCTCCTGTGGTAAGAATGGGCAAGCTGGCTGGGCATCTTTCCTCAAAATTCATCACTATTCCTAATATTTCTTTAGGTTTGAGTGACTTTTTATCAATTATCTCTTTGCATTTTCACGTTCCTCATGAGTTCTGGGGTTTGGTCAGGAACAAAGAAATGTAGATTTCCTAAATCAAAGTATACGAATTCATTACATTCAAGAAATAAGTTTATTCTCTCAACATTAATACCCAGACCACAGAAATCTGAAACAGCTGGAAATCTCATGACAAAAAATCTCCTTCTCTTGAGATTGTCAGACCAAGTTGATGCAGAAGTACTCAAATAAGTTTGGGCAATTCTCAGAGCAATTGAGAGGTGGCTCACAAATAGCATAAAGTTCTTCAGTTTTGCAGCGTGATACGGATGTCAGAGGAACACTATGACGCATATATGAGCTACAGAGAACAGCTGATCTATATTAATAGCTCCTCTCTAGCTTTACCTTCAATATGTAAGATGTAGTCACTGACCTTAGATAACAGTCTGGTAACCCTCCCATTGGTAGGTTAGCATTCATAATCCCAATACAACATGAAGAAATAATCTTATGACTAGCCTCTGCACTCATCATGATTCATAGACCCCATTGCCAGCATCACAACCGCAGCTGATCACTTAATTATTTTTTTCCCTCCATGAAAAATTGACAAAAATTAGGGGGGCAGGGGAGCTTTCATTTTCATTGAAAGTTGGCATCGAAATTTGGGGGGATTTTATCAAAAATTGATATTTTGGAGTTTGAGTTTGGGGTTCTGTGACAAAAATAGAAAGGTTTCCATGAACATTTCTGTCTGACTAACAAGTCACTTTCCCTCAACCCCTCCCCCACCCCCATTTAGACCAGCTTTAGTCACAAACCTTAAACCAGGGCTCATCCAAATTTTGCAACAGTGAGCATCTCCACAGGCAGCTTGGCAGGACTCCAAAAGGAGCAAGTCATTTGTATGTTTGCTTTGGATCTTTCTATAATCATTTTCTGGTCCCTGGGTTTTAATAAAGGTGACTTTTTATTTCAGTGGCAGCAGCAGCATCTTAGAACATAAGGCCTGGATGATGCTTTGTCGCTATGCACGAATGGTGGGACGGGGTTCAGGAACCCTCTTTTCCTTGGCAATATTGCCAGCCCTAAGCATCCAAAATCATGAGATATTAAACACACTCAATAGCAGGTTCTTTTTCTTTACCTTCTCAGAGTCTTTATGGGTCACACTGGTTACATTTTCTGCCTTTGCTCTGCAACCAGAAGAGCTAAAAAGTTTTTTTTAAATGAGAGTTGATTCCTCTTAGGTAATCACGGGACTCCAAGAGCTGGAGCTTTACAAAAAAAAACCCAAATATTATGAGACTCGATATAAAATTGCTGGCGAGCCAAACATATTTCCTGTCCTTCATCTTACAGCAAGGACTGCATCAGACAGAAAAACTACCTAGCACACCAGCAAGCAGATCTAGCCTGCCACAGAGAAGAGAACATTCCATTTGCTCTTAAGAAGCACCAAAGTAGCCAGATGCTGTCCCAGCTTGCTGAGGAGCTCAGAGAGGCATTCCAAGCACTCCCACTGGCCCTGGCTGGTTCTGCACCACCTCCACTATGACCAAACATAACCATTTCTCAGCTGAACTTGGTGCTTGTGAAAGGCTCTACGCTGATGGCTGTGAAGGCATAAGGCCTCATTATCCATAGGATGGCTACAAACATGAGCAGCAGCAAGACAAGCTCCCTGCACTGTCTGCCAATGCACCTGGAATGATGACCTCTAGGGATAAGTGGGAAAATCAGTCTCTTGGAAAGAAAGTCTGAATTAAGAGAGATTCCCTTTATGAGCAGCCAGAAATGAGCTAGGCCCCTTAGAAAACAAGCCAAGATATGGTCTCTACACCGAATGGTATCTCACAGTCTAGCTCAACAAGGGAGGACGATAAATATAAGGTGGAGAGGAAAGCAGAAGGTAAAGACAAACAACAAGAACATCACATGATCACTCATAAGATATGGACACATTTGGACGGGCAGGGTTGTTTTTTTCCATTTAGTTGAAAGTTCTTATTATTAATAATAGTAAAGAAAAGTAGAATATTGAATATAAATATATTTGTGGGGGGGAAATGTTCTACCATTCAGCATTTTCTGATTGTTTTTTTTTACTGGAATAAAAAAATTGTATTCAATTTTTGTATTTTGGGAGGATGGTTGCTATTTTGATCTCCTTCCCCCCCACACCCTCTTTTCAGGAGGAAAAAAAACAGGATGGAAGAGAGAAAGGGGGATGGGATTTAAAAATGAAAACCAATCATACATTTCAATTCCAATCAAATCAGGTGGGGTGGATTGTGCGTCTTGTTCCCAGCTCATATTCTCCATTCCCCTTCATCCTCTAAACCTGGGATAATCCCCTAAAAACAAACTCAATTCATTTCTGGAAGCCTCGAGGGTGGTGCTGATCAGCTACCTAACCAAAGGAAGGATAACGAGAAAAAAAAGCCAGTACATGCTGGACAGACACAAAGCATCACCATCTAGCCAACCTCATTTGTAAGTGACACTCATAGGATCGGTATGTGGTAGTTTAGCATAGTAGCGTTCCAAAGAGTCACATGAGCAGAGACATGAGCTAAAGTCTAATCACAGGATTGTCACGCAGTTAGAATGAAATCAGCTTTATTGCAAATTGTTTCTCAAGGCTCATGTGAAAATGGCCTGCTTCCCCCCACCCCAAGCAGCTGGCATCTCATGGAAACCTTTGCAAAACATTCTGGTGAGAGGCAATTCTGCAGCTATTGTTACATCTTTTCCATTTCCTTTGTTCTATGTTTAATAATAAATATGGAGATATACCTATCTCAGAACTGGAAGGGACCCTGAAAGGTCATTGAGTCCAGCCCCCTGTCTTCACTAGCAGGGCCAAGTACTGATTTTGCCCCAGATCCCTCAGTGGCCCCCTCAAGGATTGAACTCACAACCCTGGGTTTAGCAAGCCAATGCTCAAACCACTGAGCTATCCTTCCCCACATATATTAGTGAGGACACATGCATAAAAATCCAATCCAGGTTTCTTATTTCCCATGTGAAATCATAAACTTCTCTCTCTGACATCACACTCATTTCCACAGCCACCAGGTGGTGATATCACAAATGAAGTGTGAAAATCTAAGCAACATCTTATGAATTCAAGTGAAAAAGTGGCAGCAGGAGCAAAAGAACCTTCAAAGAAGCAAAGATCCTGGGTGAAATCCTAGCCCCACTGAAGTCAATTAAGTTTTGCCATTGACTTTAACAGGGCCAGGATTTAGCTCCCCATTTTTAGTTGAATGTTGTCACCAGTAAAGAATCTCAGAAGAGAAATATAGACCAGAAATATCCCTCCTGTATTTCAAAAGCACTGTTCAGAATTTTAGCCAAGTGATTGTCCTTCACAACAGCTATGTTGCTGATGGGCGGAGACCACTGACTGTCATGCTGACCAACATTGTCTCAATGCTTCCTTGTACTCATCCATCTGTCTGTCTGTACCCATCTGTTGTCTCATCTTATACTGAGATAGTGAGCTCCTTGGTGCAGGGTTTGGACAACGCTAGCACTGGGGGGTGCTGGTCAATGACAAGAATTTCTTAGCACGTTGATAATACTACACATCTACACTGATATAATGCTGTCCTCGGGAGCCAAAAAATCTTACCATGTTATAGGTGAAACCACGTTATATTGAACTTCCTTTGATCCGCCGGAGTGTGCAGCCCAGCCCCCCCCCCCCCCCCCCCCAGCACTGCTTTACGGAGTTATATCCGAATTCATGTTATATCAGGCCGCATTATATTGAGGTAGCAGTGTACAACTAAACAGCAGTAACAACAACTACAATGCTACACTATGCACTGGAGATTTAGTGGAGAATAAATGTCAAAAATCTGCATGAGGTGTCTAATTGCTCCCCCGTTCTCCTCCATAGTTTGGCACAGTAAAGATTTGTAAATCACAAACAATATACAACAGGGGTGTATGCCCGGATGTCTTCACCTAATGTGAAGGACGTTGGATGTGCAGTGTGTGAATGATTTAATTAGAGGAAAGGCAGCTTTTGGAATGGCCCAATATCCTGATTCAGTGAGGTCAATACCTATAGGTTTAAAGTTAGGCATATGCTTAAGTACCTTGTTAAAACAAGACCTGGAACACTGCCCTGCCCATAAACTATGACCAATCCAATGAGAGTTTGGTTCAGATGAGCTAGATGTTTCTAACCTGGTGTCTCATTGGTTAAAAGTGTTGTCATCACATGGATCTTGCTGAAAAGTTTGGGGGAAAAGTTCTGTGGAAGCCCCTTCTTTCTCTAGCTCAGTTCATTTAAGTTCTTGTTTAACTCAGTTATTCTTTTCCTAACTGGTCTCATGTCTGGCACTTGCTTCCCTTCAAGAGGTTTGCAGACCAGGGGCAGCAGAATGAAGGACAAACAGATGAGTAAAGGGTCTGGGATTGTTTTCCCATTACATAGCTTGAAATAAACATCTGGGAAAAGTTGGCAATGACTGGTGAGCTTGGGACCTTACTAGAAACGAGGTGGTAGGCCTCACATCTAGGAAAACAATATCCCTTGATCTCGCAGACTTTGCACTTTGTTGACCACATTATCCACACTTGATAGACACATGGAGATTCCTAGAGTATAACTGAATCAGCATCTCTGAGAAACGCTATTGTCCTTTTGGTGGTCAGAGGTATGAACTACACTGCAAGCAAAGAAAGGAAAATCCAAGCAACATAACAGGAAAAATTCAGGATAGCTGGGTCTTGCAAACACTGCAAGTGACCTTTAGCATGAGAAAGTGTCATGGCCTAAAATCAGCAGTGACTCTGTGCCAGTTTGGATAGCAGGATGACGGTAGCAGTAATTGTTCCACCTTACCCATCCAAATTGAACTTAGGACTGCATAAGGCAATAAGGGGGATGTGGAGGCGGTGAGACATAGGTGTCAAAGCACCCCATATGCAGAAAGTATTTCACCCCCCCAAAATGCACAACTTGAAATTAATTAATATTAATTTTTAAATTAGCATTTTACATTAATCTGCAACTTAAAAACAACCTGGCATGTTTCTAGCTTGCTAGGCTATTCACTGGTCAGCACCTTTCCCATACAGAAAAAAAACCATACAGAATGTCACAACTCTGAAATCAATAGAAGTTAAATAGGGTGATATAGAAATTAATCTAAAAAAACTACTGACTATAATAAAGAATGAGATCCTCCTATAGGATATTTTTACTCTCCCATAGAATTCTATAGAAAGGATATAATTCTCTGTTGCATTTTATAGGAAGTTTTTTTTTTTTTTTAAATCCTGTAGAAAGGTGATCATTTTCTGTTACATTCTTTTTCGGAAGGGTGACATCTTTCTGGGGCCGTGAGGTCCACCACCTGACATCAATTTCCCTTCTGTCACGTTTCCATCGGCTGGGAAAGCTGTATCACAGGCAGAAGAGCGTGTTTTACAGCCTGGCAAAGTAGAATGCCTTTTATAGAATGAGTGAACACAGGGCTTTACAAAGCAATATACACTGTGCAACGGCTGTGTAAGGAAATGGGCCAGCTCTCAGGCAGACAGAAATCACTCACCAACTAAACACACTCATAGGAAATCAAACTGATTTTAGGGGATGTTCCTAAGAGGCGCTGTTAAGCATGCCCTCAATTCCCACTGAACCCAGTGGGAATTGAATATATCGGGCATGACTCAGGATCAGGCCAGGACTGTGGAATTATCCCCTTTGCCACTCTGCTTTTCAAAGAGCCCCATGTGGCCTTTAATAGCCCTCTGAAAAAGCCCCCGAGACCTCATTTTAACAAAGCAGCAAACAAATGGCACCTCAAGCAGCACAGCAGTTTCAATGCCGGTTATAAGTCCAAGGCTTAGTGGGACTGGAATATGGGTCAGCTAGAGCGCACCTTCTTTTTTATAGCTACACATTCAGAGGCTAATTATTTGTCATGTTACAGAGGGGATGACTTTGTAGTTTTCTGGAGACGGCGTCGTGCTGGCTCTGTGTAGCTCAGATAGGAGCGTCCAGCTGTCCATTTTATGGAATTAGATTTATAAAGCAATAAAAAACACCCATAAAAATATCGATAGGTGCCTTAATAATTACTACAGAGTTGTGATCCAAAGTGACCACCCTTCAGCAGCAATCAGCAATCATATACAAAGTGATTCACACAGACCGCGGATAAATCCATGTAGCAGAACAACCCCTCCAGCAACATACCCTTAACCTTCCTCACCAGAGCTCTGTCAAGTAAATGGCTTTTGCAGTATGCCCGTAAGGCCATCAAGTGAATGATGTCATAAGGTGGGCTGGAGAGTGATAAAATCAAGCAAAGTGTTTAATGAATATGAATTAAATTCTCACCACCATTGCAAACATTAATTTATTTAGCCTCAAGGAAGCTCTTTGAAGGAGGCATGTACTACTATTCCCATTTTGCAGAGGGGAAACTGATGCACAGCTAAAGTGACACATCTAAGATCACACAGGAAGTCTATAGGATAAAATTCAGATCTCCTCTCCCCCAGTCAGTGCATTAACTGTGATCTCACCTTTCCTTCCTTTCCAGTGGAGTTTATAGAGAATGCTGCAAAAATCCTCTGTGCTCCTGCATAAGTATGGAATCACTGAGGCAGACACATTATGCACTGAGCAAACCGCAGAGGATTTCTCATGAAAAAGAGACTACCACAGACAGCTGACAAGGGAGGAAGCTGTACGTAGAGTAGCAAAGAAATTGCATAGGACAATCAGCATGCCCAGATCATTACACACTGGAACACTCCACAGATCTGAGGGTGAGAACCTGAAGGAGAAAATCCTAGGCTTCCCCTTCACACATCAGATTTGTACTGCTTGCTGACACGGAAACATGAGCATTTAATCATAGGGAGCGTGACCCCCACACACACACCTCTGAAATGAATGAGTGAAATTCACTCCTAAACATATGCAGCCCTTAAGCCCAGAGGATCAAAAACCAGGAGAGAATTTTTGCAATGATTTTGGTGAAAACATCTTGGGTTTTTTTCATCAAAAGAAAATGGAAATTTCAATGAAAACTGTCATCAAAATTTCAAAGCTTGACAGGCTTTAGTGGTGCATAACTCTGGTCCTGGCTTTCTGCATAGGAGTGAACTGAACCCGATGGGGGCAGAATCAGGCCTCTGGCTGATACTCATTACAAGCAGGATACTGTTTACATGGTGAGCATTAGTCAAAAGGCAGGTAGGTAGATGGAAAGTACTGTGTAATTGCAGGACAATTACATTTATTACTCTCATAAACCAGAATGCAGATCACGGAATCATTTCGGATCAATTGGTATCAGTGTAATAACCAAATACTCCGCAAGAACAGTCAACATTGTGTTGTTCCAATACTGCTAGCCAAAACACATGGCAAATAGCAGGAATTTACATGCTCCGTGTAAAATCCTTCATATGTGAATTAGCACTCCATGACCTGGACTCAGGGCACCTAACTAAAGCTCTAGGATGAAGATTCTGGCCAACAACTCCGCTCCTCAGGCACAGTGGAACTCTCCACAGTAAGGGGAAAGCTTGTCTGGGTGGGAGACAGAGCTTTCTCTGGGGCTTGCCCAAGACTGTGGAACGAGCTCCTGCAGGAATTAAGGACCATCAGAGACCTCAGCGTCTTCCATTCTCAGTGCAAGGCACACGTCTATAATCTTGCTTCCTCTGACATGAACAGAGAGAAATGTGTGCATATACATGTTCTAAAAATCCAGACCATAATACTCCACTGCACGCGCTTCTCCCCCGGGGGTAGGGAGAGAGGACATGTGATGGACATTACTTGTGTCACCTAACGCCCTGCTGGAAGGTGCCCAGATACTACAGTGATGAGTATCGTGTACGAGCCTATATAGAAGAGGAAGAAATTATCCCATATACCATTGGCAGGTACCAGTTCACTGACATTTCTCACATCTTAGAAAGGAACCACAGGGAATGAATTCCAATAGAAATGCTTTGCATATGAAGATTCAGGAAGAGAGGACTATGGGGAGGAGGAGAAGACAAGTTTACTGGTTTGTATTTGAGTTCATTCTTTGCACTGTCCCAGGACTTTGGGGGGATCTGTCTACACTGAAGAGAAGTACCCACAGCAGAGAGTTTCAGAGCTCAGGTCAGGTGACTCAGGTTTGCAGGGCTCAGGCTGTGGGGTTACAAATAGCAGCATAGATGTTCCCGCTTGGGCTGGACCTGGACTCTGAGACCCTTCCCCCTTTCCCAGGTTTCAGAGCCCAGTCTCTGGCCTGAGCCTGAATATCTACATCGCTATGGTTACCCCTGCAGCCCAGCCCCATGAGCCCCAGTCAACTGACCTGGGCACTGAGACCCAGCACCCCAGGCTTTTCTTTGTAGCGTAGACATAATCTTATGTTCTAAAGAGTTAGCATGAGAATTGCTGGCACCATTACCACAAATGTATCACTGCTGTTCTTCCTGGCTGTCCCAAGGGAAGTCAAAACCTGAACTGATCTTATGAAGAGAAGTCACTCACTCTGTGCTGACTGACAGAGAGGAAGCATGGCCTAGAGGTTAGAGCATTGGCCTGAAACTCATGAAAGCTGGGTTCAATTTTGTGGCTGTCCACAGATTTCCTCTGTGACCTTAGGCCAAGCCACTAAGTATCTCTGTGCCTCTGGTCCCAAAGTGAGAAATATAGTGAGGCTAGATACATTAAGATTGTGAGGTGTTTCATTACTGTGGTAATGGTGGAGCATGTAAGTACCTTGGATAGATGCCAGTTCCCTCCACATGCACTCACCTGCTCCCAACTGCAAAATGTTTATTGACAATAAATAGGACTGAAATTGTCAAAGATGCCTAGGGAATTAGGATATTCAAGGGAACTGTCACCATTGACTCTCTCTGCCTATGTATTTTACTGAATTTTTTATTTTGTTTTGTATTTTACTGGCAACAGTTCAAGCACATGCCCACAAAGGCAAGAACTCCAGACTGCTTGCTAAAAGCTATCAGAGTGAAATTCAACCTGTGCAAAGAAAGGGACAGCAGAAAGCCTATTGTTCTTATTAATTATTATTAAACATTTACATTATGCTAGTGCCTTCAGGCTGACCAGGCCAGGACCCCATTGCGGCAGGCTGTTTGCAAACGTGTAGTAAATGAAAGTTCCTGCCCCCAAAGCTGTTTCAGTTTCAACTGAGCCCTCCGCACAGGCAGCATTTTTACCCAGAGCGCAGAAAAATGACTGTGCTGAAGCAATTCTGGAGTCATGTAAATTCTGGTTCTGATCATGAATGTTCGTTTTCACGGACTCAACCACTGGAGCCAGAGAAATTGCCCCTCTCCTCTCCCCGATTCCGAGTCATGGGGAGAAGTAAGTACTCCGAGTGTGCAGAAAACACCTGTCTAGAGTATTGCTTTGCTGCTGTGTAAACTATTCCCCCCTCCCACTCAATAGAATTGTTGACATTTATTTTGTAGCCAGTAAATGTACTGGCAGTTGCCAAGTCAGGTAAACATTGCTACAGAACAGTGATGCAGATTTTTTTTCCCGGGGAGTACACAGTATGATGGAGGAAAAGCTAGGCTAATGGTTTTGCAGCCATGGTCTAATGGAGGTTGAAGTTCGGAGGGAAGGAAGCCTAACTTGTGATGCCTGGACTCCAGGTGAGGGCCTAGAGATTTTGCTGTTAGCATCATGCTTTTAGTTAAACCTGCAGAGGAGGATACTTCTGCCTTCCTAAGCCCCTGCATCAGGGCTGCATTGCAATAGTGACAGTGGCTGCTGCAGAGTCACAGCTGGAGGAAGGGCAGGGGGATGGGGAAGCCAGCTGCAGAGTCCAGGAGCGGGTGGAGCGCTCTGATCCCCTTTTTGCACACATGGATACTGCCTCAAACCGTACGTTGGGCCCTGAGTTTGGCCAAAGCTCAGACACGCAATTAGCCCCAGCCTGAAAGAAATGGTGAAGGCAGCACCATGTGAGGAGAACGTCCCAGTGCCCTGCGTGTATGAACTGGTTTGTTTTCAGACAGCTTTCATTGCTCTTCTGTCACTGACCCTCCCACTCAAGATGTGACATGCCCTAGATGCCACATCACGCGTAATTAACACTAAGGGCTCCCTAAATACAAGCCAATCACACTCTTGCATTTGTCAAAGGCAGCCAGGTTGATGCAGTTTTTACTCCCGTGTTCTGAGGTTCCTGTGCTTTCTGCCATCCCCTAATGCTACTGTTGTTATTATTATTGCAGGGAGGGGCTTAAATACAACTATCTTGCAATGAAAGCTGCCTCCTAATCCAATTCTCCTGTCTGCTATTCTTTCATTATTGCTATGGATTTTGGCAGCTTCTCGCAGCAGTCACACAATCTTCTGATTAAATCCCTGAAACGACGCCTGCTTCGGGAACAGAACGTAAATAAATAAATAAACTACTGCTCAAACAAAACCAGAACAGTGAGGGGGTGGAGAAGGGGTGAGGTGGGGGAACTGTGCAGCCCCTCCCCCCCAACTTTGTCCCCTCTCTTTGATTTTCCTTCTTCCCAACCAGATTCCAAGGAGAGTTCATAGTATCCATTATTCCCCTTTCCTTCTTAAAGAGCAGATGATGCCTGTTTGAAAAACTATTCTATTTAGAAACAATTTGCTACACATCCCAGATTCTCAGGAGGGAGTCGAAAACATCTCTCTTTGTTCTTTATTGCAAGGGACATTTGCATGAAAAGAGGCCTGTCGTTATTTAAACACTCCTCTATGCCTGCTGCTTATTCCCCAGTGAGGTCATAATCTTCTTTTAGTGATTTGCCAATCAGAGAATTACAAGCTGACCCCATTAGAGCCCTGCTGTTCAGGACACCTGGGTTCAAGGTCCTGAGATGCCTGGAACCGTCTGAGCAACGATCCCCTCCCTTCACAACAGTCATCAGCGGGGTTTGAACCTTGGTATGTCAGCACTAAAGCACAGAACTCTTAGTACCTGAGCCATTGGAATAACTCCAGTAGCTAGCAGCAGTAATAGTCTAGTGGCTGATCCAAACACACCGTTTACCATGGTGCATATGTAGCCCTCTGGAAGCAGCATGCTAAACCCCTGAGCTAAAGAAACATCTTGCACTGTTCTCTATAACAACACGACTGGCAACAAAGCACAATATTGACTAGACCCAAAGAGCATCTCAGCCAGCTCTCCTTAGTCAAAGAGGGTTGCAACAACACAGGCTCCGAAGGGAGTGAGGGGAGAGGATTTGAAGATTAAAAATAAACCAGAAGACTGAGAGCCTGTTTCTCCTCTCATGTATACTGGTGGGAATCAGGAGTGACTCCACTGAAGTCAATGGAGTGAAATCAGTGTGTGACAAGAACTAGGCCCTATGAATGAAGATAGGAATCAGCAGGAGAATAGTAAGGATTCTTTTCATTTGTTCATGCAAATGATCCGTACCCATAAAAAGTGAGAAAATGGATAACTAGATCCTTGGCTGCTACAAATCAGAAGCAGAATTGGCTCTAAATGCTTCTTATGTTGACAATTGACTTCTGGGTCATAAACTAACCATTGTATTGGACTTCCTTTCTTAGCTAAATTGCAGTTCTTGTTGAGTGGCTGCAGAACCATTCATAATCACAGAGCAATTGAAAAAGGGGCAGGAACTTCTAAACTCTGTTTAAAATATTTAGCAAATCTTTGCTCCACTATTTCAGATATTACAGCTAATAACTACAGTTTTTCTTTACTATACAATGGGTCCAATTCAGCCCTGTAGTGTACAGATGAAAAACCACTGGAGTTATAGCAGGGATGAATTTGACTCAATAGTTTTAATTTCATACAAAGAGTTAAATTTACGACTAATCACAGGTTAATTAAACGGCAAGTGATTATTTAAAATAGTGTAATAGATACATATTATTAGAGCTTCTATATTAATTATATGATTGCTAACTTTCAATAAAAATAATC
Organism: Gopherus flavomarginatus; assembly: GCF_025201925.1. NCBI lineage: Eukaryota > Metazoa > Chordata > Testudines > Testudinidae > Gopherus > Gopherus flavomarginatus. The sequence continues at coordinate 5,945,439 of NC_066623.1, forward strand.
TTTTTCACATTTAAAGTTGGTATTGAATTTTTTCACCTATAGAAAACCATATCCCCCTACTGAAAATCAGGGTTTCAGGAAACAAAACACTTCAAGGATAATTTTGATAAAAGTTTTGCAGAAAATATCACAGAAAATTTCACACAAACCAAAAATATGGAAAATAGGTCTGGTTTGAACTGTGCAAAACAAAAACAGATCTGAAATGTTTCATGGAATCATTTTCTCCTTTTTTCAGGCCGCTTTAAGCATCTGAAGTCTCCCTCTATGGAGCAGCATCAAGGTGGAGTTTGCACTATCACCTGGGGAAGGAGGAGGAAGTTACCACTCAGTATCAATCCTAGGCATCCAGGACAATGCTATTTGAGATGCTATGTTCCTTGGGAAGGTTATTAGAGCAACAGCAACAGCTGGAGCCATTGGGTCATAAAACATCACATCCACAGGCATCCGGACTCCCTGTGATGGATTCTGTAGAAGGATGGGATGGAAAAGCTCAGATGATGCAGAAAAGAGACTCCAGCAGAGATAGTGACACAATAAACAGATGTGGTCAGGGGGAAATGAGCATGGGGCAATTCTGCAGTCACAACAGGTGGCAAAGCCCAGCACAACTTCCCTTCCCTTGCCCACAGCTGGAACATTCCTTGTGATGTCATGCTGTCCTCGCACAGAAGCCCTACAGCTGGCTCCAAATGCACAGACAATAAGCCAAATGAGAAAGCAAGCATGAGGCTGCCCAGATATGCCCTAGATGGCATCCCACACCCCTCCATTGTTGATGTAACAAGTTAGCAACCTCATAAAATAGCCAATCCCATCAAATTTATTTGTACAGCATGAAAATCAGAGGTGGCCAAATGCAGGACACTTGTCCAGTGCTGGGAACCACAACAAGGGCGAGCCCATGGGAAATGTGGACGGCCATAAAATCTGAGTGCAGGGTAATCTGCCCCAGAAAGGAACGTAGCCACATACACCCAGAAGAGCACCTCGATCCAGCCTAAGGAGCAGTGCGCCACTCTCTCCTCACAGCAATATCACACAGCCACCATCCAAGCACTCCCTTGTGGCTAGGGTTGTCCCTTTGGTCCCCCTCACCTCTATTTCCCTTTCATCCAGAGCCTTTAAGTGCTCACAGTCCAAAGGTCCTATTTGTTTTGCCATTTGGCACTCTAGGCTCCAGGCACTTCAGTCTCTCTTTCCTGGTTAACCCAAAATAACCCAAAACACACACTCGCACAGTTATCGTCCCAGACAGCCTTCACAGCCTCTCCACTGCTTGTACTGTACTGGCTCTCCCCACCTGGAAAGCTTAAAATCTCCACTCTCTCCTGCTCCTCCCCAGGTCCCAGCTGGCTCAGGAGAACTTCTTGCTCCCTACAGTAGCTACAGACTTAGACGCAATCTTCTAGACTTCCCCCCTTTGCTGCAGCTTCCTGCCCCTTTTCTCTGGGGATCACCTGAGTCACCCCAGGAGTGGCTCATCCTGTAATCAGGGCTGGCTAAGCCCCAGGATCTCTAGCCAGGGCCGGCTCCAGGCACCAGCCAACCAAGCACGTGCTCAGGGTGGCACCTTGGGGCGGGTTGGCACTTGGTTTTTGTGGGTTTTTTTGGTTCGTCAGGGGCAGCGCTACAGGGTTTTTTTTGTTTTGGTGGTGTGGCGCTCGGGGGCGGGGCTTCGGGTGGCAGGGCACTCTGGGGGCAGGTCTTGGCAGGGTGTTCGGGCAGTGCAGCGCTGGGGGGGCAGGGGCTTGCGGGCCCTCGGAGGGGCAGGGCTTCGGGTGGCACAGCACTCAGAGGTGGGCAGGGGCTTGCACAGCACTCAAGGGAGCGGGGGCTTTGGGTGGCGCTTGGGGGGATGGGGGCTTGCGCGGCGCTCGGGGGGTGGGGGCTTGCGCGGAGTTCTGGGGCTGGGCTTCAGGTGGCGTGGTGCTTGGGGGGGCAGGGTTTTCGGCGGCGCAGCACTCTTCTTTTTTGCTTGTGGTGGCAAAAAAGTTAGAGCCAGCCCTGTCTCTAGCCTACAGGGAAGCCAGCCTGTTACAAGTTGGCCTGTGTTGCTAGCAGCAGTATGAGCTTTGAAGCAGTTTTGTTGGGTTGGGAATATGAAAATCACCAGTTTGGGAGGGAAGGTGGGAGAGATGCCATTTTTTGTTCAGATGTGTTATTTCATCCCGTGAGCTCTGCTGCTCTTGTATCTCCCTACAACTTGTACTTGCCTATTGGCGCTTTCAGGGAGCAGGGGCCTATGGGACAGGTGCCCCCTTCCATCCATAGAAGGGACAGGCAGAGAAGGGGATGTAACTGGCTCTCTGACTCATGCCCCCACTGTCTTGGGAGGCGTACTGTACCGGACCACAGAGTACTATGTCCAAAGGCCAACCCCACTGCTGGACTTGGCACTGACCTGGCCGCATTGCAGAATTAGCACAGATCCGGTGGGGACTGAACAGGACACTTCTAATGGTTTTTCAGTCCTTTTGCCCTCCGCCACTGTCCTCAGCAGAGCAGGGACACTGTGCTCAGAAGTATCCCACATTCTCTCACACAAGTCTGTTCAGCCTATAGTAGCTAACTGCTAGTGCAAAAAATAATACACCTGACTGAATTCCTTTACATTTCATAATTGCTGAGGTTTCACTGCATCACCTCATTGGTCAGTGAGGAAGTACTAAAATAGCCCAGGTGCTTCTTGGCCTATGGAGTCATAGGGTCTGTCTGCACAGGCCACAGCAGCAGGCCTTCCCACCCTGCTTGACAGATGTGGGCTCTGTGTAGACAGCACTATGGCCTGGAATTCAGGATCTGGAGCCTAGGGAGCAGGGTGGGCTTCAGGACCCTAGTTCCACCCTGAGCCACAACTTCAAAGCACTGGTTACCCAGCTACTTTTAGAGCCCTGGCACTACCCTAAGTCTGTCGACCCAGGCTGGCAGGCTCACTGCCCCAGGCTATGGAGACATACCCATAGAAGCCAAGTGATCTGTGACGCTTTTCAGTCAGGAAAATCAGGAGCAATCCTAGAGTTATCCTGAATGCATGTAGAATTAGGGATGTGGAGGCCTGATAGTAGTTTGCCACTTTTTTTTCATAGTTACATAAATTATAAAGCCAGAAAGGGTCATTGCAACCATCTAGTCTGACCTCCTGCACAACACAGGCCAGAGAACGTCCCTGAATTAATTCCTCTTTGAACTAGAGCAGAGCTTTTAGAAAAATATCCTGTCTTGATTTAGAAATCATCAGCGATGGAGAACCCACCACAGATCTTGGTAAGTTGTTCCAATAGTTATTTATCCTCACTGTTAAAAATGAGCCCCTTATTGCTCGTCTCAATTTATCTAGCTTCAACTTCCAGCCATTGTAACTTGTCATCCCTTTGTCGGATAGCCTGACGAGCCCTCTCTTAGTCTATTTCCAGTGCAGGTTCTTGCTGACTGTGAGCAAGTCACCACTTAACCTGACCTTTGTTAAACTAAACAGATTAAGCTCCTGGAGTCTCTCATTATAAGGCAGGTTTTACTGTCTTAACCATTCTCATGGTTCTTCTCTGAACCCTCTCCAATTTATCAGTTCATCCCTTCTTCCCTTAGCAATTCCACTCACTCACCACACACACGGAGAGAGAGAACAGAGACAGGAAGGTGGGAGATTTTTTTTTCAGTCTTGCCATCCTTGTCTTTCTAAAGGAATTTTTGGTACTGGAGCAAAGGGCCAGGCTGGTACCGACTTTTTCTGTTTATCCCCACAACAGATATAGCCCAGATAAGTGCAGCACAAAGTTGACACCAGATCATTCCTCTGTAGATAGGCCCCACTTTGGACTCTGGAGACAGCAATTCATCCAATGAGAGGGGTAGTTCAGTGCCCATGTCCTTTCAGCGCCTGAACGGTTATTTTCTACACAGGCTGCCAACAAGGGGGCTGGCTGCAGAGGTTGTTTCTGGACTCTTGCTGGTTGAAGACTGAATTGAGACCATCAACTCATGTCACAAAGAGCATGAGTTTTCGGTCACATCCTTCTTGGGCTGGATTTGAACCAATGACTTACAGAAATGGTGCACAACTTTGTGTTGGGTCTTTGCACAAGGGTGAATTTTACCCAGAGTAAGAATTAACCAACCATGTGAGGTAGGTACTAATTGCAACCATTTCCCCACCTGTAAAATGGAGATCAGACAGATTAGGTGACTTGCCAAAGGTCACACTATAAATTAAGTGACAGTGAGAGGATTAGAACCCATGTGCTCTGAGGCCTAGCCAACTAATCTAACCACTAGGGCAGGGTTTCTCAATCAGGGGTCACTGCTTGTGTAGGGAAAGCTCCTGTCGGGCTGGGGTGTTTACCTGCCCTGCCTGCAGGTCTGGCCAATCGTGGCTCCCACTGGCCGTAGATCGCTGCTCTGGGCCAATGGGGGCTGCTGGAAGCAGCAGTGAGTACGTTCCTCAGCCCGTGCCACTTTCAGCAGCTCCCATTGGCCTGGAGCAGCGATTCGCGGCCAATGGGAGCTGCAATCAGCCGGACCTGCAGACAGGGCAGGTAAACACACTGGCCCAGCCTGCCAGAGGCTCTCTCTACACAAGCAGCAACCTCTGTTTGAGAAACCCTGCCCTAGGACAAACTGCCTCTGGCATATCAACCAGACCACAAAATTTTAAAATCCCTGTTGCTCTAACCTTTAGTAGTTTGAGGAAATCAGAGGATCCAATAAGGGGCTTAATTCCCTTCTGGTAAAGGACTATGGTTTTGTTAGTCACTTTTGAAGGAAGATCCTGTATTTGTTAAAAGAGGCAGCACAATTTAGAGATTTGGGTTAAAAATATATCAGATAATACAAGTCGGAGGCTGGGCATCCTTGCACTCAAAAAAATAAATATTTTTGTCTTAAAAAAAAATCTGAGCAAATCTTGAGCCAAAGGTGCTTTTGCACTTAACGTCACATAATGTCAGTAAATTTCCATTTATCCTGGGGACCATCTGAGATTAAATAGTAAAATATGACTAAAGTCTCTACCACATGACTCCAGATACTCAGAATCTTTTCCGTCTTTTTTTTTTTAACAGTGTGGCTTATTATCTAGCTTTATCAATCACCTCCGTTTTACATGAGCTCCAGTTCCAGCAACGGAGAATGAGTTTCTGCATTTCAATAGCTGTTGCTCTGTTTCCTTGTGTTTCATGTAATGTTCTATTTGGTGATCCTGGTAGCCAAGCCTGTATAATTCTGGCACAGTAAACCAACTGCTTCTCTCTCCCTTGTGCTGGATACATGTCCTGTACCTTATTTATGCATATTGCAATGGGAAGGTGGGCAGGACAATTAGAATAATCCAATGAATAGTCTGGGCTATAGTATTAACTGTTTTATTTCAAGGGTGCTCTTGGCTGATGGCATCTGTGCATCTAAAGAACTCTGCCTTTAAAAAGAAATTCAATCACAAAGAAATGACACAGCAAAATATAGGCCAGCAAATTCTGGAGTGGGTGATAAAGGAGTCCCCAATACTCACCTCCTAAAATACAATGAGTGAAACCAGCCACCCAACTGAAATTACAAATGCCTTGAACTGCACCCAGAAGGAAGCCATGCAAGATTTATTCTCTGTGCTGGCTCCAGATGTTGATAGCAGAATTTAATTTGGATACATTCTGTCTACATTAATCCTTCTGTGTTCCCTATCTAGACTGCTGTGCACTGCTGCTGTGCATTCTTAAGCAGTTACAAGGCTTCACATGGCTGCATCTCAGTGATGGGATCAGCAATGTCTAAACATAAGGCCAAATCCTGACACACAAACACATCACAGGCAAAAAAAAAAAAAAAGGCTGGAAACATAGCAAGACCTAGCTGACTCTCACTAGCTAAGGGAAAGCAGGTTGAGAACAGCACTTTGCCACAGGTGGTAATGTGGAATGGGGGGCTGGGTTACAGGGAAGGGAGAAGGCCTGGCAAATGGATTCATCGCATGGATTCATAGTAATATTGATCCATTAGCTAAACCTTCCATTGGTGGCCACAACGGTTACTATCCTTCCTGGGCAGTAGCAGCAGCTGTACTAATGCTCCATAGCATGAGGGATCAAGGAGCTTTCCATTTCCTGACCCTGCCATCTGCCCGCAGCTACATGCAGGGGTCTAGGATTTAGCATGTATGTGCAGTGGTTTGGGAGGAACTTTGGAATTTCCTGGTATGAAAGATGCAAGAGAAACATACGCCAGTAAAAATAACAACTCAGCAAACCCAGGCATCATCCCCACCCCTCGTTTACACACTGGAGGGGGAAATAAGAGCTAAAAAGGAGGTGACAAAGCAGAGATTCTGGTTTCAGTGGGTTTTGTAGTTGTGCGTGAGAGAGAGAGATCAAGAATCTGAGTTTTCATGGCATTCAAATTGGCTGCACTCCGACAAAGCCTGGGCAGGGGGCTGCACAAAAAAAGAAAGTGAAGTACCACAGTTCTGACTTGCGGGCCTGGGTCTGTCGGAAACCGAAATGAGCCAACCATGATGAGTTGCATGGCTGTTCTGTGGTGTGGATAATTGTCCACTTGAATCTTCTTGAACCCACCAAGTTCATTTCACTCATGAACTGAGGCAGAATGGGACCAGGGTTTTCACAATTCAAAAGCAAGATCATTAATCTCCTGCATGGGATCGTTTCAATGGAGGAACAAACTGGAATCAAACAAAACCAAGAGATTTGGGCGCCTCATTCTAAGGGCCTTCTTGAAGAGAGAGAATGAAAAAAATAGTACTGGAGATAAACAAGGGAGCATATTTTAGACGGGCAACCTTTCTGCCTGAGCGATTACTAGACTGAATATATGAATCAATTACTACACAAAGTCAAATACGAGGCCAAAAAAAATCAAAGCAAAGGGTTGGATAAGTAAGGGTGGGGGTATTATTATTTTACTGTTAGTCCTGATGTAGCTGGGCAAGCAGGTGCCATATTACTATCTGCTTCAGGCAACAGCAAAGGATTTGCCAGCTAAATTCTGATTACAGAATTTGCAGCACTGATGAGAATGACAAACAAAAAGAACGCAGCTTGGTTTTCAAATACCAGGTCTACCTTGCAGTGCTGATGGCCAGGTAAATGTGTTTGGACTTGTAAATTGGACAGATTTGACTTTGTAGTCAAGAAGTAGGGAAATATGGGATACCAAGAAGTCATTTTTTGCTGCCGCTATGAAACTCCTACAAAGACAATTCAAGTGTTTGCCATTGTAGTGGGGCCACACTGGTACGTGTGGTATGAATCAGAGCAGTTCCACTAATAACATTTGACTTGGATGAAGCTATACTGATTTACAGCAGCAGAGGATCTAACCCAATGAACCTCTGAGCGTGGCATAACTCCATAGTTTACCTCTTTATATTCCCTAGTGGGCACCTTCTTGCCCATTATTTTCCTGCCAGCATCGGATCTCTGCTCGCCCAGGACACCTTCTTAACAAGAACTCAGCCAAGTTGCAAAGACATAAAACACGTTTGTTGACATGTTTCTTTCTTTGTTGTTTCTCTAATTCATCACCGAGACCAAAAAAAAAAAAATCAACTTCAGAACCATGGACAGCAAATTGTCAAGTTTAATTATCTGATGGCTCAGTGAGAAATGCTTTGATCAGTGCAATTGAGCCTTTATGAATGCATAAGTGGAAGAATTTTCAGAGTTTTGGAAAATGTAAGTGTTAAATACATTGGGTGTGTATAGGTGTTTAGAGAGAGAGCACAAAGAGCGCCAAGAATTAACATACTGGCAGACGAAGCTGAATAGGATGTAGCTTACTCTACCCATGTGATAGGGAGGAACAGAAAATGCATGCATAGTACAGCAAGATGATACCAGTATTCAGCATGTGTCTCCTCATTGATGAATATAAAATATTTATTACCCTGGCCACCATAACATTGCAGGCAGGGGAATGGACCATAAGGGAAGAGAGGTTTTTTTATACCTATATATGCGCTTGTTTGGCAGACTATGATTTATTAATAAAATGTATATATTGTATATGTAATAATGCTTTTGTCTTATACAGCACCTTTCATTCAAATAGATCCCAAAAGACATTCTAAACTTTAAGAAGAGATTTTATATTCTGCTAATTTTACAGGTTACTCGTAACAATTGATTAAACATTCTTGAGGAATGTAATATTGATTCCCAAGATCTACAATTAATAAAGAAGCCTGTACTGGGGACAGAAATAAACCAGCTATCTGAATTAACTGTGAATTGTCAGAGTCTTACAGCATCAAGCACCACGGATGCATTCTCGCTTCACAACTACTTAATGTCTGCGGAGAAGGCATAAGGCAAAGTTTAGAAGACACCAATTAGTGCATACAGGTCCATGATGCATACATCAACAACATAAGATACACCACTGACTGTGTTTGCACTGCTTCCGCTACTGCTGTGAACAATGCCAGCAAGAAATTCAGACTGATGATTGGTGTTAGGAAGACAAAAAATGTGATAATAAGTGAACACAGTAATGCACATGATGGGCAATACCTTGATGGTCAAGTAGTGGAATAAGTGAATAGTTTCCCCTACATAGGGAGTTTAGCAACATCAGAAGGAAGATGTGGTGAAGAAATAAAGAGAAGGATACAGCTGGCCAAAAATGTATTCAATGACGGCTAACGACTTCTATATTGTTGAAAGTTAAAACTGTACATCCGCACTAGACTGCTGAAGTGTTGGCATTTGGATGTTATAGAAGAATGATAAAAATGAGCTGGATAACCAAAACGATGAACAAGGAGGTGATGAGAAGGTTGAATTTTAAAATAGCACAACTCCTTGAGACCCTAGGTAAAAGAATACCATCTTTCCGTGGACACATAGCTCACTCATCACAGGGCAACTTGATTCCAGCACTCATGCTATCAGACAAGAGCTCAGGCAAACCAAAAAGAGGAAGAAAGAGAACCAGGGGACTGGTATCTAAAGGAGACTGGAAATTTTATAACTCGATCACAATTGGGAAAGATGGAAGATGGAGTTTGCCAACCACTATCTTCCGAGATGTCACTTGAAGAGAGAGAGAATCTCAGGGGTTACATATAACAATAGTGGGTAAAAAAAAGTCTCTGCCAGACTGATTTTTTTTAAGTTTATGAGGGCTCTTTAAAAAACAACAATGTGACTATTAGGACATATGTTTAATTGTGTTCGTTTACAAGTACACACACACAGGAACAGTATGGATTGGAGGAATCACTGCTGGCTACCTGCTAATACCTGTTATAGCAAATTCTTCTGCCTCCCTTCCCCAGTGCAGAGGGTCAGCTCAAGGTCTATTCACTACTGAAGTGAGATTTAAATAATGCACAGGCTTTGTACTGGCACCTCTGCAAAGGAAGGCATTCCATCCTTTGCACTCACGACCCTTCCATATTGATTTTGCCATCCTTTCCCTTGCCCTCACTTCCATGCATACACACTCATCAGAAATATTTGCACCATAAGACAGAAGGAGTCATGTACACTATGGTGACAGCACATGGGAGGCTGGGAGCACTCACACGAGGTCCGACATTCACCGCACAAGTGAAAGGCAGCAAGCATGCCTGGAGAGGAAACACAAGGCACTTAATAGTCACTAGAGTTGGAATAGCACCAAAGTTAGGATCCCCAGTTTGGGGTGCTCAGACTGGGTTTAGGCCAGTTCTAGTGCACCCCACCAACCAGCCCATAGGCCAGGGTAGCAGCATACACAGCAGAGCAACTATGCTCAGATATGTTTATTAAAAAGGAATCACAAATCAAGAAAAAAAAGCGAAGTAATTTTAAGACCTGCAGGAACTGTAGGGGTGTCCATGGCTTCCACCATTTTGAGCACAGACTGCATGAGGCCCCTTAGGAAAGTTGCCTCACTCACTCCAGGACAGAGATGTAAATGGAGCTGTGCAGTCATCTGGCTTTATATTTACTGCAATAACCTTCTGTTTGAAAGTGAAAGTTCAGAGGCTGGGCACCCTCATCCATCTAACAGGACAGTAAATCTCCCTTTCACGGAGTTGAAGCACTGAAGCTAATCGGAATTTTTCCCCCGTCTCTCTTTTCAGAGATAAATTTGAAAAGCTTATGCACAATGGGAAAGGAGCCTAAAGCAGGAGCAAACTGAACTGGCAGTAAAAACCACATCACCTTCCGCAAGGAAAGAACAAGTCATTGCTGTAATAAAGCATGCTGGCTCCATGACCAAATGCTGGAGAGGCACTTGCAGAAGTCAAATGTAATGAATATTCAGCATTCTCTGGGTATTGTGGCACAGCAAAGTTCCTCCATCAAGGGTCTCATTCCTATGGATGAGGAGAAACGATAATAGATTCCCGTTTGGCAGAAGCAGCCCCAGACATGTTAACTCAGAGCATACCGATTTCCCTGGGAGATGGGCAGGATGGATATTATTAATGACTCTCTTCATGATGGTTTGGAGAGGGAGATATCAGCACCTGTGTTGCAAAAACCCTGTTATTAAAGGTTTACTTCAAAAGCTACAAATAGGGGATTGTCTCTACGGCATTCCCAGTCCTATTTGTTTCCTGCAACCCTTCATAGGAAAGTTAGTTTGTTCTCAGTGATGTTCATGGAGAGCGAGGAGCTCACAAATACTTGTGCAAAAAGCACTTACATGAAGGTTCACATCAGAAGTGGTTGGGGAACAATTGCAAAATCTCTTTTATTTCCGTCTCCTATTTCTAAGTGGTTCAGACACGGTTCAAAACCAATATTATGTCACTTGGGCAACCAATCAAACTCCAGGAATAATGGCAAGCAGGAGACATGATCAAAGTGAATAGATCAAAACAACCTTTAGGATGAAATCTGTTTGTTTAGCATATTTCAAACATTTTACAAGAGGGTAAAAATCAAATTTCATTTCTAACTATGAACACAAAAAAGGATTAAATTCACTGCATAAATCATAGGCCAGGCCAGGACTCACTCCACATGACTTAGCTCCAAGCACACACCTTATTACCAGTTTCATTATATATGTTCCCCAAAAAGCAGCAGGCTGTTTAATTTACAGACACACTGAGCAACTGAGGTGGGGGTGATGAGCACTGGGGAAAAATTGCACTTATTAACTAACATTTCTTTGCATAGGGTAGAGAGCTGTAGTTATTAATGATAACATTAACACCCCTAGGTCTTTTTACAAGTACATATGTTGATTAATGAATGCACACAGCACCCTATGAAGTGGGCAAGTCAGTATCTGTCTCTCCATCTCATAGATGAGCAGACATACACAGATAGGTTATAACTAACAATTTTCAAAGGGGCCAATGATTTGCATGCTTTAAGTCAGGCACCAAGCCTGAGCCTGTTGAGCATCAACACCCACAGCTCCCACTGACTTTATAATGGACCTCGCTAGAAACCGTGACCCCAAATCAGTGGCCACTAAATGGTTTGTCCAAGGTCACCCAGTAAGTCAGTGGCAGAGATGGGATTGGAATGCATGAGTTCCCAGTTACCACCTTATGTTCACCCTCTAAAAACTACTTGCTCACAAGACCACACCAAATGCTCCTCTAGCCCACTCTTTACCAAAGACTCTTATTTTTCATTTCCACAGGCTTGGAGGAAGTAGCTAGGATGAAAGTCCTGGCTCCAGAGAGGAGTGGAGGTATGTGCCAAATAACTAATGTTATATAAACCGTAAATATACTAGAACATCCTACAATGACATAAACCTACTTTAATGATCTGATCCTGCTCTCCTTGATGTCAATGGCAAATCTCAGATTGATTTCAGGAGGTGCTGGATCAGGCCCCATGTCCCGTCTATTAATTATAGACTCTAATGCTGCCCAGAGCTGGTCTCTGACAGCTCTTGGCAAGTCCAGAAGTAAGAGTGTCCTGCTTAGAGTTTACTATGTTCTGTGGTGGCTCTGGTCACAAGCACAGTTCTGGTTTACCTACCCTTCTGTCTGGCTCGCTGTCTTCCTGACTTGATCCCTAACAGTTGAGTCTTCCAAGGGGTAAGCATCTTGGCTATTGTGACAATAACTCTGAACGCTAGGCCCAGCAATGCAAGAGCAAAAATTGCAGTAGCCTTCTAGACCTTTGATAGAGCTGAATGTCAGTACCCCACTTCATTTTGTCCTCAGCTTTTGAGCTTGTATAATAGCCTCATAGCCTGAGGACTTTGTCTTCGGCTGTACTGCCTCTTTTCTTCTCTTCCCTCTTCCTCTTGGCATAAAACTGATTCTTAACCCCTCTCTTACCACCAAGTGAAATGCACTCTGTTTCCATCAGGAATAGCAGCTGTTGTGTTACTTCATTGTCGATCTTCAGGTGTTGCGCAGTAGCTGGGCCAGTGAAACACTGCTTCCCCCATCACACACACACCCACGCTTTGCGTAAAGCTGGGAACATACAGAGTGTAAAGACAGCAGTGAGCAGAGAGAGGTTTTCCTCCCTCTCCTTTTCTGGACTCTCAAAGCATTGCTGGAAACAGCTCAGCGCTGAAAGAGAGTCATAAGTTAGGACATAAAATTGATTAGATAGATAAGAGCTTTTGTACTAAACCAGGGAAACGGAAGGAGGGGCAAGAAGAGGCTGGAGGACAGTCGGCAGTATTTTAATTTGTTTGCAATCTGATAGAATTGGGATTAATTGATGGGGGTTGAGGATAATATGGGGTTTTCTGCAGCACCCAAACTCTGCAGCTGGTGCTAGTGCTTTAGACAAGCTCCACGTGTGTCTGACAAAGCACTACCCGGCCTGGCCAAAGCTGCTGCCTGGAAAACTCATTCCAGCGTGAAGTACCACTGCTCCTCCAAACTGAAATACGAGACCCTGGTGGCGGCTGGCACAAAGTCAATCTCACTGGGTCCTCTTAAAGGAAGGGTCTGAAGGGCAACACATACAGAAAAACTTGGTACCCATCACAGAATCCCAGAATATCAGAGTTGGAAGGGACCTCAGGAGGCCATCCCCCCTGAATAACCACATTCATGCCCCTGTATAACCACATACACCCTGTCCCGCTGACACTTACCCAGAAAGGTAGTGGTGCCCTCATTAAAAACAAAAATAACTGCACTGTTGTGCAGCAGCGGCTCAAGGAGCTGGAGTAACATCCCAGTTCGCTAGAGTCTTCGGGCTCATTTTAGAGAACGCCAGAGTGCCTGGAAAGCTGAACATTCCAGGTCCGATTAGGAGACTCCTTCACCACTGCTCCAGCACAACTGGCCATAATGATAACAGAGGGATTTCTCAGTGTCCCCAGGGATGCAAGACCGCAAAGGGAGGAGATCACAAGAACCATAACTCCAAGTCCCCTCTCTGCATCCTCCAGCAGAGCTGGCCAAGCAAACAAAGAGTTGGTGCAGAGCGAGAGGACAATACACTGCAATATTGACAGGGGTAGCAGCAGGCATTCTGACCCTGTGCCCTAGGGCAAAGTGGCTCCGTTATGCAGGGCTCTGCCTATAAGACACAATAGACACACACATACACACACTGAATAGCTGAAAGGAGGACGGCAAAGTGTGAGACGGTGCATTCTCCATGCTGCTTCTGATTTATCTACTGTCTGATGGTGCATTTATTGATCCCTGGCTGCCAAGCAGATGGTCCTTTTTAAAACACAGCCCCGCTCCAAGCAGAACGGGAGAACTAAGGGGAGAGCTTTGCAGTCAGCACTGGCTTTCACGTGCTCATTTATGCTGAGCGGTGACACAGCTGCTGGCAAAAGGACCCACTCTGGACAGATGGCACATCAGAGGCAGCATCAGTTCTGCTCTTGGTGAGCTGAAATCCAGTTAGCAAGAAGGCATTTGCTGCCCCAGTGTAGACATCTGGCCAGTGTCCTGCAGCTCTTCCATTCAAAACAGATTCTGTCCTAAACACACACATATGGATGCCAGAATTGTTCCAAGGTAAAGCAAATACCCAAAGGGATAACAGTGTGTATAAGCCATGCAGAAGTCTCTTTGATTGCCCTTGCTATGACTATGCTCTTGAAGTCACGTACTCCTTTGTAGACCTGGGACATGGGCGAACAGGACACCTGGTAGGCTGGGATTTAATGAATCATACACATCGCTGCTGTGGCCAAAGGAGGTGGAGAACTTCTGGCGCTGAGCAGGGGGGGCCAGGGAAAGAAGTATTGTTAGAATCCACAGAACCTTCAGCTCCTCTTCCCAAGACCTACCAGGAGTTCAGAGACCCAGATCCACAACTGGGGATAGGAGGTTGCTACATATCCCCTCCCCACCCAGCCCATCAATCCCTTAGAGATTCAAAGTCCAGTTACATGGGAGCTCTACTGTGCTGGGAGTCAGGACAGTGCCACAGGTTAGGGTTACAGTTGATGACACTAGTGAACCCTTCCTTCATCTCTGGTTGGACAACACCTGAAAGAATAAGCAGTGTCCTGCATAAGCCACTGCCCACTGTAAGAGGAAAGGGAGTGAGAGCAGGCAGCCAGCACGAGGCGAGAAGATTGGTGAAACAAATTTTCCAGTTACTGATAGGTCCTGGTTAAGAACAGTCTCGTTTATGGGTTTACCTGAAATGCTGCTCCTTGTCAGGCAAATCCTGCTGAGCCGAGGCAACAAGGATTCTAGCTCAGAGCATCTTGTCATGCTGTGAGATGCATGGGGAAACCTGGGATTGAACAATAACCCCGGGGGAGGCGGGGTGCAGAGCCACAGGGATAACGAATGAGTCTGGAGTTGGTAGCAGCCATTGCAAAGCTCAAAGCTCAGTGCATGCAGGCGGATGCAGGGAGCGTAGTGTGACAGTCACATGGAGCACTGGACATTACAGACTGGAGGAAACCAAAGAGCAGAGTCGGTGTCTTTCTTCACTCCAGCTTTATTCTCTGGCCCTGGCTCAATATTCTATGACAAATACACCTACAACTCTCCTACATGTAAGGCATCCCCTATTTTTGGATCTGAGCTCATCTTGGATACTGTAACAGGGTGTTCAGGTTTAGGCCCCAGCTGGGAGAAGCAGCGCTATTTTGCTGACTCATGCTGGAAGCCAGATCAAGTGGCACTCTGTAGCATTGCCTCCCCAGCCACATTCAGCCTTGTGAATCTAAGCGGGAAGATGGAATTCACTTCACGGAGACAAGGGCCATGAAGGGAGAAATCCTAGGAATGAGCCAAGCTGTGGAGATACTTAGTCTGAGAGGAGGGATGGTCCAGTGGTTAAGAATTAGCCAAGGATTTGGGAAACCTGGGTTCATGTCTCTGCTCCAGCACACACACTTCACGGTGTGACCTTGGGCAAGTCACTTAGCCTCTCTGTGGCTCAATTCCCTATCTGTAAAATGGGGATAATAGCACTGCTCTGCCTCCCAGGGGGTTCTGAGGTGAAATCTGTTAAAGACTGAGGAGTGCTCAGCTAGTGCAGCGATGGGAGCTGTAGAAATACCATAGATAGTTTGTGTAGGTTTATGCTTATTTAACTGAACAATAAAGGCCACAATAAAGGGCAACAAACTGCCAAAGGGAGCAATTTGGGACATTAACCCTGTGTGCGTATGTGTGTGATGCATTGAGAGAGGGGTGTCAAGACTTTGCTCACTCCTAGATAAATAACAGAAAAGTAAGGGGCATGTGTCTGTCTGTCTGACTTGCACTTGCTGGGAAAAACTGAGCTCTAATAAATTTGGAGAAGTCTGTTCTTCTTGCTGTAAAAAGGCATTTCCTTCCTCCCCGACATAAAGATCAACGCGACGTCTGTGTGGAAATGACTCCAATCCCTTCTGACAACTCCATCAGTGCCTGTTACTCCGAGACAGTCTGCCTGTGACTGAGACTGCAGCTGGATCTTACTGCAGAGACCCAAGAAGAGAAGAAACACATGGCTGAGGGAACACTGCATATTGCAGAACAGTGAAGAGTCTCTGCTAGGCCCTGATGGTATTGCCAAGGTGCCAGCCCTCATTTACATGGCATTTCCCATAATGCTCTCTGTGATTTTCTGTCAACCTTCGGCAATTCTCCCTCACTCAAACAGGAGTGGTGCCGAAGTAACAACCTCCAATGTCACGATGGCCTAGGAGCACCGATAATGCACCAAAGGCATTAACGGTCTGGCTAAAAATCCCAACCCAGTCACTGAAAAGCAGAGT
This sequence comes from Gopherus flavomarginatus, assembly GCF_025201925.1. Lineage (NCBI taxonomy): Eukaryota > Metazoa > Chordata > Testudines > Testudinidae > Gopherus > Gopherus flavomarginatus. The sequence continues at coordinate 5,961,564 of NC_066623.1, forward strand.
TACAGTAGAATGACTCAGGTTAGAGGTTGACAAGCCCCCACACAGCATGGCACCCATGACTTGCCATTCACATTAACCTGAGACTTGGTTAAAAAGTACACACACAGTCATCAAGGAAGGGGTTAATCAAGAGTTGGACCTATAGATTGTTCTCACCAATCCATGAAGCACTTCCTTTTTTGACAGGTATTAGGCCCATTTATGAGGCAAGTTCCTTCCACTGAGATTGGACTGGGATAGAAATTCCTATTGTGGGACAGGACAATGTGATCTGTGTGTGGAACGGGACTTAGTGCAGTTTATATGCTATGGGGGACAGAAGAAGAGATAAATGACACCAGCTCAGGCCCAGCCTAAACTGTTTAACTTATATCAGTTTTTAAAACAATGTAGTTACACTTGGTGGACTCTTACTTCAGTCTAAGAGATGCTGATTTCCATTTAATTTATCCACTTGAGTTAAACCAAAAAAGCCTCTCAAACCAAAATAAGTCTCCACACAGGACTATGCAGCGATTTCACTATATCAGTCTACATTCACAGCTTAGGGTGCATACCCCACTGCAAATTCCTGGTATAGACAAGCCATTAAGACCCCTCTGAAACATCCCTCATCTGCTGCATCCAGCGCCCCATCCTAAGAAACAGATTCAGCTCAGACTCCAGCATTGGTCACCTGCTGTTGACACACACATCCCTGTTGCTTGAAAGAAAATACCAAAAAGCCTAATGTGGAAAAAGCCCTCCAGGTGGCTGCATCTGAGGTAACAGACGAAAGCTCTTGATACTGATCCTGTCTCTCAGTCCATTCTTTATAGTTGACTGAATAGCAACATTCCCCAGGAATCAGAGGGGTCGCCGTGTTAGTCTGGATCTGTAAAAGCAGCAAAGAATCCTGTGGCACCTTATAGACTAACAAACATATTGGAGCAAGAGCTTTCGTGAGTGAATACCCACTTCATCCGATGCATGTCACCCATGGAAGCTCATGCCCCAAAATGTCTGTTAGTCTATAAGGCGCCACAGGACTCTTTGCTGCTTTTAACATTCCCCATGGAAATCCATCTCCCGCTCCCTTTTGCACCAGTTACTAGTGGTGATCGTTCTGCTGGCAGTCCAGCTAAGAGGCTGCTTTACTCAGGAACAACAAAGAAGGTGGATGTACCTCCACCCTAGCCCGTGCTGAGCTCACAGCTGTTAGTTTAACAAGAGCAGCTCTTCCATGGTCTACCCCAGGGCAGCTCATCTAGTGCCCCACGGTGTGTAGTACACAGCCCAGCCAGTACCAAAGAAACAGTACCAGTTCACTTAGCTGCCACAGTGGAGGGCTGAGCTGTAATTCCACTAGGGGCTTCTCTTGAGGGTTACAACACACCACCTACAATCCTAGCTTTGAGCCACCACCAGTGACCCCGATTCTCCGCTGGCCTCCCTCTGGGGAGAAGGCTGCCTTCCTCTTGGGGGTGCTGACCTGCTCAGTGGAAGCTCCAGCTCTAGGAAGAGGTGGTGAAGTATAAAGGAAAAAGCCTCTAACCGATCTGAGAGTGTCCATGATAAAATGGCGAGTTATTTTCAATTACCAACAGGGAACGGTCAACTAAGAGTTCCTGGAGGGGGGTGAGACGCTGTCATTTAACCAAGGGCCACAATCAATGCTTCCTCCTGCCTAGAAGTAGCACTAGAAGAAGGCTGGTGACAAGCTACTTCTGTGACCCAGTGCCATGGCATGCTGACTCTGCTTTTCACACAGTACCCCAGTTACGCAGCAGTCATGGCTGGGTCCCCGGGAAGTGGCCTGGCAGCACAGATCTCCCGAATAACTAGGTCACAGTTAAGGGGAGTGTGCAATGGCTGAAATTCTCTGGTCAGCACCTGGCCTAAGCCCTGGGATAATGGCGCGCTGAGGGGAGAGATCATCCCTGCAGACCTGACTCCAGCTGAGTGGCTCTTCAGCTCCTAAGGTGGCCCCCATAGGGCAAGAGATGGGCATAGCCTCACAGCCCTGCCCCTGAGTCCCACCCACTATAGCACAGAGGGACCACACAAAGCTGTGCTCCATGCACGCAGCACACACAAGACCCCTCTGCCAGGTCTCCCCCCTCTTACAGGCCTGTGCAGCCTTCTTCCTTGGGAAATGGCAGCACGACTGTCCTCAGGCGCCTTTGCTCCCACTGAGGAAAGGTCTGGGGATTTTGGCCAATATATAAACACAGGCACCCCCTTCACCCATCCCTCTGTGGCTTTGAGTGATCCATACTTCAGGGCCTGACTGTGGTCTGCTGGATCAGATGGACTGATACGCTGTGTCCCACCCCCAGCAGCCTGACCTATCCTGCTCTCCTCTAGCTATTAAGTTTTCTTCCTTCTATTATGTTTTCCCTTCCTTCAGCTGAAACGAATGGCCCATTTTCACAGATACTAGAAGGAAGGATACAGGCACCAGCATACCTAGAGTGTGATTGGTCGCTGGGAAAAGGGCTGCAGTATCTCCCCACACCATTGCTAATCAGCAACCGTGTCTGTGTCAACATGCCCATTTGGGCCAGAAACTTTACCTCCTCAGCAATGTTTTCACTGCAAAAAAGGTGTGTAGCAGCTCTGTCAACCAGAGCTCCCACAGGTCATGCACACGCACAGTGCGCTGTCATCTTAGCCTATCTGACTCGTGGTTAAACCCTCTCCATCTGTCCCTGCTTTTGGGAGCATAGGCATTAGCGACAAACGAGACTGGTTACCTTATTCAGTCCTTTCCCAAGGGCTCAGCAAAGGCCAGCCTACAGCCATGCCAGATGGGGTATATCCTAGCTCAGGGTTTCTCAAACAGGGGTCGCCATTTGTTCAAGGAAAGCCCCTGGTGGGCCAGGCTGGTGTGTTTACCTGCCCCGTCTGCAGGTCCGGCTGATAGCGGCTCCCACTGGCCACGGATCTCTGCTCCAGGCCAATGGGAGCTGCTGGAAGTGGTGGCCAGTAAGTCCCTCAGCCCATGCCACTTCCAGCAGCTCCCATTGGCCTGGACTTGCGAACCATGGCCAGTGGGAGCCGCTATGGGCCGGACCTGCAGACGGGGCAGGTAAACACACCAGCCTGGCCCACCAGGGGCTTTCCCCACACAAGCAGCGATCCCAGTTTGAGAAACCCTGCCCTAGCTCATCTGATCCTGGAAGCTTAGCAGCCATGGGCCTGGCTAGCACTTGGACTGACGAACACCGGGGAATACTGTGTGCTTTCAGCAGCCCTGTTTAGGAATTCATTCAGGGAAGTCCTATGGCCTGTGTAATATGGACGATGATCACAATGGTCCCCTCTGGCTTTATAATCTATTATTGTTCTTTATACATGGGAGTTGGTGGGGAAATAGTGGAGTGGAACTTCATGAAAAATATCGTCTTCTTTTCCTGTCAAAATTGGACATTTCAGCAAAAATTTTAAAAACTGGAGAATTTCGAATTCAGAGACACTCCGGTTTGCATTCCACTGCTAACCCCATCCCCAGTTAGAAAGGTTCAGGTGAGGAGACTACCCCCAGTCTCTTGCACGCAGCCTAAGGGTTTATCGATACACAAGACTTGTACCACTTTAACAACACCGGTATAGTTAAAGCAGAACAGCTCCCCTAGCGTGGATGCATATCAGCATAGAAGTGCTCAGACCCATGCAGGAAGGGAATAAGCCGTACTGTATAAAACATGTTAATCCTGGGATAACTGCATCCATCCAGGGTTGGACTGGTACGACTATTCAGTAAAAAATCACCCATGCAATTGACATAGTTATTATACCAGTATAAAGAAGATGTGCAGTCCAGTCTTAAGCTATCCGATCCTTATGGCTCGCTGCCCCACACACACTTATATTCATCTTAACTTTTCCTCTGCTTAATTTCATCTGATGACTTGTGTTTATTCCCTAGTTATGAGACTAACACATCCGACAAACCACAACTTTCCCTGGCTGTGGAGGCCCGCGCATTGGTTCTGCTTTCCTCAGCATGAATTAGGTCATTAAGAGAGGGCTGTTTCCTTTGATCTTTGTTTGATTCATTAGTTTTTTCACATATTTTCTTGTCTTCTGCTCTCAGATCTCAGCAGATGCTTTTGCCCCACTCCCAACTCTTCCCCCACGCCTCTTTCCTCACTTCACAAGGAGATAAAAGCACTGCCAAGTCCCTCCCCACCTTTCCCCTCCTAACAGTGGAGCCAGAAAGCAAGTGTGATTAATAACCACTGAGTGACTAGCCTGCAAAGCACAGGGAAGATTGATCAGCAAGTCGAGATGGTGGCAGACGGAAATGTCATGAGTGCTGAGCTGTTATCATGCCACCACAGGGAATATGGACCCCATGGCAGGAGAACCCACCCACCCCCACCACAGTACGAAGCAGCGTGGCACTTATAGGCAATTATAGTTTCCCTGCACTATAGACACACATAAGGCTGCCATGACGGATAGGCTCAGCTGTAAGCAAGAGGCAGGGCAGAACTGCAGGGAGTCCACTCCTCTCCTTTTGGGGTGGCTAGTGCCCAGGCACCTTCTGGGGCTCTGGGAATGTGACTGTGCCCAGCTGCTGAGCAGAGTGTGAAGTGAGCAAAGATGCTTCTTTTGCCTAGAGCCAGTATCATAACCTAGTCCCAGATTTGGACCTTAGCGTCCAAAATATGAGGGTTAGCATGAAAACCTCCAAGCTTAGTTACCAGCTTGGACCTGGTAAAGCTGCCACCACCCAAAAAATTAAAGTGTTTTGGGGCACTCTGGTCCCCCCAAAAACCTTCCCTGGGGACCCCAAGACCCAAATCCCTTGAGCCTCACAACAAAGGGAAATAAACCTTTTCCCTTTCCCCCTCCAGGTGTTTCTGGAGAGATACACAGAAGCAAACTCCGTGAATCTAAACAGAGGGAGTCCACCCTCTTTATTTCCAGTTTTGGAAACACAAGCACTTCCCTCTTCACCCAGAGGGAATGCAAAGTTAGGCTAGTAAATTTAACACACACAGATTTTTCCCTGACTTCTTCCTCCCACCAATTCCCTGGTGAGTTGCAGACTTAATTCCCTGGAGTTCCCCACTAAAGAAAAACTCCAACAGGTCTTAAAAGAAAGCTTTATATAAAAAGAAAGAAAAATACATAAAAATGGTCTCTTTGTATTAAGGTGACAAATACAGGGTCAATTGCTTAAAAGAATATTGAATAAACAGCCTTATTTAAAAAGAATACAATTTAAAGCACTCCAGCAACTATAGACATGTAAATACAAAACAACAAACCAACTTTGTACTTACAACTTGGAAACAGAAAATTAGAAAGCAGGAAATAGAAAAAATCCTTCTCATAGCTGAGAGGGACAGGCAGAAGACCAAGAACAAAGGACTCACACACAAACTTCCCTCCACCCAGAGTTGAAAAAATCCTGTTTCCTGATTGGTCCTCTGGTCAGGGTGCGTCAGATACTTATTTCCAGGTGAAAGAGAGGTTAACCCTTAGCTATCTGTTTATGACAGCCAGCCTTACAGGTGAGCAATGAGGTGACCGTCCAGGTGGTCAGGGGTCACCATCCAAGTGGCCTGGGCTGCCAGAGCGGAGATGGGTGCAGGTGAGCCCCTGGCCAGCAGGTCAGGGGGCAAGCAATGCCACCCAGAGCTGCCAACCTGGCAGGGAAGCACAGGCAGCAAGGCTTACCTCTGCAGAGCCAGCAAACCAACCCCTGGTCCCCCTCTCCTATGCACACATGGGGTGGCCATGCACCCACTCTCCTCCTGCTAGGTGGTCAGAGTGCCTGGCTGGGGGAGCTCTCAGCTCAGAAACTCCTCCCCCTGCACAGCCCAGCCAGGTCCTGTGGCCAGGAGCTGCTCCTCATGCCCTGCACCTTGCACTGCTATTCTCAAACTCAAAGAAAGGAAACAAAATACAACTTCATCCAGGCATCATTTTCCCTAAGGCAAGCCCTGCTTGTATCATCTCCATACACACCCCATAGAGCAGCCAAGCACAATCTGTGTGTGTGTGGTTAGAAACATCCCTTACCTTCTCAGAGAGCCACCTCGCACGCTGCCTAAACGGGAGAAACACATCCAGGTGAGTCTAGCTCCAGATGTTGCCTCCAAAGTGTCATCTCCTTCTCAGCTTACTCAGTTTGAATGGAAGTCACTTGGTTGAACATCATTCGAGCGCCAAATGCGGCGTGCCCTACAGAAGAAAAAGCAGGACTCACTATTGCTTTATTTCCCAGTACACCAATATCCCGCAAGGCCACGGTTACGGCAGTGGTGACGATGCACCTTTAACCTGTCACAGCGGAGCAATTCCACACTTCGCAGACCGCAGGGTAATCCATCCAAATGGAGCCCCACAACCTGGCATTTGAGTCCACAGAACAAAATTCATCTGGTCATTGAAGGGTACTAACCAAGCAATGGGGGCTGGGTGGCTCCTGATCCTGAGACATGAGAGACACTCCCCTTCAGGTCACTGGTTTAATACAGCCCACGTTTTCAGCAGCCAGCGATCACTGATGACTGGTGTCATGTTCTGTGAGCGGCCGCACAGCAGTGTTTCTCAACTGGTGGCTCATGAAAGGTGATCAAGGGGGACCCAAGGCATTGAACGTTTTATTACAAACCAAAGCAAAGAAAACTTTGCTCTCCCATGCCCCACATATCCTTCCCATTCAGGGTCAAGTATTGTCTGTCAACCTCTAGCTGGACTGATGCATTTTTACTTTTACTTTTACAATAAGTTTAAAACACAACACTTCAGACTTTACATAAGGGGTTGCCAACCTACAAAGGTTGAGAAATACTGCTTTAGAGGGTAGTTGTCTCATCATACACAAAGCCACCATCACAGCTGGCAGCCTCAGAACAGATCCAAAGACCCAGGACTGAAAAGGCATTGAGACCAATGTACCCTCTCCCACTGGCAATTGTACTTTCTGCTCTGGCTTGAGAGGAAAGCCCATAGCAGTTCTTAGGATAAACAGAGGAGTTCAGTCTCCAGGGAAGTTAATCCTGAATAATCAGCAGCACTAAATCCACATTTTAAGGATTGTGGTATCATGTCACATAAGTGCCCCAGTCATGGGCCAAAACCCCTTTGTACTAAGTGCTGTGCAAACACAGAACAAAAATTGACAGTCCCTGGCCCAAAGAGTTTCCAGTCTAAGTATTAATCTAGGTAGACTACTTCGGTTATTGCATTGATAACCACCTGGTCAGCAGAAATAGCCACCTGGAGTTTGCACTCTAAACCAGAGCATGACTGCATTTTCTTGGCCATGGTTAGAACAATCCATGTGACTTTGTTAATGGGGTCCACGAACGTGCAGTTTCATGTCAGGTGACCTGGGTTCAAACTGGCCTGAAGTTGGGAGATATCCTGCTCCGTCAGTGATGCCATTTGTCCCCACCACAATAGCACCACATCATTTGGTACACCACATAGTTGCAGTGCTGAATAATTTAAAAACAAAACTGCCACTGACTCTAGGAACTGTCCATACACAAAGCAGTTCATAAAGGCAACCATACATGGTGGCACTTGGACTCTGATTTACTTATGTGTGGGGTCTAGAACAAGTGCAGAATGGATGGACTATATGAGGAATATGCAACCCTCCATCTCCTCAGACCAACAGCCATAAGGGAATGTCAGGTCCCCACAACGACCATTCGCTGTGACACTACCCTTTGGGAAAACTGTTACTGAAAGGGGTGAGTCCTGGGGTAACCATATTACATCAACCAATGGAGCAAGCAGATTTCAGGAGACAAAGAATAGAAAACGGTGCTGGGCTGCTGTTAAGTGGATGTTAGGTGAGATAATCCCGATAACAGACCTGCCCATGGATAAGCAGACAGGTTCTCCTATATTCATTCTATTCTCTAGGGTTCTTAGCTGGGATATTTTTTTAAAAAAATTTATTTAGGTTCTTTTGAAATGTAAAGCTCTTGCAGGATCAAATAGAAGAAATGCTAAATTGGAATAGTGATGACAGTGCAGATGAGCATTTACAGCCCTTGAGAATGAAGATTTAGCCTTTCAAACTAATATTTAAATCTGACAAAACTGAGCAATGAAAATAAAGTGGGGGAAACCTTCATGATACAGAGAACAAGAAAGGAGGAAACATGGTGACTTGAAAGGCACCATTAGAAAAGGTCCAGGAAACATCTCTTCCTGCATTAGTCCTTCTCTGGTATCATCTCTCTACCTCTGCACTGCCATTCTCACCTCTCCTTGGAATTGTCCTCCAACTCAGCATCCCACCCATCCGCTTGTCTTTCCAAATCTCCTATATGGATTTTCCACATGCTCCCTGTAGGGCTGTGTAACTAGGTGTCTGCTGTAAGACCTTGTAGTGTGGCAAGGAACTATTCTGCTGACTCACCCTATCAGCCAGATCATGTGGGTCTCATTAGCTCCACTCAGAAACATAAAGAGAGAGGCAAGGGAGCTAGGCTAGAGACAGGAGAGCCTTCAGGTAGAAACCTTAAACAGCCCTCTGAGAAGGGAGCTTGGGGGCTAAGGCTTACATTTTGGATGACAGTCCTGCCTGCTTTAGGACTTTGTAACTTTAATTTGAAATAAAGGAAAGGCAGTGGAGGGAAGGGAGTTTACACAATAAACATCATGCAAGCTTAAAGAGGACTTAACCAGCCACTACTGTACATAATGAGAAGAAAGGAAAGAAAATCTGATCCCTGGAGGTCAGCAATAATCACATCACAATCCTGATTTCACAAGGAAATAAACAAGCCAATCCATCACTCAGTGTCAACAGGTTACAATCCACAAATCTCATGTCAGAACCATGCAGATCCACGGTGGAGACAGGCACAGGTTGGTTTTCATTTGGAAGGAATAGAGAGTGATACAATGTGAAAAGACTGTTTAATCAAGAGAAAAGTTTCTCAGATTTCATGCAGGGGTTCTGGGTTATTCCGAGGGATGGGTGAGCCACAAAAGAATTAGAAATCTGGATCAGATAAACGTGAAACGTTTGGATGTTCATCTGATCTAGCTGAACTTCTTGGACTAGACTCTGATGGCAGTTACACCAGTGTAGATCTGGAGTAACTCTAGTGACCTCAAGTGATTTTGATGGCGCTAATCTAGATTTACACCAGAGTAACTGAGATCCATACCGGGGTTGAGATGTACCATCTGTTTCAGATTTTTTTCCTGCTTCTGGCTGGAAAAGCACAAAATCTTGCCCTATTCTCTACTGGTGCCAGGACCCTTAACTAGAGCAGGACCCCATTCATTCAGCTGCAGTGGGGTTCTGATCAGGATTTCAAAGTAGTTTGAATGAAGGTTTGTGAGAAGGTCTTTGTTTAGAGACCCCACTCAGGATCAGAGCCAATTGTACGAGGTGCTGTACAAATATACCTGGAGACATTAACTATTTCTCCCTTCAATCATTTCTTGTATATTTTAAAACACAAGCAATAAGTACTAACCAAGGAAAGAAGATCAATAGGATGATGTGTAGGGGAGGAGGAGATGACAAGGCTTCTGCAGACTCAGGTTCTGCCTTCATGCTCTCTAGTTTTACCATTTGATGGACCTATTTTCTCATACCTCCCTGCAGCCCATCTATTACTCCCTCTCTTATTAAACCTTCCTTCCCGGACGAATGACTGTAATTTGTCATTAAATTAGGGGATGAAGTGGGTCTTAAAAAATATAGAAAGGTGATTAACTTCCATCAAAAGGAATATTTCTCCATTATAAAACTCTATCTTCCAGCTCCTTGCAGGAGTATTGTTGTTTACTGTGGCTCTGGGATGAACTGGGGCAGGAGAGAGAGTTGGATTAACAAACTTCTGCCACATAAATATGTAAATCGGCCAAAAATATTAAAATGAATGTGGAAGAAAACACTATAAACCTGTAATTATACAGAGGTTCTGCATTGTGATTTATTACTTCAGAAATACAACAAAATAACAATGGATTCTAGATTTATAGACACACACACACACACACGTTAGCATGAATTCTATGGTGGCTAGGTGCTACTTACACAACAAAGGGTCAGTCAGCACCAGCATCCAGATACCTGATACAAAGCTATTTCTTCTGGAATCCCATAGATCTCTTGCCAGCAATGAGCATTATCCTTTCATTGCCATGTGGTACATGATTGTTGTCTCCCAATCCAGGCCACACAAAGCAAAAGCCAGCATGACTATGGGTTGGAAAGATGGCCTTGTGGCCGAGACATGAGGCTGAGTCAGGAGTCCTGAGCTCTATCCCCATCCATGCCAGATAGATTTACCTTGCAACAGTGTTTGCATTGCTTCTTCTCCATGCCAGAGTTTCTCCACCAGTAAAAAGGGGATGATATTTAGCCATGCAGCAGCTTCTGTTTTGTCCTGTATATTCTTTGCTACAGTCGTGGTTTTTTCCCCGAGTGTCTGCCTTTTGCTGACGTTGGACTGGACCATCAGCAGCCAGACCACGATGCCGCTCCTTGTCCCCATGCACCAGGCATATCCAGATCCAAAATCTGGAGGTTGGGATAAGAACATAAGAACAGCCGTACCGGGTCAGACCAAAGGTCCATCTAGCCCAGTATCTGTTTACCGACAGTGGCCAATGCCAGGTGCCCCAGAGAGAGTGAACCTAACAGGCAATGATCAAGTGATCACTCTCATGCCATCCATCTCCATCCTCTGACAAACAGAGGCTAGGGACACCATTCCTTACCCATCCTGGCTAATAGCCATTTATGGACTTAACCACCATGAAATTATCCAGTTCCCTTTTAAATGCTGTTATAGTCCCAGCCTTCACAACCTCCTGAGGTAAGGAGTTTCACAAGTTGACTGTGCGCTGTGTGAAGAAGAACTTCCTTTTATTTGTTTTAAACCTGCTGCCTATTAATTTCATTTGGTGACCCCTAGTTCTTGTATTATAGGAATAAGTAAATAACTTTTCCTTACCCACTTTCTCCACATCACTCATGATTTTATATACCTCTGTCATATCCCCCCTTAGTATCCTCTTTTCCAAGCTGAAGAGGCCTAGCCTCTTTAATCTTTCCTCATATGGGACCCTCTCCAAACCCCTAATCATTTTAGTAATGTCTTCTTTAAACAGATCAAGTCTCTTATCCTCCTTCTATTGAGCCAATCCTGCTGGAAAGTCACTAGCACTTCAGTGAGGCTTTGAGGACCTTTCTGGGCTGGGGGAAGGAAGAAATCTGCCTATTTAAGGAAAAAGCTTCATTTTGGAACTCTGTCTGCCTCAGCCCACTTTATTGGGGTATCTGAGCACCTCACAATCTACAGTTTATCTATCCTCATGACACCCCCGCTGAGGCAGGGCAATTATCCCCATTATAGAGAGGGGAAACTGAGGCACACAGAGACTAAGTGACTTGTCCAAGGTCACAGAGGAAGTTGGGGCAGAGCCCAGAATTAAACCTATGACTCCTGGATCCCAGGCTAGCACTCTAATTGCTGGACTATGCTTCCTGCCTTTCACAACCACAGAGGGGACATCAGGTGGCAGAGTCAGACCGCAGTGGAGAGATTAGGAGAGGGAACTTGTACCTGGTACAGAGACCAGGGGCCTGTTTCTTCTCTTACTGACGCTGGTGTAAATCAGGAGTAACTGCTGCAGTCCGTCAATTTGTATGGCTGTAGAACTGGTGTAAATGAGAGATGACTCGGGGCCTGATGGAGCACAGCTTTCCCTAAAGTTTGGGAGGGTCACTGCTTTCTGCAACCCCAAATCACTGTGTTGGGCTGAGCAGGGGTGTGTGCAAGTTCTCTTGGCCAGGCAACCTACTGCAATCTGGCATTTCTTCCCAGGCACTGGAAAAACAGGCCAGTGCTGGGCCACGACAATAAACGAAAACTCCAGTATCATTCCCCACCAATGCCTGTAGCCCGATCACTTCTTCACATTCCCTGTTCTTTGCTTGATTTCCATCACTGGCGCTTCGGAAGATCTCTCTGCTCTGTCTTTGATGCTCAGCAGAGAATCCCCTGCCCTGCCCTCTCCTCCCCCACGGGTCCTGCTCACTCACTTCCCTTCAGCATTGCCAGACTGGGGGCAAGCCAGTGAGGAGGTGAGATTTTGGTTCTGGCATCTGTGCGACTTGTCTGCTGGTAATGAGCCCTCTGGTCCAGTGAGCAAGGAAGGAGAAGGAGCAGGAGGCCAGAGAAACCCCAACTAACCCTCCTGTGTATCTGTATGGTTCTTCTTGGTAGAGGCTATCTCTGCTTGAGGCATAAACTCTGGTCAGGGTATTCAAAAAGCCCATGTCACATGCCTGCAAGGAGGGGATCTATTAATTCCAAGGAAGGGCTCATTCTCTAAAGAGCTGCTGATAAACCAAGGCCGATAAGACCAAGGTAATTTAAAGGTCAAATGAAACCCGGTGCATCTCCGTCTTATTTTACAATGTAACGTCGCCAAGATGCTTCGTCTGCAAAGGGGAGTTTATATATATTATATTTTTAAGAGAAATTTCTTATCGGCAGAGGAGATACCGAATGTCTGATATGAAACTTCCTGCATTCATCTAGCGAGCAGTTGGCATCTTGCTAGCGGCCAGCATGTCCCGTTTTAGAAACGAAATCTCCTGTCATCTTTTTAATCACACTTGGGAGGGAAAAATAAATTTGAATTAAATTCAGGGCTCATGAGACAAAGCCAATCAGGGGACAAAACAGACGGGCTTCCCTTTCTCTAACGCAATGGTAATCCACCTCAAGTCTACACCTGCACCACCCCATTGGTATTCCAATCCTGAGCTAGGCCTCCACGCATCAGATCCCATCCTCACCTACAGCACCCCCTACTGTTTGAGTCTTAGCCTTTGTGACAAATTTAGGACTTCTCTGCACTGGGGATTTTTGCACTGATGCAGCTGGATCAGTGCAAAGCTCTAGAGTAGACGCAGTGCATCGGTGGCTTGCATTGGTTTGATGCCATGATAAGCCACACCACTGCAAGGCACTTTTTACATCAGTGCAGCAAATCCACACCAGGGATTTGCACTGGTGCATAAATCCACAGCACACACTAGCCCTGAGTGGTGACTTGGTGGATGCACATGGAAATCACCACTTCCAGGTCTGACGTTTGTGAGCTAAGAAGGGATTTGAACTCTGTCACCCAAGTTGGAAATGCAAGAGCAGCGTGTCTATTCTGCCACTGAGAGTTTGCTTCCCCTGGTTCAGACCCATCTGAAAGAGAGTCTGCTTCATCTCTCATTTCAAGGCAGCCACCTGTGGGGTAGAATGCTGATGTTATGCAACAGCTCGTTGCCAGCACTTTGGGACAAGAAGTGCTGAAGAAGAACGTATAGTTCACTTGGAAGCACACAGAAATATAAGGCATTTTGGCCAGTACCTTCAAAGGTATTTAATCTCCTAACTTCCACTGCAAACAATGGAGATGGGTTCCTAAACACCTTGGAGGATCTCGGACTTTATGCTTTGAGCCTTAAAGCCAGTGTTTCTCCTCCCTTCCTTCAGAAAGCCAGTCCCTCTGCCATCCTCATCTGAAACCCAGTCAGGTTCCCTTACCCTCATCCCCGCCCCAGAGTGCAGTAATTGAATGTCATCTGTTGCGCATAAGCGGAGAAAATTCTTAGCTGTCATGCTAAGGCCTGCGTGGCTGATGATAATTAAATCCACTCTGTTTGCGTGGGCGGGAATGTCGCCTACATGTAATTAGGATCTTTTCACGCTTGCAGCCAGCCACACGTGGGGTAGAGAATAAACATGGCCAAGAAGAGAAGGAGCAGCAGCAGTGTAACGCCTCTAAGTTCAGAACACTCTGGTGAAAAGAAAAAGCAGAGTTCAACAGCTGGATGTCTCCCAGGGAAGTCACAACAGTTCATGTATCACCAAGCAGGGCAATGTCTGGCCTTCGCCGTCAGGGATGTCACTTTTTTTTTAAGACAATAACCCTGGATATTGTGGCTAGACTAAGTTTTAACAGAACTTAAGGTTTGTATGTGGGGAATAATTGTAAATCCCTTATCAAATAGCAGTTTGGAAGTTGAGTGATACTCAGAGTAGTTTTCATGATCTTTTATAGCCTTAAGAAACCATTGATTTAAGGCAACCTTTTCATAATATCCCCCTAAAACTAGATGTGTAGCTGGTGTAAGCTCACATAATCCAACTCACTTGAATGGAGCTACTCCAATTAACACCAATTCTGGATCTGACCCATTGACTTCAGTGGAGCTGCTCCAGTTTACACCAGCCTAGAATCTGACCCTGTAAATATTTCTTTTCTAAACCTTGTCTCTCATCCTCAATCTCCAAACATGCACATATGCTTCACTGCTTATAAACTGGTATCAGCACAGCTCTACATTCTCGTGTGCTGGCCATGACCCAGGACTGCTGTTCAAACCTCTGACGGGAGGTTCTAGTCTGGGATTGAAGAGATATTGGGATGTGCTGGGACTAGTCAACCCCAGGCATTGACAAACAGCTGCATTTTCACAAAGCTGAACTCCAAACTCTCAGCTCAACCAACGGGGGCGTGGATCAGCATTCATGTTGCCTTCCCATCAGTTCCCAGCCTGGGACAGAAAGCTCATGATCCAACCAGTGGATCAAATTCAGTGACGAATCCTGGTCACATGCCACTTAAGGCACGTTGCGTATATGCTAAGAAGAAACTCAAGCAAACTCCAAGTTCTCCTTAAACCAGCTCCTTGAAAAATAAATAACTTGTAAACAACAAAGCATTAATGGAGGTTTTTTGACTGAAATGACAAATACTAACAAAACATCAGTTCTTTCTGTCAGATTCCTACATATATACTCTTTGTATCCAAACCAAGTATGGCTCACTACAATGTCATTAGAAACATTACAGTATAACCACTTTGCAGGTATCATGGATGCTTGGGACCCAAAATAATACTGGATAGATTGATCTTGCAGGAGAATGTGTAGTCCAGTGGTCAGTGTGTGTTACACATCCCCTTTCTTTGCCTGTTCCACAGAGACTGAGAGTCTGTTACAGCTCTTAAGCTGTAGACACTCCAGCTTTCTGCTCTGAAGGGCCCTGGGCGAATCTTTCCCATCTGACAAAATGGCGACCACCACATGAGCGTGAGGAAGAAGCCATCGCTATCCTCACTTTGGATAGCATCAATGACATTTGCCAATGGCTGCTTACCCCAATTCGTTCCAAATACAACAAACAGAATTAACTGTCCTGACAGGTTTCCTCTGGGAAGACCATACCCCTTCAAATACCCTCTAGTGACACGCAGGGATCCACAGCTATCCATGCTGTTGTAGGTCACTTCCAGAAAGTCTGCACCTCAGTTTGGAAAACAGAGATGGTAGATAGTCCTGGTCTCTCCGGGATGCAGTGCTTGGGGAGCACTTTGAGTCCCTTTGCTGAAAGCTTAAAAATGTGCTTGTGTGATTACTGCTGGAGATGATGGCATGGCTGCCTGTGACCTCCAGTCTTTTGGCCAGTTACTCATCCTTCCCAGATGGCTTCCAGTTAGGATGGTACTGAGCTTTCCCAAACTAGGTCCCAGTTCTGCAAAGTGGATCCACATGGCCAGCCCTTTACATTCTGTAAAAGCCCAATGATACTTACTGGGCAACATACAGGCTCAAGGCTCTGGGAGTAGGAGCAGGGCTCTTACCTATGCAGCTTTCATTTATTATAACCATCCACCTCTCTCGCTCCCTGAAACATGCCCAGGCACTTACATGGCTTAGATTCTACCATGGTGCTCCCGTAATTTTCGCTTCTCCATGCTCCACTCTCCTCCCCCAGTATTTTCCTGCTACCAAAACTTGGCAATTCTTAACACCCCCATCAGGAACAGAGCCAAGATGATCCAGAGTTATCCAGAGCAACCTCAGCTTCCCTACTCACAGCGTTCAGCTGCAAATTACAACCAAAGCTGACCCTCCTCTGACTCAAAAGCCAGAGCTCATCTGGACTGCTTTATTTCCTATTGCAATAAAAGAGAGTGTTGCAGTCAAATCCCCAGGCTCCTTCTATCCTCTTCTTTTTGCCTCTACCCTTTCCCCGCCTCCTCCCATAATCCCTACAATTAGCATTAAATACTGTAGTTTTGTCCTATTAACACAAATTGGCCTTTCCAGAGGCAGATTAAAGGGTTCCCACTGGGGACTCCTTTCCTTTACAATTTTGCTCCTGTGTTCAGTGCTGTGTGTGTCTCTCTCTAGCTCCTCCGGGAAAGGTGTGGGAGGAAAAGACAAGACAAACACTTATTGGCAACTTCTTTGAAGACCAGGAGATTGTGAATTAAACTGGTGATTCCCCTTTTCCTCCCCCTCCCCCTTCCCTGGGGAATGGGAAACGGGAATCACTTACCCAAGTCGTGTGCATGAGGTTCCACCTAAGTAATTTATGGAGCATCTTTAACCCACAGACTCCCTTTCTCTTAATTTGTTCTTTATTTATTTATCCTGAATGAGAAATAAATGCATGTAAAGTGGCAATTAGGCACTGAAGTGTGTGTGTGTGTTTGCTGTGCGCCAGGGGCGGCTCCAGGCCCCAGCACGCCAAGCGCGTGCTTGGGGTGGCAAGCTGTGGAAGGCGATCCGCCGGCACTGCGAGGGCGGCAGGCAGGCTGCCTTTGGTGGCATGCCTGCGGAGGGTCTGCCGAAGCCGTGGGCCAAGCGGACCCGCTTCAGGCAAGCTGCCGAAGGCAGCCTGCCTGCCGGGCTTGGAGGGAAAAATGCCTAGAGCTGCCCCTGCCGTGCGCTCATGCCTGCACTACCTTTTCCACATCAGAACTACTCTCAAGCTTCCAAGGAAGCAGGGGAGAACAGAGAGACCTATTATTCCTAAGGCTGCCATGACTCACTTTCAGGCTCTCCCTGGGCCTCCACTCTCCAGTGATGCTGAAGACCGACCCCTATATCTACCCAGCACCCCTCCTGGCAAGGCTTCTTCCCCCAGAGACACAGCCTGGGGTAGGGAGGAGAGGAGATCCACTCTTTTATGGCCCCTTTGTGATGCAGGGCCCTACAGCTGCTAAGAAATGGGCCCAGGGTGTCCATGTCAATGAGTTAACACCTTCTGTCCAGAGGAGGGAAGTGAGAGGTATTGTCGCTGAATCATGCACAGCTTCTTATGTGGTCACCCACAGCAAGTTGTCCAGCTAGCCACGTTACCACATTCACGT
The DNA here is from genome assembly GCF_025201925.1 of Gopherus flavomarginatus. Taxonomy (NCBI): domain Eukaryota; kingdom Metazoa; phylum Chordata; order Testudines; family Testudinidae; genus Gopherus; species Gopherus flavomarginatus. The sequence goes on from NC_066623.1 coordinate 5,978,722, forward strand.
ATCTTCTTTCTCTCTCTTCCCTGCCTTCAGCCACAGCCACAAGGAAGCAGGAGGTTTGTGGAGTGCAGTGATGCCTCAAAATGGGATGTAGGTGCCTAAATAACTTTGTGGATCCCAATCTAAGTCTCTCTGCGCCTCCATTTCCCCTTTGTTCAGTGGGGATAACAGCACTTGACTACATTACAAGCGTGTTGTGAGGATAAATACAGTAAAGGTTGTGAGGTGCTCAGACACTGTCATAATGGGGGTCATATTAAGAACCTCAGAAGATAGGTAGTGTACTGGTGAGTGTGACAGTCACACAGGTCCCCTGGAAGTCTGTCCCTAACACAGTGTTTCTCCTTTGGCATCCATCTGCCCAGAAGCTGTGCTCATCAGCACTTCAGAAGGAGCTAAGTGCATCAAAGTGAGTCAGTGAGAGTCAAGAATAGAACCTAGGAGTCCTGGGCCCCACAGCATGCCACAAATGCCATTGAATTATTTGGCCATCCAGGAACTTCATGGTTGTCGACTATACTGCATACCAAGGCCACTTAGAGCCTCACAGAGACAATTGGGATGGAACTCAGATCATCCTTCTCCAAAAGCATAGAGGCATTCCAGTTCTCCCTAAAGGAGAATCTCATTAGCTATTAGCAATATAGGGCTTAGGAAACAAAGTTGAGCAGCTCTGATTCTGTCCAGCAGAGGGACACCTACATTAGCCAGTTTGTTACAATACTCTTTATATAAGTTATGAGAATATGATGAAATAATACCTATGCTTTAATACCTATGCTATAGACACTGGCATGACAGCAAGAAGACCCAGCCAGCCAATCAAAATGTACTATGACAGCTCATCATGCTAATTAAATACCAATTGATTTTGTTGAGGTTTATCATCTATGGAAGAAGTGTGCTTACTCTACAATGAATAGGATCTTCATAATCAAGATGTATTTAGTGTACAATAAACACCCTATTAAATGCAGAGTTCTCTGAAGTTAAAACACTTAATATCTTAGCAATTATTATAAAGGGTTTGGGATAGCCAGCACTTGATGCAGTGGCATCCCTCAGCAAAGTGAAACAAATCAGCCCCAGTGGCTTTATTTTCCTCCGCAAGTACAAAGAAAGTGGTGGGGCATTGATTTCTAATATACAGCTGGGCCACGTGATCATTTTTACTGGCCCACCAGAAGGTTTAGCAGACAAAATCTAGCAGAGCTCAAATTTTACATGAAACATAGCAATACCCTGCACAGAAAGCTCACATGCTGTTAACTGGGATTTAAAAAACAATATATCATATTAGTTGGCACAGCTAGCAACACCTATAGTTAAGGGTGCCTGACATTTCCCATATAAGACCCGGTTTTCAATTGCTTGTAATTTTGCCAGCCATTTGGCCTGAAATTTTCCATGTTGATGTCTGCCTCACACTGGGGTCTTGGTTGGTTGATTTGCTGTATGTGTGTGGCAGGTTTTTTGTTTTGGTTTGTTTTTAATTTCAACCATAGTAATTCAGATTTTTAAGAAAAAAAAATCTGTTGTTTTGCCCATGTTAATAAACAAATTACTGCAACTATTTCACTGAGAAGCTTGAGTCTCTCTGTGCTTCAGAGCAAGGGCTTGAAATTTGGCAGAGGGGACACCCTGGTATCAGAGAGGTGCCTTTTGCTGTCCTTAGGGGGAAATGCCCAAAGTTAGCCATCTTAAAAGACTGAAACATCTGAGTTTGCACAGGTTCAGTAAAGACCTGTTAGAGTTTGGCAGCTAAATTCTCCAAAGATTCTGTCTACACTGAGCATGCTTCATCCCCCACAGCTCCCACATGCCGCTGGACTGTGCATGCATTATCTCCACAGGAATATGTTCTATCCTTCGACTGCAGGGGCTGAGAGGGACTTTCTCTGCAATTGTTCCTTCCAGGGGGCTGCTGTGACACAGGGCACTGGAGAGGAGAGCAGGAAGCCTGTCTCTTCTGGGTTCTCAGTGCCCCTCCTCCCCCAGTGCCTAGACAGTGAGGAAGGGAAGAGGAAGCTGCCTGACTCAAATGCAGAGAGATGAGGGACAGGGGGGTAGGAGGGTAAAGAAATACAGGACAGGAGGAAGGATTGGATAGGAGCCAGGAGGGAGGGAGGTCACGAGCAGCAGGAGTGGGAGGTAGACGGGGGACACTCGCAGGGGATAGAGCTGGAGGGAATGGGCTAGGAAGAGAAAGGGATGGGAAAGACTTGGAGGAAAACAGCGAGAGGCTGTAACCACTAGGAAACATATCCCTGCAGAACCTGGAAATGAACTTGGGGGTCCTGAGTGCCAACATTCCTCTGCTATCTAGCAAACAGCTGTGAAATCCATCAGCAAAGTGTCCCTCCTTTCCCCTCCAGTGGCAGGTCCACATAGAAGATAAAAGCTTTCTACCACTACCATTTTTTCCATTGGCTCAAGTGGTAGAGGTCTGCAATGTGCATCTAAAAGATCCCAACCCTGCTGATGACCCACAAATGGGGAAATGTCAGTCTGATAAAACTAGCCTTGGACAAATCTTTGAAGGGCCCAATCCTGAACAACCTTACTATTGTGAACCGACCCAGCCCACACACCAAGTCTCATGGGATTGTTTGTGTGAAAGAAGACTGCTGGCATGAGTAAAGCTTTGCAGGATGAGAATATTTAAATATGCAGGCCTGACTTCAGTTACACAGCAGCCCCTTTGCACCGTCCCGTAAAGGGGAAGGAACTGCGAGTGGTGTAAGGGGATGCCCCAGTGGCCTAAAGCCAATATAAGAACTATATGCCTGTCCATTCAGTGAGTATGCAAGAGAAGGGGTAATAGCCAAAGCATTGCTGCATAGTCTCCATTCTCAGTTGTCAAAATGCCTCTCAGGGACTGTTCCAGCTGAGCCTAAGTTAGAACAGCTCTGTGGCTGCTCTAAATTATGTGAGAGGCCATTCGGAGAATAGGGAAATGCAATAATGGCTTAAAATACCTTCTTCCCTCCCCAGTGCCTACAGCTTTCATAGCTGAGCCAGAAAAGGGAACCCAGCCCTGCATGCCTCAGTTTCCCCACCTGCAAAATGGGGATAATGGTATTTATTTATCAGCCTGCCAGGGGATTTGTGAGGACTAGTCAGTTAGTACTCCATCCAATGCTTGGAAGATGGAAAGCACTGTACAAGCATTGAGCCTTGCTATTCCCAAATTTGCCACTTCTAAAATAAACTAAACAAATTCCAGCCAGCGTTCTAACTCCAAACACATCTTCTCACCAGCAATGGAGTTTTCTCTCACTGCTGCCTTGGGACCAGGGGAATAATTAACAAAGAAGAGTCAGCCAGTCAGAATTAACACACCCCCTCCCCCTTTGAAAGTGCCTATTTGAAGAATGCCATTGCTAACAAAGGTAAAAGGCATTACTTGTAATTAGTGGAGAGAAGGATTTTCCACCGAGAGTTTTGCAGAAGGTGAAGTAATTAATCAAGTGGGAAGGGCTGGGGGGGAAATGACATTTCAGATTTGTGTGTGTGTGCGTGCGTGGGGGGGGGCGGATGTTGTTGTTTTTCTTAAATCTAATCTCAGTTTGTGCTTTCCCAGCCCTGAGTCCCAGGCAGTCATAAGAACCACAGCGACAGGAGCAGAATGGAGTCCCCCCCATCACAGCCCCTCATGGGTACCTCCTGGCAAAGCAGGGGTATTTCTGCCGGACTGGCAAAAGGGGCAAGACATGGGGAGCTTCAGGCTCTTGGAGGGAGCTGCTGAGCATCCATGACTCCCAGAGAAGTCTATGGGCCAGATCCTGAGCTGGTGTAAATGGAGGAAGCACCACTGAATTCAATGGGTGTTAAGCTTCCTCTCAGGATTAGGCCCTTTGAGCCAGACTCATAGCTACCCTATGACCCATTGTGCCAGCTAGTCTGAGTCAACAGAGTCCCAGGACAGGCCTAAGCTGCCCTGTCTCCTCAAGAACCTCCCCTGGCCCAGAGGCCGCAGTGCCCTTTCTCCAATAGCCCCAGCTAAGGCTGTCTGTGGGGGGCATTTGAGGACAATGCCCGTCAGAAGAGGAAAGTGGTGGACTGAGGCAGAAGAAAGGAGGGGGATCTTGTGCCCCGGCAATTCCTCATTGGATCTACGGCTGTGGGGAACGCACCCCCGGAATCAGGTGCCAATTATCCGCCTCAGCCCCTGCACTGGTTCTAATCTGCCTCTCGGAGCCCAGCTCTAGAGCCGGCAAGGGCAGGATCCAGAACAGCTGCCACCTGTGTACTTGGATTCAGAACTGTTGACATGAATTGTATCCCTGCTAGAGCCCACAGACCTGGAGAATGGCATTTCCCTCTGCTACGGTCCTGCCTAGCCCAAAAAGGAAGGGCTGAAAAGAAATTGGCTTTCTCTGCTCTGTCATTGATTAATCAAGAATAGGACTTTGGTTGCTGAGTGACATGCAATCTCTTTTAGGTTAAGATGAGACCTTCTTGGGGGGCAGATTACATTTGCCCAAGATGGGGTTTCTTGCATCTTCCACTGTAGCATCTGATACCGGCCATTGTCAAAGACAGGAAACCTGCCTAGGTGAGCCCCAGGTCTGATCCAGCCTGGCAGCTCCTATGATTGGCTGAGCGTCAGGATCAGTAAATTAAGTTAGAACAGCTTAAAGCAGTAAATTAGGTTAGAACAGTCTAAATGAGCTTAAAGACTTGTTCTACTGAGCCCTTTCGGAGAGACCTACGATGCTCTGCAACTGTTGTTATTCCAGTAAGGGAAATTATCTCTGACACTTCCAAGGCCTGGCCAGCTGAATTATCTGGGATGCTACTTGCCCCCAAGATCTGGAAACTCCCTATATGGAAGAAAAGTGAAGTACTGTGAACTGGCCAGTGCCCCCAGTAAGTCACTTAGCCCCGTTCGTGTCAATGATCAGCGCAAATCAACAAGCAGCTCCGTCATTAGCTGGCAGTGACCACAGCCTTTCGAACTGAGGCTGTTTCAAACCAGAAAAGCCCTCGGGAAGTGCACTTCCCTGAAAGTTGATGGGGGAGGGGAGAGATGAGTTTGTTTTGGACCCAGTTCTATTTTTAGCTCATTGAAAGTGATCACCATTTAGTACCCAGAACCAGGGCTAGTGCAACCATTTAGGTGACCCAGGCAGTAACCTAGGGCACCAGGATTTGGGGGGCATCATTTTCTTCAGCAGCAACCGCAGCGGCCGGATCTTCAGCCATCTCAGTCGCCACCGGCATTTAGGCGGAGGGAGGTGGGGCAGGGAAGCATGGGGAGGGCTGCCTGCAGCAAGTGAGGGGTGGGGGCGGCACTCAGGGGAACTCCCCACCCCAGCTCACCCCTGCTCCACCTCCTCCCCCAGCACGTCGTGGCTGCTTCACTTCTCCTGCCTCCCAGGCTTGCGGGGCCTGAGCTGATTGGTGCTGCAAGCCTGGGAGGCGGGAGAAGTGAAGCAGCCACGGCGTGCTCAGGGAGGAGGTGGGGCAGGGGTGAGCAGGGCGGGGGGGGTGCCTCAGGGAGGAGGGTGGGGGGTGGGGAGCTGCCACAAGGGGGGCGCCTCAGGGCAGAGGGTGCCTCAGGGCGGGAGGGCACAAGGTGGAAGTTTCACCTAGGGTGTGAAACATCCTTGCACCGACCCCGCCCAGAACCCTTTGCCAAAGGGGGGCAGGGACTTCTGGGAGATCTGTATACTGGTGCAATCCTTTGCCAGTTCTTCTCTCCTGCACCATTGGCAACTAAGAACGGGATGGGCTGTCATAACATTTCTTCCCAGATCTGGACCTTAGCGTCCAAAATATGGGTGTTAGCATGAAAACCTCCAAGCTTAGTTACCAGCTTGGACCTGGTAATTGCTGCCACCAGCCAGGAATTATACAGTGCCTAGCTCACTGTGGTCTCCCCAAAACCTTCCCTGGGGGACCCCAAGACTCCGATTCCTTGAGTCTCACAACAAAGGGGAATAAACCATTTCCCTTCCCCCCCCTCCCCTCCAGGTGTTCCCTCCCTGGGTTCCTGGAGAGATATACAGAAGCAAGCTCCGTGAATCTAAACAAAGGGATTCTACCCTCCCTGTTTCCAGTCCTGGAAACACAAGTGCCGAGAGAGCTAATCTCTCTTCCCCCTTACCCAGAGGGTATGCAAAGTCAGGCTTAGTAAATCTAACACAAAGAGATTTTCCCCCTGACTTCTTCCTCCCACCAATTCCCTGGTGAGCTGCAGACTCAATTCCCTGGAGTCCCCACTAAAGAAAAACTCCAACAGGTCTTAAAAATAAAGCTTTATATAAAAAGAATGAAAAAGTACATAAAATATAGTCTCTGTATTAAGGTGACAATATACAGGGTCAATTGCTTAAAGGAAAAAAAATGAACAAACAGCCTTATCCAAAAAGAATACAATTTAACACATTGCAGCAACTACACACATGTAAATACAAAAAAATATATAAACCTATTGTCTTACTATCCTTGTACTTACAACTTGGAAACAGAAGATTAGAAAGCCTGGAGATAGAAAAATCACTCTCAGAGCCAAGAGGGTCACCAAACCAAGAAAAATCACTCTCAGAGCCAAGAGGGTCACCGAACCAAGACAAAGAACTCACACTCAAAACTTCCCTCCACCCAGATTTGAAAAAGTCTTGTTTCCTGATTGGTCATCTGGTCAGGTGTTTCAGGTTACTGGTGTTACCCCTTTACAGGTAAAAGAACATTAACCCTTAGCTATCTGTTTATGACACGGGCGGCTTCCATATCGTGGCCGGAACAGCCAGATGGAGAGTGGGTACCCTGACCGGGCAGACCTCTGCTTCAGGACTCTTGCCATCCAGGGCAGAACCCCCCACAGCTGCCTGGAGATGGGGTTCCGTGCTGGGGAGCTCACTTTGGGAGAATCTCTCCTGAGCCCACAGGTCCAGCAGTCTTAACCCAATATCTAGGGACTGCTCTGTGCCCAGACCCCTCCAGCCAAGTGCCCCCTTCTGCCCCAGCACACCCCTACACCAGCAGTTACAATGTGGGCCCTTATGCTGCCCCCATGCTGGGGGAATCCTCCTCAGAAGCTGCTCCCTGAATGCTCCTGGAGCAGCATACAGCTGTTTCCCATCCTTGAGGTGGGACACTTAGCACAGAGCGGAAAGCAGTTCCCCAGTAAGAGACTCCATCCCAGACGTCTAGCCAAGTAAAGTAACAACCACCTCCAATAGCAATGAGCACCAGAGGCAGGTCCAAAATACAGAGAGGTCTTGTTTGTGAAAGGAAAGTGCTGTCTACATGGCTTTGGTGCATAAAAGAAGAAGCCAGGGGAACTTGCTCTGTCTTGGGAGAAATGCACCAGTTTAGGCACTCTTTTAAGGGCAGTTTATCACACACACCTGCAAGTTTGAGAGCTTCGTCAGTGGCTCTTGGAAAGATGAGTGAACTCTGGGTTTTGCCTGATGCTGCCAATCCACGAAGCGTAGGCTGGTTTTGATACTTCTTCTGAATGTTATCTCAGCGCTACAATCTCCTTATCTAGATCACCTCCATGCATTCCTGGATGTTCATTAATTTTTCTCCTCTGGAGTTCATCTGCAATCCCTCTTCAGTAAACTGCCAGTTCAATACCCTATTTTCACCCTAACACTATGAAATGGATTATTCCTCAGCAATGGGAAAGAGGGGATTTTGAGAGTCTGACTCTGTTCTCACTTATACCCTTGTATATTAGAAGTAACTTCACTGAAGTCATAGGAGTTAGATGGGGTACAAGCATTATCCCTGGTAAATTCACCCATAGCAGAGTAATGGCTTTTCTCCTACAGAATGCTTTAGTCTAGTTTCTAGGTAGTCGTATAATGCCCAGTATCAGAGGGGTAGCCGTGTTAGCCTGGATCTGTAAAAGCAGCAAAGAGTCCTGTGGCACCTTATAGACTAACAGACGTTTTGGAGCATGAGCTTTCGTGGGTGAATACCCACTTCATCAGATGCATCTCACAACAAAGGGGAATAAACCAGATGCATCTGATGAAGTGGGTATTCACCCACGAAAGCTCATGCTCCAAAACGTCTGTTAGTCTATAAGGTGCCACAGGACTCTTTGCTGCTTATATAATGCCCAGGCGCCTTTGCAGGTAAATAGTGCTCCTGCCCCAACATATCCACCTGGGGATCCCTTTGCATAGCACCTTGTGTCATAATTCACACCATGTGGGTATAAAATGCTGCCACCAGTGCACGAGAGCAGCAAATCCTGATTTGGGAGCATTTTCTTCTCACTCTGCACAGGTGCACGTGACAACTCACGATGCAGGGCAGCAGGGAATCAAGACACTACTTGGACAATTTCGTAACTAGTAGGAGAAAAACAAATTATGACTTTAGGATGGCGTACTGATAAAACTAAAGGGTATTTGCACAGCTGTGAAGGGGAGTCTACTGGGATTCAATACCTTGTCTAGATGGGGAAGTTATATCAGTATAAGATAAGGGGTGTATTTAAACTGCTATAATTTTACCAGTATAACTCCCCATGTGGAGCCTCTTATTCTGGAACAAGAGAGCCTTTTTCCATTTTAGTTTGTGTCATTTTGGAAGAGGTTTAAGCTAAACAAACAAACAAAACCAGCCACTCTTATTCTGTCCCCACCTGGGGAGTTATCTAATTATACTGCATAACAGGTAAAACTTTCCCATGTGGACAAGCCCTGCCTCCCTTAGACTTCAGACAAAGGCATTGGTGCTCTAAGTACTGTCCAGCCAGAACTCCCCCCAGCTTGGTCATGATTTTCCTTGGGGATTTGTTTTCAAAGATAGGGAGGTGGGGGCTTTTTTGTTGATTTGTTTATTTTGTGTTTCTCTAAGTGAAAATAAGCCTTAACCCATTTCATGTTGCATTAAAAGTTAAGAGGCTTAGGGCTGTATTATCACTTCATTGTGTAGGCAGCAATGTGTATGGATAATCTGCAGGCATCGAGATAAGAGCTTTAGCATCTATTACATACAGGCAAATATCCAAAGGCCAAGGGGAGCTTCCTTTGGATCCCATTCTAAACAGACCCCACTGGCTTTTACTCCCTCCCAACAGCTTCCTGGCTTAAGTAATCAAGCAGCAAATGCAAAGAGGGGCCATGATTGGTCACAGCGTGGACATTTAATGAAAGGATTGAATGTGATTTCTCCATATCTTAGCCAAGCTGTATTCCAGTCCCCAGGATCCCAAATCTTCCCCGGAACCTAACAAAAGCCTTTGGCCCACACACAGCTGAAATAAATCCCTTTGCCTAACTCAGTCTGCTCAGTAATTCATTGTTTCCTTGGTTGGGGAAAACTATGTAGAAGAAAAATATTAGCACCACGCAGACAAGAATAGGCTGCATTTTCTTTTCTGCCTAAGGGAAATGCCCTACAATGCTCCACTTTTTACCCAGAGAAGTTATGTTTGTGCTTGGAAAATCATAGCTTGTCTATTTCCACCAGCTCGTTGTATTGTGAATACACAGCACAAATACTCTTTTTTCATCCCATTTTCTACCCTTCCTTTCCACTAAAAGTGGGCCACTGATGCTGATTAGGAATTCTCACGGGCTTTGCAACCTCAGTGCTTCATGAGGAGTAGAGCAGGAACAGGCCGCTACAAAACAGTCCTGCAAACTTGTATCCAACAACCCTTATTGCGGCCTTGGCCTTACAAAAACTGTAGATGTGGAAGCCTGCCTGAGTCTGGATTCATTAGAACCAGTCATCGTTGAGTAAGGAGGTATTATTGCTTCTGGGAGGAAGAGTGACCTTGTGGCTAAGATACAGGACAAAGTCTGAGACTCGGAAGATCTGGCTTCCTTTTCCTTTGTCCACATTTCCTCATCTAGCAGGGAGGATTAGGAGGGTTCATCATTGGGGTGGCATGAGATTCCACTCATTAATACAAGTGAGGCACTCACTACAGTGATGACGAGCCTTTCCAATACTTTTGTCCACACAGAAGTGGGTACGCTTTTGGTTTAAGAGGTACGTCCTGTCATTTCAGGCTGTAATAGGAGCAAGTGGGCAAAGACATCCCCACCCAGGAACTGCCCATACTGAATCAGAAATTCACACCCCTGATAGTGCAGTTATGCTGACCTTCCGTAGGTCAATGGAAGAATTCTTCTGTCGACCTAGCTACCACCACTCAGCGAAGCGGCTTACCTACATCAATGGAAAAAACCCTTCTGTTGATGTAGGAAGCATCTATGTTATGGCACCACAGTGGCGTAGCTGTGCCATTGTAGCATTCATAGTGTGCACAGAGCCTGAGATCCTGTGTCCAGCGGACGCATCAGATAGTCACAAGAAGGTGTTAAAAAAAACATAATGAACAATTTTACAACATCTCCAAGAGAGAAAGTTTGTCCCATCCCCAGGCACACAGTAGTTGGTTTATAGCAAGAAAGAAGAGGGCTTATTTCTTTTATAGAATTTAACTCATTAAAGTGTAGCTATAATTGAGAGAAGGGATGCTGTGGAGGCTAGTCTGGAATTTGGAAGACCCAAGTACAGTCCCTACTGTGCCACCAGCTTCCTGTATGTCTTTGAACAAGACACCTAGAGCCAGATGTTTTGAAGAATTTAAGCTATCTACAATATCTCTAATAGAATTAGTCTCCTAGAAACTTCAGAAAGCCCCACTAGGCTCTTTCCTGCATCATTAGGTCTCCATGCCTCAGTTTCCCCATCTGTAAAATGGAGATAACACTGCCCTACTTCACGGGGGCATTAGGGTAATGAGAGAGGTAATACAAGTACTTTACACAGATAACAGTCACCTACAGATTGCAGCACTGCTCCCACAACACCCACTCGGTACTAGTGATATAACACAGAACACATTCACTAAATCCTTCTACTACAGAGGTCACCACAAACATAAATTCAGTCTTAACTGCACCAACACAACCCCGAGGTAGCTCATCTGGAAAAACGCAGCCCCTTTCACTAAAGTAATGTGTCAGTTTATAACACGAGTAGTGTTCTTGTTGTACCAGGAGGAAATGGGCATGAATGTGATTTCAAAGCCATGCATGGCCTGTTAGGGAGGGCAGAACCAAATAGCTCTTAAGATTCAGGAAGGATCTTTGAGTGGACAGTGGTGCAGGCCAACTTTGTTTGCTAAAATGAGGGTGTTCCTAAAGGGCAGGCTTTTCTTCAAGTGTCCGAGAAGAAGATATTTCCATTGCCAAAAGCCGCTACAAGCTTCACTTTGCTCCTTTCACATCTGATGATAAATTGATGCTAGTTTATCCTGTGAGAGAATTGGGGCCTGTGAGATCAGATATTGCTCCATAAGAGAACATTCAATGCAAGGGAGGTCACTGCAATGCTGAGGTCTCCCAACTCACCTTAATAGTCTGCTTTTTGCAGTCAAATTTCCTCAACAAAGAGTTTCCTGTTAGGTGTTCTGCATGCAAATTAGCCTTAAGCCTGAAGTGACTGGTGTGTGCTTTCTTCTCTCATTTAATAAGCTCTGTGCTATATTTTTACAATACAGGCTGCTGCGGAGGGACCGTGGTAAGGCACGTGGGGAAGAATGGTCCTTATTTGGATGGCTCCAGCCATTCCTTTCCCTCTGCCCCTGCAGAAGACCTAGTCACCCCAGTGATGTTTAAATAAATAGGCAAGGTCTTTCCTTCACCAGTCACAGACACCACAAAAGAGCTAGATTTTCTATAACCTCTCAGAGAGCTGTGGGAATAACTCACGTTTTGGTTCACTAGCCATGATAGCAGGCCAAATTCTGATATCAATACACCAGAAAAGATCTGGATTAAGCCCACTGGATACTATCTGTCTAGGGTTTAAATTGGGGGGGAGGAAAAAAAACGGATGTTAGTCCTTCAAGCTCCACCCACAAAATCATTTCTGGCCGTGTGAGTCACCAAAATGAGAGGCCACTCGCTATGAATTGTGTAGATTTTCAAGAAATGATGATGCAGCTCCCCTGGGCTCCTTGAGCTTCCCGACCTCTCAGCGGGACTTGGATATACCCTTAGGCTCTGCCAGGCTCATTGGGCTCAGTTCCTTGTTAGTTAGGGGGACTAACTGGTGGTACCTCCAAAATGTCATCTATTTGTGGCACCAAAGTGAGACCTCACTCATTATAACTTGTGCAGATATGTGAGCCTCCTTGCTCACATAAAGAATTAAGTAGATAACAATGTGGACACTTAAATCATCATCTGTATTAACGCCTTGCTGAGATAGGGCTGTTCACTGCTGTCATAAACAGATAGCTAAGGGTTAATGTCTCTTTCACCTGAAGCACCTGACCAGAGGACCAATCAGGAAACCGGATTTTTTCAACTTTGGGTGGAGGGATTTGAGTGTCTTTGTCTTTGTTTTCTGCCTGCCTGCTTTCTCTGAGCTTTGGAGAAGTAGTTCTATTTTCTAGTCTTCTGTTTCCAAGTGTAAGGACAAAGAGATCAGATAGTAAGTTATATGGTTTCTTTTCTTTGGTATTTGCATGAATATAAGTGCTGGAGTGCTTTGATTTGTATTCTTTTTGAATAAGGCTGTTTATTCAATATTCTTTTAAGCAATTGACCCTGTGTTGTATTATCTCAATACAGAGAGAACATTTGTACTTATTTTTCTTTCTTTTTATATAAAGCTTTCTTTTAAGACCTGTTGGAGTTTTTCTTTACTGCAGGGAAATTGAGTCTGTACTCACCAGGGAATTGGTGGGAGGAAGAAATCAGGGGAGATCTGTGTGTGTTGAAGTGGCTAGCCTGATTTTGCATTCCCTCTGGGTGAAGAGGAAAGTACTTGTTGTTTCCAGGATTGGGAACAGAGAGGGAGATTCACTCTGTTTGGATTCACAGAGCTTGTGTCTGTGTATCTCTCCAGGAGCACCTGGAGGGGGGAAGGGAAAAAGGATTATTTCCCTTTGTTGTGAGACTCAAGGGATTTGGGTCTTGGGGTCCCCAGGGAAGGTTTTTCAGGGGGACCAGAGTGCCCCAAAACACTCTAATTTTTTGGGTGGTGGCAGCAGGTACCAGGTCCAAGCTGGTAACTAAGCTTGGAGGTTTTCATGCTAACCCCCATATTTTGGACGCTAAGGTCCAAATCTGGGACTAAGGTTATTACATGGTGTGCAGCTGGTGGGACTAGAATCCAGAAGCCAGTAGGAATATTATATTTTTCTTTTCTCTGCTAAGGGCTTTTTAGCAGAGAGAAGCAGTTGGTTTTAAAAGGGAACCAGAGAGAATTTTTTTTTCTGCTCTCTCTCGCAGTTTGTGGCTTGCATGTTAAGGGTCTTTTGTCATGCAATAGCCCTCCCATTAGGGGGCAAGTACCAGCACTTATAGGCATGCAAATAAAGTGGTTTTTCTGGTTTCCCTTCATTGAACATTAGCTAGAGAGAGAAAAGGAAAAAAGCACTGTTGCTAGGCAGACTTCAGGAGGCAACAGAGAACCTGCAGTTCAGAAGATAAACACCGGAGGGCACCCCAACACAAGAAAACAGGAATCATGACTTCTAAGGCAAAAATTGAGGCCCAAGAGCAAGTCAGAGAAGCTGAACACAGGCGACAACTGGAAATAAAACAAACAGAGATGGAAATAAGAGAAAGAGAAAGAGAGGCGGCCCACCGCCGAGAAATGGAAAAACAACAAAAAGAAAATGAAGAGAAGGAAAAACAGAGAAAACATGAACTGGAGTTGGCAAAAGCTGGGCTGCATGTGCCAGCCAACCCTAACAACCCAGCGCCAAATATTGCTCCACAGCACAGGAAATTTCCCACCTACAAGGCAGGTGATGACACCGAGGCCTTCTTGGAAAATTTTGAAAGAGCCTGTCTTGGGTACAGCATTCCCGAAGACCAGTACATGGTAGAATTGAGGTCACAGCTCAGTGGACCTTTAGCAGAGGTGGCAGCTGAAATGCCTAAGCACCAAATGAATGACTATAAACTTTTTCTAACCAAGGCCAGATACAGGATGGGGATAACCCCAGATCATGCCCGTCGGCGTTTCAGAAACCAAAAGTGGAAACCAGAGGAGTCATTTCCCAAACACGCCTACTACATTGCAAAAAACTATGAGGCCTGGCTAACAGGAAACAACATTCAAACCTTGGAAGAACTGAACCTCCTCATACAAATGGAGCAGTTCTTGGATGGTGTTCCTGAAGACATCACGCGGTACATACAAGATGGAAACCCCAAGAATATCGCTGAGGCGGGGGAGATTGGAGCCAAATGGATGGAACTGGCAGAAAGCAAGAAAGCTACTGTCAAGGGGAACGATTACCCCAGGGGGCACACAGACCATAAACCCTACAACCGAGGACAGCCAAAGACCCCACATACCACCCAAGTAAAGCCACAGATACCCTACCCTTCAACCTCACCAGTCTCCAGTAACTCACCTCGGCCCAGTGACCCATCAGATGGAAGATGCTTTAAGTGTAATGAACTGGGACATATCAAGGCCAACTGTCCCAAGAACACCATGCGAGTGCAATTCATTACACCACCATCACACCAAAGATCCCCAGGCCCGGATGCCTCTCAAATACCCTTGGAGCGAAGGGAAAATTTGAGAGTGGGCGGAAAGAAGGTTACTGCGTGGAGAGACACGGGGGCACAAGTGTCAGCTATCCACCAATCCTTCGTTGACCCCAAATTCATCAACCCAAAGGCCAAAGTTACAATTTACCCCTTCATGTCACAAGCTGTAGACTTGCCTACAGCTCAACTGCCTGTCCAGTACAAAGGCTGGTCAGGAATGTGGACTTTTGCAGTCTATGACAATTATCCTATCCCCATGCTACTGGGGGAAGACTTGGCCAACCAGGTGAGGCGGGCCAAGAGAGTGGGAATGGTTACACGTAGCCAAACCAGGCAAGCAACCAGGCAAGCAACCAGGCAAGCTTCCAGACCCATTCCTGTTCCTGAACCGTCCACAGAGGCCCCGTCTGTGTTACCAGAGACCCAGACAGAGGTAGTGGACCCGGATTCCATGCCTACCACTGAAACAGCCACAGCATCTCCAGTCCCAGGCCCGGAACTGGAACAGCAACCAGCACCAGCAAGTGAAACCCCCTCTTCAAACTCAACGCCAGTGGGCGCCAGCGAGCCACAACTGGCAGAAGCAACAGACAGCCATACCCAAAAGGCTCAGCCAGAGCCTGAAATACCCTCAGGTGCACCAGCAGAGAGCGGTTCACCAGCAACGAAAACAACCCCATCACCTACATCGCTTCCAGAGGGACCAAGCCCAAGTCCACAGTCTGAGGAAGAACTGGTGACCCCAGCCTCAAGGGAACAGTTCCAGACTGAGCAGGAAGCAGATGACAGCCTTCAGAAAGCTTGGGCGGCGGCACGGAGCACCCCACCGCCTCTCAGCTCTTCTAATCGATCCCGGTTTGTTATAGACCAAGGACTTTTGTACAAGGAAATTCTTTCTGGTGGACACCGGGAAGAATGGCAGCCGCAAAAACAGTTGGTGGTTCCAACTAAGTACCGGGGGAAGCTCTTAAGCTTAGCCCATGATCATCCCAGTGGCCATGCTGGGGTGAACAGAACCAAGGACCGGTTGGGGAAGTCCTTCCACTGGGAGGGGATGGGCAAGGACGTTGCCAAGTATGTCCGGTCTTGTGAGGTATGCCAAAGAGTGGGAAAGCCTCAAGACCAGGTCAAGGCCCCTCTCCAGCCACTCCCCATAATTGAGGTCCCATTTCAGCGAGTAGCTGTGGATATTCTGGGCCCTTTCCCAAAAAAGACGCCCAGAGGAAAGCAGTACGTACTGACTTTAGTGGACTTTGCTACCCGATGGCCAGAAGCAGTCGCTCTAGGCAACACCAGGGCTAACACTGTGTGCCTGGCCCTAACAGACATCTTTGCCAGGGTAGGTTGGCCCTCTGACATCCTTACAGATTCAGGGTCTAATTTCCTGGCAGGGACCATGGAAAAACTGTGGGAAACTCATGGGGTGAATCACTTGGTTGCCACCCCGTACCACCATCAAACCAATGGCCTGGTGGAAAGGTTCAATGGAACTTTGGGGGCCATGATACGAAAATTCATCAACGAATTCTCCAATAATTGGGACCTAGTGTTGCAGCAGTTGCTGTTTGCCTACAGGGCTGTACCACATCCCAGTTTAGGGTTTTCACCATTTGAACTTGTGTATGGTCACGAGGTTAAGGGGCCATTACAGTTGGTGAAGCAGCAATGGGAGGGGTTTACGCCTTCTCCAGGAACTAACATTCTGGACTTTGTAAGCAACCTACAAAGCACCCTCCGACACTCTTTAGCCCTTGCTAAAGAGAACCTAAAGGATGCTCAAGAAGAGCAAAAGGCCTGGTATGACAGACATGCCAGAGATCGGTCCTTCAAGGTAGGAGACCAGGTTATGGTCTTGAAGGCGCAACAGGCCCATAAGATGGAAGCATCATGGGAAGGGCCCTTCACGGTCCAAGAGCGCCTGGGAGCTGTAAACTACCTCATAGCATTTCCCAATTCCTCACTAAAGCCTAAAGTGTACCATGTTAATTCTCTCAAGCCTTTCTATTCCAGAGACTTACAGGTTTGTCAGTTTACAGTCCAGGGAGATGATGCTGAGTGGCCTGACGGTGTCTACTACGACGGGAAAAAAGACGGTGGCGTGGAAGAGGTCAACCTCTCAACCACCCTGGAACGTCTGCAGCGGCAACAAATCAAGGAGCTGTGCACTAGCTTCGCCCCACTGTTCTCAGCCACCCCAGGACGGACTGAACGGGCATACCACTCCATTGATACAGGTAATGCTCACCCAATCAGAACCCCACCCTACCGAGTGTCTCCTCATGCCCAAGCCGCTATAGAACGGGAGATCCAGAACATGCTACAGATGGGTATAATCCGCTCATCTACCAGTGCATGGGCATCTCCAGTGGTTCTGGTACCCAAACCAGATGGGGAAATACGCTTTTGCGTGGACTACCGTAAGCTAAATGCTGTAACTCGTCCGGACAACTATCCAATGCCACGTACCGATGAGCTATTGGAGAAGTTGGGACGTGCCCAGTTCATCTCTACAATAGACTTAACCAAGGGGTACTGGCAAGTACCGCTAGATGAACCTGCCAAGGAGAGGTCAGCATTCGTCACCCATGCGGGGGTGTATGAATTCAATGTCCTTCCTTTCGGCCTTCGAAATGCACCCGCAACCTTCCAGAGGCTGGTAGATGGTCTACTAGCTGGACTGGGAGAATTTGCAGTTGCCTACCTCGATGATGTGGCCATTTTTTCAGACTCCTGGCCCGAACACCTACTACACCTGGAAAAGGTCTTTGAGCGCATCAGGCAGGCAGGACTAACTGTTAAGGCCAAAAAGTGTCAAATAGGCCAAAACAGAGTGACTTACCTGGGGCACCAGGTGGGTCGAGGAACCATAAACCCCCTACAGGCCAAGGTGGATGCTATCCAAAAGTGGCCTGTCCCACGGTCCAAGAAGCAGGTCCAATCCTTCTTAGGCTTGGCCGGATACTACAGGCGATTTGTACCCCACTACAGCCAAATCGCTGCCCCACTGACCGACCTGACCAAAAAGACCCAGCCAAATGCAGTTAAGTGGACTGATGAGTGTCAAAAGGCCTTTACCCAACTTAAGGCAACGCTCATGTCGGACCCTGTGCTCAGGGCCCCGGACTTTGACAAGCCATTCCTAGTAACCACAGATGCATCTGAGCGTGGTATAGGAGCAGTGCTCATGCAGGAAGCAACAGATCACAACTTCCATCCTGTCGTGTTTCTCAGTAAGAAACTGTCTGAGAGGGAAAGTCACTGGTCAGTCAGTGAAAAGGAATGCTATGCCATTGTGTACGCCCTGGAAAAGCTACGCCCATATGTTTGGGGACGGCGGTTCCAACTACAAACTGACCATGCTGCACTAAAGTGGCTTCATACTGCCAAGGGGAACAACAAGAAACTTCTTCGTTGGAGTTTAGCTCTCCAAGATTTTGATTTTGAAATTCAACACATCACAGGAGCTTCTAATAAAGTTGCTGATGCACTCTCCCGTGAGAGTTTCCCAGAATTCAGTAGTTAAAAAGTGTTCTTAAAATGTAAAAGTCTGTTAGTTATATACTTAGGAGTATATGTAAAGGTGTATGTGTTGTATTAATCTGTTTATTTTCAAGTTCTAGAAGGAAATCGCCGCCAGTGAGCTTCCCCACTGTCTGCAATTTGGGGGGCGTGTCATAAACAGATAGCTAAGGGTTAATGTCTCTTTCACATGAAGCACCTGACCAGAGGACCAATCAGGAAACCGGATTTTTTCAACTTTGGGTGGAGGGATTTGAGTGTCTTTGTCTTTGTTTTCTGCCTGCCTGCTTTCTCTGAGCTTTGGAGAAGTAGTTCTATTTTCTAGTCTTCTGTTTCCAAGTGTAAGGACAAAGAGATCAGATAGTAAGTTATATGGTTTCTTTTCTTTGGTATTTGCATGAATATAAGTGCTGGAGTGCTTTGATTTGTATTCTTTTTGAATAAGGCTGTTTATTCAATATTCTTTTAAGCAATTGACCCTGTGTTGTATTATCTCAATACAGAGAGAACATTTGTACTTATTTTTCTTTCTTTTTATATAAAGCTTTCTTTTAAGACCTGTTGGAGTTTTTCTTTACTGCAGGGAAATTGAGTCTGTACTCACCAGGGAATTGGTGGGAGGAAGAAATCAGGGGAGATCTGTGTGTGTTGAAGTGGCTAGCCTGATTTTGCATTCCCTCTGGGTGAAGAGGAAAGTACTTGTTGTTTCCAGGATTGGGAACAGAGAGGGAGATTCACTCTGTTTGGATTCACAGAGCTTGTGTCTGTGTATCTCTCCAGGAGCACCTGGAGGGGGGAAGGGAAAAAGGATTATTTCCCTTTGTTGTGAGACTCAAGGGATTTGGGTCTTGGGGTCCCCAGGGAAGGTTTTTCAGGGGGACCAGAGTGCCCCAAAACACTCTAATTTTTTGGGTGGTGGCAGCAGGTACCAGGTCCAAGCTGGTAACTAAGCTTGGAGGTTTTCATGCTAACCCCCATATTTTGGACGCTAAGGTCCAAATCTGGGACTAAGGTTATTACAACTGCTCTCTGAGCAATCATTTCAGGCTATCTGCAGACTTAAACGTCTCTGCATCAGCGACATTTTCCAGAGACTTTTCCATAATCTTAATGGCTAAAGACTTAATATCTAGATATCTCAACAAAAGCTGAAATTCTGGAGAACAAGACAGCAATTTGAAGGCCATGTCAATTCACCCTACTTCTACATACTGGCTGAATTCAAGCCTTGGTCAATTTTAGGCCATTCTAAAGCACTTGTCAGTCTGCTATCTATGGATCTTGTCTCTTCTGAAGTCTACTTCTCTACTCCTGGTGCTGCGTGACTACAAATCCCTAGCATAGATGCACTGGGCTAGTGCGGCTTGCCTTCATTTGAAATCAGTGTGCAAAGTATCTCAGTGTAGCCATAGGTGCCAATACCTTGGTATAAACAAGAAGTGAATTGGGCTTGGCACTTCCACCAGTGTAGCACTCCATTCCCCCTTGCTGGGATTATTGTTATTGATGCAGGCTATTACCATGACACTAATTTAACCATAACGTCATTTATTAAATCAAAGGCCAAAGGATACTTACACAATTGCTCTGACAATGCCTAAAAAGCCTAAATAATAAGCAATTTACTACAGCCAAAAAGTAACAAAACATTAAAAAGCATTTGATCAAGATAATTACAATGGGCTACACCCATATTGGTTGGCTTCCAAGTGGTCAGGCAACTGTTGCAATAACCCTTAAGACTTTACTTTTTCATACCCTTTTACCAATCAATTGAGGTCATTGCCAATTACCAGCCCTAAACTAAGGCCAGAAAAAGCAGGTTTTGATCTAGCCAATTATTAACTGCACCTGTTATCCAATTAACCATGTTTTGTTTCTATTACTTTTGCTCACTCCTTAAATAAGATACTGCTGGAATTTCAAAGGCTTGCCACAAGTTTAACACAACCCTTCTTTCTCATGATCTTATCCTTTTTGGTCACGTGTGTTGGGCCTATTGCTCATGCTAATGTCCCAACTCAATTTAATACCATAGTTCTCCCAAATCTAATGTGGGCCTATGTTCCTATGCCCCTTTAGTGTTGCGCTAGCAGCAGTTGGTAGAGCAAGTCAGGCTTTTTATTATCATCATCATTTTGGTCTTAAATGATTTTTTGTTAAAAATGCCATTTTTGTCAAAATCAACATATTTTAAAATGTGTTGGTTTTGACAAATTTTAGTCTAGAAGAAAATCAAATGAGGCATTTTTATAATGTCAAAACATCTCACTTTGATGTTCTCAGAATGGAACTTTTTGGTTTTTCTTTTTAAAATATACAAATACCATTTTTGAAAAGCTTAACAGGTCAAAATCTGACAGAAATGTTTTATCAAAATGGAAAGTTTTGATTGTCCCAAGGTGGATTTTTTTTTCAGAATTTCGTTTCACAGGCGCTCTGTTTCACAGCCAAAATGTTTTGCTTTTGTTCCATTTCAGAGCAGAAAAATGTTTGAAATCACAGCATTCCCCGTGACACAGAAAATCCAGTTCCTGCCCAGCTCTAGTATTTTGTGTAAGTCCTAGACAAATGACGGTGTTTGAACCTACCATCCTGGTCCAGATGCAAGAGTGCTACGAACTAAACTAACTGGGTAAGATAGATAGATACAGATAGATAAATATACATGTGGTATTGGATGTAAAGAAGTTTTATTTGGCCAAGACCCTGGAAATAAACAGTAATTCTAGGATCCTGCAGATTGTTGAGTAATTACACTTGCAGGTTTGAAAGTAATTAACTTGTGACCTGCACCTCTGGTTTCTAACAGAAATAATGTTGTACTTTCTCTATAGTTACATGGTCTGTGGCGTGGGTTTTTTGCTAGTTATCCTTCCATCACTACATACATTATAACAGTGACAAGTACATAATCAATGGGACTATTAACAGCATAAGCCAAGAGGCATGACATGAAATACGGTTTATGGAAAAAATATTAATAAATCAACACTGCAGGGAAAGAATTAGCATCCATCCCCTTGTTTCTTTGGGGATTAGTGCACTGACCTGATTCTATGTATTCAGTGCAGCAAGAACCCAAACAGAAATCTGCATTGAACCATTCACCTTGCCTTCAGCAAAACAGATATTCAGTCCTGAACTTCGCCAGCACACCAGGTTTCACATCGTGTGTGAAAGGGTTAACTACTAAGGGATTATTGCCACTGCATTCAATGGGGCTGTGTACCTGTCTAACAGAAATCTATATAGCCCCCTATTCTATTTGTCAAGAAATATAATGCCCAGGTATGAGATGTATATGGGACCTATAAAACTGCTTCATTATCATACAGAAATATAGGAGAGAAAAACAAAATCCAAAGGATATTTAGATATTAATATGTTCAAATATAAAGGATATAAAATTATATATAGTTTCTTACAAAACTTGGAGAGAGAGATATGCATTGCAGATGTAACATTTTATAATTAATAAAGCTACAATGAGTAAATGAGAAAAAAACTATGAGAAATGTATTTTTTTAAAGGCTATACCTTTTTATGGCTAAAGCTGTTAGAAGAAAGCCTCAAGTTGTTTTGCTTCGGGGTGAAGATACTCTTCCAAATTCCCATGTACCCTCTGGAGCACATAGTATTCCCCACTTCACACCCAGGTCCTCCAGACCCCACTTTGAAGCCCCATCTTTCTATCTGGTGGTAGGGAAAGCATCTGGGAATCAGAGCCCACCTATGCTAACCCTTAATCACACTGAGGCCAGACTGTAATGCCTAGATTCACACTGAGTGCCACCTTTCTCCACAAAAGTGATCCCACCAGCCTCAATGGGACTTTCTGTGGCATGAGGTACTGATCGGTGTGAGTGAAGGGATCACAGCTTGGCCAGAAAAGAAATCTTGTGTGTGATTGGGCCAGAGAACAGAAGCCTAGGACTGTAAGATGAAGGCATGGTCTTACACAGAGGTGTCATTTGCTATGGAGCAATGGGGGCAGTTGCCCCTATTTTACCCCTCCTCAACTTTTCATAGGCCTACCAGCTCCACTTCCCCTCCCCCAACTTCACAGGATATAATCACGCATAACGTTCTTTATGTTGACACAACTTTTGCCCTGCCCCCACCCAAAAGCTGATTTTTTTTTCTGAAATGATGCTCCTAAGAGTTAGGGCTTGTCGACATTTGAAAAGCCACCAGAATAGCTATTCCAGTAATTTTGACATATGCCCCTGCTATTAGCCACATGTTGAATTATTCCAGAATAGCTATTATGGTAAATTTCTAAGTGTTGATAAGCTCTCAGGTTTCCATATGACAGTGCCGTTATCTGCTATGCTATACCCCTTAGCCACTGTCTACGTCAAAATTCCATTCCTGTTGGTGACCTCTGAATCCTACTTAAGGTAATGTATCTACTGGCTGGTTCTGTTTAACTCTGGACTGGCTACAGAAGCAGCACATTTCAAAGATTTCACTAAGGGCTCCATTTTTCAGCACCTTTTTAGAATATGGGCAGTCACAACCTTTATATTGGTGCAGTGGATTGTTTTTCATTTGCATGGCTTTAACTACAAATTTCTTTATCAAAGGTTTACTGAAGACAGCATTATGGAGACATTTACTGGAGTTACTTTATCAGCATATATAGGGAAATCCCAGTATTGAGCAACTGAGTTTCAATGAATTCAACTACGTGAAATTCATGACTGCTTCACATGGCAATAGTTTATTACAGAAAGAGATTAATTAGATAGAAATTTACTTTACAGAATCCATTGGAAGGTTCCCAACTTAACTTCACTTAAAAGCTTTATTTAGTCTATATATTATCTAAGAGAGAATTGCTGTGCTAGCAATTTGAATCTCTACCTTGGGAAACAAAATCAGAGTTCTTCAAGCACTACTTCCTCATTAGCTGTTCTCTAAACAACAAAACAACAATAATGGATTTAGTATTCCCGGGACATTGAATATGCTTTGCTGCTACCACCACCCACTTGTCCTTTTAAAATCCTATCAATCATTTTTTTGGGGAGGGGGGTGTTCTCTGTGTGTACAGGTTTTATTTTAAACTCAGGAGGATTGTTTCCTTTTTTACATTAATATAATTTTAGGATTTTAATTTGTGGGGGTGGAATCTAGAAGTGACCCTATCGAGTATAAAATCTGGATGAAAAATACATTAAAAATGGAATTAAGCTACAGTTGTGATTGAAGGCTTGAGGAAATTACATGGGGTGATCTTGCATTTAGCCAGTGAGTGTCACTGGGGGTCTTGAGGCTTCCCAGATTATGAGGAGAATTTGGGAACCAACTATAAAAAAATGAATTTATGAATTCCAGGAACTTGGGAAACTAATTTTACTCACAGAAGCTAGAGGGGATATGTCTGTGTTTTTTAGAATAACAGAGAATGAGAAGGAAATGTGCGGAGGTAAAGAAAATGTGGAAGGGAATTAAGGTACTCCAAGGCTCTCTGTGCGAGTAGAAAGATGAAGAAGCAAAAAGGATGTGACTCTGTGGAAAAAGGACCAAACATTGAAAGGACTTTAACTGGAATTTCAGGATGCGGATTCACACATGAGATTTATGCTGGTTCTCCATGCAGAGGTGAAGTTCACTCAGAGGGGACAGGATATTCATGGGATAACCTACTAGCCCTGGATCCA
Organism: Gopherus flavomarginatus; assembly: GCF_025201925.1. Taxonomy (NCBI): domain Eukaryota; kingdom Metazoa; phylum Chordata; order Testudines; family Testudinidae; genus Gopherus; species Gopherus flavomarginatus. Next base: position 6,002,414 of record NC_066623.1, read on the forward strand.
GAAGCAAATAGTGAAAGAACTGGCAAAATATTTAAGAGGGGGGGGACATCTGGTAAAGTACAATGGCCTGCTCAGTAAGAGAGGACTAACTCTGACCCTGCAACTTAAAGCACAAAAGGTGGACGGCTGGGCCAACAGAAAATGGAAATTTGAGAGAAGACCAGGATAGTTTTAAAAGAAATTTTTGCACAGTATTTTCCCTGTTTGTGGACAAATTTGAAAGCTGGCCAGAATGTTTTGGATTTTAACATTTCTAAATTTAGAGGTGAGGGGAAGTCAGGGGATGGAGGAGAATATCATTGCAATTTTCATGATTTTTTTTAAACCTTCTTGATGAAAGTTTAAGTATTTACAGCATGGAGGTCTGTATTTGTCTATTGTTTGCAGCATGTGATGCTGGTGAAAGGTTGTACCCACAAAAGCAAGAAAATCTGCAATTAAACCAGGTTTGAGAGAACAACAGTAGGAAAACAGGCAAAAAGAACAAAGAGTTCAGTAGACACCAGGCTACAAAACTAAGATTAGGTTGGAATTATAAATACACTCTGGGCTGACTCCGCTCTCACTCCCACCAGCACAAATCCGGAGTAATCACTGAACTCAACAGAGTTACACTGGTAGAAGCAGAATCAAGATCAGGCCCCATGTCCCTCTCTAAAATTGTAACATTGGTTTCTTTTACTGCCAACTCTTACTCACGAATTTGAGATGCTATTTCATGACATCCTGAGCAATCTAACCCCATAGTCAGAAGAACTATTGTGATGAAATTCAATAGTTCAAAGTGCACGATCATGCACTTAGCATCGAATCATAAGAATTCTTGGTACCAGCTGGGGGCTCATCAGCTGGAACTGACAGAGGAGAAAGACCTGGGCGTGTTGTTTGATCACAGGACAACTGTGAGCCACCAATGGAATGTGGTGGGAAAAAAGGGGAAATGCGCAATCGTAAAATCAGACTGACCAAATCTCTTAGTATGTCGAGGGAGACTCTCGTTGGCAACCAAAAAACTCCAGACTCCTGATTTAATAATGTCATCTCCTGCATAGACACTATATTACCCAGAATATGTGCCCGCCATACATGGACATCAACCTTTTTCTGAGTCAGTGAGTGAGACTGATTCCCAGGTATGGCCGATGCACAAGATTCTGGGTAATGTAGCTGACCTTGGCTTTGCTTCCGTTTCCACCAATGGGAATGCAGGAGGGGTGGGGTCAGTGACCTGTGGCAGGGCATGGGGGGGAGAGATTTGAAGTGCGAGGCTGTAGTGTGGGCACCGAGCCCTGGCAGGTACTGCAGGAGGAGCAGGGGGCTGGTTGTTGGTCAATATGTCAGGAAAGGGGTCATGCTCCATTCTCCCCTAGGCCTGAGCAGCAACAGGGAGGGGTCAGATGCAGGGGTTAGCAGCTGCTCTTTTCTTGGAAATGTCAGGATCCATCACTCCTTACACTTGTTTGGAAGGATTGAAAAAAAAAACACACACACACAAGCATGGCAGGGTTATTGGCTATGAAGACAATCATAGCCAAAAGCTTAATGTGACTCATTCTGATCCTCCTTTAATTACCCCAAACGGGAGCTGTTCTGGACCAGACTGCCAAGCAGGTGGCTGACTATTACTCAACAATAAGTTTGAAGTTTTGTTTTCCTTAAAAAAAAAAGTTGCAACCCAGCTTGTTCCTAAAAAGCCAGGGCATGAGATTTTCAGAAGCAATATGTTTATACATAACCTGCTCTCTGATTGCCTGCTACACATAGAGGTGAAGGGAAGGAGATTTCAGCAATGGAGTAAGTGGGTACCACTCTGACTGGAGCCAATAGGAGCTTTCTTCATTTACAACAGAGATGAATTTAATTTAACCTAATTAGCCCATTCTCTTAGCTATCTAGAATGCTACACAGCAAGCAACTGTCCCTGCTGCTCCTCCAGCCAATGCAATGATTATGTCTACACCAGTCCTTGGATGTGACACCAATAAAGTCATTGCAACAGAATACTAGTCACACGATCAATGATATTTACTTTAAATGTGAATGCCTCAGCCTTCCTGCAGTGCCAGGAGACCCTTATCCAGTGACCATGATCTCTTCCCTTGATGTTATTTCAAACAGGATTCATTTCTGCTCATTCAGCTGGAGAATGAACAGGTCTCCCAGGCCAGGAGAGGCTTTGCAAGAGGATCCTGCCTAGCTGGACTCACCAAACTACTGTGCCTTTTGAAACATAAAGCTCAGGGCCGTAGTGTAGGTGGGGACAGGGAAGGACAGAGCAAATAAAATAATTTTAAAACACTTCATGCTCCTAAAAAATCATGTGACAAGCATCCCCTTAATCACTTCCTCATATGCTTGTTACCCCAAGTCCCCATCAGCTATTGTTATTTAAGCTCTGTTCTGAGCAGATAGCAGGAACTGAATCCAGAGTCTCTATTGCATCTCAATGCAGGTGCAAAGCTGGTACATTATCTCCACCACAGGAGCTCTTGAGATGATGTTACTAACCTAAGGGGCAGAAGATCAGTATTCAAGTCCTGTCTATGCCACAGACTCCTTGTGTGAGGCTGGGAAAATCACTGAATTGACCTGTGCCTCATTTCCCCATGTGAATAATAATCCTTCCTTTGCCACTCTGGTGTAGTTAGATTGCAAGCTCTGAGAGGTAGGGACTGTCCTGCTATGGGTTTGCACACCATCTAGCATAATACAGCCCCGCTCTCGGTTGGGACGTCTAAGTGCTACTGTGTATTATAGACATGGCTGGCAGCATTATTGCCCATTATTAAGGACACCTGACATCTCACATTATAAGAATCTGTTTTCAGTTGCTCATAACTTTGCCAAACTTAAACCACTGGGGCTGAAATTTTCCATGCCAGGTGTTTGCCTCGGGCCGAATATATATATATTTATATATAAGCCAAAATCGTTCAGCCATTTCCAAGAACAAAGCTATGGAAAAATACGTTGTTTTGCCCATATCAGTCTATTCTGATGACCTTTTCTTTGAACCTTATGGTGAACCTTCTCTACATACCTTCCAACTACTGCAACAACTGCAGCAGGGATCCTACAGATAACAGTCTACTTCACCAGGCAACCCTGAATTGTCCCCAGAGCAAGTCCATCCTATGCACTGAATGAGAGACCTGTGGAAAAAATAGTATGTGATCCTGTAATTAAAGACCGTGATACTGCACATGCATAAGAGGGCTGAATTAAGGTTGCACAGACAACCTTAATTCTGGCATTTCCTAATGTGAATGTTTGATTTTACTTGACTTCTAACATAGTTTTTTGCTGTAATACGTAATAATGCTTCTAATAAAGCATCAGCCCTCTCAATGCTCCTGCTGCAATGATACAGATCCACACTGTCCCTTACCCATTTGTTCATTCATTCTTTAAGTTGTTTAGGGCACAATTAAGCCCCAAACCAGTACTTCTAGCGATTATAGAAATACTGTAGTAATGAAGCCTGTATTTTGGTTTGTGGGTAGATTCCTTTTTAAAGTTACATGGCGTAATTAAAATGTCTATGCTGAGAGCAACTCTTTGCAATGCCTGCAGGCTGCTGGATTTGCTGAATGAGAAGAGATGAATAAAATGTCCTATTCCTATGTTCTTGACTTTGCCATAGGGAAAGCATATTGCCTGGTGGAGGAAATGAGGCATTGCTAAAATGAAATAGCATATTTAGTGGGAACTTCAACCCAAGTCCCTAGTCAGTGGTTCTAAACTGTGGTCGGTGGCTCTCCCATACAATCCAGCCCTTTCAGTGGCACTATGAAAACCACATACTTGGGGATTGGGAGAGAAGGGGAGCATGTGAGATGATCTCTCTCACACCATTGTCTGCAGAAAGAAAAGGTAGGAGCCGCCCCAGGAATTAGGCAAAAGCCACCACAATCCTCTGCTTATTACAGCAATCATTAGCAGAGCAGTGAAGTGTGATGTCAGAGTATTATGACATCAGGTGGGGAATAAGCAGTGGCTATGACAAATACAGACATTTTCTGCAATATCTTTGACAAATCTGATTGAATTGAATTCAAGTAGCTTTGGAGTCCATTATATTAAAAATGCAGCGATTATGCATTACTACAGACTTGCCTTTAACTTGGGAGACATGACCAATGTAAACCCTGGGACACTTTATGAGCTTCAAGGCACTATTTGAAATGATGTGCCTGACAAGAAGGAACTTATGGGACAAACAAAGTTAGGTGGGTTTCCCAGGAAATCTCTAGGGCGAGGTGTATGCAAATATACCCTCGATGGTTATGCAAGAACTCGACCTTCTGAAGCATCACCCTGAAGGGGGGGTCCTTTGTCTGCTGATCACCTGTTACATGAAGATAAGAAAATGTGTAAAAGGAGCCACTCACAGATCCCTGGGTGTTCTTGTTCTGAGTCAAGACAGTTAAGAACATGCAACCACAGAAAAAACAGTTGGTGGGTTTGAAGTATTGGAACCAGATCACCTTTGGAGCTGGGGTGATCTCTGGTCAGCTTATTAGCATAAGTTTAGGTTCCTGAATTGTTTTTAATACATTTTCACTGTAATGCTTTCACCTTAAGAATAAATGTGCTTGCTTAGGAAAAGCTGTGTGGTACCTTATAACTGGAGGCAATTACACTGCTCAGGGCCTCCGCAGCCTGATTCATCAGTCAGACTTTCTGGGGGACTCACAATGCAGGCAGGGAACTACACAGTCTGGAAAACCCCAGTCAGCAGAGAAAGAGACAGGTGTCTCCACCCAAGAGAGGTGATGGCTGGGGAGCCAGAAGCCTGACAGTGGGTGCCCTGGCTGGACCCTGGAGAGGGAATACAGTTGCTGTTGCCTTGAACTCTGACACTGCTGCCTATTTAAAAAGCAAAAGATCAGTTGTCCAAATTGAATTGTAACAGGAAAGTGAAGAGTAATGCAGCTAAATATCAGATATGCTGGATATCCTTCATCATGACTAAGTAATGAGCAATCACTGGTGTCAGGAAAGTTTGCATTGTCATCATTAGTAATGGAACAGGAGAATAAACAAATTCAGAAGTGCTGGCAGAGAGGGGAAAGCCACAAGATTGCTGAAGTATCTGAGGCTAACTTAACACATGGCCCAGTCTCACAGAACACACTTCACAGGATCCCTCCTTAGCAACCCAATGACCTCAAGGCCATTGACATAATCAATGGCACTGCAGAGAATTTGGCTCAATGTGTCATTGACCAGTTGTTCATATACCAGTGACATCTTGTTGTTGGTTATGGTGTTTAAAACGTATACGGGCTCCTCAACGGTAGGCTCTAGCTATTGCCTGATGGACTACTGCTTTCAACTGATCAACCGCTTCTGTTCTACTGTGGATCTTACACCATGCCCATCACTGCAATATCTGAGCCCCATCCACAGACAGACACTACATTTGGTCCGTTCTTCCCAAGGAATGAAGTAAATGATACAAAGACCCAGGATCTTCCTCCCAGTATATGTCACTCACGTATACAAGTCCCATTCACCTTGAGTGGTAGTTAGCAAAAACAACAGAAAATCTGCACACAGGTAATTCCACTTGCAAGAACGTCAAGCTGGCATTCTAGTGGGTCCAACACCTGTTGCCAAAAATCTCTCTCCAGCCTACTGGCTTGAAAATTCCCCACACCAGTGCCACATCCTCCTGCCCTGCACCACATGGCCCCTTCTGTTATCAAGACTGACCACAATTTAGTTCAGTGCTTGTCTGGGATTTGCCATCCAAACAAGAGAGTCACCTTGCTCTCCCAGGTCCCATTAACAATTACGCTGTGTCTGAGTTCAATAGGTTCTTCTGGGAGGTTCTTTTGTCATGACTTTCTGAATTTAATCCTTTCCAAGGACATTCCCCTCCCAAGTACTCATACCTCAGTGATTCAGTAACATGCATTTCAGTACCACCATAGCCATGACAGGAGCACTGAAGGAAGTGGATGGGAAATGGGCTTCCTCCAGCCCCTGTGGAGAAGCTAAATACAATTGAATACGTTGTTGATTGGGTGGGTGGTTTCATCAAAAACTGCCAAAAGACAAAACAAAATATGATTTTTCTGACCAAAAATCCCCATTTTTCTAGGAAAGCAGGCACATTCTGCTAAACACTCTTGTCAACAACTCATTTTTTTTTATCAAAAACTATTTTGATGGAAAATTTCTGACCAGTTCCATTTATACCTCCGTTTCATGGGCCAAATCAACAAACAGCAGAAGGCTATGCTATGTACACATTTTGGCTTTATTACTGCATGTTCTATTACTTCGTCTCTTTGGGAAAGACATAGGGACTGACCCAAAGCTCACTAAAATCAAAGGAAAGACTCACACTGATCTAGGTACTTACATGGCCTTCATCATTGTCGTATCTAAGCATCTCAGAACCATTCATGAGACAGAGCTTTCTTAGGGGCTGACCCAAGACTGTGGAAGGAACTTCCCAAGAATTAAGGACCATGACAAACCTCGTAACCTTCTACTCTAAGTGCAACGCATCAGGGACACCTTCTCTAACAGAAACAGAGTAGCAACATGTGTATTTACTTTTCTCATTAGTTATTGAGACAGGTGGGTGAGGCTCAAAACCTTGTCCCCTTCCACCAATAGAAGCTGGTCGAATAGAAGACATTACCTTACCTACCTTGTGTCTCTCATACTCTGAGACCAACACAGTGACAACAACACTACAATTCATTAATGGTTGTGAGATGCGCATATATGACAATGATGAGGGAGATATAGATATAAAGGGCTGTCAAGCAATCAAAAAACAATTTATCACCATGAGATTTAAAAAATTAAGCGTAATTAATTGTGTTGTTAAACAATAATAGAATAGCATTTAAGTATTTTTGTTGTTTTCTGCATTTTCAAATATATTTATTTCAATTACAACACAGAATACGAAGTGTACAGTGCTCACTTTATATTTATTTTTTATTAAAAATATTTGCACTGTAAAAAACAACAAATGATTAGGTGAATTGAAAAATACGAAGTATTGTAGTGCAATATTTTTATCATCAAAATTGAACTTATAAATATAGAATTATGTACAAAAAATAACTATATTCAAAAATAAAAGAAAGAAAACTTTAGCACCTACAAGTCCACTCAGTCTTACTTCTTGTTCAGCCAAACGCTCAGACAAGTTTGTTTACATTTGCAGGAGATAATGCTGCTCACCTCTTGTTTACAATGTCACCTGCAAGTGAGAACAGGCATTTGCATGGCACTGTTGTAGCCAGCGCCACAAGATATTTATGTGCCAGATGTACTAAAGATTCATATGTCCTTTCATGCTTCAACCACCATTCCAGGGGACATGCGTCCACGCTGATGATGGGTTCTGCTCGATAACAATCCAAAGCAGCGTGGACTGACGCATGTTCATTTTTATCGCCTGCGTCACATGCTACCAGCAGAAGGGTGATTTTCTTTTTTGATGGTTTGGGTTCTGTAGTTTGCACATTTGAGTGTTGCTCTTTTAAGACTTCTGGAAGCATGCTCCACACCTCGTCCCTCTCATATTTTGGATGGCACTTCAGATTCTTAAACTTTGGGTCAAATGCTTTACCTATCCTTAGAAATCTCATATTGGTACCTTCTTTGTGTTTTGTCAAATCTGCCGTGAAAATGTTCTTAAAATGAACATGTGCTGGGTCATCATCCGAGACTGCTATAACATGAAATATATGGCAGAATGCAGGTAAAACAGAGTAGGAGACATATATTTCTCCCCCAAGGAGTTCAGTCACAAATTTAATTAACACATTTTTTTTAATGAGCATCGTCAGCATAGAAGCATGTCCTCTGCAATGGTGGCCAAAGCATGAAGGGGCATAGGAATGTTTAGCATATCTGGCATGTAAATACCTTGAAACACCAGGTATAAAAGTGCCATGCAAACACCTGTTCTCACTTTCTGGTGATGTAAATAAGAAGCGGGCAACATTATCTCCCGTAAATGTAAACAAACTTGTTTGTCTGAGCAATTGGCTGAACAAAAGGAGGACTGAGTGGACTTGTAGACTCTAAAGTTTTACATTGTTCTGTTTTTTTAGTGCAGTTATATAACAAAAATATTCTACATTTGTAAATTGCACACTTTCACGATAAAGAGATTGCACTACTGTACTCGTTTGAGGTGAATTGAAAAATACTATTTTATCTTTTTGCAGTTCAAATATTTGTAATCAAAAATAATATAAAGTGAGCACTGTACACTTTGTATTCTCTGTTGTAATAGAAATCAATATATTTGAAAATGTAGAAAAACATTCAAAATATTTAATACATTTCAAAGGGTATTCTATAGTTTAACCATGCAATTAATAGCAATTATTTTTTTTAATCATGATTAATTTTTTGAGTTAATCGCTTGGGTTAACTGTGATAATTGACAGCCTTAATATATATATTTGACAAAACACACACACACACACACACACACGTATATATGATTTCAAAGATCCAATACAAATCCATTCCAAACACTTCTCTACATGGAGAGAGGAAGAGAGAATAAACACGTGACAGCTGTTACTCATAGTTTAATGCACTACTGGAAGGTACTACACCAGTGATAGCAATATAAGAATATTTACAGAAGAGATTTTGTCCTTACAATAGCTCAGTGAGATACACAAGTATTATCCCTGTGTTGCAGATGCAGAATGGAAGCAGAAGATTGATTAGGTGACATGCCCAAGGTCACATCGGACTGAGTCAGTATTTGAACCCAGCTCTCTTGAGTCACAATCCAGTGCCCTATCAGCAGGCTCTCTTTCCTAGCACTATCCCAATGGGCTCTGCATCAGGCCCTTAATTCAGCATGATTGAGGCAGTTAATGTGGGCTCAAGCATGGGTGTTTTCAGGAGGGAGGGAACACTCAGGAAAAGTATACATTTTTGCCCCGGCCAGGCCACCAAATACCAACTCCTCCATGAGCTAGTAGGTGGCTCACCAAAGTAACAAACACCTTCTGAAAACCAAGGAAACCATCCTAACATTGGGAGAAAGCCAGGAGTGATCTCAGAAGCAGAGGTGCCCTCAGGCTAACCTTCATATACTCTCACACTAATCAAAATGCTTCGTAACAACCAGGTTGGTCACACCAACCCTTAACTGACACTCCCAATATCCATCTCTCTTTATAAAGAATCACTGAAGCCTGTCAAATCATTATCTAGCTACCTAGCACTCCCTTTCTCCCCCCTCTGAATGTCATCATGAGAGGTGGCTTCACACTGTAATTGTGTGTCACAGAGGAGACTTAGTACTATATAATCATTTACCGCTGTCCTCCTCTCCTCTCCCTTTCTTCTTCCTTCTTCATCCTCTCACTTTGTCTCTATTCCCTCATTATAACCACTTGCCTTTTTCACTGTTCTCCTGTTTACCCGCACTCCCAATCCCACTCACTGCTCCTATAGAATCATAGAAATGTCAGGCTGGAAGGAACTTTGAGAGCTCATCAAGTCCAGCCCCCTGCACTGAGATAGGACCAAGTAAACTTAAACCATCCCTGACAGGTGTTTGTCCAACCTGTTCTCAAAAACCTCCAGTGAGGGGGATTCCACAACCTCCCTAGGAAGCCTGTTACAGTGCCAGTTAGTTTTCCCTAATATCTAACCTACATCTTCCTTCCTGGACATTAAGCCCATTCCCTCTTGTCCTGCCTGCAGTGGGCCTGGAGAACAACTGATCACCATCCTCTTTGTAATAGCCATTAACATATTTGAAGACTATTACTGGGTCCCCCTTCAGTCTTCTTTTCTCAAGACTAAACATGCCAGATTTTTTTAATCTGTCCTCATATGTCAGGCTTCCTAAAGCCTGTGTTGTTTTGTTGCACTCCTCTTCTCAGCTCTGTCTTTTTCTCCAAAGCACTTTTTACCTCACTGTTATTCTGTAGGAAGGGAGGGTTCCTGGCTGAGCAGGGAACTGAGAACCAGCTCAACCAGGGGCTTCTAGGTTTTATTCCTGGCTCTTTCCCTGATGCATTCTGTGGTCTTGGACATATCACTTTACCTTCCATTTTGCTCATCAGTAATATGGGGATAATAGTACTTAGCTCAGAGGAGTTGGTAAAGCTCTTTGAAATCCTTCCATGAAAGTTCCAGGATAAGTGTAAAGTGTTATTAAATAGCAATCCCTTCATCCACAATCATTTTTAGTTTTATTCCCAAAGAGTGAAAACTTCACCCCTACAAAGAGCCAAAGGACAAAGCATAGATAGTACTTATGTCTCAGATGGGCCAAAGTGATGCTAGAGGTCTTGTATTTCCTCTATGCATGGGGGGTGAATTTTACACATCATCATTTTTTATACCTCCACAAAGTTAAGAAATCTGCCCTATATGTTGTTTCTCTTGTCTTTGATGTAAATTTTTCACTTTTAACATGTTTAAAAACAAACATATGGAAGAAGTACTTCACACAATGCACAGTCAACCTGTGGAACTCCTTGCCAGGGGATGTTGTGAAGGCCAAAAGTATAACTGGGTTCAAAAAAAGAATCAGATAAGTTTATGGAGAATAGATCCATCAAGTGCTACTAGCCAAAATGGTTAGGGAGGTAACCCCATGCTCTGGGTGTCCCTAAACCTTCAGCTTCCAGAAATTGGGACTGAAAGACAGCGATGAATCACTTGAACTTGCCCTGTTCTGTTCATTCCCTCTGAAGCATCTGGCACTGGCAACTGTCAGAAGACAGAATACTGGGCTAGATGAACCATTGACCTGGCCCAATATGGCTGTTTTTATGTTCTTGTGTATATTTCTTGCCCTCTGCAACATCCCTGGGTTTTCATGCGTGTGTCATCAATGACAGAATTTTTTAAAATATCTTTCAAAAGCATTTTGAGCAACTGAATCTACCCAGAAAACTAGGACAATTGAACCGCTCCAAATGGTGAAGTGATCACACAGACATGGGATATAATTCGAAACACATTTTGAAGAGTAACAAAGGACAAACCTGGGGAAAGGAGCCCTGACAGCAAAGGTTACTTACTCTAACATTAGAAGAACTGGCTTGCAGTCAGGATTAGATTTTCTCCCAACCATGTTTCCTTACATAATACTGAAGAAGGTTTCCAGTCTCACTGCCCTGGCCTTCAGGGAGAGCAAAACAAAACCAAAACACAGTGTCCAAAAACCATTTGGATAATTGCATTATGGGCACTTGCCTTTTCCCCTGGAGCTATTTTCAGAATCACTGGGGATGCAACTGGGTTAAAGCACAGGACTGGAAGTCATGAGACCTGGGGTCAGATTCACCCATGCTTCCACTAGATCATACTGGAGAAAACTCTGGCAGAGGGCCCTGAAATGGAGAGCCTTTGAGCGGAGAGTGGAGGATGGAGAAGGTTGCACTGATATAAGGATGCAGAAATCTCCCTTGCACCAAGTACACTTAAGGAAGATAAAACATGGGTGGCTGTGGCTAGTTAAGGGGCAAGCAAGAAAAACACTGATCCATGGCAACCCCTCAACAACCTTCACCAGCAGGGCTCCTAAGGAGTCTAAACTAAAGCCATCCTCCCTACTCACCCACCCAACGTGGAACACCTGAGGGAGGACAGTGGAGTTACCTGCCACCAGCACTCTGTTGGGGTGAATGCCCTCCCTTTCTGGGTTGCCGAGGGCCTTATTAATGAACAGGGTTGTCATTTACACCACTCTGAGACAGCACTACTGAATTTGTCCCCCTGAGTCTACTCCCAGCTCTAGCACTGATTTGCTGCTTGAACTTGATCTTTAATTTTAAATCACAATTGGATTTTTTCTTCTAAAAGTTCGAAGGGGAATTAATTCTGTGAAGTGCTAGGACCTGCATTATATAGGAGGTCAGACTAGATGAGCATAGATTATGAGGCCAGAAGGGACCTCTGTGAATCAATGGATATTGAGAGAAATCCCAAGAGATACTCAGTCCTACTGGGGAATCAGATCTCTGCTAGAGTCAGTGGGGTTTGTTGGTCCTTGGAGCTGGCCCATCAATCAAAAATCACTGTGTCCTTCTCTACTATTGTCGTTCCTTTGCAGTCACCAAAAGCCAGCATAAATATGATTTAACTGTTAACTGGTGATCTATTTAACATTCACTGCTTGGTGCTCCAGCCTAGTGCCTTCAGATTACTCTGGGATATAAGAGGAAAGTTTGCTTCATGACACTGGCTAACCCATCCCAGAAGGATAATAGGGGTAAATGTATATTCATGAGTCAGCAAGCAGATTGCATGATGCCCTTGCACATTGTTACACCCCCAGGAGTCACTGCCAGTTCAAATCAGAGCAGGTTATTAATCAAGGCCAGCTACTGAAACCCAATAGCTAGAGTAAATCTGACTAACCTACTTCCCCCAGCAGCTGCTGGAATCCCTACCAGATTTTACTATTTTTGAATGACACGAGCAAGGGGATATTTTGCACCTGGGCTTGTCTAAATAAGGACATTACTTTTTAGAAAACAAGGACTGAAAAGCCTGCGGTGGAGGTTGTTTTAGAAATGACGCCTCCTAAGAGATAGCCCCATAAAGGCATCTTCCCCACTGAGAGAGAGGCTTGATTCTTTCATAGACTGGAAAGAAGGAGCAATGGAATAAACAGAATCTTTCTCCCTCATTTTCTGTGGGAAGTAGCGGGGCATAGCCACTCCAGAGGGAGGATATACCGCTATAAGAAACCTGACCAAGTGGTCAGAAATCGGATGCAAGTCTCTGTCTTTGCCGCTGTATGTAGCAGAGGAGGGGGAAACAAGGCACAACCTGGGGACAAATCTTGTTACACTTAGATAGCAGCTAACAGGTTTCATTCATTTTTTTTCTATTAACTCTATCGAGTTGTAAATTTCACTCAGAGAATCAAGCAGAACCAACCCTCCAGCTCTGCTGGTCTCCGTGCGGGCTACAAAGTAAAAAAACAAACAAACAAACAAAAAGCCCACCTCCCGCCATCCTCCTGGAGAACTCAGCTGCACTGCCCAGCGCGGAGGCGGATTTCGAGCAACCGTGCTCTGATTTGAAACTGACGAGGGCTCCTTACCTGGCTGGCTGGGGGGCTCCTTAGCTCTGATGTTTGCCAAACCTCTGTTAAAAATGCGAAAGCGGAGGGGGTGGGAAAGGCGCCTCCTTTTCAAAAAGCTCCCAAGCCCAGGTGTGTTACACATGAGGAGGATTTCAGAGACTTCTTAAAAAGCCAGTGCCTGGGGGTAAAAAAAAAATCGTCCAGCGCTTTAAAGGTTAACATCCTCTGCTGAACAACATGCGTTTTATCCAACCACCTCCCGGAGTAGCTTTCTCAGCACACTGACCAATGAAAGCAGCCAGAGGGAAGGGCTTAGGGTGCTGGGTAGGTTGGGTCCCCCCTCCTCTGTCTCACCCCCTCCTCCCCCCATTTTTTGTTTGTTTTGTTTAGTAAATTAATGCAGCAAGAAAGTCCCAAAATCTGGCGAGCTCTATCCGGCTGAGATGGGGCAAGGAGGATAATGCAATGGATTAAGAGGCCACTGAGGTACTTTTCTTTCTTTCTGATGACCAGGGGAGTCCCAGACCCATGAAACTTGCCCTCGGCTTCCTCTCCACTTGAGCCCCAAGCAATGGGACACCTTCCCTGCAGCAATAACAACTTACTCCGGGGGGGAATATCCCAGAAGGCAGGAATCAACAGCAGCCAAACGGTCGAGCAGGAGAGCAAGATTTCCGGGACAATACCGCACAAGCCCAGCACTGACAAATTCTCTTGGATTTAACTGGAGAAGACACCCCAGCTAGAGGAGGAAATTAAAAGCGTTGGGCTGGTGGGGTGTTTTTTGGGGGGCGTGGGTTTTTTTGGTTTGTTTGTTTGGTTTTGGTTTTTTCCCCTATCCACCCTCCCCCATGGCAAATATACTCTGGTTGCATCTCGCCTGTTCCAGCAACTCGATGCCAGGACTGGGATCCCACTGAAGGGAAAGGAGATTTCTGTGCAGGGATCTGCTCGTCCAACCAAACCACACTGCAGTGTCGGGGGGTGGAAAAAAATCCGCGGTGGAGTTTAAACACCAAGTCTCTCTCCAAGGTGCTGACGCGGGGGTCTCTGTCCAGGGTCCTGAATTCACAGCCTCCTGCTCCCCCCCGGCCCCCGCAACTCTCTCCTAGGAGGATTGTCTGAACATGACCACGTAGGAAGTTCCAGCACTTTATTCCGCCTGGTTTGGGGGGGCTGGTTTTTATTACCGCCGTCGTTGTTTTTTTAAGTGGAAATTTAATCATTGGTTTATTTCTTTTTTTAAACTCGTGGACTACAAATCACCAGATCCCAAACAATGTTTAACGTCAATGCACTTGGAGTCTACGTTTGGGAAACTCTAATATTCTTCAGGTAGGCTGTTTCCTACTGCTCACTGGGCTAGGATGTGTGCGTCGGAGTTTGCATGGATGGATGTGCTGATGTTTCCTTGGGGTTAGTACCTGGGCTTGATATTCTCCAGCCATCAATTGCTCCCCTCCCCCTTTTCCTTTCCGATTATCCCCTGGGTCTGACTATTTAACATTCCAAGGCTAGAGACTTTCGGTACCTTTCTGAGTTACTCCGTTTAATTAGCACTGCGTTCTCTCTCTCTCTAACCGCAGTGCTGAAAACACCAGGTCCTCACACCGGTAGGAAAGTGACAACTAGTGGTGGCTGAGAATATTGCATTTGAACTTGCACCACTAAATCGTTTATTTTCTTCTTAAAATTGCAGGCTTCAGGGGGATCTGTTTCCATGTTCAATTATCATGATACCTTTAAAAATAAGGGACTTGCTGATTATGGAATACTCAACCTCCTGTTTTTCAGCCTGTAATGTATGCATCACCTGGACACACAGGAGTAAAATCATTTCTTTTCCTAAACTTTCTACAAACCACATTAAAAAAAAATCCTAAAATTAGAAAGAAAAATAAACAGATGATGAATAAGGTCATTTTGCAACATGATGCACTTTAAATCTTGATTTTGATCAGTTCTATTTTGAAACTATATCTTGTTTAAAGAATAAGATAGGTGAAAAGGAGCACTAACTCTCTGAAGGGACTCTGTATCATCTCTCTTATGAATGCTTTTATTAAACACATCAAGAGAAATATTGGCACATAACAGCACTGCTGTACATGAATGAATAATGCAATCATCTGTGATGATAACGATAGATGTCACATACATGCATTTGGAAAATCATTCTTCTTTTATGACCTGCAGAGCTCATCCATCTTACACTTCATTGAAATTGCATGGCTCTCATGTGGCAATCTCTGTGTGTTTTAAACATATTAATGCCCAGTATTGTATTTTAATAAGGGACAGCGAATAGTATTCTCTACAGGTATAATTTATATTGCCAGGGTCATTGTTAATTATGTTTTTTTTTTTCACAATAGTAGTGGGACAAGTATTATCTACCAGATTTTGCTAACCGGCTTTTCCTTACAAATGCCAAGGTCTTCCCAAACATAAAACCTGAAACCTTTTCCAATTCCTCTGCAATCAGAATTAAAAAGAAGGAACCCCTGATAAGAAACCACAGTTCACATGCTAATACTTTGTAGAAAATGCACAGCAATTTTGCAGCATAAGAGCAGAGTGCTTCATAATGGGCTATTTAGAACGTAGGTCAAGAAAGTAGGACTTTGGAAACAACTTCTCAGGGACTCTAAAACAACCCAACCTTCAGTTCTTTAAAATGTGTCTCTTCAACTCCCATGTGGCGGCACTGGAAACCATGGTGGAGGTGGGCAAATAGGTAACATTTGTAAGCAAATTAAATCCTTCATTTGGCCAGCAGTAGGCAACAGTGAACCAGAAAGATGAAAGAGAAGATTACTTAAAACATAAACACATCTTCCCACTTTGCCCTAAACTTTCTGGAATGGTGGCTACCCTTTTCTAGAAAAACAACAACAACAAAACACAACCACCTAGATGGCAAGAACAGAAAAAAATACCTAAACCAAAGTTTGATGTGGTCCTAATATCATAGACAATGACAGCTTCTCCTCTAAACAGACTGAGGTTCAGAAGAGTCATATTTGTGTATACTCATTTTTCCTCTTGCCTATCTTGGTCTAAAACAAATTCTGCGCACTCTATGTTTGATTTATATCACGCAGCGTGTGTGAGGGAGAAGGAATTTATATTCAGAGGTACTGAACATCTGCAGATCCTGTTGCCTACGACTGGACTTCTGGGTATGCAGTACCTTTGAAAACCAGGCTCCTGTGTTAATATATATTAATATATAATGCTGTGTATTACATACATAATTGTGCCTGTGTCGCTCATACAAAAAGGGTAGTTTAGTTTTAGTGTGTAATATAAAATATTTTAAAATATTCCTGACAATTATCCTTAACAACAGAAGTTATTTGAATTGAACTAAACTATCACCTGCAATTATTTTCCAAATAAGAAGCAAATCAACAATCCCTGTACAGAGTCAGTTCTCCATCTTTTTCCCCCCACTTTACTTATTACAGTCTAAAATCCACCAGCCCGTCAAGTCAGGAATAGTTTGTCTATATTAGCTTTAATAAGATAACTTAAGATTAATAGAGTTAATAAGATAACTTCCATTAACCACCATTTACAAAGTTAATATGCCAACTACCCACGCAGAAGTCATGCATAGTGTAATCCAAGAAAACCAATCTGGTAATCCAAGAATCCAAAACAGAAGAATGCATTACATTAAATTATATAGTGTGCCCACTTTATTATCAGTCTGTCAAAAATATTGTGGAAAGAGGATCTGTGATGTGTCAGCATGACAACTGTAAAATAATAATAAAGAAAAAACCAATAAAGACAGATGGGGGGCGGAAATCAACACAGCAGATACAGAAAATAAAATTAGGTCTGCTGTTTAGCCATAAGGCCTCTGCCAGCCTTACAAAAAAAAAAATCCTGTGGGGAAAAATAACATCTGGTGTCTGATTGCAAACATTAAGATATTGCCAATATAATATTTGTTTCAGTTACAGTTGGGGTGTTTTAGTAAGATTTGCCATAAGCAGCTTGATCCGAAGTGCTTTTTTTTAATGGAAGAAGGTGTTTTATTTTTCTACCTGCCTTCAGAGAGTGCAGTCACTTTACTGTGACTAAGACAATTATGGAGTCTCTAGGGAAGACCAAATGGAGCAGTGTTTATATCAGACAAATTGTTGGGTTTGTTTTCTAATATTTCTCTAAACTGAACTCCGTAAGGGGGAATAATATTTCTTGAGTTGATAATGGATAGGGCCGCATTTTCAAATACACCCTTTTAATTGGTGAATACCTTTATGCAGACATATTAAAATAATGTGTCTAGGAGTCAAACTGTCCAATTTGCGTGCACAAATCCTGCAAATTCCATCATGCAAAACACAAATTAGAGGCTATATTTTCAAATTTGACCTGTAATGATCTTGCCTGTATTTCCTGCCTATTGTACCACTGCACTAAACCTAGTGATGCAGAAAGATCACTCTAGATGTCAAGAGAGAGTGTACATGCACCTAGGCTATACTGGGATGGGATAGAAAATAAGGGGAACCTGGAATATATTTTTACTGAGATGGACATTGCTTTGAAATGATCCACTAAAATAATATGGGCCCATTTCTTATCTCACTTATACTGCTGAAAATCAAGAGTAGTTCCAGTGAAGTCAACAGAATTATACCAGTATATACAAAATCAGATTCAGGCCCTGCCTGAACAGAGAGTTCTTTGCGCTCACAGGAATGATACTAGATTACTGTTGAGAGTCATCTGCATGCTGAAAGTTGCTGCCCATGTGAAAAACCTGTTGGACTGCTTTAACCAATATTTTCATACCTGCACCTCCTACTCGTCTCAAAAATTCCTTTAAATAATGTATTTGTAAACAATGAGAAGTTCCCATATGGAATATGAAATCCCCGTTAACCTTGCAGAGACCAAGGCACCCACAAATTTTCTTCCATCTCTGGCTCTATGGACTTTAACAAGCAATATGCACTTGGAGCCACTCACTTCTGTTTCATGAAAATACAGCGGAGGGGGTTATACGTCCACACTTCCACCATACCTCTGCAATGCTGAATAGCATTGCAGTGAAATCTGGGAGCAGGGCACTAAACGAGGCTTCTAGAGTCACAGGCTGAACAGATGAGCTGCTGTTTCCTTAAGGTAAGGAGCAATTTCCACACACTAAAGAAAACAACATACTGAGAATTTTGCATCAAGACCTGTTGTGCCTGTGTTCTGAGATTATTCATTTTGTCACTGAAGAAGAATATTTAGCAAAGCCTTAAAATAACTGGTTGTAAAGAGGCTCTTTAACTTACTTAGTCTAGGATCTATAATAGCTCCATTAAAGACCATTAAAAGGGTTGCATCTTCAGAGCTTACAAATGTGATGAGGTGGACAGCTCTTCCAAAAGAAACCTTTGCAAATCATTCCACTAGAACAGACCGATTTGGAAGCACCCCTGCTAGAAGCGTGAGGCACTTTTGTATGTTGTCTGATAGAGATTTTTTAAATTATATTTGTAATATTCATTTTGATGGGGGAAAGAAAAGGTCATTTTTAAAAATACACCGGACGCTTCATAATATGTAACAGGCTGCATCCTGATGCCTCTCAGCTAATCACCACCATCAATTCCTTAGGATGGTAACTGTGTGGGTTATTGGGTCTCTCCTTGATTAGCCGTGAAATCCAAAGGAAACCTCGTGATAAAGCAAACAAAAATCAAAGGATCGATAGGTGTCCAAATAGAAACCATGTTTTCTTAAGAGTCTAAATGGAGGAGAGGGAAAATGTAACTGTGCCAGTTGAAAAGAATGCTGCAGAAAAGCCAGTTTCTCCCTCCCCTCACCCCCTCAAAAGCCTTGTTTCTACAGCATGGTCACAGTCCACTGTTGAGTTACTAAAGGCCAGTTTTTGCCAAGCATATTCTCCTCATTCTGAAAGTTCAGCTGGCATCACTAAGTTCAGATGCCTCAGCGCTCACTGAGGGTCCAGATGGCAGAATCTGACCATTACATATGATGAGCATGTAAGATCTTTTGTGGTCCCAGGGATTAGCTGAAAACAAGACCTTCTTCAAGGTCATCTGAGTAAGTGTCCAGAATGTTCCCAATTCCACCCCTCGGGGGAAAAGGTGCCTTTATTGGAGAAGGCCTTGCATTTGAGTTAACGTTGCCACTGAGATGTCAGAGGAGAACAGCCCTCCAATTCATTTTTAAAAGCATA
The DNA here is from genome assembly GCF_025201925.1 of Gopherus flavomarginatus. NCBI lineage: Eukaryota > Metazoa > Chordata > Testudines > Testudinidae > Gopherus > Gopherus flavomarginatus. Next base: position 6,021,688 of record NC_066623.1, read on the forward strand.
TAGGATTTGAACATCCTGGAGTCTGAGGGGTTTGTTACTTTAGCCACAAAGCTATTCAACTCCAGAACGGAAACACTTGTAAGAAGCAGCATGCTGCCATTCCCATACTCCTGTGTCACCTCATGACACTCATACTGCCAGACTCCCACCGGGTGAATTTGGTAGAATAAAATGAATGTTCTCAGCATCTGAACTAGATGTTAGGATGATAAGGTAATTTCAGTCCAGTCACTGACTAACGCTGACTGATGGCCAATAATCTGAGATGTAAAACCAGCTGAGAAGTCTGATCTCATTTCTACCTGGAGTGCAGCTTAGCAGGGCTCTGCAAACTCCATTGCTAATAGTCACTTGAGATCATAAACCCAAACCTTCTAATTAATATAACTGGTATTTAAATACTTAGAAAAATCACCCTAGCCATATCAGACCACGTCAGAGTATATCCACACACTAGGTCTCAGTTATTCATTCATGGAAACTTTTTAACTTACTTTAAAAACCCCATGTGACTGATACTAAAAGGATAGCTAGGTCACTAAGGAGCTTTGATTTTTCTCTGTTTTGTTTGCATCAGCTCTCATAGACTGCAGGAAGGCACATTAAATCACCTTTTTTTCATTATTTGCAGTAGTAACCGTTTTAATTTGTTACTGTTACCTTAGACAGCTTGACTTGCATACCCTCCACTGACTGAGAGCCTTTGGCAGAATCATTTCTATTCTTCCCTTTAGATATTAAGGTTACATGTGCTCTCCTCATATCTAAGCATGTGTGGCTTTTCTTGTTTTTTTTCCTAAGCCACACTCCCTTCCCCACAGTGACTTCACTCATCAGCTGTGACTGTAATGACTCACCTCAAGTGATTTGGGGAAATTAGCTTTATAAAAAGCTGCTAATACCATCATTCCATGGTGGTTTGGCAAAAAGCTAGGGCTTTTAGAAGAGGTGATTCTATTAGAAAGAAATTGCCGGCTGCATCCTGCTATATGCAACAGAAATCACTATCTATCATGTTTGCAGAGACCCCAGCACCATATTGTCTAAGAGCTAGGCTCCCATGCCTGCTATACTTGTCTTCAAAGAGAGAGAAAGAAAAGCATCCATTTCATCAAACCTTGCATAGTAAAATGTTGTGTTTCTGAGCACAGTGCTCCACTTCCCCAACAAATGAAACCTTAAAAAGTATACTGGTGTCTATATACCCCTGGGGTAGAAAGGTCATTTTCATGATGGAGAAAGGCTTGCACAGATTTACACCAGTATTTCATTCTTAGCGCTCACAGATCAGCTCCTTGGCTGGTGCAAATTGGCCTAGCTCAGTTGTCTTCAGTGGAGCTATGCTGATTTACTCGAGCTGATGTTCTGGTCTGCATGCTACAGATTACACATACACACACAAACAGCTTCTGAAACTCTCCTGATGCTCCAATGGACCGACACACCGATTCTGAGAAACAGCCTTTTTACAAAGCACGCATAGAAATACCCTGCAGAGAATAGAGACAGATCTAGATAGATGCAGTCTTCAGTTATGCGGATGGAGCACAACCCATGATGCAGACAATTATTAATTCCATATATTGCGCCACGGTAAGCTGCCGATTTCAGTACTGCAGCACATCTGGTTGGTCCGTAGGCATAGCCAGCATCATATAAATATGTCTTGATCAGAGCCAATTCCAATTGAGAAAAGCCTGAGAAACCTTAATTTACCAACATGGAATTTTGATTTAAAAGCAAAAACAATGAAAGAAGAAACCCTCCCATATTCTTGCATCTTTTTTCCTCCTCCCCCCTCCAATTCCTCTCTGACTCGCTGCCTGCTAGAAAAAGGAGAGCCCATAAATAAAATGCCTCATCAGACAGCCTACAGTGGGCTCTGTTGTATTTATCAGTGCCTCATTGTGGGCAGGGGGGAAAAAATAACCACGGGGTTGCCAAGACAAAGAACGACATGTGTGGAACAGTGGTTCTTGCAGTGCAATCAATCACTGCATACGTTGCCTTCAGACTCAAGCTGGCAGCAGCAACCCAAGATACACCAAAATCAAAGACATTTTTTCTCCCTAGACAATGGCCCATGGTACTTGTTCTCATTAACAATGCAGATCCGAAAATACCTAGCAGGAGTGGAGTAAAAATCAATGGCAGTTTGGATGTCTATAGTATTGGCCCGTGTCGGCAGTGAAGCACAGCATAGCTAGAAATCTGCACCAGATAGAAAATTCCCCTCCATCGCCTCTCAGCCACCATTACTTTTTTATTTTTCTGTCTGTAGTCTTGAGTGACACGGTATGAAGCAAGCCCCTGAAAAGTGCCGAGCACCCACACTCTTCAGAGGTGGGAAAAGTAGAAGAACCTTGGAGACAATAAAAGAGAAAGGTAGCTGATTGCATCCAGCAGCTCTGACAGGGTGCTCAGTTCCTCACAAGATCAGGCCTAATACATATTAAAAAAAAACCAGTGTGCGAAATTTATAAAAGTCAAAGACAAAGAGGTACCCATGGGAGACACTTGAGTGCAGCAGAGGCAGAAGGAGTGGGACACAAATGTCAAATTCCTGGTATGAGGTTCCTTTCCTGCAATAAAAAGTCTACTTTGAAGCACTTGAAAGGACTGTGGCCAGGATAGCAACTCTTAAAATGACATCTTCTGTCCTCAGTACACACGGCTCAATTCTCTAGTCAGTTCCACCACCTCTATACTAGGGTAACTCTGCCAGCCTCACTGCAATTCCTTTTGATTTACTCCACTAAAGCAAGCCCATAGTCTCCCTTTCAGTGACTCCTAGCTCAGATCTATTCCGTTTATGAATCAACACCAGGCCTTCTCCCACCCCTTACCATGATCCTCACAAGCTCTGCCTGCCATCCAAAAATCAAAGCCATTCCCATGCTCTCTGCGCCCTCCATTGCCACCTGCCATTAAGATTGTGGGATTAGAAATTAGCCGTCAATTGCACTGTTGAAGTGTGCAGCTGAGTCAAATACAGCTTGTTCTTCCATAACAACACTGGCCCTGCAGTATTGGCAGGAGTGAAAACATGATTTTGTCAGGAAACTGCACAGATCTTAGTTGGAGGGTGCATAGGGAACCAGTGTGGGGAGCTCTCACAGTTGTGCCTCAAAGCCTCGCCATTCATTTAAAAAGTTACATTTCCTTAGAGGTCATGAAAGAGCTGGTTAATTACACCAGGAATCAGAAAGAGCAGAGGAAACATTTACCTTCAGTCCCCCTTTTCAAAGCAAAGTATTCTCTCTCATCTAGCTTTCCAAACCTGTTTTCATTCACCTGGGCTTTCCATGGGCCCAAAGGGCCCTAAATGACTAGGATTATTTTTGATAGAATTGAATTTATTTCTCAGTAAATTCATTTTATCTCAATACAATGTAATTTTCAGATGGAGTTCGGATGTTACAGTAGTGACTGCATAATTTCACAGATAAGCAGTGGATTGTGTCTGGTATCAGGGTGCCTTTTCATAATGTTTGTGGTGTAATTTTACAGAATAAACGACTCTTTGTGTTGGATATTACATTTCTATTAATGAAAATGAACTCTATTTAATCTATGATTCATCACAAACAGCAACTGTAATAGCGTTGTCCAGTCTTAAGAAATGTTAACCATCCCTAAACTGAAAGGGGCTTTATTTTTAAAAAGCATCTGTAGTGAACTCTCTATGTATGCTGTTCTGATGTAGATGCAAGTGATACTAGAAAGGAACACAGGCAGGATAGCAACAAAATGGCAGATGAAATTTGATGTTGATAAATGCAAAGTAATGTACATTGGAAAGCATAATCCCAACTGTACATATAAAATGATGGGGTCTAAATTAGCTGTTACCACTCAAGAAAGAGACCTTGGAGTCATTGTGGATAGTTCTCTGAAAACATCCACTCAGTGTGCAGCGGCAGTCAAAAAAGCTAACAGAATGCTGGGAATAATTCAGAAAGGGATAGATAATAGGACAGAAAATATGTTGCCTCTCTATAAATCTATGGTACACCCACATCTTGAATACTGCGTGCCGATGTGGTCACCCCATCTCAAAAAAGATATATTTCGATTGGAAAAGGTTCAGAAAAGGGCAGCCAAAATGATTAGGGGCATGGAACAGCTTCTGTCTGAGGAGAGATTAATAAGACTTGGATTTTTCAGCTTGGAAAAGAGACGACTAAGGGGAGATATAACTGAGGTCTATAAAATCATGACTGGTGTGGAGAAAGTAGATAAGGAAGTGTTGTTTACTACTTCTCATAACACAAGAACTAGGGCTCACCAAATGAAATTAATAGGCAGAAAGTTTAAAACAAGTAAAAAGAAGTCTTTCTTCACACAACACACTGTCAACCTGTGGAACTCCTTGCCAGAGGATGTTGTGAAGGTCGAGACCATAACAGGGTTCAAAAAAAAAACTAGATAAATTCATAGAGGATAGGTCCATCAATGGCTATTAGCCAGGATGGGCACGGATGGTGTCTCTAGCCTCTGTTTTTCAGAAGCTGGGAATGAGCAACAGGGGATGGATCACTTGATAATTTCCTGTTCTGTTCATTTCTTCTGGGGCACCTGGCATTGCCCACTGTCGGAAGATGGAATACTGGGCTAGATGGACCTTTGGTCTGACCAAGTAGGGCCATTCTTATGTTCTTACGTTCAGATGAATATTTGAGAGCTGTTAGAAATCAAGGGCCGGATCCAAAATCAAAGGAAAGGCCCCACATTTCCTAGTTGTGAGATAAATAGGTTCACAGATTCCAAGCCCAGAAAGCATATATAAATAATGAGAATATACTTACCTAGAGTCTGAGCCCCTGGCCTTGCAAAGGCTTAGATACATGCTTAAATGTATTCACTATAGCCCTGTCTGAGCAAGGTGCTTAAGCACATACCTAACTTTAAGCATGTGAATCGTCCCATTGAGTTTTAAAGGCTTTGCTATATGAAGAAGTGATCATAAACATTTTTATGTGTGTGTGTGTGTGTCTGTCTGTCTGTCTATATATACACACATGGATTTATTGGATTTGTTTCCTAATTCGCGGCCAACTAAAAACAATATTGTATGAAGTTCTGAATTATTCTTCATTATTTTTTTAAGAGAGGGATTTTTAAGAGACATGAATTAGGATTGTAAATCCTATTCAAATTCAGCAACAGTGTTTCCGGTGCTGCCCAAGACACAAAGACCTTTATCCCTGTCCTGACAAACTGACAATCAAGAAGTCGAAATGTCATCAGACAGGCTGTAATGAGAGTTTGTAGCTTCACAACCGTATATTTAAGTGAGTCTCAGGTAGGGAGAATAACCCCAAATTAAAGTGAAAATAGCAGCATTATCAATACAAGGGCAAGAATTAAAAAGATAGATCTGTAATACACATAAATAGGAATGGAGAGGTAGCTTCTGGTTTGTGGTGGTGTGTCTGGGACCCTCTTCTCCCCCAGAAGGTTGCATTGTTTTTGCACTGTGACAATGCATGTTCATTAGTGAGAGAAAAACTATAATGGGCAACACTGAATTAAAACAGTAAATATAAAGCGGCTTGGACAATGTCATTAATCAAGAGAGTGGGAATTGTGAGAGCAGCAAAGGACCTGTCCTATACAATCTGTCTGCCTCTTTCCTTGTGCCTTTCCTTTTGACATTGTATATAGCCCAGGGATTTCTTTTTTGCCCTGGGGTTGCTTTTTTCTTCTGTTCTGGCCACCTGGACTTGCTCTCAAGTTGCTCTGTCCATCCAGGGTGAGAGATTGTTCCAGCCACCAGTGGCTCTGCTTCGTTTTTGATCAGTTTTATTGGGATACTTTACAGGTGTGGATGAGGCCCTTTGCAGGAAGAAGTAAGAGATGTGGCTGCAGGAATGTGCTATTGAAGGATGTAGATACCTGCATGCTGCAGCCTGAAAATGATTTTCCCTTACCTTTTCTAGAGGGTCTTTGATTTTCCAGCGGATATTAACATTCCCTGGAGGGTTAATTTAATGGTGCCAGTGGAAAACTTTCTCCATCCTTGTTATATGCCCATGCAAGTATGTAGTAATAACTTACATTTATATAATACCTTACATCTTAAAGAATCCTAACGTGATTTAAAAACTCTGCCACTAGTGCAATGCAGCCACTTCTGGGGTGAAACATAATCACTGCTTATACAGCTCATAGCAACACTGCACAACATCTTAGGACAAAGATAAGACTTTCAAGTGTGAATTTTTTTTGCATGACAAAGATGCATGCAGAACCCCTGGCAGTGTCTAATGCATCCTTCTCTTTTGCAGTTCTCATGCCAGCAACATTCTCCTGCCTCAAGACCAATGCCTATGATTCTTATCCAGCTCTTTAATGAAAATACCAAATCCAGATGCTCCTTGAAACTTGGCTTTGCAAGTCCATTCCCTTACCTCATCACCTCCACAGCTGCTACCGGCATGATATATTGTAACCACTATCCATTAACTGCATTGCATGGGGTACAATCAGCTGTGCAGCATTATATGACACTTTGAGTGAAGCGAGAAAGAGATACTCAGAGCTCTGTTCACCCTGCGGCACACCTGCCCAAGAATTCAGCATCAGAGTCCCCAATTCCTGCAATGCGAGTTGCAAAGACAAACATTCAGAAAATTAGTGTGGCTCTTTTTAATTTAATTACATATAAATATTGATTGAGATCTTCATTTCAATATTTAATCTAATAACAACCTCCATTTTTGGAGGGTTTTTCCAGGCATTTGAGGCCACTGTCTGTCTGACGCTTTGCCACAGGATCCAGTGCTGATGTGCTGCAAAAATCAGGGATGACATGATGCAGCAATTAAGATTCCCTCACCCTCTTTCAGACTCTAGGCCTCCCTCTTTCTAGCTGCTGAGGTGGAGGAGAGCAGTGGCAGCAGACATGAGGGAAGAAGATAAGAAAGTAACTGGGGAGAGAGGAATTCTATTCATCTTCTCACTTACAGATAATTGGGCAAATTCTGCTCTCGATTAATGCTCAGGCATTGAAGTACTGAGTTTGCAGTTAGAGGTGGGAGGAAATATGACCAGACTGCCAGCTGGGGGAGCTAAAGGATGGGGAGCAGCTGGGAAGGCAGAAATGTGAGAGAAGACCAGATAGTTCAAGGAGGAGTCAGCTGTGAGATTGGCAGCAGGAGAGGATGGGATCAGAGAGAAAGACAAAGGGGGAAGTAGGCAGGAAGGCAGGCAGTGGTGAAAGGGAAAGGATCTGGCCATGCAAAGCCACTCAGAAAGGCTCCAGGGAGATTGTTAGCAACTCTTGGCTGACTTTTCTTTATCTTGAGGGGAAGGAGGTGCCAGCCTGCCGGATTCAAGTTCCTAATCAGAAACTGAGGTCCCCGAAAGGTGCCATGTTGGGGCCGAGGTGGCAAACTCACCTAGTCTAGAAATAATCAAATGTCCTCTTTGTGTGGAAAGGACAGGCAGGAAGGGAGCACAAAATGGTGGTTCACAGAAGGGCCCATGGTGAGACTGAATCCAGCCTCTTTTATGCAGCCCATTCCTGTTGTTCGAGTCCAAGTGCCATGTTAGTGGCTGATGGCCTCTGGTAGTCCTAATCTTTATAGCTAATATCAGGCCCCTAGGATGTATCTCTGTCACCAATGGATGCCAATGCTCCATTTATATTTACACCTCCTAGATGGGTCCAGTTTAATAAGGGTGCGACACCCAGGGGTGCTGGTAAGACACTGTGTTTATTTCCTGACCCAGCTCCAGACTGTAAAGGTTTCTTATCTTACAGTAGTCCAAGAATAAGCCTAGCAACCCTTGAAGGGCCATCTTCTGAGTAAATACAAAACCAGCCTGCCCACTCATGAAACCACCCTGCCATTTCCGGTGCTTCTTTTCCCCATCAAGACAGCAGTGTGCAAATAGAAGCCTCCTCCTCTGCCTTGAATCCTTCAGAGGGATCACCATGACATCACCGCTCGCTGTGTTTGCCCCACCCAGCAGTCTGTTGGTGACACTGTGCACTGCCACGTGGACGTCAGAGTTTGGTCCCCCAGGAGTTTGGAGACAAACTCAAGCCAATCTTGAGTAACTATCCCCTGGCTGATGCTCCTAAAAGCATTGGTGGCTTCCTTGCCCAGCCTTCCTAGAGTCCCAGGGAGGGTCAATGTGACATGAGGCATTTAAGAGTGCTGAAGGGGGAATAACATGGAGGAAATGGGGAAATCCAAGCAGATTTCTTCCCTCATTGCCCCAGAACAGAGCAGAACATAGAATGTAAAGTCTTAGACACGCCGCTCTGTTGTTGTGATATTTCTAAATAAATCCGGTAGCCAGAACAGGCTGATTAGACAGAAGGAAACTTTTAAGCTACAAATATGATGATAATCAGCAACGATGGAAAGAAAGAAAATAGCTGACAGCTAAAGGAGACTGTGTGAAGATGAGGCGGGGAGGTCTGTCTAAAGTGTTTCACTGATGCTTGTGTGTGTGTATGTGTTAGGACAATGGAGGCAAACTCAGGCTGATCTCGAGTAACTATCCCCAGGCTGACACTCCAAAAGGCACTGGTAGCTTTCTTGTCCAACCCAGAGATGTTAGCCAAGAAAAATATACCTGATTAATCCGCCACTATGGAACATCTCACGTGCCTGAGTGATCTGAAACCCTATTCAGCCAGCAGGGAAATAAATTCAACCTGCCACATTTAAATGACGGCTCTCCAGGTTCTGCATGTGGTAGGAGCAAACATGTATGGCACAGCATGTGACAGGAGTCTGGCACACTACACTTCCAGTGACAGTGTATCATTTAGCTCAGCACTACAGAGTAATTCCTGTTCAGTTCCACATTAACTACAGGACAGGGCAGCAGCCCAGCGTAGCTGTCGTGGCTTGTGAGTCAGTCAAAGGGGACCCATTGCCTTCAGCAGCAAAGGCACAGACTGAGCACTCAGAGAAATCCCCGGAAATGGAACTGTTGCTTCTGTCGTGAAAGCTACAGGAGAGAAACCTAAAGCTAGATGCGTAGCTCAGCACTCACTCGTTCAGCTCGGGACTGGCACGCTGGGGAGAGCTGCTGTCTATGGATCAGGCTCCTGTGCTGTCATGTGAAGGACTCACATATATGGCAGACCTAGTCATGGGACTGGGAGCTAGCAGCTCAGTTAATTGGGTACGTCTGCTCTAGTGTTCAGACACCCACTGGGAAACACAGCCTAGGTCCTCCTGGCTAATGGGCTCATACGTTATTTATCACACATAACACAACAGCAAATACAGATATTTTTAAACTGTTTATAACTTGCTACACAGAGAATTTTGCAAGAGGTGCTAGTAGATGACTCAAGGGCTTAACAGTGGGCTAAAACTCTTGCATTTCTGCATCACTGGTTGAAATCCAGCTGAGGTCCATTGTGCCTGAAAGTTCTTTCTGTAACTATTCATCAGCCTGCATGAAATGAGTTTAGCATCTCAGTCCGTTTCCCAGTCTCCCGGTCAAAAGCAGAATCAGGAAGTACAAAGATTCCCTCCTCCCCACCACACACCTCATGCGGGAAGGTGGAGAGGGTAACAAACTCACTCTCTGGAGCTTCAGAAAATTAGCAGCCGGGCAACTCTGGATTGCAGCAAACAGAAAAATAAATTGCCCGTGGGACTAAACATCGCACTATTGTACATTCAGTTAGCTTGGGCTGAAATTGCACTTTTTTTTTAAATTACACACTCGTTAAGGCCGAGTTCCAGTGAAATCCATCTATAACCTAGGCTTCCACACTGGCAGAGCATGTGATGTCTTCTGAGTAGTGCCATGATAGCAGTATTATCATCATTCTGATCCCAAAGATTTCCTCCTGATTTCTCTAGGGACTTCCCCATCATTTGCACCCTCCTGTCTTCCTCACTTTAAAATAGGTGACAGCCTTAGTTGGGTGTTTTATATCGGAATTCTATTCATCTTCTCACTTACAGATAATTGGGCAAATTCTGCTCTTCGTTAATGCTCAGGCATTGCAGTACTGAGGTTGCACATGTGTGACTGAAAGCAGAAATTCGCCCTGGGAGGAATACACATAGCACAGCATATTCATATTAAATAGAAATAAGCGTCGGAGGACAAGTTCCCTTTCATTGTTAGCTAAGCTTGGCAGAATTTGATTTTAATGTTTTTGTAATTTTGATGGATAATATTGATGCTTATCTTTAAATCTTTTTTTTTCTATTTTTATCCATTTTAAATTTTCACAATTGTGGGAAATTATGGGGCATCAGACAACAATTATGTAATGAAAGTCACCTTTGAGATTCGAAACTTTATAACCATTAAAACACAAATTGTCAATGTCACATGTCAAAATACACAGAGTAAATACCCTCAAATCAAACTCTGATAAGTTTGAAGCAGCATTTTTCTTACTTTGCCTATCTACAAATTTCGATTACCACTGATGGAAATATTTTTTCATGCACTTGTGTGCGTAGGGTGAAATTGACATTTGCCGATAAAAATCTAGTTCTTACAAGCCATTCTATTGATGCATCCCATATTTATGATCACACTATGTAATGCCACCTTAGGAGTCTAACTCTCACTGCTAGTCACCAGCAGGCCCACGCTGGTTTTCCTGCATCCCAGACCTCTCTCATCCATGCAAGTAGGAGGGAAAAGATTTGCTTCACGGTGCAGATTTTATTGCAAATAAATATTAGGAGCCAAAACCTTGCCCCCACTGTGTCTGGTTTGAGCAGCTCCAGTGGCACAGAGACTCAAAAGTCAGCTTGAGTGACTAGCTTAGGATAGAGCTGGTATCACTCTCCATCATTTCGCCTCTCAGAAACCCTGGGGCACAGGTATGACTGATGTGACCTTCTCCTCCATTGTCCCTCAGCTGCTAGGTTGCTGCATTATGCTACTTCTCAGGTCTGGACTAACACCCTCCCCTAAGCTCTGTGCAGGTCACCAAATAGCCAGGCCCAAGGATCTGGTCTTCTGTTTCTTTCTGCTGTAAACAGAGACTCAAGAAAAAGAGGAATGTGAATTGCCTCAGTTGAAAGCAACCCCCAAGTGTATCTCTCTCTTTCACACATTCACACTCACTCACACACCCCTTCTGCATGGCTGTTTCTTGTTTAACAAAATCCAAGACATTATTCCCACGCAGCACTGACCTGTAGGAAATGATCATGTAGCACATATTAGATGTACATTGTACTACGTGTCTGAATTGTCCAGATATCCCTGGGCCAAGTTCTAGCTGGTGTACATCAAAGTTGCTCTAGTGCAGTTAATGGAGTCATGCTGATTTACACCAGACCCTGACCCTGTTTGTCTAACATGTACTATTTAGTTGTGCATTTCCCTCCACAAACACTTGCTTTGCACTAGTTTGTGCTGCTGCTTCCAAATGTTATTGTTGCTCTTGGTATTAAGGATTAACAATTACCTTCCTGCTATTTAATGGAGGAAGAGAAGTGGGGTGCTGATTACATTGCTAGGCTTTTCCTCTTTGTGGGGAGAGAATTGATAGTTCTCTGCACAAGCATTCCACCAGAGCTGGAGGTTTTGGGATGTTGGATTTAATCAGGGGGAGTGCCCCAGCCCCAGCCACAACCACAAACAAGCATCAAAATGCAGCATTATGGCCAAATAAATGAAAAGGACAGAAAGCAGCTGGATTGGAGACCTGTCTAGACTTTGGGAGAAAGTTGCTTCCTAACTCAGACCCCTGGTTATAAGAATCTTCCCTCTGTTTGTTAGCAAAAGAAAACAATCGAGTAACACAGCTGCTAAGTCCATGCAAATACCAGCCTATGCCGAGGAGTTCTGAAAACTGAAGCCTCAGAAAGCCTGGGTAGTCCATTTTAGGAAATGAGATGCCACAAATTCCCAACCAGCCCAGTTCATCTTCCAGTGATTTTCACCTTCAGATGTGTTCTGCTGATTAGAACTCGTAAAGCTCAGAGCCCGGGTCTTCCCTGTGCACCAGCATTTATTCTCACAAATGATAACGCTGGTTCACTGACCCTTTTTGTTGGTAGGATTGTTTAACAGCCGTTCTGGGCCAGATTCACCTGGGATTGCAACTGGTAAATGAAAGGAGCATCCCTTTGTCCTCTGGTCCCTGGGCCGGTACTAAAACACAGCAGGCTTCCATCTTCCTGCAAACCGCACTGTGACTATAGACACTGCATTCTTTATGATTTCTCTTAGATCCTTGGTCGGTTTGGATTGCCAGCTCTTTGGGACAGTCTCGTTAGGTGGACTGAAGCACCTAGCACAATATGGCTCCAATGTCGGTAGGGCTTCTGGGCATTAATGTAATACAGGTAACGAATAGGTTCTGTGTTATGGTGCCAATGAAACTGAAGCAGTGTCATGGTTCTATTTACTAGGGGTAAGTTGAGCTGGTTTGGATAACCCAACAACCAATGCTAGCCCTGAAGTTCACTTCTTTTTATCTTCAATAACTTTAGACTAACTGGACGATTTTTTTCTGGCTTGTATCTGGAGGACCCAGTGCTGTCCAGGGAGAGGTTCTGAAACAAGCCATGAAAGGGTCACTTAGGGTCGCACTTCCAAGCCCAGAGGAAGGCGGAATTCCTAGATATCGCACAAGCAAGCCTCTCCTCGAGAGTTTCCATCTCTAGCTGCAAGAGGCTCAGGCAGAGTTCAGAAAATCACCAGACTTGCGGGGGCTTGTCTTATCTGAGCCCCTAGTGCAGCGTTTACCCAGAGCAACCCTCTAGACAGCAGCTGTTGGCATAACCTGTGCTGGCAATGGTGATCTCCTGCAGCGCACACCAGCCCATTGGTCACATGGTAACACTTAGGAGCCCACTCAAGTGCTCTTTAACCTCCTGGATATTACATGCAGCACACACAGATGGGTGCCTAACAGCCTGCACAAAATGCCACTGGCAATCTTGCCATGTCCAAAGGGAGAGAGAGAAGCAACTTTTCGGGGTGCACACTAAAGCTGCAGAAGGCAGGGAAACATTTAAGGGCTCTCTCTCTCTCCCCTCCACCTGCCTTCCAGGTCTAGCAAACTTTAAAAGACAGGGCTGGCGCCTCATCTGAAGTCAATGGTGCTATCCTAATTTACAGCAGCTGAGGATCTTGCCACATACACTTTCTCTCTATTTTCATGTCCATTATCGGGATGCATGTTTAGCTGTGTAGAAGGTCTCTTATTTAGCAGCACCTGCTTCCACCTACCCAACTGCTCCAGACTTATCTAGCTACACACAAAGTTTTGTTTACTGTTCAGGCAACTGGATGCCAAGCACGATTTATCCTCTGCTGTCCGAGCCCAGCCCTGAGATCTTATCTAGACTTCTCTCTTGATCCTCTTCACCACAATGCACTATCACTGGCTACAATGCAGAAGAATGTTGTGTACATTTTTCATCACTTTCGCCCTAATGCCTCATTCTCATGCAGAAGCAAATAATTTTGTTCCCTGACATAGATCTGAAAATGCATTAGGCCATGGCGTATATTTTAAATTTTATGCAAAGTGGTCAGTTTCAACATGTTTTAAACACGAAAGACAATTTCCCAGTGGTTAAAGCAAGGGATTGAGAATTAAGTTTCTGGGTTCTCTTCACATATCTGCCAGTGACTCACTCTTTGACCTTAGTCAAATCATTGAAGTTCCCTCTGCTTGAGTTTCCTTATCCTAAGAGCGGGGGAGGGGAGGATTTAAAGAAGCCCAATGAAGCTAGATGTCCAAATGCCATTGAAATTCAATGAGCCTAACTCCCTTAAATTCCCTTTGAAACACCAGCCATGATATTGTTTCCAAATGCAGGTAATATCTGTTGGTGAAAGAATTAAAGAAGACCTCTGGGGAACTCAAAAGCTTGTCTCTTTCACCCACAGAAGTTGGTCCAATAAAAGATATTACCTCCCCCACCTTGTCTCAGCTATAACATGTCCATTTCCACATACCTTCCCTTCACAGAGCTGCTGTGAGAATTAATGTTTGCAAAGTGTGCCAGGAGGAAAGTGCTCAGATACTAAGGGGATCGGAGCCATAAAGGTATCTAGCTAAATTCAATTATTTCTAGGTATTATTATTAGACTAGGAAAACTATTGTTATATTTTGCACGTGAATGATTGCAGCAAGCCTATTAGAAAAGATATTTTTGCACGTGAACTGAAGCCAGGCAACTTGTTTCATTTGTGGCTTAAAGCTGAAAAGGATCTGAATAACTGCATCCATGAAAAGCCATTCATTTGCAATATATTAAAGCCTCCTTCCGTACATATACACAACCAAGGCTGCTTTATTAGCTATCAGTTTTCCTGTATGTTCAATCTCTCTGTTCCATCATCTCATTATTAAAGTATGGTAAATTCCAATGGAACTAGAATGGTATTTTTAATAATCTTTTTATACTTAAAAAAACCCTATTAGACTTATATTGCATTTTTCTTCCTGTATTCTCCCCAAAGCCCACGGTTAATTAGAAGAAATCAGTTTATTGCACTAGCTGGCACCTCTGTGCTGAAATGGCAGGATTCTTTGGTTACTGAGCCATTTGCTGCTTAATTGAAATTTTTTCTCCAGACTAATTTCCATGCAGAGGCTCTTTTTGAATACAGATGTATAGTCCAGGATTGATCACCCCCCCTCCATACACCCTTTTTCTACCGAGTTTGCAAATCAAGGATACCATTTTTTTAAAGCAACCTATCCCGTTGCGCAATCTCATCTGAAACCTTGGTTTAGGGTGGGGCTATTTGCTGGATCAAACATGGGAATCAGAGTCAGATAATTTAGTCTGAAATATATGAAAACTAGATATACTCTATTGTAAAATCTGTGTGTGCAGCTCAGGTTAGATTTAGATTGAGAGAGGATTAAAGCATAGAGGCTGTAAAGGAGCAGAGTAGATAAACAACCTCCTAATTTCATATTCCAGATCACTTCTGGTTATAAATTTTCTCCCCCGTCAGCAGACCAACATCTTTACTGCTGAAATAGAACAAAAAAAAGTTTAAGGCAAAAAAGAACCCCAGCCTTTGCAATTTGCAGAAAATTATTCCATTAATAATCTTCTGGAGATCAAACGTTGTGTTCATGAAGGTTAAAGGCCTAGAAACTGAAACCTTGCTCTTAATTCTTTGCCAGCCATTAGAGACAAGAGTCAATGCAATGCTATCTTCCCTTATACACAGGCATATTATATGCACCTTAAATCACCAGTGACCCCTGACCCATCAGGATATATAGCATGTTGTTTTAGATGTTAGTAGACCTCTATTTTTTTTCTGGGTCATGATAGTAATGTCACGCCATGTCAATCTAGGAGTTTCAGTTTTGGAGAGAGCAGTCCAAAGATGGTTTGTGCTGTAACCATTTAACCCCTGGTCAGTGTGGGTTTGGTGCTGCTCCACCATGCCCCGGCCTCAGAGGATTTGCAACTGTGACAGCCCACAGAGACAGAACTGGCGCATTAGCTCAGGCTGCAGAAACTCATACTTTTAGCTTTGGAGGTCCCAGGTCTAATCCCCAGTGTAACAACCAAGATGGCAGCCAACATGCCATCAACATTAGCATTTGGTAATGTCAATTACCGAGCAGGGGGAAATGGAAGATGATGTTCATAGAGACTTCCAAGCACCATTCCAAGGGGCATTCAAACATCAGATGAAGAGCCCAATCTAGTACTTCTCAGAGTCGAGGGCCAGCAGGAGGGACCATGGTGATCATTGAGTGTGACCTCCTGCAGGACACAGGCCCTAAGACATCCCCAAATTAATTCTTTTTGAACTAGAGCAGCCCTTTCAGAAAAACATCCCAACCTGATTTCAAAATTGCCTGTGATGGAGAACCCACCATGACCATTGGTCAATTGTTCCACTGATGAATTACCCTCACTCAGTTTGAGTAAATGTTGACGAGTCCCCCTGAGTGTCGAGAAAAATCATGCCCCCCCTATAAATATATCATAAAATAACAGTAACTCCCAATCTCTGTCTACGTCCTGATCCTGGAAAACAGTCAGATTTGCACAGGACACAACTACTACTGCAATCCTTTCCCTTCACCAGACAAGTGACAACTGCCTCTCATCAGTGTGCCCCTCCCACTAATAATCCAGCAGGAAGTGCCTTGCCGCCACATTAATCTTACTGTGGGGTCAAATTCAGCCCTGCACAGAGGGTCATCACAAAACCCAGACACCCACTGAGCTCTACCTGGGGCATTTAAGGGGTACGTTGGTCTGGTAATGGCCATCTACATGGAGGTAAATTTCATTCATTACCCTCAGAGTCCCAACCTGTGTCCTCATTTGGAAAGCAGGATTCTCTGATGAACACGCAGCTCTTCCCGCATCAGGACCAGCCAGGTGCACCACATTCCCTCCCCACTGCCATGAAAACAGACACCCCCTAATGTCAAAATACAGAACTCAAGGATATACTGTGCATGGGAATACAGGGCACATTACGGCTGCATCTCGGATGATATATTAGCTCATTTCTATCTTGGAAATTAAATCTTATTGCAAACTTGAAAGTGTAGATTCTAAGATTTATTCCCTCGAGGTGAAATTCATCCCTGCGTGAATAGCAGTAACAAGGGCTAGGCTCCACTTAAGCCGCACCCTACTTCTGTAGGATTTCAGTGGTATCCAGCTCTTGAAGGTTTAAATGGAGTTAACTGGTGCATAGGCCTTGGGCTAGGCCTCTTCTCGGGGGTGAATTTCACCTCTTATGGGACAACTGAGGACTTCACATATTCCATCCTAGGAAGTCAGCAAGTTGTCCATAAGTGGCCTCACCCAAGGCCTATGCACCAGTTAACGCCACTTCAGCCTTCAAGACCTGCACACCACTTAAATCCCAATAAGACTGTGGTCCTTGCCTTCCTCACCCTCAAAGTCCTATCTTACGAGGAGTATCATTCCAGTGTTAGACTCTGCCATGCTCCAGGCCCCTGCTAGCCTGGCAGTGAAAAACCATGGGGCTGTCTCAGATCCCTGCATTGCAGAGAACTTCATCTGCATTGGCCAGAAAGTGTGGAAGAAAACAAAGTCCCTTCCCCTAACATCCCAGAGTTTTTCATGAACTATGAAGCCATGCAACACCTATTCAAGCTAATGAGAGTCGTGCAGCTCAAATATCCCCTGAGAATGTCAGAGCACTGTATGTGCTCCTATGCTATTTGCTATGTAATTACATGGTAATATGGTGGCCTGTAATAAAACTAGGCTAATCTCCGAGTGTGTTTTCCCACTGCGGTTTGGTGCTGGAGGTCACACTTCTGATTTAGTCAGATGCCAAAGGTCCATTCCTACATTAGCAAAAGGATTTTGTTCATTCGTCATCTCTTCAGTACTTGGGATTCTATATTCAGAGATGTTTGGGCTTGGCAAACAAATTAGCAGAGACCAGCCTCATTAAGAATCCACAGAGATATCTGGCCTACCTTGCAGTAGGAAGGAGGCACTGACTGCTCTGCCTACAGATCCCCAGCCCTGCACAACATGGGACACAGTCTCTATAAATGCTACAAACTAAACCTTTCTTTTCTTTTCAATCACTTAGCCTGGCAGCTTCCAAAGAAGCCGAAGCAGCAGCACGGTCTGCTTCCAAACCCATGTCCCCCTCAGATTTCCTGGATAAGTTGATGGGCAGAACCTCAGGATACGATGCCAGAATCAGGCCAAATTTTAAAGGTAGGCACAACCCAGCTCTTTTATTTTGTTTGTTTCAGGACAAAGTTTACATGCAACCCCATGAATGTCTTCCCAGTTGAAAATGAAGTACAAATACTTTCTCTGTACATCCTCCATACTTTGGGACCCCCAAAAGCCATTTACTAACTTCTTATAGCACTGTATATAAAGGAATCAGTTCATTTCCAACTGAAGTGCAGCTACCTCTGGAGTGGAATATAAAGGCTTTTCAGCAGTACACTCAGCAACACTGAAGACCAGGTAAAGGTAGAGCACAAAGAAGAAAATTACACCCAATTGAAACTGCAGAGGAGATCTAGGTGGGCAGAATATAACTACCTAGATCATGGGGTCAAGCTACCCATCCTCATATTACTAAACAAGAAAGAGGGCCTGTCTATATGCCAGCTAGATTGGAGCAGAGGGCCCAGGAATGGAAACAGGGTCTCATTATAGAAATGGCTATGAACCATGGTGTGGAAATATATATGGTGAATGGGTATGAAATGACCGTGCTATTTCAAAAGTGGTGAAGCCATAAGAGAGTTACAAGGGTTGTCCTAAATGAGTTCTGATGGAAGCCTTTAGCCCACACTTCCCCGTCATGCATGTTAAGTATCATACATGTCATATCTGCCACGTTACAGAATTATTATTTTAGAATTTAAAAAAATCATTGGGATTATTTTTCACATCCCATCTCTTGGAAAGCCAGGTGCCTTGGTTACAGAGGGAATGACTATGCTACGAAAACACCCCAGGGCCACAAATCTCAGAGTTTGGGTCAAATGGCTTAGGCTCGCGGGGCTCACGCTACAGGGCTAAGAGCAGCAGTGCTGACATTCAGGCTTGGCATGGAGCCTGGGCTCCGAAACCCAGCAAGGAGAGCAGGTCTCAGAGTCAGGGCTCTAGCCTGAACAGGAATGTCTACGCTACGAGTTTCAGCCATAGCGCAAGCTCTGCCAGACCGAGGCTGCTACAGGTGTTTTTTGCAGTGTAGATATACCCAGACAGTTTGTCTGAACAAGGCTCAGAGGGAGCTTTAAATACCTCTAAAAACAACTTCAATGTTGCAGTTTGTGAGCCCAATAGCCTGGGGTTTTCCGGGACTAGGAATGACAGCTGGGCCCATTGGGAAAATGGGAATCTCCCTTTCCAAAGGGATAAAGTCCTGTTTCTAGCTCTGTAGGATACAAGATTGCAGCCATTAAAGTCATGATGTTTTCATGAAGAGAAAAGCTATCCGTGAGGCAAGACCTCATCCCTCCTGTCCTGGGGCAAGGTTTTTTATTGTTATGGTGAGGAATGGGTAAGTCCACATCAGAGGAAATAAGAAAAGCTTTCCTGTGGCAGGATGATTTTTTGAAAGGGAGCTATTTGAAGATGCAGAGGGGCTTGGCAAATTAGACTAAATCCCAGGGCAGATGGGTTAGTGGGTGAAGTGAGGCAATGGAAAGAGCAGGAAAATGTAGATTGATCACAGGACTCCCCTCTTTATCGCATGGCCATAGTGCCCTATGTGCAGTATGGGGCTGGCAGGAAGGGGGATGGTATTAGAGGCATTGTGAAGTATACACACACTTCTGTGAATGCTGTCATGGACTTCCCAAAGGCTCAGAATGGTCAGGACCTTGGTCACTCAGCTTATCTAAAAGATGGCACCAGCAGTGTAGCCATCTCATCCTCATAAACCACCTGTCTATACTCAGCTATTAGTTCAGTACTGAATCACAGGGAGGAGCACCACCTACTGCTTGTGATAAGCACTGAGGTTTAGAGCAGGTAAATGCCGGATAGGAGATTCCCTCCGAGAGGCTGGAGTAATCACACAGGTGTGTTGTTGCGTTTGATTTAATGTCACATCCGCCTGTGTGGTTGGTTTATTTCATTTATTCACGTCCTTCTTTGTTATTTGGGATATTCAGACACAAACAGGTTCTTTGCAGCTTAAGATTTCATCGGTTCCAATCTCTTACACTCACCTGCAATCACTCTGCTCTGGCTGTAGCATTCTAGCTGTGGAAATGCACTGTCATGGCACTGGCAAATTGCTGTGATTTCAAGTGGAGACGCAGAAGCTGGAATAGATTAAGGTCCTGATTCTCATTTAAACAAGCCCATTTACGCTGGCAGTGCAAGTGTAAATGCAATTTACACTGTGCAAAGAGTGTAAAAAGGCCTTAATGTAACTAAGAATCAGGCCCTAACTGTTAAACAGGAAAGATCTGGTTTCCAGACAACCTCAAAACCTAACAGAGTGGGTCAGTGTTATAGTGAACCCTGTCCCATCAAACCTTTGAGCATCCACCCACGCAAAATATGGTTCCCCAGATGCCAGCTGAGTTAGGCTCTCAAAAAGTGTTGCAGCCAACACAAGGGAAGTCTTTACTAGGCCTTGTCCTAACAGATGAAAAGGGACTGATCATAGAACTAAATATTAATGATAGCTTAGGTACAAGTGAACGTGACTTGATCACATTTATAATGTGCAAGCAGAATAAAGTCCAGACCAGTAATATATATGCACTTGGTGCTTTAATAGGGCCAATTTCACAAAGCCAGTTATGAGTCAAATGAGCTGAGAGGTAGAATTTAATCAGGAAAAAAAAAAGAAAGATAATTGGGAATCATTTAAGAACACCTTATTAGATTCCCCAAAAGTCACATTCGAGGAAGAAGGCCGAACTGATTAAAAAAACAATTTGGCTTAGAATGGAAGTGAAGGCAGCTATAAAAAATAAAAAATAATAGATAACAAATGGAAGAAAGGGGAAGTTGGTAGTCATGAATATAAATCAGAAATGGGAATTGTAGAAAATTGATAGGGGAAGCCAATGGACACATGGAGAAGTCTACGGCCAGCAGAATTAAGGACAATGAGTATTTTTAAATATATCAGGAACAAAAAGAATCCTGAAAATGGTATTGGTCCATTACTAGATGGAAATGTTAGAATTACCAATAATTATGCAGAAAAGGCAGAAGTGTTCAGTAAGTATTTCTGTTCTGTATTTGGGGACAAAAACAGATAATATAGCCTCATCACATGGTGATAACATTCTTTCCGTTCCACATAATATCTCTGGAGGTTGTTAAACAGAAGCTACTAAAATTAAATATTTTTAATTTAGCTGGTCCACACAACTTACATCGAAGACTTTTAAAAGAGCTAGCGGAGGAGGAGGCTAGACTGTTAATGTTCATTTTCAACATACCTTGGTGCACTGGGGAAGTTCCAGAAGACTGGGAAAAAAGTTAATATTATGCCAATTTTTTAAAAGAGTAAACAGGAGTAATTATAGGCCTGTCAACCTAATATCAATCCCGGGCAAGGTAATGGAGCAGCTCATATGGGACTCAATAAATTAATTAAAGGACGGTAATGCAATTAATGCAAATATCATGGGTTTATGGAAGATCGATCCTGTCAAACTAATGGGATATCTTTTTTTGATATATATAGTGTATATATAGTATATATAAAGGTGATATTGTTGACATAAAACATTTAGAACATAAGAACATAAGAATGGCCATACTGGATCAGACCAAAGGTCCATCCAGCCCAGTATCCTGTCTACCGACAGTGGCCAATACCAGGTGCCCCAGAGGAAGTGAACCTAACAGGTAATGATCAAGTGATCTCTCTCCTGCCATCCATCTCCACCCTCTGACAAACAGAGGCTAGGGACACCATTCCTTACCCATCCTGGCTAATAGCCATTAATGGACTTAACCTCCATGAATTTATCTAGTTCTCTTTTATACTCTGTTTAGACTCCTGTAAGGCATTTGACTTGGTACCACAAGGCATTTTGATTAAAAAATTAGATCATCATAAAATTAACCTGGCACACATTAAATAGATTAAAAACTGGCTATCTGACAGGTCTCAAAGCGTAACTGTAAACAGGGAATCATAATTGAGTGGTTGTATTTCCAGTGGGGTCCCGCAGGAATCAGTTCTTGGCCCTGTGCTATTTAACATTTGTATCAATGACCTGAAAGAAAACATCAAATCATCACTGATGAAGTCTGAAGATGACAGAAAAACTGGGGGAGCGGTAAATGATGAAGAGGACAGGTCACTGATTCAGAGTGATCTGGATCGCTTGGTGTACAGGGCACAAGCAAACAATATGCATTTTAATAGAGCTAAATGTAAATGTCTACATCTAGGAACAAAGAATGGAGGCCATCGTTACAATATTAGGGACTCTATCCCGGGAAGCAGTGACTCTGAAAAAGATTTTGGGATCTTGGTAGACAATCAGCTGAACATGAGCTCCCAGTGTGATGCAGTGGCCAAAAGAGTTAATGCAATCCTTGGATGCCTTAACGGGGGAATCCCAAGTAGGAATAGAAAGGTTATTTTACCTCTGTATTGGGCGCTGGTGCAAATGCTGGAATCCTGTGTCCAGTTCCGGTGTCCACAATTCAAGAAGGATGTTGATAAATTGGAGAAGGTTCAGGGAAGAGCCACGAGAACGATTAAAAGATCAGAAAACATGTCTGCTAGGGATAGACTTGAGGAGTTCAATCAATTTAGCTTAATAAAGAGAAGGCTAAAGGGTGACTTGATTACAATCTATAATTATCTACATGGGGAACAAATATGTAATAGGCTCTTCAATCTAGCAGACAAAGGTATGGCATGATCCAATGGCTGAAAGCTGAAGCTAGACAAATTCGGACTAGAAATAAGATGTCAATTTTTAACTATGAGAGTAATTAACCACTGAAACAATTTACTAAGGGTCCTGGTGGATTCTCCATCACTGACAATTTTTAAATCAAGATGCTTTTCTAAACGCTCTGCTCTAGGGATTATTTTGGGGAAGGTCTGCAGCTGGTGTTATAAAGGAGATCAGACTAGATGATAGCAATGGTCCCTATGAATTTGCAGCTGCTGCTTCCGTAAAG
The DNA here is from genome assembly GCF_025201925.1 of Gopherus flavomarginatus. NCBI lineage: Eukaryota > Metazoa > Chordata > Testudines > Testudinidae > Gopherus > Gopherus flavomarginatus. Next base: position 6,044,278 of record NC_066623.1, read on the forward strand.
CCAATTTGTGACATGACTTGAGGGGTTGTGAGGGGACATCATGACCTAGGGGCAACACAAAAGTGGCTATTCAAAAGCAAACTGTCCTGTACTGTAGCATCTTCTGCTTCCTGCTGTGTTGGAGCCCTCATCGACTGCAGGGCCTGAATCCCAAGGACCATGCATCAATCTGAGAAGTGCTGGAAATGGGCACTGCCATTGCTATTCAGTTATGTTCCTTGAGAGTAGGATTTTGTCTCCTCTTCGTTGCATGCAGCACCATGCACACTACTGATGCTCAGCAAACAATAAATAATCACCCTCTTCCCCTGAATGAGCCTCATAAGAATGACACCAGGATAATAAAGTATGAAAATGGGATTCAGGACCAGAATGGTCTCCCAGCAGCAGGTTCCGCAAATCTTCATTACAAGGGGCCAATGAACTCTCATGAATAATTCAGCTGAGCCTGGTGTTCAGATACAAAGGTGGGGAATGTGGGATAAATGACTAGATAGATGGATGCCACCAGCCCAGTGGGTGACAGCCTGGGACGCCAGCCTCCTGTATGATAAAAGCAGAGCCACTCAGCTAACTACCTAGTTCCAATCTACTGGCTACATTTTCATAAGCTCAAGCCAATGGGAGCTTTGCTCATAGACTTAAGGAGAAACAGTGTTAGATACTAAGGCCTGGTCTACACTGCGGGGGGGGGAGGGTCGATGTAAGATACGCAACTTCAGCTACGCGAATACCGTAGCTGAAGTTGACGTATCTTATTTCAATTTACCTCCCATCCTCACGGCGTGGGATCTACGGCCATGACTCCTCCATCGACTCTGCTACTGCTGCTCACTCCGGTGGAGTTCCGGAGTTGACGGGAGAGCGTTCGGGGATCGATATATCACGTCTAGATGAGACGCAATATATCGATTCCCGATAAATCGATTGCTCCCGCCGATCCAGTGGGTAGTCTGGACGTACTCTAAGGGGCCCATTTCACCACTGCCCTAGGCATTGTATAGTCATTTATACCAGAGCAAAATGCCACCAGTTCCAAATTGTAGCATTTTACACCGACTTTGCACTGGTGCAAGTATTCCCCGAGGTCCTGGGAAATGGTGAATTGGTCCATAAATTATGGGATTTGTTAGATTTTTTTTTCCTAAACATCTCTTCTAAGGGCTTATCTACACATGAAAGTTCATTTGGATTAAGGGAGGGTGTTTGAATTTAAAGCAGAATACTTATTCCTACTTAATGCCCCGTGTGGATGCTCTCATTCCAAAATAAGAGTTAATTATGAACTAGCTTAGTCCATTTGTAAACTAATTCGGAGTAAGGCATTCTTAGGGATGGGGAAACATTCCAGCAAATAGCTAGCTTTTCATTTTAAAAGACATTATATTTCAGAATGTGGAGGTTTTTTTAAATCACCAAAAAAATTCACATAAAAAGTGGAGAAAGAAAACCACAAAAAGTAATTGAAAAAAAAAAGTCATTTCACATAAAAAATAAATAAATAAATACAACTCTTTGTTTGGGGCTGAGCAAAATATTTCCTCAACTTAAAATAAAATGTTTGATTTTTTTCAATTTAGTTGGGAACAAACCAAAAATCAGTTTCTGTTTCCACGGAGCCAAAGATTTTCCCTGTTTTTTTTGGTTGGGCCCCCAAACGGAAAACATCAGTTATTCACTCATCACAATAAATATTCCTGAGTGGCTCTTACAGTGGCTATTGTTCATTTCTAAACTCTCCTTTCCAGGCTCTTTGTCCTTGACTGTTCCCCCAGACAAACCAGGACCTGCAATCGCAAAGCCACTGTCTGTTAGATTGTAATTTCTGTTGCTTATTTTTGTCCCTTACCATCAGGTCTTTTTTTCTCTCCAGGAATAATTGGTCTGTGATAATGCAAAACTCCTAGAAGCAATTAATCATTGCAACAACTCCTGCAGTCCAGCTGCAAGCACTAGGCTCTGTCCCAGGTTTTCACATTCAGGTGCTCACATTAAGAACATCCCCGGGGTGACCAGCAAGAGACAACACCTTCCGTAATACCAGTGAAGCAACACAGGGTTAAAAAATGCTTCACTGGAACTTCTTTACCACCATGTTGCACACACAAAAGAAATTAAACTTTAATATTTAATGAAATATATACATTATCCTTCTGCTAAAGGCTGTTGTATTGTAATTTTATTCGGGATAATTTAATTTCAGATTTATTTCAATGAACTACACCTTCCCCATGGGGGCAGTTTACTAGCTTAGTCTCCCACACATAAATCAGTATCCAATTTATATGGAAGTCACAGCCGCAGCTTTGCAGAGTTTAGGGTTGTAGCTCTCTGAGCACGTCATTTAAATTAACTGGCAGTAACTCATAAAGGCACTTTAATGGTTTCGACTGAAAATAATACCAAGACTGTGCCGGATCGATTGTTGGGGAGGTTAAGATTAAAAAAAGGGGGAAGATTATGGAGGAGATACATACAGTTTGGACATCTCCTTGAAGTCACACTTCCATCTTGAGAATAGGAAGCAGCACCTGCATTTTGTTTGAATTTGGGGGAATAAAGTTAGTACTCAGGAAAGTTAGAGTCTGATAGTGCTAGTTAGATCCATTGCACCCTTCCCCCCACAGCCTTGCCTCTGTCATGAACTGCAGTACCTTTCCCTGCTGTTCCAGGCCCGGACTCCTGCACAGCTGTGTTCCACCCCAGAGGTGGCTGCATTTCAGAGAAGAGATTCCCAGCTATCCATATAGAGTTTGGTTGTCAGAGGTGCTGAATACTCATAGTTCTCATCTGCTTCAATTGGAGTTGCAGGTGCTAAAAACCTCTGAAAATCAAACCCATAGAAAGCAAATTTTTTCTCAGATCCAGAGGGTAGATGTTGCTTCACATTCGGCTACACTAACATACGTGTCAGTGAGGAGTTCCACATGGATTGGTGAGAGTCAGAGAGCAGAGCAGAAATCCTTCAAGTACATCAGAGGAGAATGTTGTCCATGCAGTCATTTACCATGTTAGTTTAGCATTTCGCGAGCAGTCCCCTTTGGGATGAAAGGCTTCACATACACGCAAGAGATTATGAATTATTTGCTAGTGTCATCACCTACACTTTTGAGCCTGGTGTTTTAGCAGCAGTTACACACACATATACACACACACACACACACACGCGTACGTTTTGTTCTTTTACAGATGCTCTTGAGTTTGATTCTGGGAAACCAGTCACTCACTTCCCAACCCAATCAGAGCATTACAGAAGGAGCAAACTGAGCACCACCAAAGGGCAAGAGGAATATACTAGACATGTGCTTTGCACAGTGAGTTCACCCAACCAACAAACGGTTGATTATCTCCAGGTCCATTTCACATGGGCTCCTTCAAACACTGGGATGTCAGCTGTTTCTCTTGGTTAAGAGGGGCTGGTAACAAGGAAAGGACACTTTTTTCCATGTGCTGCTCTAGCCTGTACCTGTGTTAGCTAGTCTGGAGAGGGAGTTGTGCAGATTGAGAGCTGCAGTTGAGTTGGCAGAGAGCTGTCCGGAAGCTGGCAAGAAGACAACCATTTGGATTTCTGGGAATCTTTACAAAGAAACGCCTAATGATGCTGCATAGCACTTACGCAAAGCGAAGTGGCTGTGTCTCTGCAAAGCTCAGTAAGAGGAACAAAGCTTTAGAAGGGGACAGGACAGAAATCCAGAAATGCGATCAGGAAATTCCATTCATTTCTACGCAGGAGGGAGTTTACATTGATTACAGACCACAAGCCTCTTGTTAAAATCACTGGGCCAAAAAGGAGCATTTCATCTTTTAGCGGCTGTTGGGTAGCAGATGTGGCCTCTGATGCTTCACTTCTCCTCCCCTTATCATCAAGTATCAGGCATCTGACACCATCAGCAATGCTGATACATCATCCTGGTAGCCAATAGGGATTTAAAAAACCCACAACCACCATATGCCATTTTCCCTTTTTTCCCCCTCGAAGACTGCCCCACATGAAGCAGTTACAGCCGAGAGTGGAAAATAAGCTCAGTGTAGAAGGGTGGGACCGGGGTTCAACCCTCCCTGAGGGCGGAGGGGAGCCACACTGGCTCACCACACTCTGTCGGCCTGGGTCCTGCCCTTTGCTTCTGGGCTGAGCGACAATGCACGGTCACTTGGGGCTCCGGCCTCCTGCGGCAAGGCGGAGCAACACCACACAGTTAATTAGGGGCCCAGCCCTAGGTTTGGGCGGGGCACCAAACGCAGTGGCAAAGCTCAGACCCTCTGCTGCAGGGCTGAGCAAACAAACAGACAGTCTAGAAGCCCAGGCCCTGAGGCAGGGCGGGGCAATACACAGTTGAGGTGTATAAGGCCCAGGCCCTGGCTCAGGGCGGGGCAGCAAGCGATTCAGGGCTCAGGCCCTTGAGGAGGGGCTGAGCAAACAACCAGTCTGCATGGCCTCCTCAGGCCAGGCGGAGGGGCAGTCTGCCACCCTTGCAAGGGTGGCAGGGGGGACGCAGGCCCTCCCACTCCACTGCGTCCCAGCCCGGGGCCCTAGCAGCGGCAAGGGTTCGCTTCAGTCAGTGGGGCTCCTGGCCGCAACACACTGACATAGGCTCAGGTATGTCTACAGCCTGACTGGGGTCGGCTGCCCCCGGGCCACTTCCAAGCTCCCCCTCATTGGGTACCTGCCATCCGCTGGCGCCATCCGGTGGGTCCCAGAGCATGGGTTCCTCAGGATACCGGGCATGGGGAACTCCCGGCAGTTCCTCTGTGTACGGGTGTGGGGTGGCTCAGGCAGCTCCTCTAGATGCCGGGCGTTGGGAAGCGCAGGCAGCTCCTCCAGGTACCGAGCACGGGGCAGGTCGGGCCAGCGCTCCTCCGGGTACCGAGCACGGGGCAGGTCGGGCCAGCCCTCCTCCGGGTACCGAGCACGGGGCAGGTCGGGCCAGCCCTCCTCCGGGTACCGAGCACGGGGCAGGTCGGGCCAGCCCTCCTCCGGGTACCGAGCACGGGGCAGGTCGGGCCAGCCCTCCTCCGGGTACCGAGCACGGGGCAGGTCGGGCCAGCCCTCCTCCGGGTACCGAGCACGGGGCAGGTCGGGCCAGCCCTCCTCCGGGTACCGGGCACAGGGCAGGTCGGGCCAGCCCTCCTCCAGGTACCGAGCACGGGGGACATCGGGCCAGCGCTCCTCCAGGTACCAAGCACGGGGCAGGCTGAGCCCAGCGGGAGCTAGGGCACCAGCGTCTGTCCTCTCCGGCAGCCTCCTTCAAACTGAGCACCGGGGCCGGGGTTTTATACTTCCTGTCCCACCCCTTGATTTCTGGGGGGTGGGGACAGGTGGGGTGGCTCCGCCCACTGCCGCGCCTGTTCTGGCTTGTCCCTCTCCGGCGCAGTGGGGAGTGAGGCCTCCTCACTACACCCAGTTTAAAGAAACCAGAAATGCATACGTTAGATGTCTGTGAATGACCTCTGTAGGGAGCGCTGTCAGGGCACAGGGGCTCACTTCTAGTTTGCCTTATGTTACTAAAAGTTCATGCTTCAGAGTTTTCTCTGGCCAACCAGTAGGAGGGTCAGGAAGGGATTTTTCCCCCCTCAGTGTATTATGGGGGGGTACAGAGTTGGATGATGCGTGCCAAGACCTGGATATGCCCACCACTTAGGGTTGCCAGCTGTCTAATCACACAAACCCAAACACCCTTTCCCCGCCCCTTCTCTGACGCTCTGCGCCTTCTCTGAGGTCCCGCCCTGCTCCCTCCATTCCCCCTCCCTTGCTTGCTGTCCCCTACCCTCATCACTTTAACCAGGCTGGGGCAGGGGATTGGGTTGCGGGAGTGGGTGCAGGCTCTGGGATGGGGCCAAGGAGTTTGGAGTGTGGGAAGGGGCTCCAGGCTGAGCCTGGGGCAAGGTGAGGGGTGCAGGCTCTGGGAGAGAGTTTGGGTGTGGGAGAGGGCTCAGGGCCGGGGCAAGGGATTCTGATGTGGGAGGGGGTGAGGGATGCAGGCTCTGGGATGGAGTTTGGGTTTTGGATGGGGCTCAGGGCTGGGGTAGGGGCTTGGGATGTGGGAAGGGGTTTGGGGTGCTGGCTCCGGGAGTGGGCTCAGGGCTGGGACAGGAGGTGTGGGCTCTGGGACGGAGTTTGAGTGCAGGAGGAGGCTCCAGGCTGGGGTTGAGGTGCAGGAGGGGGTGAGGGTGTGGGCTTCCTCCTGGCAGTGCGTACCTCGAGCAGCTCCTGGTCAGCGGTGCAGCAGGGATAAGTGGGCTCCCTGCCTGCCCTGGTCCTGTGCCGCTCATGGAAGCAGCCAGCACATCTCTGCAGGAGGTAGGGGGACAGGGAGTTCTGTACACTGCCCCTGCCTGCATGCGCTGCCCACCCAGTTCCCACTGGCTGTAGTTCCCGGCCAATGGGAACTGCAGGGGCAGTGCTTGCAGGCAGGGGCAGTGTGCGGAGACTCCGTCTCCTACCCCCACAGGGACATGCCGGTTGCTTCTGCAAGCAGCGCAGGGCCACGGCAGGCAGGGATCCTGCCTTAGCCCCCCTGCGCTGCCGGACTTTAAGTGGGCTAAAATCTCCTGATTTGGCTTCAGTAGCCTCCCAAGTTCTGTCCCAAGGCAGAATGGAAGAAGGTTTCCTGTCACACAAAGCTTTTAGAGCTTTGAAAAACATTTCCCATCCAGCCCTACTCACCATCTAGCCAACAACACATCTGAGCTAAAGGAACCAAAATCCAGTTTATCCCCCTGAGCACACTCAAAGGTCAGGAATTTTCATGTGATGGTGAAAGAAGAAGGTGCAAAAAAATTCAAGGCTTACATGTATGGTTCAAACTCTGTTCTTACTCATGGTTTATATTTAATTTTATTTTCTATTTACCTGGGTCCAACCTGCAGGTTTTGCTAACGCCCAAATTCCAAACACATCATCACATGATCTCAAGTTGATCAGTGCAATATTTGAGTCACATTTCCAGGTGCCCCAGTTGTCATTTGTAGCTCATACTACACAGAAATCCCCAAAGACCTTCTATCCAACCATATCATGATATCCTACCAGTTCAGCCTTCATCTCCAGTCCCCGCCACCTACTTTTCCCCAACCTCCCTCCTGCTTGCAAGTTAAAATACACTTCACAGCCTGCATGGAAGGTTAACAGATGCATGTTCTGGTGGACCAAACAGAAAAGAATTCCAGAATCCAGGACCCCTCACAGGCCACCCCTGCCAACTGCTTCCACTCACGCATGTCTCTGTATGGCAGTATGACTAGGTTCCATGAGACAGTCCCTCATAGTCTCATGCCATTTGGAGCTTTATTGTTTAAAACCAGCATATTGGATCTTTACTCAGGCAAATTCCAGCCAGCACAAGCAGAGTTTTCCCGAGTACTGATTGAATAAAATACAAAGAAGGACCACAGGATTTGGCCTTACAGAACATGGAAGAGTGTGGAATATGACCTAGGGGATATACGTATGACCAACTTAGATTTTCAAACAGCCGCAGGGCAGTGTAGAGGTTATGGTGCCATATAGAAAGCTACATTTCCACGCCAATAGGATTTAGCACTGCAGTGTGGAAGTATGTTTGCCAGTGATCATATGGTGGATTCCTGATCTGCTCTTAATTTGTTGCACAGGCCCTCCAGTAAACGTCAGCTGCAACATTTTCATCAACAGCTTTGGTTCTATTGCAGAAACTACTATGGTAAGTAAAATTAAGTATAGCTGTTCAATTTGTTCGGTCACGTTCTACTTCCAGTGCATGTGGCAAGTTTCCAAACTGCTCTTATTCTGCTAAAGGAGATGGTTGCTCCTCTGTTCCTGGATTGTATTTGAAGGGTGATTAAATTAAAGGCTTTAGTGTACAAGATTTTCATTGTTCAAAGACTAAGATCTTGTATGATCTGTATGCATCTGCACGTAAACATAGGTATTTGAATAGGCAACAATAAGAGGCTGACGTTCTCAGAAGAGTATACAGAAGTAAGGAAACAAGAAAAATATTGTTCTTAGTACCACTTGCAAAAGGCTTGACCAAGCCACATAGTTCAGAGATGCACCCAAGATTTCTAAAAATTCAAGAGCATTTAGATCTGGGATTTTGAATTAGCCCGTTGTAGAGTTAAGGGGCAGCAGCTCAATTCAGATCCAATCTGAACCAAACCTCAAATTCCCCAGAATTAGAGAGGGTTTTCACATATGGCTTTTCTTTGGAGCCATTGTCTGCACACAAAAAAATTAAAATGCATTTATTCAGAATCAACATTTGCAAGGTTTTGCAAGCTCAGACCATCTTTGGGGGAAATTAACCAACATTGCTAATAGCTGTATCCAATTTGTAAGGAGCTAGAAGGAGACAATCATGAGGAAAGGAGATAATAGTCTTTAGATGGAGCAATTAAAGATCAGTTGCGACATAATCAGTGAACATCAAACCAAGGCTCTGGAGGTACAATGCCATCCCTCTGTATTAATTAAAGATAATTCAGAAATATGATGTTCAATTACTCTTTTTGTAAGTCTCTCTCTATAGAAGGATGTTGATTGAAGTATGTAAAATTGTCCTGTGCATTTAGAACAGCATTTTACACTGGGGTCACTTTCATTGTCTTTAGTGGAGTTACTCTAGATTTACACCAGAAATCAGAGGAGAATCAGGCGCTATTTATGCTTCGTTACAGTACAGCAGAATTTGTAGCTCTGTATTCTTTCTAATGCAATGTACATTTAGTCCTATTACTAGACACGCGTTGGCACTGATTATTTTTGGTCTAAATTCTTAAGGAAATAAAATCCTTAGATGGAGGGCAGCACTTGTCAATAACATCTCAAATCCTAAAAGCACACATTATATTGTAGTGTGCCTAAACTTACCACATTTGTTTGCAGATTCATTTGCAGAATAAATTACAAATCCCTAGACATTTCTATTTGTCCACGAATTGGAGAATGGAACTATTACTAATGTGTTATTTTATTGGAATACTTCATTGGGCATGATGTGGATAAGCAAATCATGATGTGGACCCTGTCCCCATAAAATTCAGTGGAGCCATCCCATTGAATGGCAGAGGAGATAGGGCAAGCCCGCAATAGCCCTCCTTGTGCAATATACAGAAAGACATCATGCAGTGCAGCCTGCTCTCATAACGTTCCTGTTATATATTGCTCCTCAAGGCATTTCACAATCCACTGAAACAATCCCAAGGCACTCTGGTGAACTGGATATGCCATAAAAGGAATGTGTCTTAAGCCTAGCCCAACAAAGAGAAACACAATGCAGACCCCTTGAACACACTGTGGGGATCTGCTCTGTTCTGCAGGGTCCACCATTCTGGAAGCCATTCCTCTGAAGAAAAGATCCCCACTACCACTTGGAAAGCATAGGTTTGAGTGCCTCTGGGAACTCAAGGCAACAGATGTTGATTCTTCTCAAGCAAGCATCAAAAAGCAGAAGTGTAGCACTGGAGAGCAGCTGTTAGAACTCCACATCAACCTGCTAATAAGCTGGCCCCCACCCCTCCAGCTGTTTTTTTAAATGTAGCAGATTAGCTAGATTGCATGAATGGCATCCTCTCCAAACTGGGCTGGGAGGATGAAAGTTCCATTTCACAGAGGATTTTGAGATTTCAAAATGCAGCTTATTCTGAATCAGTACAAAACCAGAAAATGTCTCAGGTCTCCACACAGGAAAATGCCAATCAAAAACTTGCTTCTCGTCAGCCAGAATGTTTCATTTCAAACTGACCAGAATGTTTTGATTTCCACTTTTGTACTTTGTGCAATATAATCCATTACAACAAAATAACCCTTTGAAATGGAAAGTAGCTCCAAAACGAAAAATCAAAATATTTTGGTCTGAAAATGTTGAAACTGGACATTTTGATGCTATCTGAACATTCCCCCCTCCCACCGTCCCTAATTTTCTTCTGAAACTATATTCTGGCAAAATCGACCCGATTATGTGAAGCATTTCAGTGTTGACAAAACTGTGTATTCCAACAGCATATTCTGTCAAAATTTCTCCAGCCAGCTTTACTCAAAACAACTATAGAGACCTGCTTGTGACTGGGTAAGCCCTGGTCTACACTAGGGGGAGGGATCAATCTAAGTTACGCAACTTCAGCTACATGAATAACGTAGCTGAAGCCAACGTGCTTAGATCTACTTACTCACTGGTCAGTCGACAGCTGACACTCCCACGTTGACTCCGCCTGTGCCTCTTGCTCTGGTGGAGTACCAGAGTCAATGGGAAAGCGCTTAGCAGTCGATTTATCGCACCTAGATTAGATGCAATAAATTGACCCCCGCTGGATCAATCATTGCCTGTCAATCCAGCAGTTAATGAAGACCAGTGGCTCTCAAACTAGGGCCGCTGCTTGTTCAGGGAAAGCCCCTGGTGGGCCGGGCTGGTTTGTTTACCTGCCGCATCCACACTTTCAGCCAATCGCAGCTCCAAGTGGCTGCGGTTTGCCACTCCAGGCCTATGGGGGTGGCGTGAAGTGGCGGCCAGTATGTCTCTTGGCCCAAGCCACTTCCTGCAGCTTCCATTGGCCTGGAGGAGTGAACTGTGGCCACTGGGAGCTGCGATCGGCCAAACCTGCGGATGCGGCAGGTAAACAAACGGTCCCAGCCCACCAGAGGCTTTCCCTGAACAAGCAGTGGCCCTGGTTTGAGAACCACTGATGTAGACAAGCTCTAAGTCTAAAGTGGCGGCTACATGAATGGGGAAGTGGTTTTGCCACACCTGCAGCTCAAGTCCCAGCACCTCTCTCAAGTAACAGTGTAACTGAGATGAGGAGAGCATGGCTCTTTGTCACCAGTCCAGAGGCTGGTCCACATGGAGGCTAGAGGCTGCTACCACTAGAGCTGGTGGGGGAAAAAATTTCCATGAAAAAATTGCAAAAGAAAATCACTTTAATTGCATTCAAAATTTTTCATTTTTTTCCCAACAGAAACGGAGAATTAAAAACAAAAATTTTGAAAAGAAAACAAAAATTGTTCCCCCCTTTTTTTGTCATTTCTTTTTACTCCCTTTTTTCACATTAGAAAAGTGTAGAGTTGGGCAAAGGTGTTGAGGGGAGGGGATTTCAAAAGTGAGAGGAAGTATCAACTATTAGTTTAAAAAAAAAAACACTTTTCCAATGGGAAAAATTAAATGAGAAAATAATTCCCTCCATCCACTGAGTTGAAACAAAATATTATTTTAAAAATTCAACATTTTTTATTTTTAAATGTTTTTTCCAAAACCAAAAAATTGGTAAACTTTTTTCGTGAAAAAAAAATTCAATTTTTGACTTAACTCCATTTTTCAAAGAAAACAAGTCAACCAGCCTTGACTCAGGCCTCCAGCTAAGGGACTTAATTATTTTGCTGGAGTAGTGCAGGCTCAAGCTTTTAGCCCTGATGGTCACAGGTTCAAATCCCACCGTTGACCCAAATAGGACTGGTTATGGTAGCATTGTAGAATCACTGGCCAAACAAAACAAGAAAGCTCAGTGTTCAAGGGATGCTACAGCTAAAGTCTCCTGGATGGCTGGATCACTCTAGCACGCTGTAAGAAGTAACCACATTGCTGGTACCCAGGGAAGCTTAACCACATAGATCTATCAATTCATTTAATTAGAGAGATCTTTAAAATATGTTTTGGGACTTTTAGTTCACACATAAGCCATTACTGTTGACATTTAAAAACTCTAGAGACAAGCTCCATAGCCCACAAATCAGTGGGGATCATTACTGTCAACATGCATACCGCTAATGAGATCACCAGTTCACAGCTGAGGGCACGATAGCAGAGTGAGAAGAAACAGAGAAGTATGGAAAAGGGCAACAAGGAAGAGAAGATACAGGGGCAGGGTTTAGCTACATTGAGAAGTTGTGAAACTCCAGTTTCCACTGGTTAGAAAAGTGAGTGGCAAGAAGGAAGGTAATAAAGGGGCAGCACATTTGAAGAGCAATCAGCCTTCCATGAACTCTCTAATGGGAGCTCAAAGGGCAAGAAGTGCAGAGGTGAAATGTTCAGGGAGGTTAGGAGAACACATGGAGGGAAATTAATGTGTGGAATGGACTCCCAAAGGCAGAGCCAGATTCAGGGCATGATCCTTCAAGGTCAGTAGTAGATGAGAGTCCTCAGCACCTTGCAGAACGAGAACCCAATGAAATATAGACATAGACCCAGGAACCATAAGTATGCACAATGCCCTGTGATTGACAGGATACTGTTATAGTGTGAGAGGTTGTCCTCTTGCAGCTTGAGGTTTGTATTACTGCTCCATCAGTCCTGCTCTTAATCCAGCCCAAGGATAAGAGAAGCAGCAATTGGGAACATATTCAACATAGAATTAAACAATCACTTTGAGGAGAAAAACATTAAAGGGTACAGTCGGATGGGTCTAGATGGCCTCCTTCTGTCCAGAAACATTGCAATAGAATTCTGTATTTAATAAGCTAGAAGATGCTGAATGTTGCGGTATTTGCAGACTGAGGAATCTAAACAGAACAGCAAATATCTCATTCAGAACGGAAATAGAAACCAAACTCTTCATGAATTGAGTGGGCTGAGTTTAGTAACGAGTTATAAATGAGAGTTTAAGGGAAAGATCATGCTCTGACATTTGGGATTCTGATTCTCCACAGCCCCCTTTGCATATATATATTTTTCAGCTGTTTAACGGAATTGCACACAGGATTCATCCCATTTGAAAAGGGCAAACTAAACGTAACCTTATAGCCAACTGCAGCAAAACTATATCCACTAAGCAAGTATCTAATAAGGGCACAAGACCCTGGAGGATGCAACCATCCAGCTGTAATATAGTTGTTTGTATAGTTCTTGCACAGGTGACTCCAATCAGACAATGAATCATTTCTGTAAATGGGTTTAAACAAGCAACCACAACTTCACCAGCCTCAATCCAGCATACACTGTTGGTGAAACACTGGGAGAAACTATTGACCCAGTGGCCACGTTCTGACCTCAGATCCATAGCTTCTGAGGTCAACAGGAGTTAGGAGTATCTGCAGACAGAACTGGACTCAGTTGTGTAAGTAACAAGCAGGGCAGCGAAAAAACAGTGAAAAGCGTTTTGTGACATTTCTCTCTTTTTTTTTCAATTTCAATTTCATACATGCAACGTTTTTACTTTTCAAAACATGTCCAGAACTGGAATTTTTTACTCAAAATGTGCAGATATTCAAAAATTCCAAAACATTAGTCCCTCCCAAACCAAGATTTCTAATTTTGAAATTCAAAATACCAAAAATGCTGAGGAGATCATTTCTAACCAACCAGGGAGGGGAATGGTGAACTCTCAGAAGGTATTTTTCAGTAAATCAGTTTATTTGTATGAAAATCACAAACAAATGCAAAAACCACCAATGCAGAGGGCTCCCCTATTTTGCTGTGAATATTTTGCACAGCAAGTGTAATTGTTTGGAGTTACCAGCTCAGTGAATTACCAGCGCAGAGAGAGCTTTCAAATATGCCTCTGCATTTTATACCAGGAGTTTGGGTTAATTTTTCATATCAGTAATCTTTCTTCAGCTCTGTATTTACAGTTTCTTTATAGTGAGATATACTGATTTGCACCTCTGATTTTACTACAAAAATTATTTTCTAATGTAAAAGCTGAGGTTAGGAAGAGCCTCTTTTGAGTGAGATGCTTTATGGTATACATCCTGCCTCTAGCTCACAGCCTGAGTAACCAGGGGAGGAATCCTTCCAGGCCACTCCTGGGGCTCCCCACATACACACACTTTGCATTGGGAATAGTCTGTGCGTCTGCCTAGTTGTGAAGCCACAAGGTCCAACACTCCCCCCACCCCTGCATTGCCACTGAATGAAACTGGTCGGAGCTACACTTCTGTCACATGCAGCTCTCATGCCTTTTGTGTACTCCAGACATTCTTTCCCTCCTCTCCATCCTTTTTCCTCTCATACCTGTTCCACTGCAGGCACAGGTTCGACCATGCTCACAGAAAGTAGGGATTGGGCTTGCCACTCTGTGAGTGCCCATGAGGCTGTGTCAGGCTGTCCTTCTCTGATGTATATCGAAAAAGAGAGCACTGCTGTATTCTACAGCCATAAATGAAACCACAAGAGCTTATGGTAGGAGTGCTGGGGTGGTTACTTGTTTATTATATGGAGACATACCTATCTCATAGAACTAGAAAAGTCATGGAGTCCAGTCCCCTGCCTTCACAGCAGGACCAAGTACTGTCTCTGACAGATTTTTGGCCCCAGATGCCTAAATGGCCCCCTCAAGGATTGAGCTTACAACCCTGGGTTTAAGCAGGCAAATGCTCAAACCATTGAGCTATCCCTGCCCCTCACTGATAGAGAGCAATGCAGTGGTGGTGGGTTTGGGGTATATTTTTAGTTGGGGGGGGGTCACATTTTTTTTGAAATTCACTTGAAAGGGATCCAGGCTCAATGGTCTAGAACCTGGCGAATTTAGATACAGTAACACTCTCTTTGCAGCCAGATTATAATGAAAGTCCTGAGCTGCTTCAGTGCAAAAGTCCATTCCAATTATTGAGAGACAAGGTGGGTGAGGTGATATCTTTTACTGGACAGGTTTTTGTTGGTGAGAGAGACACGCTTTCAAAAAACCTTTACTTCAGGTGTGGGAGGAGTGCTGTGTAAGCTCAAAAGCCTGTCTCTCTAATAGGTTGGGACCGACAAAGCTATAACAACGCTGCATTCCAAGTATAGGCAGCCTTGTCTCATAGAGTGAAGCAGATTTGTGGGTTTCTTTAGATCACTTCACTCTAATAGGTCCCATTGTACTTGAAGTCAGATGAATGTGTCACCACTGGACTCCCTTTTATGAAATCCAAATAATACCAGCCAGCCTGGTGTTTCATTTTTCCTTCCGCTTCTGTTGATGCAATGTAGGATTCTCGCTTGTCTTTGCACCTTTTGGGGGGACAGGGGCTGAATGAACTGCTGTTGCTCCCTGTGGAATGTCCCTCATTGGAGGTTTTTAGGAACAGGTTAGACAAACCTCTGTCGGGAATGGTCTAGTTATTATTTAGTCTTGGAGAACCTACTGAGGTCCCTTCCAATCCTACACTTCTATGATTCTACTTGATGTAACTAGTGGCAGTAAATAATACTGACACAGCACAGATATTTAAAGAAAGAGACCAAAGGTACATAGTTACTGTGTTACATACACACTGTTTCAGATGGGGTTATTTGCTGATGCTTGGAGTGATGCATCCAGCTGATTGTGCATATAGCAGATGGGGTCGTTCATCTGAAGATCCCCACGCTATTTGCAAATATTAAACCTCAGATCAGCCCTGGGAGGAAGGTACTATTTAGCCATGCTACAAATGGAGAAGTACATATAGAGATTTGTCCACACTCACATAGCAAACTAGCGGCAGATCTGGCTAGAGAGCAGAACTGGTGGGGAAAAAAAAAAATCAACAAAATGTTTCCACTGAAAAATGCTGTTTCGTCAAAACCAAAGTGGTTTGTGGCTGGCGATGGACCAACTTCCATATGAAATTTTCATCTAAAAGCTTTCTGAGTTAGAGACACAACAGAGTGCTCACCTGGGATGTAGGAGACAGCTGTGCTGGATTCAGAGCTGGGACTTGAACCCAGGAATCCTTGAGTGTACTCACAACTGGGCAATAAGGCACTCTCCCTCCCCCTGTAAGAGTTGTTCTACTATATATAAATATCCATTGGGCCAGAGAGAGACTGACTACAGCCTGGTGCTTAGGGCACTCACCTTGCAGAGCGGGAACCTGACCCTAGGTCACCTACATTACAGGTGAAGGCCCAAATCCCTGGGCTATTAGCTATTCTGAGATGTGGCTCTGTCTCTGTCTCTCATCCAGCCTTGGGATAGAAAGTCCTGAACTCCCATGCTCATAATCTAAGCTCTGGAAAACAGTCCTTTCATTTAGCAGTAAGAAGGTAGGTGTGAGACACTATAACCAGGTGCACTCTTGTGCTCAGCATCTTTATCTGGTTACTATTCCTTTCTAGTATCCATAATTTTATAAGCCCTGTTGAGCATTCCTTACCCACCGGCCTTCATCACTTTCTTGGACTGAATTTTGCAGCCTATAATGAATGTGCAGAATTAAAAATAAACCTTCTCCGGTCACACTACCTAATAAGAGAGAAGTGGGTAACGCACTGCCCTTGGGGAGTGCTGTAACCCCTGCCTAGTGGTGCCAGGAGCTCATTCCCTTTTGGGGATATAAGAATGGCCCAAAATAAAAA
This sequence comes from Gopherus flavomarginatus, assembly GCF_025201925.1. Lineage (NCBI taxonomy): Eukaryota > Metazoa > Chordata > Testudines > Testudinidae > Gopherus > Gopherus flavomarginatus. The sequence goes on from NC_066623.1 coordinate 6,060,501, forward strand.
GCCTTCCCCCTAGTTCCTCTACAGTCCAAGCAGGACAGCAACATGTCTCCCAGGGTTGTGTCCAGCCTTCTTCCATGCTGGCCATGCCTTTCCTCTCCCTGCACGGATGCATGTCAGGAGCACAAAACAGTTTAATGAGCCCCAGCTGAGCCTTCTTCTCAGCCATGGAACCCTTTCCTATCTGGTTCCAAACTCCAGCAGGAACCCAGAAATGACAATAGAGCCAGTCACACTGCACAGGTTTCATTGAGGGCAGAATCCAGACCATGGTATTTAAATAAGGCTATTTGAAGCTGCAGACCCCACAGTCATTGCCTGGAAGCTTTAGCCAACTCCCTTGCAAGAAACTGACCAGTTGCTGTTGGTTATTTCCCACCCTAGATGCGTCCATTCCAGCCTGCCATTCCTGAGCAAGCTCAGAGAAAATCTAGCCAAAGGCCCACTACAAATTTATCTAATTTAAGCCAGTACCTAGATTCAACATAATCTGGATTCAGGCCAGGACATGGAAAGGCAACAGCTTCAGTGGCACTGATAGATGATCTCCTGCTGTCAATAGACAGAGGGGCAGACATCCATTTTCATCCTCCTGGACCTCTCTGCCGCATTCAATACTGCTGAGATACTGCTCTCTCATATGACAGAGGTGGCCAGACCCACAGCAGGGAGCTGAAATGGTCTGAGTCTTTCCTGGATGGGTGCAGCCAATGAGAAGTGATGAGAAACAGAGGTCAGTCATTTCACTTAATTCCCTACGAGAAGGACAGTGATAAGTGTGGTATAAGAACCTATATAGAATAGAACTAGGGCATCATGGAATTTTTTTGTTCTCGGGTGAGGCTTCTCCATCACACTGCCAAGTCCTGTCATACCTGGACTACGTTCCAGAAAAGGACATTCATTTTCATTTGGCTCGTGGTCAAGTTTGCCTACAAAACCATCCCACCTGCCATCCTTCTACTTCCAGCCTTCTCCCACCCTGTAGCATCCACTGAACAGTTAGTCTGAAGCCGTTCTTGGCTCGATTTCCTTTCTTCCTGGTGACTTTTGGAGCTGCAGCTATGAATTTAACCCAGTAGCACGAACTCTGAGTAACACAAACCCTTGTTGGGGGGTTTGGTTCATTTTCCACAAGGCTGAGCACACTCTGGGCAGCTGCTGCTGAAGTTCCTTCCAAACATGGATTTGACTCATGTCGTACATGAAATAGACGCCACGATGGAGCTGACCTGCTAGCGTTCCGCTGGTTTGCAGCTGAATAAGCAAAACAGCCTTTTGCTTTCTGCCTATTAGACTAATTACATGGATTTTCCCTGAGTGCAACCACCACTGAGCTTTACAAACAGAAAGGGGGGAAATCAATGTATGCAACTAGTTCAGATTGCTACTGTGTGCAATGAATTCAGGGCTATTTTCTATCTGTTCTCCTTTTCTTCTCTTTCCTTCTTTCAGATTTATATGATTGTTAGTTCTGCACAAGGCTGCTCATTATTAGCTGGCCACAGCTATTTCCCATTTTTCTAGAGACACATTATCTTGGGGAGAAGGAGATGGATAATGAAGTGAGAAAGACCCACCAGAACTTGTAAAGGTGACATCCTGGCTCTCCCCAGAAGGGGAAAGAATCCCATTTTATTCATATTCAGAAATCTATTCCCTTTAACTTAATCAAGAATTGGCCTATGTGCTGTTGGCAAAATTACGAGGTCATTAGTAGTTTCCATGCACAAAGGGTGTGTATGGGGCAGTCTTAAAACTGATTTCTAAAAGAGCTTTGGTAACTGACTGCCCTAATCAAAACTATAGGACACATCCACTGTGTCATCTTCTAATCTTGCCCCAGGGTAATCAGACTGTAAATCGTGTTTACACAATAATAGCAGCTGATCCCTCAGGCTGAGTCAGCTCATTTGGTAGCATTCTTATCCCTGGGACAAGAGATTATATCGGTTCAGATTTCTGATCAGAACTCCGTCTTAGGCACAGCACTGCAAATTGAGCTGTTGCACTGTCAGAGACGCAATCTTTAAGGGAGGATCTTGCGTTCTACAGGTGGGCTTTAAAGAACAGATGGCAGACTCACGGAATAACCCCACAGTCCTGGCAAACACTGCCTCACAGGAAAAAATGCAAACAAATTGGTTCAAATGTTCAAGTTGAGCATTAGACACTGATGAGCCCATAATGGTTGGTGTGCACATAGTTAATTCATTGCCAGTATCTGACTCTCAGCTTTGCAAAATGCTTCAGGCTACTTCAGGTAAGAAAGGCACTAAATAAAACCATGGCCCTGATACTAACAATTAGTTTGGCCAAGGGCAGTGAAATTGGTTTTTGACATGCCACTCCTCAGGCACTGTCTGCCAAGGTACTTGGAGCTTTTATCGCCTACCTGAGTCCGTTCTCTCTCTCTCTCATTTCAATCTGTCTGCTTCCTTTCTCATGCAAAAGGCAGGGAACAGGACAGATGGCCTTGGGAAGCCATTGGGTCAGACACAGAGAAAACATGCTGCCCCATTATTGTCCAGCAGAACCGGTCATGAATGTGAGCTAGAGATCAACAACCAGTTTGGTCTGGAGAACCCAGGAGAGCTGTGAGACATGAAGGTTATGGGACAAATGATATTTCTAAAGGGACACAGGGCAACGAAATCACATAGCCTATAAAATCGATACCATTCGGTATGAGTGATGGTTGAAGAGGAGAACCAAATGTACTAGCTTAGGAGCTAGAGAGGGGTCTCGAATGACATCACCCCATGCTGCCCCTCCACCCACCTCACAGGAGAAAGTCTCAGAGGAAAAGGCTTGGAGGGAGATTGGTTGAGATTGGTGCCAGAGCTTTAATGTTTATGAACATGTAATATGGATCATCCTCCTTAGGGCTCACTCTCGCTAACATCATGGTTGGGCTTTTTTCTCTTTTAAATGTCCTTCTGGAAATGGAATTTGCGGCCTCTGTCATCCGATTGCCAATTGCCACCGCAGCTGTAGACAGCCCTGTGTCACCACCACCATCCTAGTCAGAAAGAGTGGCAGGTTTTTGCCCTGCGTGGCCCAAATCCTGGAGCCCTCGGTGTTAAGACCTATTTGACCTCCACAATTAAAGTGCTTCAGCAGTGAGAGGAAGGATGGTCTTATGGCTAAGAAATTAGACTGGGCTTCAGAAGATGAGTGTTCAATTCCTAGCTCTGTCACACAGATTTCCTGTGGGATCTTGGGCATGTCACTCTTCCTCAATGCTATTTATTTTGCCTATTTTGATTGAACATCTCTGCCCTGAAGAGTTGTCTCTTACCATGTGTTTGTACAGTGGGGTTCCAATCATGATTAGTGTGGCCTCAACACAAGTAACTTGATAGAGCCGTGTTGATTCATTATAAAATGGATAATATCTACAAAGAACCTATGTAAAAGTGAGACTATAGATAGAGCCCCATCCCAGCAGACATTGCAGGGGTGGACACCTTGTGTTCTTAAGTGATCCTTTCCTCTATTCACAATCAGTGCTAAGGATGGTAATAAACTCTGAACAAAGGAAGGGTTGTCATGGAGCAGGAGCATTGAGGATGATGAAGTAAAAAGGGGAGAAATGTGGGGTCCTGGTGGATTCCCTCTCAGCAAGAAGGTAGAATGCCTACAAATAACAAGGGGGTGGAATACTGAATACAATTGCTTTCTCTGCCCTCCCCTTAATCCTCCACAAGATGCATCTTGCAAATATAATTCCAGCCCTCGACACACTCAGTAAATGAACAATATTTTAGTAGCCCTGGAGACTTAGTGAGAGTGTAGGTTCAGTAGCAGACCCTGGAATGGAATTTTTCTCTTCAAGCTAAATGCACAATAGCAGTGGTTTTCAATCTGGGGTCCACAGACTATGTCTAAGTTTTCCAAAGGGATCCGCACCTTGATTTGAAATTTTGTAGGGGTCCGCAAATGAAAGAGAGCTTGAAAACCACTGCCCTATAGCACTGGTAAGGTTGTAGCCTCACATGCTATGGATTCAGGGATCACTGCAGCAGAGCAGGTGTCGTGGACAGCAGCTGTTTGCCCATCATTGTGTCTTTTGTCTACAGAGCTAAAAATACAAGAAAAAATGGCAGTAGGGAATGTCACAGAGTAAGCGTGAGATCCTAACCACACCAAAGACATTGTTTGTTTGCTTGTTTCAACCCAGCTGCCTTCAGTGTCCCTTTCTTCTGCACTTAGCAGTTTCTGGCCACTGCTAGTATTTTTTGGGCACCATTAACTTTGTGCCCAGCGCTAACTCTTGTGTCCTCACTGCAGGACTACAGGGTGAACATCTTCCTGCGGCAGCAGTGGAACGACCCACGGCTGGCATACAACGAGTACCCTGATGACTCCCTGGATTTGGACCCCTCCATGTTGGATTCCATCTGGAAGCCTGACTTGTTCTTTGCCAACGAGAAGGGGGCCCATTTCCATGAGATCACCACAGACAACAAACTTTTGCGCATTTCCAGAAATGGCAATGTCCTCTACAGTATCAGGTGAGAGGGATAAAGAGAATGGTTGGGGGTGGGAGGACGGTGGGACTAAGCATGCTTGAGGCTGAGTCAAGAAGCTGTTAAATAAACAGAGCATTAGGGGTTGGTCTTTAAACCACTGAACTCCCTGGGTTCAAATCCCAGCAGACTGACTTGATTCCATCCTCACAATTCTGAGGTAAAATCCAAGATGGCAGCCCTGCACTGGCAAGGAGGCAGCAGCAAACACTGGTGTTTCACTCTTTAGGTCAGGTCTTGTAAACAAGTTTCAATTTAAAATCACATGACACTAACAAAATGGTTAGGATGGGCCTTCTACTGGAGAACATAAGAACTTTTCAACTGTGTGTCATAGGCCTTCCATCCTTAACAGAAAAAGGAGATTCTCCATTAGGCCAAGAGATGTGCTTTTTGAAGTAGGTGGATGGTTCAATCCTCAGTGCTGCTGCAAGCCAAGTGGTCACAGTCTGCAGTAGTGATGTTCCTAAATGGCCACAGATTTGTTACAATATTTTGCTACAAACCAAAATGGTTTTGAATATCAAAGAAACCTCAGAAACCCCAGCTATCCGGGTCTGAAGGATTGGAAAGAGGAAATTAAGAGTCCACACTGAAGTAATTGCCAAGGATTTGTATAGATACTGAGAATAAAACTGTTCTCTTCTTCATTCCCTGCTCCTACATACACTAACATCTCCCTTGGTGGTCAGAGTTCTGCCTTTTTCAATGAAATGCTGTTCACTAACCTTCCAGAAGTCACAGCCATTTCATATGTATGTGTGCATATGAATGGTGTCTACATGCAAAAGAAGGTAACCTAATATACTCAAGCCTAGTCCAATTTTATCTACACTCCTAGATATACACACACTAGTATATGTTTCATACACATACATCTAAATTAGGGTGACCAGATGTCCCGATTTTATAGGAACAATCTCAATTTTTGGGTCTTCTTCTTATATAGGCTTCTATTACCCTCCATCCCCATCCCGATTTTTCACACTTGCAGTCTGGTCACTCTAATCTAAATGCTTATATACCCGTACTGCATGACATGAAACAAACTTAAAGGGGTATTGCCAAGATTGTTCAGTCATGACATTACGCTAACATGAAGTTTGTCTCATTACATGGATTCTATCTTAAGGACTGCACTATCCATAGCTGGGTTGTTTGTTTTTTTTAGTCGTTCCATCCTTTCTACAGCTCCAACTGCAATCAGCCCAGTTTTCAAAAAGCACCTACCTAACCTGAGCACACAAATCCTGCATTTACATGTGCACATAGACTTGTAGGTGCACAACTTCCCAGTTTGCACATCTGACACTTTGCATGAGCATGGGTCATTTAGGTGTCCATATCTGAAGAGCAGGCCTTGCATATTTAAAGAATGTTCCAGTGATCCATGAACAAGTCAGTACGTGAACCGCCTGCTCTGGCACAGGGGAACTGCACACATATGCTTGCTGAAGCAGTATTCATCTTAAAACTAACAAATAAATGCAATTCTTAAGGTAAATATAACCAAATAGGGCAAACTCTCAGAACACATTAGCTTCAAGGCGTAGCCATATTAATACAGTCCCTTTGAAAAAAAACATATGAATAAAATTCTCTTTTCTTTAGATTTATGTAGTTAGATACCTACCCAAAAGCTCTAGGTACCCTGACAATTAAAATTACCACATAATAATACTCCTTGCAGCAATAAAGAGAAAGACATTCAGGCAGGAAGAACTAATAATAATGCTAAGTGATTCTGTTTTAAATGTACCCAGTGCCTACCGAGATATGACACACAGACAGTTTGGAAGCTCTGACACGGGCGCTGTGTTTCAAATGGACGGGGAATGTACAGCATGTGCAGGACAGTCTCAGTGGCAGGCAAAGAAAGCACTTCTGTTTGTTATGGCATGGTCCCTCCATAATCACAGATGGCTCAGTCCCCTGGCTCTACACTGAAAGCGCTGTAGCTGGGATTAGTGCTTCCTGAAACAAGGTTGCATTTGGGGTGGAGAAGGAAATCACATCAACACAAGGGAGGTGGCTGAAACCCACTCACTTGCTCAATACACAAACTGAAGCGAGCAGAGGATTGGAGGGGCTTCTGCTATGTGATCTCGACATATTATTAGGGCTGTACTAATAGGAATGGGGATGGAATGGGATGGGAAAGCCAGGTAAAGGGGGTTCCTAGATAATCCCTTTCTTCCCGAATTCAAGCACTTCACTTATCCTAGATTTAAATTAAATAAGAACCAGATCTTGCAACCTTCAAATATATGCTGTTCCCCCGGAGGTCAATGGGAGTGTTACATGAACAACACCTACAATAACCCAGCCCTCAATTCCTTGTCTCCACTAGGGGTTTACTACCTTTGCGGCTGACCACTGATTGCTGAACTAAGGCAAACTCCTGGTGTAGATAAACCCTTGCCTAAAAGGGCCCATTTTCCTCTGCCATTGCATTGAAACTAAGTGGAGTTGCAAATTTGCATGGCTTGCATGCCCAGAACCATCAATCTACACAGATTTTGCTCCAAACCTAGTCCAGGTAATCGACCAAACGTTGGGCACCACAGCAAGAAACCCAGTGCGAATTAAGAGTTTATACTGAAACACCCCCAAACTCACATTGCTTTGGGGATCACCTGGCTTCCTAACCTCAACGGGTAGCGATCAATGGCTCCATGTCTAGTTGGCAGCCGGGTTCAAGCAGAGTGCCCCAAGGGTCAGTCCTGGGGCCAGTTTTGTTCAATATCTTCATTAATGATCTGGAGGATGGCATGGACTGCACTCTCAGCAAGTTTGCAGGTGACACTAAACTGGAAGGAGTGGTAGATACGCTGGAGGATAGGGATAGGATACAGAAGGACCTAGACAAATTAGAGGATTGAGCCAAAAGAACCCTGATGAGGTTCAACAAGGACAAATGCAGAGTCCTGCACTTAGGATGGAAGAATCCCATTCACTGTTACAGACTAGGGACCGAATGGCTAGGAAGCAGTTCTGCAGAAAAGGACCAAGTGGTTACAGTGGATGAGAAGCTGGATATGAGTCAACAGCGTGCCCTTGTTGCCAAGAAAGCTAATGGCATTTTGAGCTGTATAAGTAGGGACATTGCCAGCAGATCAAGGGACGTGATCATTCCCTCTATTCGACATTGGTAAGGCTTCATCTGGAGTATTGTGTCCTGTTTTGGGCCCCACACTACAAGAAGGATGTGGAAAAATTGGAAAGAGTCTAGAGGAGGGCAACAAAAATGATTAGGGGGCTGGAGCACATGACTTATGAGGAGAGGCTGAGGGAACAGGGATTGTTTAGTCTGCAGAAGAGAAGAATGAGGGGAGATTTGATAGCTGCTTTCAGCTACCTGAAAGGGGGTTCCAAAGAGGCTGGATCTAGACTGTTCTCAGTGGTGCCAGATGACAGAACAAGGGGTAATGCTCTCAAGTTGCAGTGGGGGAGGTTTAGGTTGGATATTAGGAAGCACTATTTCCCTAGGAGGGTGGTGAAGCACTGGAATGAGTTACCTAGGGAGGTGGTGGAATCTCCTTCCTTAGAGGTTTTTAAGGTCAGGCTTGATAAAGCCCTGGCTGGGATGATTTAGTTGGGAATTGGTCCTGCTTTGAGCAGGGGGTTGGACTAGATGACCTCCTGAGGTCCCTTCCAACCCTGATATTCTATGATTCTTTATTCCATTCTCTTGTACGGTTTTCACTCATGAGAGCTGGGAGGGTGAGTAAGGGGATATTTTCCTACCCCAGAACCTCACAGCCTTTTCCCAGGGTCACTCATTTGCCAGAGGGATCCAGAACACTTCTGTGGAACTGTATTACTTTCACTAATTCGCCTTTGGAAAACATCCATTTCCCCACTCTCCCTGTTTTTTAAAGCAATAAATTTAAGAACAAGTAGTTTTATTAAAAATGCTAGGGGGGAAAGGAGCCAAAAAGTCGTCCCAAAGACATTTTGCCTTCTTCCTAGTATGGATTTGTGTTACACTGGGAACTCCAGGTCACTCAAACCTTCCATTACAACCCCCAAAGGCAGGTGGCAGTTGCATCCCATTATGCTATCTCATGTGTCCGGTGGCAGCATGGTGCTGCGGAATGGAAAATGAACAGGCAGTGCTGTAATGCAGATCGCCACCATGAGAAATGGGGGATTGATTCAGTGCAGATAGCAGCTACCAGACAGCAAGCCAAAGCAGTAATCAAAACTGCCAATCATGTAGGCAGAGTTTGGAGACCCCCATTTTTTTAAATCACACTGCAGTTTGAAACTGTTCTCCACCAACAACGTGCACGTAATAAACCAGCCATCAGCGCCAGCTGACCCAGTAGTTAGTGTTCTGTGCTGATGGGCAAGAGATATCTCATCATAGTCCCTCTTTGGCTGGGGCTCGGAGAGGTCCAAAGGTGAACTGCTGAGTCACTGCAGTGCTGGAGTTTCTCTGTAAGATGGTGAGATGTCTTGGCAGAAATAAAACTAGTAATATCCAAGGAAGGTTGTCACCCCAGTTTCTCTTTACCAAAAGAGGGAAAAATATGTTAACACAACCAGAATGTAAATCAGCTGATCCCCAATCAGCTCAGTCTGACAACTCCTGGGTATGGAGTCCAACTTTCTCAAAGGTATCTTCTTGCTCCGCTACAGCAAGAGACATCTGAACCAGAGTCAGACCTGTATTGACCGGCAACCAGGCATTGCTCTGATACCCTGTCACAGTGCTCAGCAGCAGGCCTGCTGACTGATTAAGGAACAGCGGAGAGGTCTGCAATTGGTCCATCCAGGCCTCCTCAGGCAGAAGGATGTTTTAGTAGGTAGCAGGTTTAAAACAAACAAAAGGAAGTATTTCTTCACACAACGCACAGTCAACCTGTGGCACTCCTTGCCAGAGGATGTTGTGAAGTCTATAATAGCGTTCAGAAAAAGAATTAGATAAATTCATGGAGGACAGGTCAATCAATGGCTATTAGCCGGGATGGGCAGGGATGCAAAACCATGCTCTGAAGTGTCCTTAGCCTCTGTTTACAAGAAGCTGGGAATGGGCAGCAGGGGACGGATCACTTGATGATTACCTGTTCTGTTCATTCCCTCTGGGGCACCTGGCATTGGCCACTGTCAGAAGACAGGATACTGGGCTAGATGGACCTTTGCTCTGACCCAGTATGGCCGTTCTTATGAGTGTGGAGCATAATGCAGAGAGACACGGTGGTGCATCATGGGACATGGAGTCTGACCAGGAGGCATCGGCTAGAGGAGACAATGGGGCACAAGGGACCTGGAACTACAACTCCCACAAGGCATTGCGGTGGCTCAGGCAGATATAGAGTTTGACACTGACCTAACCCAAAATATTTTGTTTCAATTTTCCCAACAGAAAATTTTGTTGAAATCTATCATTTCCCCCTACCCCGATGCAAATTTCAATTTGGACAAAGCCCTATTTTTCAACAGGAAAATGTTTTGTTTGAAATTTTCCAACCAGTGCTAGCCTTTAGAAATATCCTATTTGGTGGATCCATGATATCAGACTGGTTCAGATTGTTGTGAGCTTGAGGCATGAAATAAAGATAGAAGCAGCAAGACAGCTTGCTGTGGGACTCTTCTGTTCCACACAATCCAAGGAGTGGTGTGGTCACAACACGCCACCAGCAAAAGGCAGCTGGGATTAAATCACAGGCCCAACTGCTCCGTATTTCTGACACTCTGCAATGTCACACTTGAAACTACATTCAAGGAAGATGCAGATAATCCAGGCAATGCCCCCAAACAGGTAGGTGTGGCCCTGCACAGGTAGCAGACTAACCTATCTATACAAGAGTGGGCACCTACATAGTTCAGATGTAATGTAACTACCTGTCAGTGTTCAAACTGAGTCTGGGATTCCCCTGTCTGTCTTCTCATCCCAGGATTACACTAACGCTGGCTTGTCCCATGGATCTGAAGAACTTCCCCATGGACGTGCAGACGTGCATCATGCAGTTAGAGAGCTGTGAGTCCTGAGGAGTTTCCCCTCTAAAGATAACCACCATGTTTCCTCTGTCCCTTTTCAGCTCTCAGCTGGTTCTCTGATAATGAAAGACAAAGGGGGGTAAAAGTCAGGACATAGTGCCTGGCATATGCCTGTCAGCATGATCCTCCGCTCACACTCCTTTCCCTGCCAGCACCCACACAGCCCCACCTAGCATTAATTTCTACCAACAACTATTTCTTGTACCTGTAGTGGAGGAATAAAGCCCCTGTCAAAGGCAAAGGGCATTTGGAGATGGGGAGAGGAGAGCTCTTAAATCAGGGATCAGAGGCCAACGTAGGGGTCCACATCCCTCCCCTCCTTGCATCCTTCCCTCAAGAGCCCAGACATGCTGACATGAGCCTCTCTGTCACTCTGGTCCCTACAATCTTGTTTATTAGTTTTGCCAGGATTGTTTCATTCCTGTCACTAGCATTCACTCAGGGAGCAGCTCTCGGTTTTCCAGGAAACTACCTGACATCTCTTAGCTTGATCCAGATTCAAGCAATTGCTGAACTCCTAAAGAGGGAGCTCTTGTTTATCTGCATTGGCCTCCTGCTTTGAAGGTGAAGGTTCTCCAAGCTGCAAGTGGGGCTTCCGCCCAGCTTTAGGATACATGCTTGCACCTACGAGCCTCCTTAACTAAAAGGAAAGGAAGCCAATGATTAACTTAATGCAGAGGAAGAGACTGGGGCTGAAAGGCTAAGCTAAGCTAAAAGAATAGCCCAAGCTGGCAGAAAATCTGATTTATTGGACAGGAATCCACTGTGATGCATGACGTGCACCACTATAACCACCACTGCCCATCTATACCATTTATATAAGATTTCATCACCAGGTAAGCCTCAGCAAACCTGTTGTGCGACACAGTGGAGAGCCCTGAAATCCATCCTATCATGGGCAATCCAGTCTAACTCCCTGCACCCGTGCAGGACTTCCTTCTCCACAATACCATCCTTGTTAGCACCTGTCTTCGACACCGTTTGGTTTCTTGCTCATGTGTCCTATTTGTTCCCTACTCTCAACAGTTGGCTACACAATGAACGATTTGATATTTGAATGGCAAGAGAAAGGAGCTGTGCAGGTTGCTGATGGATTAACCTTGCCTCAGTTTATCCTGAAGGAAGAAAAAGATTTGCGATACTGCACCAAGCATTACAACACAGGTCAGTAACATAAACGCCAGTCTCCCATCCCCAGGGCCATTTACTTTTACTCGCTAAGCTCCTTGCAGTAAGAATTTGGCCCTGTATATTTGCCAGACATCATCTCTTGCATGCTCATGGCATTTATCTAACAATTATATCCTGGAGAACAACCTGTCTAAAGAGTTGCTGAAGATATAATCTTCACACAAATATCTTGTCAGACCCAAAACTTGTGTCTCCTGTGTACCCTTCTTGTGCCCATCAGAACTCTTTGCATCTGCCGGGGTATTTCATTTAAATCCTCTCCCCAAGCTCACCTTCATATTGTGTTTGTTCTAGAACTCAATGGGGAACTTCAGTCTACAGGCCTGTTAATCTGGCACCTTTCACTAGCACAAATTCACTTTCGTTTAGTTAAAAAAAGATGTTAGAGGGAGACTCATGGTGTTGTCGTGCTGATGTTATTAATGCATGTGCTAGCCCTAGTGATACTCAGCCTACCACATGCTCCCTTTGGCCAGCAAGAACTGTTTCTTAGCCAGGAAGTGAAAATTGCAGTCAGCCATAGTTTGCTGAGGTTGGATGCTATGAGATTATCATGCCCCCTACCAGTAACCCTCCAATTTAACTCCTGTCATTCTCAGGCAAGTTCACCTGCATAGAAGCACGTTTCCACCTGGAGCGACAGATGGGCTACTACCTGATCCAGATGTATATCCCCAGCCTTCTGATAGTCATCCTGTCTTGGATCTCCTTCTGGATCAACATGGATGCTGCGCCTGCCCGTGTTGGCCTGGGCATCACCACTGTGCTCACTATGACCACCCAGAGCTCTGGTTCCCGAGCATCATTGCCCAAGGTACGGAGCACCCCTGACACTTGGAAGAAGTTCCTTCAAACCAATGTATTGAACAGTTAGGGCCAGATCTCCAAATACATTCAGAATTCCAGTCAACAAACTTGCGCATGGGCTTTCCACTACTCTTGTGGGCTCCCAAATTTGTGGGCCACCAGTGGCGACGCCAGCCTCAATACAAATTCAAGCTGAGCTGCGCTAAGTTACACCAGCAGTAACTGCCCCCTAGGGGGCAGCATTCTAAGCCAGAGAACTGCGCTCTCAGGCCATGCCCCAAGTGCCTACAAACTCTTAACATGCATATTATATTAGTTCATATACGCAGTGTATCTCCTACATTCAATATTAATACTGAATCTGGCCCACTAAGATACAATCACAGAATCACAAAAATGTAGGGCTGGAAGTGACCTAAGAGGTCATCAAGTCCAGCCCCCAGCACTGAGGCAGGACCAAGTAAACCTAGACCATCCCTGACAGGTGTTTGGCCAACCTGTTCTTAAAAAACCTCCAGTGATGGGGATTCCACAACCTCCCTTGGAAACCCATTCCAGAGCCTAACTACCCATATAGTTACAAAGTTTTTCCTAATATCTAACCTAAACCTCCCTTGCTGAAGATTAAGCCCATTACTTCTTGTCCTGCCTTCAGTGGACATGAAGAATAACTGAAACTCTGGTTTCTTCCTATTCTGTATGTGCTACTATTTTTCCCTTGCACAACCCATTGCATCTATACACTAGATAATTTCAGATGTGGGATTGTTTTTAAGGGGAAACAAGGATTAACATCGGGTCCTGGACAACATTCCTTTGCTCGGTAAGACAGGTTTTAATGTCTATGAGCTCTTGCTGGGGATATCATGGCTGCCTCAATTGTTTCATTATCACTTTCCAAAGAGCTTGGGGAAATAGTGAGAAGAAAGGCAGATGCTGGAACAAGGTCTCTCAGTCTCCCTCTCTAACCCACAGGTATCCTACGTTAAGGCCATAGACATCTGGATGGCTGTGTGCTTGCTGTTCGTGTTCTCAGCTCTTCTGGAGTACGCCGCTGTCAACTTTGTGTCCCGGCAGCACAAAGAGCTGCTCAGATTCAGAAGGAAGAGGAGGCACCACAAGGTAATACACAAGTCATGCAGAGCACAGCTGGACTCAAGGAGTCCCCAGACCCTCTAGAACCTCAGAGGGTCACTCATGTGGCCAGCTGGATCTAGCAAGTGGTGCTCAGTGAGATAGTGAGGAGGGGCAAGCCAGAGCACATGGCCAGCTCCACTGCTTTTGGGTTCTCCTCCAATATTCAGCTTGCTCCCGGTGGGTACCAAACTCCTTTATTTTGTTTATGATACCTGTTCAGGGATTTATATTAAAAAGACAATTCTCCCAAGAGTGACTTCCAGAGGGACTGATCTGGAAGTGCTGCTTGTTTTGATGTTTGGGGGCAGTGGGAGGGGGTCTATCATGGAGTGGCATAACCTAGTGAGGCAGCTTACCATAGCATGAAGGTAAGTGACACATTCATTGTATCTGCCACCTTGCTGAATAGCACTACGTTCAGAAGCATCTGCTGCTTGGATTTACTGTGATGTTCCTCTCTAAAATACTCTTTTTTAAAAAAAAAACAACCCTTAAAATGTCCTTAGCCAAGCTCCATGCACATTCTCCATGACTGAAATCAATCAGAACATGCTTGTGTTGGGTAGAAATCTACAGCCTGCACACTGGAAGCTTTGGAACCTTTCAGAATGTGCCCCACAGCAGAGATCCTATGCCACAGAGTGAACTAGAGAGAGAAATGTAACAGTAGATACAATTAGAAGCAGAGGAATATAAATAGTTGTCTCAGGCTGGCTCTAAATGCAGAGATGAATAGATTCTAAAGAAGCTGAGCTTACTAAGCAGATGAAAGTCATCTCCTCCATGGCAGGTGTCTGGCCTCTCTTGAGAGAGAACAACTCAACAACTCAAGTCCTAGACAGGAAGTGAGTAATTATTTCTGGAGGAGATCCCACCTTGATTGCAGATGTGCAAACAGAAGAGTCAAAATCGAACCAGATCTCACATATGTGACTCAACCAAGTATATGTCAGTGTCTAGTACAGAAGTCTCCACTGACAGAGAATGGAACAGCCTGGATTCTAATAAATGGTTGGTTGACTCACTATGGTCATTAATAAGCAAGCAGTGCCCATCAGAGCCAGCTTCCACAATTTGTGTTAGCACCAATACCTGTCCAGGTCAGCGTATTCATGTAACTGTATGATTTCATGGCAATGAACTTCCTAAGTCTACGAGAAAAGAACAGAGGCCATTCTGCTATTGGTGCACCATCTCATTCGGGAAATAAATCAGGGAACTTTACCTTCATCCCAGTTCCACGCATCATCCCCCGCAGTTAGCACGACAGTGTTCACCTTCCATTTTCTCTATGAACATTCTGGGAAGGGCAGCTGTTTTGGTGCCACAGGACTGCTCTAAGGGTTGGTGTACAGTGGCTTACTAAGGGTTTGTAACTGCATTACAGCCATTACATTGCAAATGCACTAATCCCTAGCCTATAAGCAGCTGGGATTTTGAACAGCTACATACCTGCTAGGAAAGGGTAAGGCAAAGCTGCTTTTCTACTGCCTTCCATCTCCCCAGTGATAGGGGATGACTTGGCTCAGGGCTGCTTTAATTTGTTTTGCCTGGAACAAGTTCCCTAAGTGCCACTCAGCCAGCCCAGGATCTGCAGAGTGCAGCATTTTCTGCACCCACCCGCTCAATGCTCACTGTACAGCTTGAGGCAGGGAGTAGGACAGCATAGCATGCAGCTGGCTGTGCCGGGTTGACATCACCCACGGATTCCCCTCTATAAGAGGAATTCCCAGCTGCCCGCTAAGGTTTTCCCACTGTGCAATGTGGAAGGGAGCAGAGCCCAGGGATCTGACCCACTAAAGAATGGGATTTATTTGTTTGCTGCTTTATCAGCCTGACTTGCTAGTGGTGCTGACCATTGCTTCAGACTGGGAGTGCCAGTCTTGCTCAGGGACCCCTGGCTTCAGCCCAGGGGACTTACTATGCATAGACCGGAAGATTTTGCACTTGGCTGAACCACACCTCTCCCAGTCTGTTCTCTCCAGGAGGTTGTCTTACACCCCCCTCTCCAGCTGGCACGTCCCTTACAGCAGAGGAAGGCAGCCTATTAGACGAAGTGCCATGGGACTCTCCCAAGAACCGTAAACATTTACAAGACATAGACAAGAATTTAGGACCCATCCCGTTACACTGAGCCAGACACTGTCTGTAGGGGGCTCCAAAGAGCAGTGGCATGAATGTAATGGAATGCCACAACTTCAGCCCAGAGTTCAGCAGACGGCTAAGATGCCCTTGTGAAAGTGCCCTCAATTAACGAGAGAGACAAGGTGGGTGGGGTAACAGCTTTTATTGGATCAACTTCTGCTGGTGAGAGGGGCAAGTTTTTGAGCTACACGGAGCTCTTCCTCGGGTCTGGCTCTGCAAAGCTTGTCTCTCTCATCAACAGAAGTTGGTCCAGTAAAAGATATTACCTCACATTTTGTCTCTCTTGTATCCTGGGACCAACATGGCTACACCTGCAAACTTAGTTAACTAGGACCATCGATTAAGAAGCAGTGGATTTTCAGCACCATACCTAAATCACTGGCCTATAACAAGAGTTAATTTGTTATGAAGAATCACCCCAGAACTCTAGAAAAATAGGTCAAACCACGGAGAAACTGGACTTCTAGCTGCACAACGGTTCCATACATGCTGGAGAAATTGTCACAATTTCAGGAGGTAGCATGATCTAGTGGATAAGATGCCAGGAGACCTGGGTTTTGTTCACAGCTCTGTAACATCTAGACAACCAACTTCCCGTCCTGTGCTTCAGTTTCCCCATCTGCAAAATGGGTGATAATGCTTGCTCACTTTTGTAAAGCATTTTCACAGCTCTGGATGAAGAATGCCGTATAAATGCACAAAGACAAATGCTCTATGGGCCATGGGAATCAACAGCAAAGCTCCCATTAACTTCACTTGTGCACAATCAGGCCATGCCATTTAGACAAAACTAGCACATTCTGGTTCTGAGGGAGTGAGAACTGCCTGCTTAAAACAGTCTGAGCTGCAGCCATCCAGCATGGATGCCTCATTGTGCTTTTGTAAAAGCAGCAAAGAGTCCTATGGCACCTTATAGACTACCAGATGTATTGGAGCAGATCATAATGATCCCTTCTGACCTTAAAGTCTATGAGTCTATGAGCTTTCGTGGGTGAATACCCACTTCGTCGGATGCATGTCATTGTGCTTTTATCTCCTAGTCCAGATTCAAGCATCCTTTTCTACTGAGTCGCGCTGCTGCATGCAGCTCGCTTTGCCATACTGTTGACAAAATAATAATAAAAACTCTAGTTAGGTCATTTCAAAAGATCTGTTTGCCAGAGGTATTCAACCAAACACAAGGCTGCTATTAGGAACCCTGCATAATCTCACAGCAACTTTAATTGGAACAAAGCATAAATAAAAACATCCCCAGTAAGCGAGAGTTGCACGCTCATCAAGACTTGCGGTTGATTGCATATATTCAAAGCACATTGTACAGCTGCTGGAGAACCTGATAGCTCTATCCTGGTGCCCTGACAGGTTCTGCTCTCTTTCATCTAAGCACTGACATGTCACACTGAATGAAATAATGTATTAAAATAGGCAGCACTGAAGGAGCGATCAGATTGGCTGACGGAGACTGCAGCCCACTATGGCTATACGAGTCAAAACTTGCTAACCCTAGAGCTGTCCCTAGCTATTCTGGGGGGGTGGGGGGCAGGCCTCCATGCGGGAGTGGGGCTGGCCCCAGGCTTCTGCATGGGGGGGATAGGGGGATGGCTTTGTGAGCAAAGGGGAACCACCCCCCAGCACCCACCGGCAGCACAACTGGTGCCGAGTCACTGCACTTCCCACCGGTGAGTGCAGGCCCGGCCCTGCTGCAGTCCTCAGGGGAGTGGGAGTGGGGCTGGGGCAGGGCTGGGGCAGGGAAGGGGTGGAGTGGGGCGGGGCTTGGCTGGAGCAGGGGCAGGGCCATGGGGAAGAGGCAGTGCAGGGGCTGGAGCAGCACACAGCTGCACAGGGCACCAGGAAATGTGGTGCCCGAAATTCCCTGGTGCCTTAAGTAGCTTCGTACTTTGCATATGGGTACGGATGGCCCTAGCTAGCCCCCTTGCCTCCCCTTCATATCATGTGACCCACATGCTTGAAAGTGCTTCAGTGATGTATCATCATAGGTGAATCTAGACACACTGGCTATATTCTATTCATTTTGATTTTCATTTTACTTAGTGGCCAATGTAAGTTGGCTAGATTTCCCTGTCTGCAATGGCATTGCCCACAAAAAATTTCTTTCCAGATTTCATTTGTACCCCAGAGGTGAAAGTAAGCCGGTACAGGCCAGTACAGTGTACTGGTAAGAAAGTGGCCATCGGGACGGGCTGGTACACAGTCAACATTAAAGAGCTGCCACATACCAGCAGGGCCGCTGATGTGGGGTGGGGAGCAAAAGGGGCAGTTGCCCCAGAGCCCACCGATTTAAAAGGGCCCGGGGCTCCCAGCAGTGGCTGGGAGCCCCAGGCCCTTTAAATCACTGCTGGAGCCCCAGGCAGCGTGGGCCAGACAGCACTGAAGGGCTGACTAGGGGAGTCTGGCCCCAGTCCTGCCCCTTCCTCCCAAGATCCCACCCCTTCTGGGGGCCCAGAGTCCCCCCTTGCCCAGAAGCCCGGCCGCTCTGCATAGCAGTAAGTCCTTTAAGTTGCTTTCACCCCATTGTACTCCTAAATTCATAACACCCTCTCCCCCCAGCACGGACAAGTGTGAGAGACTCAACTAGCCTTTAACTGCTTGCAGACTTATACCCCCCAGTACCTTCCATGTTGGAGTCCTTCCATAGGAACGAGGAGGTACAACTGACCTCACAAAGGGTCGAATATCTAGCCCATAAAATATGCAGTTAGTGATTAAATGAGCTACGTTTTCAGTCATGACATTCAGTCATAAAAAGGGCCTAGTCAATTGTTTTGTACCTGCAAAAAAGCATCTCTGCATGCCAGTCAGGTTGCTGAGCACCCCATTACCCAAAGAGCATGTGCAAATTGGATGGAGGCGCGTTTCTGATGGTGAAAAACTTGGCTACGCATTTCCACAGGTGTAAATCAGGGCCAGCAGCAGATAGAGCAGTTGGCTCAATCAATGTAAGAGGGACATTTTCATTCCATTACTATTTGCAATTTGACAATGTATATAGGGACACACTTTGTGAAATTCAACGTGCATGCATGTGTGTGTGTGTGTGTGAGAGAGAGAGAGAGAGAGAGTTGGCCAATCAGGGAGCAGAAGCAATATCATATTACCAGTCACACACCACAAATAATGAACAGCAAACAGCCAAAGGCAACAAGTTGTGAACACCCCATAGACCAGAGGTCCCCAAACTGGGGGGCACACCCCACTAGAAGCGCATGGAAGAATGTTTTGGGGGAAGCAGCAGGGAGCGCCAGCCAGCCCCACTGTGCTCCCAGCTCTGCTCCAGGCCTGCCCCGAGCCTCAGCCCCCAAACATGGTCCAGCCCCAGCCCCACCCTCAGCCGCTGGCTGCGACTCCATTCCCGGACCCAGACCCACCCCAGCTGTGGCCCCAGCCTCAGGCCCGTTACCCCTGTCCCTGCTTCCAGCCCTAGGAGGATGGGGGGGGGGAAGACGGTGTAAGAGAGGTCACAACCCTGAAAATTTGGGGACCACTGCCATAGACTGACTGTCCAAGCCTCCTGTGGCAACTACATACTATGGTGTGTGTGGCTTTAAAAACTGTGGTGACCATGTGGTTACTGCCCCTTCAAGGTCTGGAACATTCTGGTCTCACAGAGCACTATTGACCTGTTCATCATTTGCTGGAGTTGGAGACCGAACAGGGCAATGCCAGCTGGATCCCTTTGTGGGTTTTATTCTTTTTGCTGCCATCCTCATTCAGTAAAAAAGGCCCGATTGGCTGATTTGGCCCTGGAGACATGGCTCTCCTCAATAAAGAATAAATTCACAGAAAATCAAGACTGGCCCATGAATGATTCATAAAGAACAAAAAGAGCTAAATTTGCAGTGACTCTTATTCACAATTATTTGATACATGTGTGTGTGTCCCTGCCTGACACACCTGAAGTGGAGATGGTAGTCAGGACTCCAAAGTTGAGACTGAGATGTGTCTTGCACCATGCACCTGATTATTGGAGGAGTCTGGGTTCTCAGCACCTCTGAAAATCAGTCGTACAGGGTTTGTACTGCATGCTAGTTGCATTGAGATTTCTACTTCAGTCTTCATTGAGATGATGTAGATGTGGCCCTGCACCTGTGGCTCATCAGATACTTGATATCAGGGCCGGCTTTAGGCTGATTCCCCTGATTCCCCAGAATCGGGCCCCACACCTTAGGCACCTTTTTTATTTTTTTATTTTTTTTACTCACCTGGCAGTGGTCTGGGTCTTTGGCGGCACTTCGGCAGCGGGGGGTCCTCCACTTGCTCCGGGTCTTCAGTGGCATTTCGGCGGCGGGGAGGTCCTTCAGTGCCGCAGAAGACCTGGAGCGAGTGAAGACCTCCTGCCGCCGAAGTGCCGCCAAAGAGCCAGACTGCGGCCAGGTATTCAAATCAGGCCCCGCAGTTCCTAAGCCCTGCTTGATCTCACCCTCACCTGCCCTTGGAGCACATCCCTAGCTGTGCTAACTGGCAGCCATGGATTTCTTGCTTTGGTTCCCTGCCACCTGCTGGCAACAGTAGGAAATAGTCGCCTATCTGCAGCAAAGGAGAACATGACGGTGCTGGCTCAGAGACGCTCCATGACTTGAGAGAGACTTGGTTCTAATTAAGGCCAATGTTATCCAGGCACAGAAATGCCCATGGGGGTGGCACACAGAGATTTTAATGGGCTCTGCAGAGACTCAGGATGCGTTTCATGAACGGTTATCCCTGCGACAAGCTCAGCCTCGGGCGGGTTTCTGCTACTCACTGTCTCCCAGATTCACTCATTCTGTGTGTTCCTGGTTTGTGTGTTATGTTGGCTCAGCTCTTCACTCCCTCCCTCCATCTCTCACCCCGCCTGACGGAGGGACAGGGACAAGGGGAGGCACCACCATGAGTCAAGAATCCCTGTCTTCGAAAGTATCAACATAACTTCCCAAAGCAAACACGGAGAATGCTTGAGCTTTGGGCAGAGTAACTCACAAGGTGTACGAACAGCACCTAGCGTAATGCAGCCCTGATATCAGCTGGGGCCTCTAGGCTTTAATGTAAATGTCTGTGAGTCAGATCCTGATGTTCTGACTCAATGCCCAATTCAGATCCCACTGCAGTGTCACACTCACTTCGGTGGGGCTGCTCCTGATTTACACCAGGGTAAGTGAGAGGAGAATTCGGCCTGCGGTCTTTACAGTGGCAAAACTCCCAGCACTTAAGCAAATCCTCCCAACTGAAATCAAAGGCTGCTTTAGAACAGAGCATTTGGCCTCAGCATACCTGAGTTGATTTGCATTAAGGTCGATCCTTATTCAGTCCCTTATTACTCCCATTGACTTCAGAAAGAAGTTTACCCCACTGGAAACAGAAGGATTTGGCCCTGAAAACATGCATTGCTAGGCCCCTATCACGCAAGCCTGTTCACTCCCACTACAGTTGCCAATGTTGGTTGGACTTACTCCTGGAGGATTCATCACATGACAATCTTTCATTAAAGATTAATCTTTCATTCCTGGAGACTCCAGGACAATCCTGGAGAGCTGGCAACCCTAACTCCCATGGATTTCAGCATCAACTGACCAGGGGTTAATCGGCAAGGGAGATATGGGAGATGCGAGGAAAAACTTAAAGAGTTAAAGCAGGCATCCAAGGGAGGTTGTGGAATCCCCATCATTGGTTGAAGAAAGACCTGTCAGACATGCTTCAGGTTTACTGGGTCCTGCCTCAGTGCCAGAGGGTGGACTAGATGACCTCTCGAGCCCTTCCAGCCTGACATTTCTCTGATTCTAGGTGCCTTGCCCCCTGCTGATCTTCCTGACCCCAGCCTAGAGCCATGTGGGTGCAGGCTCCTTTGAATCGACATCATGGGGCAGGCATTGGGAAAGTTTCCTTCATCTCTGATTACTTCCGTCTGGGAACAATGTGCATGGTATAGAAGTTGTTTATCATCTCCTCTCAGTGCTGGACATTCAGAAGCTTTGGGTCCTACAGGAGACATCTAGGACCACTGCAGAAAGCAGTACAGTGATGGAGAGGGGCTCACTGGGTATGGCAGGAAGTGGAGTATCGAGGAAGGGAATGTGGCTGCAGATAATGCAGCCCTGAGACAAAAGGAAGGATGGGCCAGTGATTAGTGCTAGCTTGGGACTTGGTGGAGATGGGTTCAATTCCCAGCTTTGGACAAGCTATTGTGTGTCTCAGTTCCCCATCTGTAAAATAGAGGTGATAACTAGGCATTCAGATACTACAGCAAGGGGAGCTGTATAGACACCCCGAGGAGGAGATGTTGGTAAGGGCCTACAGAAGGAACCCAGCAAGGGATGAGGAATAGGTACATCATGGCAGTAAGTTGGACACCTCCCCAGCTTGCTAAGCTTGTCTAAAAAATAAAAGCAAGGCTTTATTTTATTTTTTGCTCAGATGTGCTGACATGCTCTTGGCTCAACTTTGTAGTTACCCAGCTGTGAGTGTGTAATTCACCCACGCTGTGCAGCTACACGCCAAAGGTAGGGGCCATCCATAAAAGACACTCTGCAAAGAAGGACTGAATGGGGGAGGGGGCGGGGACATGTTTAGAAAGATCAGGGAGGAATTGGAATTGTCTGGTGCCACATCACTGCACTTTTATAGAGTTAGTCCCTTTAAAGCACGACCGGAAGAGGCTGCATTTCTTCAGAGATTTAGGGCAGAGGTTTCATGGACTTGCCGGCTGACTGTTGGATTTTGAGCATCATTAGTAGCATGGCCTAGTGGATAGTACACATAACCATAACCTCTGATACTTGACACATAACCAGGTGTCAAGAGACCTGGATTTCTATTCCTGACTCAGCAACTGATTCGCTGTATTACCTTCAGCAAATCACTGCACGGCTCAGTTTCCCCATCTGGGAAATGGGGCCAACACCTTCCTTTGTAAAGCACTTTGCGGTGCAGATAAAAGGACCGACACCTAAGGACACAGTATTGTCATTTAGGCATTGGATTGTGCAGCGCAGACTCTCGAGTGAGCAAGTCGCCTGGCACTAAATGTCAGTGCACTACTGAATTGCAGATGGGATGACTATTTCCTTAAATGGGGAGGAGATGAAACCAAGTCAACATATTTCCCGAGAAAGAGGGGAATCAGGGCCACAATGAGACTTAGAGGAACAAATAAAGAAACAGAAGGTGGGCTCATTGCTAATTCTGGAACACCTGCAGAGATCTTTTCATGGACGGCCCTTGACACTGCCAAGTCCATGTAACTCCATAGGAATTCTCATGTTGCGGCTTTTACTATATGAGTTACATGGAGCCCGCTCCTTCTGGGCAAGCCGAAAAAGAAGGTATGCGGGGAGGAGGGCAGAAGCAAAACAGGGGATGTGTGGAGGAAAAAAAAAAAACACAAAAAAAACCAATGACTAGCCTTAAGGAAAGATAAGTCAATCCCATTTTCCAGCTGCAGCTGGATCCCCTGATTTGCATCTGTGCATAATACAGATAGCACCCCTCTATAAGGCTGATCTCCTAAGACAAAGGGTTTGTCCAATACATCAAGGAAGCTGTGTCCACCAGTGGAGTTGAAGGCCATCAGTGGAGAGCCTTATAGCAAGGGTGCATTGTTCTCTATCTTATTTTAAGTAGAGCCCTGTGATGAATCTGTTTCAGGAGGATGAAGCCGGAGAAGGCAGATTCAACTTCTCTGCCTATGGGATGGGCCCTGCCTGCCTGCAAGCCAAGGACGGCATCTCGGTCAAAGGAGCCAACAACAACACAGCCAACCCGGCACTGGCCGCCTGCAGGTCTCCTGATGAGATGCGCAAGCTCTTCATCCAGCGAGCCAAGAAGATTGACAAGATCTCACGCATTGGCTTCCCCATGGCTTTCCTCATCTTCAACATTTTCTACTGGATTATCTACAAGATCGTCCGCAGGGAGGATGTGCACAACCAGTGAGCAGGGTCGCCCGGAGAGGAGAGCCAAACGGGATGAGAGGGGAGAAAGCAATCCTCTATACTCATGTGCAATAGCAATGCAGCAATGCATGAATTTAAGAATGTGGCAATATCTACTTTAAAATAAATGGGGGGGGGACTTTTAAATATACAAACTGAGGATTACCAGGGGCTGGGGGAAGGAAGTTTTCCAAAACTTGAATTGGGGGATTGCAGTGGGCTAGGTGTTTTACAGCATAGGAAGGTTCGGATTGCTACAGCGGCAGTCCAAGCAGTGTAATATATGAAATATATATTCATGCTTAATTATAATGCAAAAAAAATCCTTTTTTTAGCCTATTAACAGCTTAAATTCTAAAGCCACTGGAATGATTCATGATTCCATGTGCAGAAGATATTGCAATTATGCTTAAATCTGACTTTTGCTCTATAAAGGCCATACCAGTTTCCAGCCAAGCACGCAAAAAAACATACACACAAGAGAGTCATTTATGCTTCCCTAGGTTTGATGTCTGTGTTTTCAAGCTGGGATGGATTGGGGAGACTCTAAGGAAGAGGCTGTGAGTCATTCTTTTGGCCAACGATTTGAAAATCAAATATTTTGTCTCTCTTAATTAAAGCAAATATAGTCCCTATGTCCTTTAGAGACTGGCCCAGTGAGAAATCTGAAAACATGAGGGTGTTAGAAAGGGCGAGAATGTGCTATCCTTTCCAGCAAACCAAAAGAATGACAATCTTAAGAGGCAGAAATTACCCGTAGCACAAGTAACAAAATTGTTTTAAAACAGCATTTGTGTTTCAACCTTTTTATGCCGTATGTGGTTGGGACGGGGGGTGGAAGGAGAATGGGAAAAACAAATAGCAATTGTGTTTCGATAGAGCTTTAAAAAAAAACCCTGTGTTCTAATCCTGCACACCTCATAGTGAGGAAGAAGACAGAGAAATATGTGGAATTGCGTTGTATTGGTAGAGGCTCAGGGGCATGTGGGGGGGTAACTATACAGAAAGGGCGGTCGTTATTTTCTGGCATTGCAGAGCAGTAATATTGAAGCTGGGTTCATGGCCCAACTATATTTTTGTAACTTTTTACTGCTGCGTTTAGCTTTGATGTCCAAGGAAAGAGGGACGAGCCTTCTTTTCCCTCTATTGTTTGGCGGGTTGCGGGAGGATCTGGTCCCCGTTGGAGCCCCAAAGAAGCCAAGCAGATGAGGCGAAGGGAAGGCCGTTAATATTTACATGGGGTGGGCATGGGGCTTGCAGGAGGCAGGCATCTGAAGAGGGGCAGGAATGCTGGCAGATAGGCAGGGAGGCTGCCCTTCAGGCAAGCTTGTGACGCAGGCATAATGTCAGTGTTAGGGGGAGGGATGGGGCATTTAATACAGCTCTATTGCTGACAGACTCAGGAGCAGTGAGGTAAGCACAGTAGTTGCTGTCCTATCCCTGTCTTTGGGGCCATCTTCGATCCAGTAGCCAGGCTGCCCAGCTGCCATGGCTGTATTTTTTATTTTATTTTATTATTAATTTTTTGAGCACTTTAGTGTGTCAGGTGAAAAGAGAAGCATCAAATGGGAAAGAAGAGACAATCAGTTGGCACTGAAGCACCTGGTCTGGGTCTTGATTGCTATGTAGAGACCAGGACTTAGTTCAGACTAAGGGAGCCAAATCAGAGGTGCCTCGGGAGGTTTCCAACAGCCCTGCTCAGGATTTGCCTTTCAGCAGCTGGACCTGGGGCAGGACTGATCCATTTCCATCCATGTAGGAGGCAGGCATTCAATTTCAGGAATTGCATCTCTACATGTGATACAAGGCAATGCAAAATTCCAGCCCATTTTATACAGGTGTACTGGACCAGGGATGGAATAGAGAGCGCCTCTCGCCTCGGACACCAACTCGGATCTGACCCAGGCCACTTGCAACTAACCATCTGATGAGAGAGTTGTGAAAGGGTTTGGTGGGCTCAGTTCAGCTCCCAGTCCGCAAGCTCATGTCACAACTGCCAGCCTTAGAGCAGAGAGGACATGGGTGGAGGCTGAATGCCACTCTAGCATAGGCCAGATGTACCTTGGGAAGGGGATGGATGAGGGTGGGGAAAGCTTGCCCATGGCTGCCCAGGCACTACCGGTTCTGTGGACAGACATCAGTCTGCAGGGCTGCCGGGCCAGCCCCTTTCACCAGCACTAAATGCACTTTATTTAAAAATAGAAGAAAAAAAGGCAAAAAAAAAAGTGTGTGTCTGTTGCACAGAATAGGGCAAAATGCAGTATTTTCTAACACCTTGGCAAGATGTACCGCTTAGTTTCAGGGGCTCCTTATCATTGCTGGGGTGGGGACCAGAAGTGAAATCCCAGTCCCCTTCCAGTCTCCTCCCTCCAGTCAGGCACCATAAATCTCGTCCATTGAGGATTTTGTTCTTCTGTCGCCGGGTAACAGAGTGTTCCCAGGAAAGGAGAAGTCACTGGAATACAAAGCAATTGGGCAGAGCCGATGTTTAATCTGAAGATGACTTTGAGTCTTGGCTAGGGACCGAGACTGCTGCTGGCTTGAGTTTGCTTGTTGAATTATTGAACCTTCTGCGGCATGAATGGCCTGTTAGGCCAGCTGTGTGCTGGGGAATTGCTCTCAACAGCTTGCCATGACCTGAAGTGAATGAGCAGATTGAGGGAATTTCTTACCTGTCTGACACCAGGGCAGACTCTGCAGCTAACACGCCCCATACCAGCACATGAACCCCTTGAGGAGCACAGGGAAAACCCCTGCCTGCATTTTTCTGTCTTTGGTCACATGAAAGGGATTCTGGATCCATCCTTGGCACTAACATTTTGGATCCTGACCATTAAATAATGATTTTTCCCTTCCCTTTCCAAATTCTGATTCATACTCCTAGTTTGGGCTAAGTTCATCTCAGCTGCAACTCCACTGACTTCAAGGGAACTACAGGAGGGGTCAGCTGTTGTCCTGTAGGGAGAGTTCTCATCCACACATTCTTTCTGCTGAACCACTGTGACAGCTGAGCTGTTATGAGCAGTGGTCATCAGATGATTAACCAACCAAACATATTAGTATGCAATATTAGGTAATCTCAAGCCTACTTTGTTACAGCTTTTGTTACATCCTTTTTTGCTTTTTTCCAATTCATCCCATGTACAGAGCATGATGTGGGGTGGGGTACCCAGGTCTGGCAAGAGCCAAGAAAACATGCTTATGACTAACTGGATTCTGATCCAGCTTCAAGAAGGGCACTGAACAAAAACAACCCTGAAACTCTGGGCAAGTTCAGATCCAGATCTGAACCCAGGGCCAAATTTGCAGCTCAAGTTCATCTGTCACCTACAGTCCTGTCTAGTTTGGGATGTTGGAAGAGAATAGGAGACATACATCCTGATCCTGAAACATCCTGAATGGAGACAGATGGCTGCACCTGCGTGGAGCCCCACTGACTTCAACAGGGCTCCAGGGGGCCATATAGATCCACTCAGATGGAGCACCTTGTAGGGCTGGGGCCAAACTGGGAGAGATTGGCGACTAAATTCTGGACCCAGTCACTGTGGTGCTAAAGTCAAAGTTTTGCCATTCAGTGTAAACACGATGAGGTCTCTGTCATTTCCTCCCCATTACACAGCTAGTTAATATTTATGTGCTATCTCAGTCTAAGGGCTTGTCTATCTATATGGGAAACTGACCAGCAGAAATACAGCAGTATAATCATACCACTGACTAGAGCTCTGCTGGTCACATTCCACATATAGAAGAGCCCTTAGTTTTTTTCTACAGTACTTATCCTTGTAGTACCCAAACACTGACAACTAGGGAAGGTTTCACAATATGTTTCTATACACTGTATTTACCCCATATATAGTAAGAGAAACTGCCTGCTCTCCAAAGTATACGGCTTTATTATTGCCAGCAATACTATTTATTAGCAACAACCTACAGGTTTCCCTATTTGCACTGTAGGTTCCTGCCATAACTGAATCATATCATTACTGCGGCAGTTAACCCTTTATGGAAATTGGGCTCAGAAGGTTGTTTTAAGGACAAATCATAATATTATGTAATGGCAAGAAAAACAAAGATTGATCTGGGGTAAATTTTTCAAATGAGACTTAGGCACCTAAATCCCTTTTGAAAATGGGACTTAGCCAAATCACTAAGGCACTTCTGAAAATTTTTACCCCTTGTTACCCATTGTTTCTTCCAGACGTGGCTGAAATGGTATAACCACATGATCAGGAATTAATGTTCTCACCTGTAAATATGACCATTGAACGAGAAAAATAATAGTAATATGCACAGTGGTAGTAATATTGATTTTCATTTTTCCTTCCTAATTTTTTTAAGTTATAATTTACAATCAAAGTCAGTTTCAGGTCTTAATCCTGCTTCATGGAAATCGGCAAGGTGTATCTTATAGTGCTGAGTAATTCAGTAAAAGTGCTTGATCCTGCAAGATGCTGGGCATTCACCTCAGATCCAGCAAAGGCACATGCTGAACTTTAAGCCTGTGAGCAGATCCATTGATCTCAATGGAAGTACTCATGCTTTAAGTTAAGTTTGTGTTTGAAAGCTTTGCTGAATCGGGGCCAGCATGTTCAGCTCCCTGTGGGATCGAAGCCTGAGACCACCGAGAACTTTGAAAGTTCTTCTGCCAACAGAAAATAAGTGATTTAGGTGTCAAACTTTTTTTTCCTCCGCATAGTGCTGCTTGAGGCTTGTCAATTTCAAGGCAGAGCCAGGGTGGCTCAGTTTAGAATGGTCATTGTGTCTTATTTATAGTCCCAAGGATGCTGCAGGTTCTTAAAGTTCGTGGCAAAGATTCCATGCATTTCAAAATTATTATTTTTTTTTAAAAGAACTTTTAGGAGAAAAGGTTTCACTGTGTTAAAAAATGACTATTTTTCATAGAGATTATAAAATCATATTTTCGTAATTCTCAAACCTACTCGATTAAAATGTAGATATCAACTGGAATCAGACCAGGGGTCCATCTAGTGCAGTATCCTGACCCTGGCAGTGGCCAGTGCCAGATGCTTCAGAGGAAGGTGCAAGAAACCCTGTAGTAGACAGTTATGGGACATAACCTGTCCATCAGCAGAATACTGTCATGCATATTCCCAGGAAACACAGTTGTAAAGGCCACAGACCCACTGCCGAAAGCACTCTTAGTTAGTTCATAGAATCATAGAATAGAAGGGTTGGAAGGGACCTCAGGAGGTCAACTAGTCCAACCCAGGAGCGGCGCCTGGGTTTTTGGCGCCCTAGGCAGGGGTCCTTCTGTGCTCCAGGTCATTGGCGGCAATTCTGCGGCGGGGGGGTTTTCAGGGCACTTCGGCGGCGGGTCCCAGAGCAAGTGAAGGACCTGCCACAGAATTGCCGCTGAAGACCCAGAGCGCGGAAGGACCCCCCGCCGCAGAATTGCTGCCGAGGGCGGCAAAATACCGCCCCCCCAAATCCTGGCGCCCTAGGCGACCGCCTAGGTCGCCTAAATGGAAGCGCCGGCCCTGGTCCAACCCCCTGCTCAAAGCAGGACCAATTCCCAACTAAATCATCCCAGCCAGGGCTTTGTCAAGCCTGACCTTAAAAACCTCTAAGGAAGGAGATTCCACCACCTCCCTAGGTAACCCATTCCAGTGCTTCACCACCCTCTTAGTGAAAAAGTTTTTCCTAACATCCAACCTAAACCTCCCCCACTGCAACTTGAGACCATTGCTCCTTGTTCTGTTGGGAAGCTGTGTGTCCCACCATGCCTTTATGAATGCAAACCCTTTCTTCTTTGAGGGCCAGTCCCGCACCCATTTCAGTCCATTGCAAAACACCCACGCAGCTCAATGGGAGAAGGATTAGGCTCTCATCCCTTGGCTTACAGGAAGCATGTAGTAGTCTCTTGTTCCCACGAGGAAGCTTTTTAAACTGTGCTTGTCGGTGGAAAGAAGCTCTAACGCTGCTTCTCTTTCTGAATAGATTTCTACCATTTTTTTTAGAGAGGCACTTCATTAGTTAAAGAGATAATTAAGGTACTTTATCGTTCTTGAGGGCATTAAGATTAGCACCAAAGAGGAAATTAGCATGCAATAATTTTAGGATCATTAAGGTGCCCTTTGATACCAACCAGGGCCATTACCCATCTCTTTTTCCCTCCCTTTTCTCTCATTAATGATCAGTAGCACCTTCATTGCTTAGGTTTATGCATCTCATTTTCTCAAACTAATCTATACCAGACAGCTGTTAATTATTCCTGGGGTTCTGCAGAGTGACTTTGGTTCCTCTGTTTCACTGCTACAATTTTTCCATCAGAACACTAGATCCCAAAGCCAGCATAAAGACAAAGCAAAGCCAAAAAAATTACATTGCTTGTGAGAAAAAAACAACCTCTGATGGAAATTATATTCTGCAGAATCCCATTAAACAGCTTCAAACCAGCCTCGGATAACTAATGTGGGAATGAAAAGCGCTTGCTTAGTGCATATTCAGATAATAATGGCTTTTTTTTTTTTTTTTTTTTTTTAAGAGTGCCCTTTTCATGGCACGGCTTTTATTGACCCTTCTCTTGTCTCCCAGAACCATTTTAGTGCCTGTAAATCACAGAGTTCGAGCTTTACATTTTAGAATGCAATTAAACAGGACACTCGTGGAGAAAAGAGAGATCAGCAGCACAGGATCACCCCTCCCCTGCTCAATCGCTGGTTGTGCCATGGGCTACACTCAAACTCACTGTTACCTTTTAGGAATCATCCCCTCTCCCTTCCCCACCCCTGCTTCAGACCCTAGATGCGCAAAGGGTCAGGACCAATCTCTCACTAACAAAGCAGATCTTTCTCTCTCTCACCTGACCCCCACCCCAAACACCGTCCTGGCCAGAGGTGAATGGCTGCAGACACAGCCCTCCAAGATGACCCCTTTCATGAGGACCCAAACCCTGCAGAATGCTTCATAAGGGCCCTCCCAGCCCCTAGGAGCCCAGGGCATAAGTATAGGATCCAAACTCAGATTCCTCTACCAGCCAACCCACTGACTGTCCAGATATCAAGTAATCCAACACCGCATAGGCCCATTGGCTCACTTCAGAAGCCAGTCTCCCCACAACAGAAGCTCTGTCACAGGGGCAGCTGAGGCATTGCCCGGCACAGGAACATGAGAGAATATCATGTGCCTTCATCCCCCAGAACAAGCCAGCCAGAGCTACTGATTTAAGGGAACAGCTCTTCCAGCTGGAGGATCAGCATCAGGGCGGGGCAGCAGGGGTGCAGTCCCTTTTCATTAAGGAGCACTGCGGAAGTTAAGAGGAGTTACTGTGTCCCAAGTGCCCGTGTCTCGGGAAGTGCCCTCACTAACCCTGCAGTCTCACACTGCAGCTTGACCCAAGTGCCTCATCTGGAAGAAAGATGAGCACACACACTAACATCACATCTTTGCACAGCAGTCTCAATTAAGGCTACACCCACCCCACAAGGGAGATCCCACTGCCAGGGTATCACTCCTTTTTGCCCATGTTTAAATCTACTAAGCAACTGGAAATGCTCAGCAATCTTCTCCATCCCCCTACCCTTCAGCAGAGACACCCCAGTTCACCCACCTCCCCCAGCAGAGCTCTCTGAGGATGGGTTAGGAAACACCTTTGCATCAGCGAATGTGCAGATGAATTTCTTCTCTCCTGCTGATATTTCCCATTCTCTTTCTGTGGAGCAAAAAAGCCAGGGCCCTGGGAGAAGGGGCAAGAATAAGAAAGGGAAAAGACAGCAACAATTAATGGGGACTTACCTGCAACTGGAAAAGCAACAGCTAGCAAAAGCACTATGCTAAAATGATCCCATTAGGGCTGCAGCTGCTGGGCTCTGCCCAATTTAAAAGGCCAGCCCCAGAAAGGCATGCTGGGTAAAAAGCTCCTACAAGCAGATAGCCCTGTGGTGGGCAAAGTTAGCCTGGATCAGTGTAGCTATAAAGGAAGCACTACTAGCGAAAAGCCTGTCTAGGCTTGAATGACTTGTGGGAGATGAGAGTACAGTGATTAGAGCTCCGTCCCCCACTAGACTGACTGAACTCCCCATGGGTTGTGCTCCAGTGCTGGAGAGCCAGCGGGTGATGATTCAGAAGTGACCCTGTGTCATGGTAAATCAAAGCCCAGTGTCAAATTCTGGCTCAAGTAGGGCCCAGCTTATCCTGGTGTGACCCCATTGTCTTCACAGTGTGGCTGAATGTAGCCTTGTCCCTTCTATTGTTTCACACTGACTGATAATGAGCCATTGATTGATATCACCATCATATTTCACCTACATAATTCCTGCCAAGGGGAATCTAAATAAATAGGATTCCTGGAGCCTGGTGCAAGACTAAGGAACACTCTCCCTCTAATTTGTTGGCTAAACTTTTCTTTCTGAATTTGCCTTGCTACGTTGGCTTCAATTTAAGAGTGGAGTAGACACTTCAATGCCCAACCACCCCTTCACACACATGCAAAATATTACTGTGGGCCTCCACTTTCATCATGTTTTACAGAGCAAACAAATGTCCCAATCCTGCAGGAGGGAAGTGCTCCTCCTACAAAGTTATGAGTGCCCTCAACTCACAGCGAGTTGAGAGTACCCAGGACTTTGCAAGATCAAGAAGAAGATGACACAAAAGGACAGAGGTCCCTTGATGTTGCCCCTTCTCACTCTTCATGAACTCCAATAGTAGGAAATAGAATATGGCTTTCTGAGTCTTTCAGGTGATCCCTGCTCAACACTCTCCAGGACAAAAAAAAATCTAATTCCTTACTGGGAACATTCTCTTCTGTCCTGTACTAGTCATCAGATCATCTGAGCAAGAAACATTGTTAAGCAACTAATGCCATGTACACAGTACAATCCCAAAGACACTCGTGTTTTGATAAAAAGTGTTGTAACTTCACTACTGGATCTGATAGGCACTCCATTCTGGGGGGCGATCTAACCAAGTCATGCATCTTCATTAGGTAGGAATGTCCCAGCAATTCCATTTTAAATTTAATGAACCACTTTCTTTATTTGATTGGGCACAAAGATTTGTTACGTACTCTCTCTCTCTTTTGGTTTGGATTGTGACTTCTGGACCAGAGTACTGAGGTGTGATTTTCCACTAGAATTTTGTCTTCACTGCAAAGCAGGGTGTGTTTCTCACATTGAGTTGGCTATCTGGCAGTAAAATCTACGTAGAGACAAAGCATTTGAGTTTTTATCTGCTATATCTAGTCAAGATAAAGGCCAGGTGGAAAGTATAGTGTTGACCTCAACTAGCTACATTCAGGTTAAAAATTACCTGTGCCTTATCACCCCTAGAGTTTTACATCAGTATAGCTAACTCAAGGTAAAACCCCATCTTTTGCTGCAGTGAAGACACAGCATAAATCTGGGCTTTTTCTACCATACACTCTTTGCCCTGCAATTAAAAATTTATTTCAGGGCAAGGATTGTCTTTGGGTTTGGAATGAAGGCCTGATATTTGGGATTAACTATTATTAGCATTTATTATTTGCTGATGCTATAAGCATAAGTAAAAAAGATGAGACCTGGAAACTTGGTCATTTTCAAGAACTCCCTGCTCCCACTCCTGTACCTTCATTACAGCATTGTACCAATGTGGAAGTAACTGCAGTTTGACGCCAAGCGTTGGTATTTTAATGTGGATCCAGCAGGGGAACTGATGTGAATGAGGCTTGTGCCATAGAAAGTGAGAGGACTGCAGCTGATAGGGTAAGGAGTTGCCTATTTCCCTGGTGAATGAGGAGGTGTAACACAACTATAAGCATCCTAGTACGTGATGAGAAGGAGGGGCGGGGGATGCATTAATAACTGATAAACGGCAGATTCTTTTTCATGCCACATTCCGTTATTTGTCTTCCATGGGCATTTAAAGCACTCAACTGGCCTCTGACAGATCAAAAGGTGGACATGCCATGTGCTGATTAACAGGCAGGGTGCAGCACTTGTAGATGCTACTCTGTTTTATAGCATTCATATGTCCAGGCTTCTGCCAGGCTGCAGATCAAACCTGGTCATTGCGTACTTTACCTCCAGGGTTTTAAGGCCAACTGCATTGGGATCCTGGGCCACACCCCTCCTGTCTGCAATGGACTAGCTGTATTCTGGAGTTTATTGTGTTTAGGTGGTTATTTAGATGGGTCTAGTCCATAAGGTGGTGGAGATGAGGCGGGAAGATGTCCTAGGTGTGACATTGCACTGTTGTGGATAAACACAGAGGCAGCACTTAGAGTGCTCATATAAAGTTCCTTGGGCCAAATTCAGTCCTGGTGCAACTTGATAGACAGGAGGATATCGCTAGCTCCTTTGGGCAGGGATTACCTAACCACCTTCTCGGCACTTAACGAATAATTAATGAGGCAGGGCTGAACTGTGCCCGTGGTCTGTAAAACTTCCTGGTGCTCTCTGCTCTCCTCTTACTAGGGAGATGCCAGCTACAAAGAGCACAACTCCCTCTGGACCCTGTCCAGCTGGGCTCTATATCCTACCAATAACTGTGGTGGGGAGGACAGGACGGTGCCTGTCCATTTCCTGAGAGGTCAGGGTCTGTTGGCATTTCCCCTGTAAAACCTGCTTCAGGGGACTTATAACACAACCCTGAAAAAGCCAGTTTGGGCTGAAACTTTGCCATTTAATTTTTAGCTACACAATCAGTGTGTGTGCTCCCATGTGTATTTTACACACACACTCACGTTTGCATCTTCAGATTTCTAGAGGGACTTTTTTTCTTTTACATTTTAATGAAATTTGGCAGGACATTGGTCTGTGGTGTTAACTTGGTCCTTTCTGTACACTCAGAAAACCAAACAACTCACAAGGTGTGGGCCTTTGCCATGACTAGAAATAGAGCTCATGCATTTCTCCTACGCCTGTTTCTTACCTCCACACTCATTGCTAGGGGGTTGGTACATCACAAATATCATCTGTCATCTACATGGATTCTGGTGGTTGTGAACAGGGATCAAATAGCACTGAGGGTCGTTTGTTAACGTGAGGTGAAAGGAGATGTGTGCTAAATGTGGCTCTGAAAATACATAAATGAAGGGTTTTGACCATGAATAGACTCTGGGATGTTAAGGCTGACAATCTAACTTCACACTGAATCCCCCCTCTCAACTCACCCTGTTGTGTCTAGATATTTAAACTCCAGTCCCTTTCAGTTAAGGAACATTTTAGACTGGAGTTGTTTCTGGAGCTGGAGGGACATAATGATACTCTACAGTGCTCAGGCACCATAGTGTAAGTTAAAGGCAAAACTTTGGCCTTTACTTTGGAACATTGGGGATGAGGGGGGGGAGAGGGAAGCTTTTTGTGCTTTCAGTGTTGTTACATTATGGTTTCTTGATACCTCCCGAGTGACTCATTGCAATTGACTTGCAGTGTATCTGGGAAACTGTCATGAGAATCTGATACATTTGTTTATATGCAGGGTGCCCCCTCCCCCCATTCTATTTGTTAGTCACGTTCTGCCCTTGCATGGGGGCTCATCCATTACATTGCACTGCAGCTGGCAAAGAACTCTGTTCTTGGATAGGATGTTTAATGGGTTACCCCAGTTTAAAAACCTGGTTGTTACTAAGGTGGTGTTGGCATGCATAGTGGAGGGGGCTAAACTAATATAAACCAGGATTAAACCAGTATGAGAGCGTCTACACGCAAAGTTGCCCAGTTTGACTAAATCAGTACCATTTCTGTGCATTTAGAAAGCCGTAAGAGTAAGTCTTCACACTGCAAGGCACCTGTGTTATCTTAGCCTAGCTGTAAGCAGCTGCTCTGCAAAGTCATACTCCAGTTATGGGGCCCACACTGGTGCTGCAGTCACCTGCGTCACTAGGACTTCTAAGGACCCAGCCCATGATTCTTTGGGCTGCAGTAAGATGAGTCTTTCTAGGGTTCTCATTGAGTGAATTGTGGGAGAACTTACCTGTCCTTCTGTGCACACGGGGGGGACATGGGAAGACACTGGATGACTATCAGCACTTGAGTGGCTTAGCCTGCATCCTCACTGCAAAGTGGGTGAGTTACCAGCTGAGTGAAAGCAGATCTCAGGCTTTAGCCACCAGCCTCAGCTGAGCCAGGTAGGTGGGGCTGAAAGCACCACTAAACCTGGGTCATTGAGTTAGTCAAGGACATAATTTACTGTGGGGAAAAGGGGGAAGTTGACTCCCAAAACCGTGGTTTGCCCTCCCACACAACTTTTCATAGGTCCCTATGATCCAATTTTTGTACTCCTGTGCCTCAAATTTGCAGGATATAATACATTCATATATAAAATGTTCTATACACTGACAACTTTGCTCCCCATCATCAGAATTTTTCTGCAATAACCCCTGATTTTATTGTGTGGACAGGAACCAGAATAGGAGCACCACCAAAGTAAGAGCCTGGGCTAACTCTGCAGTGAAGACAGACCCTTACTGTCTTAATTTCCCTTCCCTCTTAAGCTTGGGGCCTGGTTCTGATCTTGTTTTTTTGCCAGTTTTGCACTTCTAACTCCATTCAGTTCAATGGGATTTATGTCAGAGTAATACAAGTAGAAGATCAGAATCAGTTCTTGGTCTTCATGCTTCTTGCTACATCTATCATCACACAGGCAGATCGTTACTGCAATAAAGCTATGCAATATTAAAAGGGTTTGTCAGGAGTGATACATTTGAAACCTCTCCAAGAGATGCACTTAAATCATTTTTAAAAGGTCCCATCCCTTCCCCTAGATCTGTGATGGGGGGAAATGACCAAATTATCAGCCCTGTGAGGTCAGGGCTGCTCCAAGTTTGGTGACCAGCCAACAGCAGACTCTAACAAGTGGGCGTGTTATTATGCATCATTGCTCCTGGGCCAGCTCCATGTCTCTGAGACAGTAGGCAACTCTGCAAAGTAGCTCTGAAGTGTTTGGAACGGAGGATGGCCAGCTGTTTCAATTCCCTGCTATGGCAGCAATGGGAAAATGCACAAGCCCTGGGCATGTCTCTCATTTCCCGTGTCCGCAGCTGACCAACCCCAGAACCGGAACGCTGTTGTGGTTCTCACAGGGGAAGGCGGATGATGGGGTTTCATTGTTGCCTTAACGGAGAGTGGGGACTTTGAAACAGGAAATGTGAATGGTAGGGAAGGGAAGGGTTCAAGACTAGGGTGACCACACAGGAAATGTAAAAATCAGGACAGGAGATAGGGGGGTAATAGGAGCCTATATAAGACAGACCCAAAAATCAGGACTGTCCCTATACAATCAGGACATCTGGTCACCCTATTCAAGACCCAGATCAGCTTTGGCAATATCTCAGCAACCACCTCTTGTGATGCATGCAGAAATAAAAGGCAATAGCCGTAAAGTAGGAACAGTAATGAAAGGGTGCCTTTTAGTACATTATTACTGGAGCGAGGGTCAGGGATAGACATCTCCCCGTGTATGTAGTGGGGCAAGACTGGCAATCAGCCACCTCTGGCCAGTAGAGGTTACACAGCTATGGTTGGTAAGGGAAAGTTATGAGAATGAGGTTCTTCAGCTCCCCCAGCCCTCCCTAAAAGGTAGATAAAGGAAAAGCCAGTAAAGCAGTTAACCTTTCCCACTACTTATCGATGCACATACAGTGCACCTGGCCGGCCGGCCAACCAGATCCATCCCTTCCTCGCCCTTGTTTTCATTAGGATCCTGCACCCCTAGGGGGCAGTAGCTTCACCTTATGTTGCTTCTTGTCCACCAGGAATCAGGGTAACTTTATTTTTAAAGTCCCCCCAATTTCTCATTCTGGAGTCATTGTTCACATAGTCTGACTCTGAAAACGGCCTGAACAAGGAACTGAGTAACGGAGGCCTTTCCAGCTCTGAAATAGCTCTTTACTCTCTGTTGCTCTGGATCCTTAACTCCCAATGGGCCAAACGCTGCCCTGTTTTAAGCATGCAGGACCTGTTTAAACCAGAGCTGAGTTTAGCCTGTTACCTTCAAGGGGGACTTTTAACATAAGAATGGCTATACTGGGTCAACCAAAGATCCGTCTAGCCCAGTATCCTGTCTACCGCCATTAGCCAATGCCAGGTGCCCCACCGGCAATGAACAGAACAGGGAATCATCAAGTGATCCATCCCTTCGCCCATTCCCAGCTTTTGATGGAGAAACCACAAAAAAGGACAGATTTGGTGCCCTCCATTGTAGATATGCAGTTCTACATTGTTTCTTTTTTTTGCTCCTGAGATTCCCAAATTAATTGTCTGGGTCTGAATCCGAAGAGGTTGCACTGTTCAGATACAGGGATGACGTAGGTGGGTAGCAGGACACAATAGGAGCCTTAACAAGGACACCATCCAGGTTGACAAGCTCCTAAATTACCCTACATTAGAAAAAGGATTGTTTGAAACAAATGGTCACCTCCTACTGAAAGATTCATGGCCCTCAGCCCCAGCACATCTGTCTTGCTTTTAGAAGCCACCAACACTAACCCAGGCCCTTGAAGTTGTTGGGACAATTGGAAGACAGGACTGGCTCCTGGCTTTCTCCCATTGAGACCCAGCAGGGTACCTGCACTATCCAAATCCTTGCACAGTAAATCTCAGCTCCCCCCTGGTTGGATTGAAGGCAGCTTAATTTGGGGGCCTATCAGGGTTGGAAATGTCTTCAGAATTATGGTCTTCAGTAAGCACTTGAATGGCAGGGATGAGCAATCTGCAACACCAGACTTCTGCTCACTGTAGCCTCTCATAGTCTTGGTGTACATAGCACTGCATTCCCTGCTGCTTAAGCAGGCAGACATGAGAGGCAGGCCCAATCAGGGAATTTGGAGCAGGTCAAAGGTTGGCATAAGGCACAAAGCTGAAGGGTAAGTAGTTTTATCCACTTGAGAGGTGCACTGATTACCCTGAAATGCACAGCCTGGAGCATCTCATTCCTACTGTGAAGCTGAATTCAGATGTGAAAAACGGAGACAGACCGTGGGCAGTTCTAGGGCCTGGTTATGACATTACTGACAGCTCCCACAGTGGCCAGAACTCTTCACCTATTTCATGAACTAACCGAGTCCTTGGGAAAAAGGTAACTTTGCATGTGGGTTTGAAAGGCAGCAAGACCAAGGCAATGCGAGAGATTTTGAAAAGCTGAAGCAACATGCCAAGGACTTCACCTGAAAGGACGTACGTGCAAACAGGTCACACATCAAATTCCATTGCAGCGTATCACCTCCCTAACATCACGTAATACCATTCTGAAAGCAGCCTTTGAATCCTGATGCTGGGGAAATTTGTGTTGCCATCTCAGGTGGATGGTTACAATGGCCACGCACAGGAACAGTACCATTATGGCTGGGGACATCACGTTGGCTATGTTGTCTACCAACGTTCTGCCACAATGTATTATGCATCACATGTAATGTATCCAAACTAAAGTGGGTAATACAAAACATATAAACAAAATCAAACAACTACCAGATATCTCCACCCTCAAAATACATACACACAGCATTTTCATTATATTCCAAAATGAATAGACCTATCTTTATGCACAAAATAAATTCCTAAAAATTACTTACTTATAAATGATTTCTATTTAAGCCAAATAATGCATGTGTGGTTTTACTCTGGAGGGGAGAAAACACACACACAGTAGGAATTAAAACACAAGTGAATGGTTTCTCAGTACATCCTTGAAATATGGCAGCTCAGAGTTCCCCAGAAGTATCAATCGTATGTTAAGTTTGACCTACTTGTATTTCAAGACTTTGTGCCTGTGAAAAATGTCTCCCTGAAAAGTTTGAAACAATGCTGCTGTTCTCTCATATTTTCTGCCTCTCTCTCTCCTGTAAGACAGTCCTATGAAAAGAGAAGCTCATTTGGCCTCCCATTGCTCATTAGTAGAGCCTATTAGTACTATTTATACATGGCAGCAGAGTGCTGCCTCCTGATTTGGTCTTCCTCCATCATCTTTCAATCCTGTTTTAAAATGTGTGTCAGACATTATGCGAGCCTGCTTGAAAACATGCCCCTGCAACATTTGCAACCTATTCAGCACAGCTTTGGGATAACATGCAACCAGAAAAGGGAGAAGAGACTAGAACTTGGCTTTGTTGTAGATAATTTGCTTCAATGAGTGGAGCATTGAACACAAGCCTTGGCATCAGAGACAGAAAGTAACCAAGATTTTTAAAACCCTTTCCATTCTAATAGCTTCAAGGGTTACTAGTAACACAGAAAAGGACTGATTTTAAGTACAGGGATTTTAATCAGAGTTTCCCTTTAACTTCATTCAAAACAACATTTTAAAAAGAAAATACACAAAAGTTGTTCATATTCACCTGCCAAGGCTTGGGCTGCTGTCTGGTGGGAAAATACCATCAGCCTCTTGCAAGGGATTGTGGGCAGGTTAGAGGAGAATTGTCTCTCTCCCGAGCTCTGGTAAGCAGAAAGAGAAAATTGGACCCCCACCAACTACTCTCCAACCACTCCCGGTGCTAGAAAGGAAGTTCAGGTTTGCTCCTGAACATCCTGCTGTAATAGAACTTAACACCCACGCTCCTGTAGCTCCTCTCTCCGCTGAAACCCTTCTCTCAGGAGAAGCATTGCCATTGGCTTGGTGGCAATCAAATGCCCAAAAGTAGGAAGTCAGGTAGGAAACAAGTAGCAGGAGCAGAAACTAGTTTTCATGCTATGATCCAGAACAAAACCAGGACTAGAGAAATACAGAAAATATGCACTGAAAGAGGTATTGACTCTCACGGAAAGGGACTGCATTTTCCAACAAGTGCAAACTGGTCTAGACAGAAAAAAAAACAAACAAAAAAAAACCACATGCTTGCATAAGTTTCTCTTCTCCCCTGCCCCTCTTAAAAAAAAAGTGACCGCCTTGTCTTTTCTATGTGAAATTTATTTATTTGTATATATCAGTACAATTGGTATGGCCTTAATGCTCCATTTAAGGACATGTTTTGCTATATGGGGCACAGACTGCAAAGCAACTGCTTCCTTAAGAGTAACCTTTTTACGTCATGATAAACAAACCTATAACTTGTACAAGTACAATTTGCATGAACACAAGCAATGGCAGATTATTTTTTTGGCTTCTAAAAACAAATTTAAAAAAAGTTCTATTTCAGCAGTTTGAAGATGGAATGTAAGATTTCTGTGGTAAGTGTATATAAATATATATATATATTTATTGAACCATACATTCATGCCAATTCCAATTAAAACAAAATAAAAGTTTTCTGAAATTTGCTTTCGGTGGATCTTTAGTACCTGAGATGTCATTTTAAAGCCAGTGCTAATGGCTGAGAAGTGCTGCTCTCCTTCAGTATTGCCGGGACATTTAAGTAGGATCATTGTACTGTGTACTCCAGTTTTTCGGGGGGGGAAATATTCTCATACTGCTTCCCTCTGAGGCCTCATCTACACTGCAGTTCCTCACAACAATGGTAGGCCCAGTGTTTACTCTAGCAGTACAGATAGATGAAAAACTATCCAGATCCCCAAACCTCTTTTGCTGCTTTGGACCTTAGTAGGGCTGTAACAGTTCAGGAATATAGTTTGCTCTCTTTTACACTACCCAGACTGACTCTAGAAGGATTTAGGCCCAGGTCTGTTATTAGGTCACCTACTGAAAGGAGTAACTTTTTACTCTGTTGCACCCAGGTGAGCGTGCCCTGTACCCACGCACTGTTAAGTGTCGAAATGGCTTTGCTTTTTCCAACCAGCATTAACTGGTGTCCAGATGGCAGGTTGGGCACATTTTTTCTTGCCTTTAGAATAGGTTGGAGCCTAAAAACAGCATGTTTGAGGTGATTTCCTAGAACGGTGGCATTTCTTTCATACTGCTCTACTCCAAGTTCTCACGGGAGTTCAAGTAAGGTTCCTGGCACTGCAGCACGTTACCTACTTGTTCTTTATGCATGGGCACTATACACCACTGACGAGGAGGAGAAATCACTCTTTAGCCACCCTTCTGAGAACTGGTGCATTACATTGCTTGTACATAGCACTGTGTTTCATGGTTGGATGAAGTGATCCCTCCAGCGCCTAAGGCTTTTTAAAAGACCTTATTCAAGCAAAATTTCCTCAAAACTGAAGCCTGGGAGAGAAACGAGAGGAGGGACACAATATTTTTTTCCCTTTAATGCTTGATAAGGCAACTAAGTATTGAATTTCCATTAGCCAGGCAGTACATGGTACAGTGCTTAAGTCAAGACTGGAAATATCTGTGAAAAAGAGGGCTATGGCCACCTTTTTATACTTCCCCAATGCAGGCCATTTTCAGCCTCTCTCTCTTCCCTCCCCCCCCATTTCAGAGCCTATTTACATTCAAGAAACACTGGAGTATGCCATTTAGTAAAAAGTATTTCTGATTAGGCATGTCAAGAAGTTCACTATTAAATCCAATTATTATGTAGCCGGCCTTAACCAGAGAACATTCAGATAAGTTTCCCAGACGGCCTGAGACTGTAGCTTTTCAGTTACCAGGCAGGCTGAGAAAGGTAACGCTGGAAAGAGAAACAAGGACAGGCACAAGTTGTAAATGCTTTAGCAGGAAGTGATTAGGCAAAGTGCTAGTATTCTCAGCCATGGGCAGCAGCATGCAGGGAGAGCTACATGCAGCTACAAAATCCCACGTCTTTACCTTGAACATCTCAGGCTCTCAGACACAAGGAGGAAATGAATGAATGGACACTAAATTTCCATGACTAGCTAGTCTGACAGAGAAATTCTTTCCATGAAGTGGAGGAGGTAAGAGATCAGCTATTTCTTTCTGGTTTAACGCAACAGTTGCGTCTCCCCAAATGACCACTGGCAGCAAGAAGCACAACAGGGACTGCTGGCTGTTTATTTTCTGGGGGCTCATGCTACAAGGCGCAGACACAGGTAGTAACTTTTGCCGGGCCACGACAAATGTTCACCAGACACATGCTGCTATTTTATAGCTCCAGCTGCCACTCTTCAGAACAACCACTCTATTCATTCAAGGCACTGCACCTTCTACAAGCAGAGGTAGCACAGCCAACATCAGGGACAGCGTTTCATGCACTGAAATCTATCCTATCATTCAACGGACCAACAAAAAAATCTTGGCATATGAGAGGTGATTAAGCCTCTTGGCTCTGCTTGTCCACTGAACAGGGGCTGCATGCTATAGGAGGGCCTCAGCACAGTTGTGGACGATAAGGTTCATAACAGCAGAATCATTTATAGAAACACCCTTTAGCCATTCATCCATTCCATCCCTCTTCAATTTGAGCTCAACCTTAAGCTCTGACCATAGCTTGCTAGCTTAATAAAATGTACTATGTTCACGTTACTTCGGCTGAAGGGGTTGGGGGTCGGGGGAGGGAGAGAGAATTACAAAGACCAAGACATTTGACTGAAGTGAGAGTTTAGAGTTGACTGAAAGTCTCCCCCCCCCCCCCCCCGCCCCGGATAGGATTTCCCGTTCGCCTCCCAATACTTATAGAAAGCTCTGATTCAGGTACGTTTACGTACACAGATTAGAACTGAAGCCTAGGGACGTGACCTCCATTCCTTACAATGTAGGCTTGATAGTACAGTGCTAAATGCGTACGGGCTAGACCAGCAGGTAGACAACAAAATAAGTAAGTTTATACTTTTGGCACTAGTATTAATTCCACACAAACGCCTGCTCCCTGAGGAAGTGACTATGCACTTGTTACCTCTTACCCAGAGAAAGGAAGGCTCAGTTTAACACCCTGCTGCATTTTTGTAGAAGTCCAGAACCTCAGGAACACTTCAGAGCAAGGCTCACGAAGGCCTGCTGCTGCCTTACTAAGCAAAGGGGTCTGTTCACTTGGAACAAGTATTTCCTCTCTACCGGAAAGGCCCTGGGAGCAGACATATGCCCCCACAGTGCCACTCAGCTTTGGCACATCCACCCTGCCACAGATGAACAGAGGAGCAGACATGCCAAAACTGTACCAGGTCGCAACATCTAGCGGGAGGAGGCGGGCCCACACCCATGGGATAGAAGCCACCATGGGTGCAAGGTGGGCTCACAGACTTCATTCAGATTGTTACTGTGAACATCGTGACCGCCATGTCAAAATTGTAGCCTTAATCATGAATTCGTAGTGTCTGAGATGCTGTTGACGTAAACATCTTAAAAAGTAGTTTCTCCTATAACAAAACACATTAGAAGTCTTGCATCTTTTTAAATTTTTGCATTTCATTCACCTTAGACTATGAAAAAAATCTGGTCTGTTTTGCCTCCTGTCTTTCTTCTGGCACTATAACAATGACATGGTTCACACCACAGAAGACTGGCTGTCTAAACAGAGAGAGCCAACACAAAATCCATTTCAACTCATTTAGCCTTTGCAAGTCTTCTCCACTGTCCTGCTGAAATTATATTTTGAGCCCCAAACTATGACAAAATCCCTTTGAGGACATACTCCTTTAACGAGTGGAGAGGTGTTCACAGCTCTGGCACGTGCAAGGCATAGGTGCTATTTACTGAAACTTTGCACTTTGGACCATCAGTATCTGTTGCTAGAGTCTGATTTCTCCTCAGCAGAGACCGTTCTCCCTCCCCACTGCAGTATATCATACGCACCCACCATTATGGAGCGGTAGTTGTGAAAAGTAATGAAAGAACACCAGTGGGGAAGACTTCAGAGAAAGACTTGAACTTAACCCCTTGCCAATGATAGACACTATGTTTTCCTGACATGAAGTTGGGAAAACCATTTAGAACAGACACTACCAGTTATTACCGCAAGAGGGAACTGTGTATTTCCTGTATATCTGTACACTAAAGCGGCACACTGCAAGGCTAGCCATTACAGTTAGCTCTGCTCAAATGCCAGGACGTGCCTCTATACTTCTGGGAGCAGGTTAAAAAAAAAGCCAGGTCAGTCTGTAAAAGGTCTGAGGAGAGGTGGGTTGAACAACAGTTTTTAAACAAACAAAAGCTTCCAATGACTTTAGTGAGGTGTAGACTGTTTACATCAACTCTCACAAGTAACTTTTCTGGTATGGTTTATAGTGACCTCCCCCTGGCCACAGAGCTCTGTTCTAGTTTGTAAAGCAGAATGAGTCAGAGACCATGAAATATGTATATGCCATCACATCACATCTGCACAGATCCTGCATTAGAAAACCCAGACACACTGAATCCTGATTCACGTGAAAGACAATGACTAATAAGCTCTCCAGGGTGTCCACTGTGAGTCAGATACTGCAGGGGGCATATGAGCTTGATATACCATCCAGTCACTTTGTATCAACGTAAAGTGGTGGTGCATGGAGACACTGCTCTAA
Organism: Gopherus flavomarginatus; assembly: GCF_025201925.1. NCBI lineage: Eukaryota > Metazoa > Chordata > Testudines > Testudinidae > Gopherus > Gopherus flavomarginatus. The sequence continues at coordinate 6,105,474 of NC_066623.1, forward strand.
TCTGACCCCAGTGGCGTCTGGCATTAATCTGGAAGCAAGACTGCAATTTTCTTCCAGATGTTTTTCCATACAACGGAAGTTAAACACCATACCTATTACCAAAATAGTGAGCTGTGCACTGGAATCCTTTAAGACTGCTGTAATAAAAACTGTACACACAGTCTTGTCTTATTTTCAATTTTAGTGGAGTCTAAGAATGAATAAGGTATTTATTCAATACCAGAAGTATATACCAGCAATTGATAAGCAATCAGTACACTTCTAGCATAATTATCAGAGGCTGCATGTTATCTAGGGAGTTTCACCTCTGGCAGAGGGGAGTTTCTAAACAGATGCCAAAACAGCAAAAGGGCCCTACCCCCCCACCCCCAATAAAGAACAGAGTAAGTATACAGGATCCTAAAAAGCACATTTACATTTCAACAATAAAAGATATCTACAAGCACAGTTTCCTAGTCACAACAGGAGATGTTACAAAATCGCATAACTTTTCAGTCAGCTGGAAAAAGCAAACAAACATTCAGCCAACCAGCAACATGCTTTATAATATTAGACATCTCTACCTACCACCACAGCAGAGATTGGTTGAGTTTCCAAAGCACCTTTTGTCATTATCTTAGACAGAGGTAGTGATGGAAGGAATGGAGGGGAAACTCTCCCTTCACAAGAATTCCAACATACTCCACTTGATAAAGCAAATCTAGACTTTTTTTATTTTTATTTTTTAACAATTTGCCAAGACTGGAATGAGAGATAAATAGAAGGCACAACAATTTTGCTTTTTTTTTTATACAAATACAAACTAAAACATGAAAAAAACTCCCTATTTCAATAAAAAAATCAGGAAAAACGTTTTAAGTTCTAGACATTTAAAACCTATCCCACAATCCAAAATTTGTAAGTGGTAAAACAGTAGTTAGAATTCCTTTTCGTGATCATGTATCAAAAGAAAAAAGATTCTATGGATACCCTTTATTCCACTTTTACAGCGCCACAGAGAGAAGAGTGAATGTCAATTTTTCAAGTGGCAACATGGCCAGACCAGAGGATGTGCACAAGACCCTCAAGGGACAAATAATAGTTTCTCCTGCCTTGAAATGCTTGCCAAGTGCTAGGTTTTCCTACAGGCTCTGAACACATGCAGGTGAAAGATTATTCCACTGACTGAAACGCACCCAATTTCAGTACAGAGCAAAAACACAAAAAAAAAAAGCCCACACATTCCTTTAGGAAAGACCCACTGGTACAAAAAAAAAAAAAAAATCCAGTCCGTAAGTTTGCAGTGAGCAAGGAACTTCAGTTCTTTTCTTTTTAAAATCCACTTTTCCTAAAATATTGTTCCACAAAGCTGGAATCTGGGACAAGGACTAGGGGGAAAAAAAAAAAAAAAGTCACAAAACCATAACAAACAAACAAAAAGGGGCCAAAACAGTATCAAACGTAGCAGTCTATAACAGGCCAGGGCCACATTCCAAGATACTCAAGGCTGAAATTCACAAATCTGCAGGAACAAGGGTTTGTGCCACCATGCCAACATCCTTGATGCATTCACTGGCGTTGCCCGATGCCCCTTCCAGCTCCAAATCCTGGTTTCTGAGACATTCCTCCACGTGGAGGCCCTCGAATCCCACCTCCCAGCCCTCCCCGAGTGCCTCCAGGTCCACGTGGTCTGTTGTCTCTGCGGTCACCCTCCCTGGCAGCTCGTGTTTTCTTCTCCTCCACGTTCAAACGCACCTCTCCCCTGAACATGATGGGCTGCAAGAGAAAGAAAAGATTTACCAGCATTACCAATGCAGCTGTAACTCTCCAACAAAGCCTTTCACGTGGGTAGGTTTATGCTATTCCCATCATGGGATTAATATCAGGAATGGGAGCAAGACAAGAAAGAAGGAAATAAAGCTCATGGCAGCTACCTATTTACAGGTTTAAAAAAACACAAAAAACCCCACTACATCAGTTGTGCAGTCAGCCAGAACATTTTGTTAGGGTGGCAGGAGAAGGGTGGGGGGGATGGGGGAGGAAAGGGACAGTTGATACATCCTTCCAATTGTTTGAACAGTGACTTCTCAGGCAGTTGAACACTTTACATGCTCCACCTTTCCTAGCAAGTGGTTAGATAAGATGAGCTTGTTTCACTGACACACTTTAATACAATGAGAAGTCATTCAGATCACTGCTACAGTGTTCCAGCTGACTTTTCTTCTGATTTGAAGCAGCTCAGAGGCCCATACTGCACCCTTTCTGCATTCTGCTGAAACCCTTCACTTTCAGCAAAGCAGCATTTTGTATTGTGCAATGAGGCGTTACTGAGGGTATGTCTATATGGCAGCAAGAGAATTCCCATAGTACACAAAGCCACACTCTGGGCCTTTCAGTGTGCTGCAGCAGTGCACACATGGTGAGTTAGTGCACAGTGCGCTGTAGATTCACAACCTGGCTTGTGACACAGTTACTCACTGTGTAGACAAAGCTTGAGTTGGCAAATTGCACTGAAGCAGGGAAAAGGCCAATCGGAACATATGCCCTGTTAGCATTAAAAGCTAAATAAGCTACTGCCACATAAGGCTGAGGAATTAAGTCTACGAAAAGCTAAGAAATTCACGAGTGACGGTTCCTTCATACATATATCAATTATATCTCATTAGAGACCATGAATTATTCTGGATGCTCTAAACATATAAAGAAGGGCTTGAAAATTCCCCTTGCCAGTGACAAGCAGAAAACTTTTCAGCTAAGATTCCCACTGGATGATCAGTTCCCCTGGAGCTGCCCGAGCCAATGCCCTAGCATATGAGGGGTACCAACACCCTTCCCAGCAACCAGGTATGGGAATAGGGTTTAAATATCTCTGTCACTTTGCCTCAGACTCCACTGGCAGGGCCTCCCTTTCACAGGAACTGCTAGCAAGCAGGTTTAGCTCTCTGGTTGATAGTTTACTAGTAATCTTTAAATCCTGATATATACTATTTGCAATGTAGCAGAGATAGTATTGTTGCAAGAACTGGTCTAGAATTAAAAGAAATGTGCTTGTGTCCAGCATACTGTGCATGATTGTTGGAGAAGATCAATACACATAACTAAAGTTAAATTACAGAGGGAAATAAGGGTTCTGTATTATTAGAAGTAAAAAAATATTTGAACTGTTCAGCCCTGGGTTAAATATATACATAAAGCCCCCACCACTGTCTTATATTACCAAAAAGGAGAGCACCACCATTAATTATACTTTAAGTTGGACACAAACATTCCCTAGAGCCTGCAGATTTGTGACTTGCAGGAAAAGAGCACAAAATGATATGAACAGATTTAATACAGAAAGGGCCAAGGACTACCCACTCCTCTCCAAGAGCCTGTAAGTGTGATGTCACACCAAGGGGGTGAAGCAGGAAGAGAAGTGCCCCTGATTGCTGTGAACTACAACTCTCTAACCGCTGGCTGTACAGGCACAGATGTGTGTGGGTGCAAGGTGTTTACATCTACCACCTACACAACAATCCCCATGGGGTCACTAGCTACAGCCCTTTACATTCATAGTGGCTGTGGCCAGGCTGACTCTGCACCCTGCCTTGTTTAGGGTGTAAATTCCTTCTTCAGGTCAAACACTAACATGGTTCCCCTGCTTTTTCAACACTTCTTTATTTGGGCTCTGTGTTTTCCATGGCAGCCTTATCTCGCTTTTGGTTTGCTTTAGGAATGTAAATATCCGTCCAAAAAGTTAACCCTTTAACCATTTAAATGACACAGTTTTAATCACTTAAACAATTGAAGGGAGAGGGGCTGCTCCTGGAGCAGGCAACTGGCAGAGTCTGGGGGCTAACATTTAGGATTTGTTAACCAGTAAGGCTAATGTTAACTGTTTAGGTTTGTAAACTACTAGTTTGCTTCAGCACTAAATTTGGCCAACTGTGTGTGTTAATTTCCAAACAGCATTGAACACGTGAATCACACTTACTCAGAGTGGTTCATTTATGGATGTAAACTGGGGGCAGAGGAAGAAGAGAGGGGCTAAAATCAGCTGGCTAAAAGAATGTCCTTTCTCCTTAAGGGTCAGGCAGACATTGCCCACCATTAACAGAGAGGAATGGATTCAAATACAGTATTTTGCAGAATCAAATCTCTGCTGATCCAAACACCATCACCTTACCCTATTGCTAAGGATCTTCTGAACTGGTTCAGGATCATCGAACACCACAAACCCAAAGTTCGGGAGCTTCCCACCGCTGTTGATGCGAAGTTCCACAACGTTCCCATAATCTGCAAGAGAGGAGCCAAGTTCTTTTGTCACACATTAGAATGTTCTGCAGAAACAGACATGTGCTTATGGTTGCAGCCCCAAAACCCTATGGTGAACACAGCAAAGTCAGCGACTTACTTTGGAAGAAGTCCTTCAGTTCAGTTTTATCCACATCATGAGGAAGGTTCCCAACAAATAGCTGGTGACTGTCTGGGTACCTAACAATCCGTCTAGTTTCCATGTCACCCTGCTCACCTTCACGAACTTAAAACAAAACAAACAAATAAACCATACTTGCTTAAAGCCAAACATCATGCACCATACCTGAACAGTTCTCATCATCGGTGTAACTGGTATGCAATAAGATTCAGTACCTCAAGTTCTAGCGGAATTTCAATAATGTTCACAATAGCCATGCATTGGAAACTTGCACTTACGAGCAAACTAAAATCTAAATATTACAAACTTTTTTTATATTTGTGAAAGTTCATTTCTAATACAGAGGTTCAGGCCGAGATCAGCTAAAACAGCAACAGTAGCAGGAGTGACAGAATATCTATCATTAAGAACTGAAAAACCAACGCTAATTGGCACATGGTATGTTGAGTGCTTCATGGCTTCTTAGACAATTAAAAGGTGATAGAAAGAGAAAAAAAGTGAAGTACTTATGTGCTTCTAGCTTTTCTTACTTGGTCTTGGCCCTCTCTGTGGCGGGATGCTTGTTCGCTGCTCCCGCACCCTCTGGTCCCTCTGTGGCCTCTGTGGTGGAGTCTGGGATTCAGGCTTGGACTCAGGACGGGGCTGCAGAAATGAACAACCAGTAAGTGATATGTAAAAACAGGCAAGGCTAGTAGCAAAGTTCATTTTTCAGAGTTTACCATCAAAGTTTAGATTATACCAAGATAATTTCCAATTTGCAAAAGACTGGTAGTTCTTTTCATCAGTGGCTACAGAATGCATTTCAGCTCAAATTATACTTGTAACTTCAAAATGAAATGCTGTTCTGTTTTACTGTGTAGTGCTCACTCAATAAAATGTATCCTGGGGCTACACAATGTCAGAGAGTGAGATGAAGTGTATCCTGCCTAATCATGGCTGAAAGATTTTAGTACTCTAACTTGGCAAGTTTGCCCAAGCTCTGTGGAACTGCCCTCACTAGAGTTTTGCATATTTTTCAAGGCAGACACACTACACACAGTGAACACATTTGGTCCACATTGATCAAGGTTTTCTTCACAGCTACAAGGGTTACAAGTGTGATTTTTGTTTAAAAGGTTATTTAGAAAACCCCTAACAATTCCAAAACCCCACGAAGAATCCTAAAATGCATGCTATGAGCAGGGAATTTCTACTGCGTATTCCCTCCCAGGTCACCAAGTAATTTGCGATTAGTGCAGAACTCCTACTTGCGAGGCTGGTACTTTCACAACATGAGGTGGTATTCCCAACACTGGAACAGCTCCACTGGGTGGGAGGTTCTTGCTGGTTACAGACGCCCACGAAAACGTCTAAAGGAATGAACAGTGTTACTCAGTAACTCAAGGCCTGCCGTTCTAGCTGTGCCTCTCAGAAGTGGCAGCTGAGGTGGTGGTAACAGCTTTAAAGCCACCTTTGAGCCTTCTGAGTTCTGGGTCCAGCCCTCAGCAGTTTCCCCACAGCTGCCTATGAACCATCCCAACTCAGAAAAGCCAGAGTGCACAGTATTCCAGCCACACACTGTCTCATTCCCAGGCTTGTGGCACCCATGGATCCCCCTCCCCTGCTACAATGGCAGAATCAGCCTGTTTCCAACCCCTGAACACTGCATAAATAGGCAGGGATGCAGCACAGAATTGGTGCTATTGTTAGAGTCATCACTGCAGGGGTTACACCCTAACCATATTTGGAAAGGTACCTTCACAGCCATAAGTTGGATGGGCATAGTTTGATCTTAAAAACAGTGGCTACTGATGCTTATTAATAAAAATTTTTCACAACTGTGCAAAATGCATTTAAGGACTTTTCTATCCATTTACATTTTCACAGTTGTGGGAAGTTAGATGGGGCAGATGCTTATTTAATGACAGTAGACGTATAACCGTTAACACAAACGGACAATATCATATGTCAAAATATAAAAGTAATTATGCTGAAAACAAACACGAATAAGTTCTCAAGCAGTACTTTTCTTACTTTGCCTAAATTTTGATTATTAACAACCAATAAATCCCTAATCCTTCCAAGCGTCACCAGAAGCATCCAATTTATTGTTAAAAAATATGCAAGGACAAATTCAAGACAGTTTCTGGAGCAAACTGAACAGGTACAAAATACAGAGGGCCTTGATAATGTGTCGTCATATTGAGATACCAGCAACCAACTAACTGACCAATCGCTTTTCTGTGGATAAGCTCAATTTGAGGTGAAAAGGACAATTCAGGAGAGAAGTCTTATGCAAAAGACCTTGGATCTCTCTCATCCAGCTACCCCATCTTGCCAGAATAAAAAGATGATGGTGTGTTATACAAAATGAAGAGGAGAAAGAAGATGAACACAGATTAAAGTCACTCATTCCATTACCCTGGAGTCCTCTTGCACCACAGGAGCAGGATCTGCAGGCACCGGAGAAGGACTCTTTTCCACAGTCTCCTCAGGAACAGTTTCCTCCAATACTGGCTCAGATTTTTCTTCCTGCACTTCTGGTTCTGGCTCCTGTTCAGGCTCCGGTTCAGGCTCCGGTTCTGGTTCCACTACTGACTCCTCCAGCTGTTCCTCCAAGTCATTGCTGTTGAAGAACATCACCAATGGAAACAATATCTCTCTCTTTTCAATTTGGACAAAGAACAGTACTGAAGGCACGCTTACAACCCAGGTATGCAAAGTACAACACAATCAAAATGAGCAGCACAGCAAAATTCACTTCAGTAGGTACATACTTCCTGGAGGCGTGAGTCACAGGTTATTCTGTAGAACATCAAAAAAGTGTTATATCAGTTGAAAACAGTTTCTCAGCCTCACAGCTAGTAGTGTATCATTTAACAATATTTATGTTACAGCTTCTGCAGCAGAAGTCCGACTTCGAGAGATAAAACATGTTCATTCCTGACTTCTCTTCACATTTGATTCCAGACCAGGTCCTTAAAGAGATCACACAATGCAAAGTTTGCTATCACCATATTAAGAGTATAGTCTTTTTACCTTACAGACTGCTCATAGTAAGCGCCGGGATCATCAACTGTCTCAGGGGTCTGCTGTCTTTCCTCAGGTTCCTCCACCTCCTCCTCGGATTCTAGAGTGGGTTAGGGAAGGAAGAGAACTCAAGTTACACCTATCACACTGTCCAAGCTCAGCAAAGGGATTCTTTAAAAAAAAAAAAACAAAAAAAAAAAACACAACAACAAACAACAAATTTTTGGGAAGTTATTTTAATATCACAGCAGGAAGAAGGACCGTACAACAGTCTGCATTTCACCAGCCCATGCTGAAGTACCAGCAGTAAAGGGACAGAAAAAAAATTTTTTTAATACATATACATACATATACACACACACACACACGAGACAATATGAATTTACTGCACATATGCCTTCTCATAAGAGAAGAATCTTCTCTGGTCCGAGAATTGAGAGTTGTTTACTATGCCCACTAATGCCACAAAAGCTGGCACCAGTAGAATTCTCCAGGCTCCTGGTACTTACTTACCCTCCGGAGGCTCGGTGTCCGAATCACCAAAAACCTCATCTTGGTAGCGGAAGATGTCGTTATGGACATAAAACTTATTTGCAACAGAACCCTGCAGGCAAGCAGGAATAAGAAGTTGGTTCCGTTATATTCAGTCCCAGAGCAAAACATTACATGATTATGAAGAGTTTACAGCCATAGTGACAGATCCTGGTCACAGCTCTGCCCCTCCTGGGGCACTCTGGCTATGCAGAAGTAGCAACTGTCCCAGAGGGAACCTCTGGGTGGCACAAAACCAGCGAAGTTGCTTCTACACTCAGACCCCAAGCACAAGGGACATTCTTGGGCAGGCCATGAGGGGAGAATACTAGCATGTGCTGCACTCTAAAGAATCACCACATTAGGTGATGTGACTTAGAGCAGATTTATAGTTGAGGTTGCCCTAAGCTATGATAGGACTGGCTTGGCCTCCAGTCAAGCAGAGGATCAAGGGAGTGGAGATGTTGCTTTGTACCACTTTTTTCTCCCCCTTCCATGTACTGCACTAAGCAGCTTGGCCAAATCTAGGGATCTGGGCCACGGTGATTAGGGAATATTTGCCATTCTAAGAGAAAAAACCTATAAACTCATCTCCAATATGGAAAATTCAAGTACTAGGTTCATATTTGCTTTGACATATTGAATATTTTAAAAAAGAATAAAGGTTTGACATGCCTGTCAAAATCGAAATACTGTTGCAATCATAACAGCCACTCCACCATAATAGCAAGCACACAGCTATAGATGACGGAGAGAACTATGATATAACCCATAAAACTCCACAGAAAGCAATGAGACACTGAACAGCTTTTAAAATGATTCCTGAAGCAGAAAGGAAAAATGCTATTCATTCCAAGCAAGCAACTATACCTTGCTTCATTATGACTGACAGGCTCAATAAGACCAAATTAAAGCCAAACAAGAGGTTAGCAACTGTATCTAGCTGTGGATTTGAAAAGTTTTTTGGAGGCCATCTCAACAACAACTTGATAACAATAGATCACAATTAGAAACAGACTTATGGGCTTGGAGCTGCTCTACAATAATTCATGAATACTGCAGGTTGACCTGGCAAATCAGGATGTTTACTGTGTTTTCCTTATATATTAACAAACAGGAAGGAAACAGAATGGCTCAAGATAAGACACCTGGAGCATTAACAGATAATGCTAGGATGCAAAAAGCCTGGGAATCAAAGTAAAAGACTATAGAAGTTTAAAAGGGGACTCAAAAGCAACGTTCCCTCTAATTTTTCCCATGCATGTTAGGAATGAATTGTTATGTGTATCAATATGGAGGTGATGTGTGGTGGGGGTAGGGCCAATGAGTTCACGGTGCGAGAAGGGGCTCAGAGCCGGGGCATAGGCTCAGGGTGCAGGGAGGTGAGGGGTGCGGGTTCTGGGGTGGGGTCAAGCATGAAGGGTTTGAGGTGCAGGCTGCCCTGGGGTGGGGGGCAGGAGGAAGAAAGCCACCTCTCCCCAGCAGCTCTGGGGCTGGATGGGAGGGGGCACAGCAGTTCCAGGACTGGAGGGGAGGGGGCTGCCTCTCCCTGCTGCAGCCCTGAGCACCTGCACGGCCGTGCAGCTTAGAGGGAAGTTAGTTCAAGAAGGGCAGGCAGTTGTTCAGGGAAAGCAAACCTAACCCAGGACCTGCTGAGGTGTCCGAAGAAGATAGGCCTGCCTTCACTACCATGAGGATAAGTATACAGTGAGAGACATGCATATACCAACTACTTTGCTGCACTTTGTCAGTGTTATTTTCTACTTTTAAGACACGAATGAGTTCTATTTCAAATAGAAAAGGGTCAGAAGAAGTTCATTCCATTTTATACCAAGCGTTCACTACTTTTAATCTATCTTTATCTGGACAGCACATCATAGCTCATGTGTCTGTGACTGGACTTTAGAGAAGAAAAGGTGATCAAATACAGAATAGCCAGCTCTTTATGAATACCAAGAGACTGATGAGTAATCTAGATGAAATCCCTGAAAGCATCCTGACTTTACGGATAAGTCTAGTGTCATACTGCCTATGTAAGCATTAGAGAATTTATTAACAAGCTCAGAGACTAACTCTTTGCTGAGATGCTGCACAGTAGTAGTTGTTTCAAGTAATGTCCTTTCTTAAAGCATTTGCAGCATACCACTGTTGGACTCTTGTGCAAGAAACACTTCCCAGTTGGAATCTTCAGATTCCAGTGCTGAGCTGAACAGTTACAGCAGTTTTCATAAAGCGGCAAAGAGTTCTGTGGCATCTTATAGACTAACAAATGTACTGGAGCATGAGCTTTCGTGGGTGACATGCGAAGTGGGTATTCACCCACGAAAGCTCATGCTCCAATACATTTGTTATTCTATAAGATGCCACAGAACTCTTTGCCACTTTTACAGATCCAAACTAGCATGGCTATCCCTCTGATACTTAACTATTTTCATGTCAGTACTAGCACACTGTTAAAGTAACAGCAGAGCTCCATAAAGCATACCTCGGGTGCAAGTACAAACGTCTGCATGAACCTGCGTACTGGTTGCATGTTATTGGAGAGTTCTCCCATCACCTGGACTACAACACCATCATTAAGAGTAGCATGGGCATCCACATGACGGATCTTTGTGTGGCAGTCCTTAAAGTTCAGTGACAGCACCTTCTTGTGGATGTCCTGCAAAAGGCAGAGAAGAATCAGTTACCCATTTTCTAAGTTCATTCAGTTTATCAGAGAGGCTTGTATAATGCAGATCAGTGGGTATAGAGAATACCAAGTACAGGGTGAGGCTTGCTGCCTAGGGTTGCCCTTAAAAGCCCTAGAGAGCAGTGTCCCAAAAGCCACTCCCCCTTGGTGTAGTTCTTTATATTTAAACTTTCCTCAACACCTTCAGCCTTCACTGTTTTAATCTCTCTAGGTCAGTCTGCTGTTTGGCTTTTTTCCCTTCCCCCTCCAGTTTTGGTGCCACATGCAAATTTGATCATAAAATGAATTCACATCAAGGCAGCAGACAGACAAAAAAACATGCCATGTGCTTTTTCTTCCGAGTTGAGACAAGAGTCAAAGAGGACACTTGGATTTTGCTTTAGTTTGCAGAGGGTATCGTTGCTTGAATACCATTAAATGCTTCACCACTGTGACAGCATAGCCCAGAGCACTCTGCTTTAATGTGGTGTTCTTATCAGTATTTTATATCCATCTCCAAATTTCATAGCTGTTGACAGTTTTGGGAACATGTGACAAGTTTGTGTACCAACCACAAAAGGATGGCAAATTATTGCAAATCAATTTTCAAGTCCCAGAATAGACTTGTCCAAGATGTTCATATTGCACCCAGTAAAACTACGAACACTCCAGAGAGTATGAACACACATATGCTCAGTATCATCTAACAGACAGATCTGCTTGAAACACTAAACAAGCCAGAAGATCTTAGATCAGAAAAATCATAACTGTAAACATAAAATTCTCTGCAAAAGTATTTCACTCAGTTTTACAGAAGCTTACAGATTGCCCATAGACTGCATCAGCTGGTTTTCCATTGGAATCCAAGCCACCATGGACATAGGAAGAATTCTTTCCATAAAACCTGTAGAAGAGGGAATTTATAGATTAAGCCTTGTTGCATTAAAAATTGAATCAGCAGACAGTATTTTACTATAAAAATACTATATTTGAACTAAGTCTTATTAATGGCACAGTGTCAAGACTGCTCAGTCCAAAAATTGTTATTTTAAAATAATTGAGATATACCCATCTCCTAGAACTGAAAGGGACCTTGAAAGTCCATTGAGTCCAGCCCCCTGCCTTCACTAGCAGGACCAAGGGATCTGGGGCAAAATCAGTACTAAGTGGCCCCCTCAAGGACTGAACTCACAACCCTGGGTTTAGCAGGCCAATGCTCAAACCACTGAGCTATCCCTCCCCCCAGTTTGCATGCAATTTCAGTGCATGCAAATCCAAATTCCTATTTGTTCTTCAAAACCAAAATTCTTCAGGTTTTCCTACTGCAACGCACAGAGTTCAGCATAGAAGATAATACACTCACTGAACAGACCATCGAGTTTTCTGCGCTTTTAAAAGAATTCAAGGGGTGTCTAAAGTCACCTTGCCAGTTCCAGGTTCTCTGGATAGGTTTTAGGAAGACAGTACTCTGGAATCTGTCATCTTCCCAACGGAGTCAAAGATACTCAAACCACTGGCAGAGGCTCAAGACACCAGTTTTGACATGCAACTGTACTCTGGAAAGTGGCCTCTAGAAACAGTAGTGTTCATGTTTATTGCTTCTGTGATTTCTAGATCAAAAGTTTGCTTAGTTAAAACTCTTTTACCCCAAATAACTGCTAACCCTGTAAACTCACCTTAGTATATAAAAGTCAAGTTGAATTATTTCTGGCTTTGACACTTTCAACGAAGAATCTAAGTGGAACTTGGTTCTGTTGACTGCCAATTTTACAGACCTTTCCTGATCATAATTACACTATATTGATTTTATTATACTCTTAAGAGGAAATAAAATTATCTTAAACAAAAAACTGAACAAGACATGCCAACCCCAGTATCACTATTTACCTAAGTAGAGCTCCACTGACCCTAAAGGACACCAGATGACTGCAAAAATCCTATAAAGACTGTTTTTTAAAACATATTTGCATGCTGACTCTCAACCTCAGCTGAAAGAGTACGTGAGCTGGTTGAAGCAGCTTTAACAAAACCATATTCTGCTGGAACATGCAGTTCCATCAAAACAAATCCTTTGTGAAATGTTTTGATTTTGCCAAAACCTTGTTTTGGAAGAAAAAAGTTCTGACAACACCTATTTCAATTTGTTTGGAATGAAACATTTTGATTTTGTTTTCAAAACATTGTTTTGAAAATTTTATATCATACAATAGCTTTTTTTTTTAAAAAAAAAAAGCATGTCAAATGAAACAAAAATGTTTTAATCAACCCAAAATTATTTCTTCAGATTTTTTTTTGAGAGAGTTTAAAAATTCGTATCTTGAAATCCTTCGCAAAATGAAACTTTCCACTAGAGCTATTTATAGGAATGAGACATTTAGTATTTATTTTAAATTTTGACACGCACCAACAACTCATCTTTAATTTTCCTTCTAAAGTCAGCAACCTAGTATGCAGGAGCAACATCACAAGAGTGAGACTGCAGTGATTTACAGACAGGATAGTACTCTCTTTAGGATAGAGGAGCCACAAAAGAGGCCTGTTTCAGTCAAAAGTACCTTGACACTTCCCATTCAAAGTGCTGCTAAGTGGAATCAGTGCCACAAACATTTCCACTACAAAACTTTGCCTCTCATTTCCTTTGCACAGTTTGCAAAGGCTATTTCTGAGAAATACAAGTAATACTTCCTAGACACTTCCATGGCTTGACAATCCATTCAGTTAAGAGCTTCTCCTGGCAAGTGAAAGACACACATACAAGCCTCACAGCTTCACACTGCTGCCTAGGATAATTAGCAAGACTGTAGGTTAGTTTAACTCCTGCTATTCAGAACTCTATGGACAGCAGTGAAACTGACAGGACCCATGCAAATATGTGTCTGGTGCGGCTGTTTTGGAAAACTATGAACAGCAGCATAGGCAGGCACTGAAGTATTTGGGGAAGACAGCCAAAACAAAACAAAAACAAAAACAAAAAAACCACAGCGGAAGTCGCAGGAAACACCCCCCTCCACCATTACAGCCATCAGGGGGTTCTATGATTTGAGGAAGTGAAAGACGAGCTCTTTCTTCTGCCCAAGAGACAGAACCACCAGTATTGTCCACCACAGCTCCCTGATAAGAATCTTATCAGCCTCTTCCAGCAGCTGGGATTGGTGCCAGGCTTTGTAGAATCTTGGTGTGCTCCTCTCCCACAAGCCCAAAGCTCATCTTCCATATAAACCTAGTCTTCTGGCTAGCAGGCGCCATCTGCCAATATTTAGTCAAGTCCTGATTATAAATTATAGTCAGAATGATATTTTATTAACTTAGAGACTTAAGAGATACTAATGGGCAAACTACAAGTGAAGCTTCCATTTTATAGCTTCTTCTACCATTTGCTAAAATAGCAGTAGTGTTACAGAGCAGAGAATTTTGCCAGCAGGTACAAGTTAGATTAGAATAAAACCCCCGAGAATATGCAGTAAACTCTGTCTGGACTAAATGAGTGGGTTAGCTGCTCTGCACACTTGTGAACAATTATAAATCATCTTCACTCAATACCAGGTGACATTTATGCATAAAGAGCCGTTTCAGGATTGTGGGAGTTCTGAGCTTATCTAGTATGGCAAAGCATAACCCCAAGCAAGCATAAGTCTCCCAGTGAAAGATATATTTATCATCAGGGTGGACCAATTTAAGTCAGCAAGCAGGGAACCCTAATTTAAATAATTGATTTTAACCTTATTTAGCATTTGCACTTGTTATTCTAAAGAAAGGTTAATTTTCACTGGTTGGTATAACCATTAAAAATGTGTTTATTTCCAATCAAATATACCCTTTATACTAAACTTGATCTTTACACATCATGAGTCTTTTTGCTAACAAAAAGAAGGTTATGGGGTGACTATCACACTTTATAACTAAACTACATGAGAAACGAAAATGTGATTGATAATTGGCTCTTCAATTTAGCAGACAAAAGTTTAACAAGATCCAAGGGCTGCAGAATGAAGCTAGACAAATTCAGGCAAGAAATAAAGCACAGATTTTTATAAGTAAGGGTAATTAGCTACTCGAACAAGTTACCAAAAATTGTGGTCGATTCTCCATTACTGGTAATTATCTAGATGGGAGGTTTGTCTAAAAGAAATGCTCTAGTTCAAAGAGGATTTAATTCAGGAAAATTCTATGACTGGCATTATGCAGGAGGTCAAACTAGATGATCACACAGCAGACTCTTCTAGCTTTATAGTCTAGGAATATACAGGATGATAAGCAATATAATTGCTTAAATAAATGTGTACAGATATATAACATACATTTTTACTTTATGTTAGAAATGCATCATTTGTCAGTTTCTTGTTTACTAGATAATGATTTCCCTGAGAATGTGTGTCAAACTGCATATGAATGGCAATTGGAGTTCAGTTAAAAGGGCAAAATTCAAAAGGGCCCTGCTTTGAATAAACTAATCCAAAGGAAAATATTCTCTCTGTACCTGTTAGCTAACCTGAAACCCAAAGTAATCAAGAGAAAAATTTTCCATACAACAGAAACCAAAAGTAGACATTTTCCTAGATGTAAATACCAGCATTCATTTTGTTGTAAAGACTGAAAATATGGATACTTAATGCAGTAAGTGACACTGTGACAGTTATAAAGCTTGAGTTCATCTCAAAAGTTAGAGATTTTTTCCTCTGATTCAGCATACAATTTAAAATTCCAGAACACTAATTCCTTACACTTTTGGGGCAGATTAATGATATAATGTGCCTTTTAAAAATTAATTTAATCTATTAAAATAAGTTCAGGCCTTAAAATAGGTTATCATAAATTCTAATTTAATTTTCAACAGGTTTATTTTACTTTAAATATTTTAAAAAAAAAAATATTGATTTTTAACCAACCTTATTATAATACTAAGTCTTACAAATGAGATCTGAATGAGTAAAGAAGCTCCAGACTAACACCAAACAGAGCAGTTCTCAAAAATTTAAGCACTGACAATTAGAAATACCTTAGACAAATAAAAATTGTCTGCTGTAACCTTTACTTTTATCTTCCGTTCTATTTGGTTGCAGCTGGGAGTGAATTAATTTAATGTAAGATTAGCATCCACCCAGAACAAGTTAATGCGTTAAAAAAACCTATCCAAATCTTGCATCTGGCAAGCCAAAGGAGGGCACAGGTGTGTTACAGTTTATAATATGAAAATATTGTTAAATACATGCAAAAAAACCAAAGTGAAACATTAAGATGCATTACCTGTGCAGGTAGTCTGGTGCTTGATTCAGCAGAGTATAATACTGTCTCACAAATTCCCGCCCGACCAGCAGGGGACTTGGCTTCTCCATCACCATTTCTTTGGTCAACTGAAAACTGAAGAACAAAAGCTCCATGAAAATTTAGCTCACTATATTGTTGTACATACTGAGACATAAGACAACATGAAAGTATATAATTACAAGGAAAAACAAACAAACAATGACATCTATGATTAGTTTTAACACAATAATCTTATCCACTTAATTCATAAGGCGGTACTGTCAACTTTTGTACACTGGGGGAAAATGACAGCGTGAACTCCATTTGAACAACTGGATTTTTGTCCCATTTCATTTCAACAAGAAAGACTTTAAGTGTCCTAAATTCCCACATACCCTGGTAGCAAGCATATGAGTAAGGTTCTTCAAGAGGATTTCCTAAGCAGTTAAGTCGTTCACAGCAGATTCAAGCTCTATTTATCTCACCTGACTTCTCTCTCACATACACATCCACCCTAAGTGAAGCCTATGCCACCGTATTAAGACCATTTTAAAAAGGTCAGTCCAACCCATTTTTGTCAACAGCACAAAACTCCTACACGACTCTAATGCAGTTCTAAACTATCTCAAATTTAACAGACATACTGGACTGTATTAAGGTAGCCTAACGAACAAAAGCAAACTCCTTCCTTACCACCCATCTTCCCCCACTTATCTGTTGGGTTTAGCTGACACATGATCAGCTAAGTCAAATGAGTTACAGCGTACCCAGCATAGGACATAGACAGTCTATTTACCTTTTATTTAATCCGACTGGATTAATTATTATAAAGAGAAAATCTTTGCTGCTAAGAGATTCACAAAACATCTAGCTTCTAAATCTTAATGTCTAGGTCAGTCTAAAAAAGGAATCTAAGAACACGTGGTCCCTATGCACTTGCCCTCAATTATTCACATAAATCGGTGCAGATTATAAATCAATGCCGGAGTTTTCTTGCTACCTGTACTGGAGTTCAAGCTGGGTGATTGTTGCTTCATACATGACCATTACAGAGATGGGTACTAGGATGGGCGCTTGGTTGACAGTTTTGTTGTGATGTAAGGCAGAATACATGACAGCTGGCAGTAATGCCACTATACCAGCTCTGCAGTGCTGGTAGTAATAAAAAGCTAGCAAAAGTTCATAGTAAACCGAGCAAATGTTACCCAATGTTACCCACTTTCCCCCCCAATGTTCAACACCCTAATCCCTTCTTCCTGCTGCCAATCAGGGTTTTAGAAATGTGCCATATCTGCCCCACACATCCATCACTCAATCTGAGCTTCACAACCAAGTCAGTCAATGGTGAATTTTAGATTAGTAGCACAAAATTTTAAAAGAATGAAACCAAAAATAGCTTCAGGGCTGGAATCTGGGTTCCTCCAACAGCTTGAAGGGGCCATAACAGCCTCCTAGGGAATTTCTCCAGCACAAAAGCAGCATGAACCAACAGCAGCCCTACTCTGCCCTCTGGCATAATGCCATCGTGGAGGTAGAGACAGAGAGAAAGAGAAAGAAAATAGCCTTTCTGAATATTGTATGATGCAGAGCAGCCTGTAGATGGCCAGGCAAGGCTGCCCTAAGTCAGAACAGCCTCCAGACCTGTATTAACTCATTCTAGAGGCTACACCAACCCAGGAGGTAGCCCAGAATTGGAGTGGCACATAGCCACCTTTGCCCTCTCTTACCTGGGCTACATCTTTTGTACCGCACCTCTGAAGAAGTACAGCACCGCATCTCAATCTTAGGCTGTGTCTACACTGCCACTTTCAGCACTAAAACTTTAGTCGTTCAGGGGTGTGTGTGGGGGGGGACGGACACCACACACACACACACACACACACACACACACACACACAGTACAATTTATTGCCAAGAGCCATGCTCCCAGCAATAAAAGCTATCACATCTCGTTCAGGGTGGTTATTTTTTATTGCTGGGAGAGTTCTCCCGCACCGATAAAGCGTGACTAACACAGGCAGTGTAGACACACTCTTAGTTTTGTTATTTTAAAGTGACAACCAATTGGAGTCCATCATAAACCAATTCATCAGAAATATTCTGAAAGCAAAAGTCAATAGCTTTGGTGTTTGACTTTAAGGACATGTGCATCCTAAAAACTCCTTGAGTCACATGTTTGATAAAAGCTATGCGCAAGGAAGCAAGTCGTTCAAAGAAGAAAACTACAAACACAGACATAGAAAATTTGACTATTAAGGGATCATAATGGTCCTATTCTCAGTAGGACAAGTCGTTATCAACATGTCCTGATATTAGCCAAGTGTAAGTTTTGCACAGGACTCAGTCTTCTATAAAGAGCCAGGGGGAGAAACAGCAAGAGATGGGACTCGAGAGAGAGAATTCTAATGAACAGTCCTGAACAGAAGTCACTTGACTCAAAAACAATAATCAAAATCAAAGCCAAGCCTACAGAGTTGTCACATTATATAAAGTATTGCTCTTGCCTTTAATTGTATATGCCGTCTCACTCTGGGCCAAAGTCTCAGCTCTGCTCTGGCAACCCAACGGGGATGGAAAGCCAGCTGGGTACTCCCCATATGTAGAATATCCAGGGAAACCAAGCTAATATAGCTGGCTCTGACACCTGCTCCTGAACTTTTCTTCCCTTCCCCCTGCATACAGGGGCATCCAGAAGCTCAGTACACCCTTGAGTCAGCAGAACTGCCCCAAATTACCTTCAGGATTCAGGAGTGAAAAAAAAAAAAAAAAAAAAAAAAATTACTGATCTCCCCTGCCCAGATGCACTATGCCCTGTTCCAGCATACCTAAGGCTCCAGCCCTATGCTGCCAGAGAAGAGTGTTTTTGCCCAAATTATAGGCAAGAAGCCCTATCAAGCTTACAACATGCAGCAGTCTAATGGTCTGTAACTAAGATAACACCAGAACAATTTAGTAAGAGACAAATATTGATGGTTTCCAGTATGCACATAGGCATGCAGAGGAAATTATCGCCACAGTGGAGGATGTAGCAGATACACAAACAGTAATCTCAAACTCCAAAAAATCAGGGAAGTCCTGAATATCACAAATTCCTAAGTCTACCTTATCAGATTCTTTATACATTTCAGCTTTGTTCATCTGATAGCCCACAAGCTGCCTCCTTCTCTACAGCAACCAAACCATGCAGATGAGGTTTATTCTCTGTTTGGTAGGACTTACGAATAATACATTTAAGTATCATGGTAGCACCCAAAAACTCAGTTGTGATCAAGATGTTACTGGGCTGGGTACTATGAAAATGTAGGAGACAATCCCTGTCCTGGAAGACAGTAAAAAAAGACACAAAAACAGACAAAGGTTAGGGAACAGGGATACAACATACCAGCAAACTAATATGGTGACGCTTGATACAGCTGTGTAAGTTACACATTTAGGCCTTGTCTACACTACAAAGTTGCAGCCCTGGTGAGGGGGTTACAGCGCTGCAACTTAGGATGTGTACACACCTGCAGGGCATTACCAGCGCTGCAACTCCCTGTTTGCAGCGCTGGCCGTACACCCGGTCGTGCCTCGGGTGTAGAGGATCCAGCGCTGGATCACCAGTGCTGGTCATCAGATGTAGACACTCACCAGCGTTTTTGTTGACCTCCGTGGAATAAGCAGGTATCCCAGCATACATGAGGAAGCCTCTCTGGTAATCAAGCAAACTCCACTGCCCTCCAAGCAGGTCTCCTTCCCCGCGGTGTGCTCTGGCATTCCCCGACCCCCCCCTCCAAGCAGGTATCCAGCCCCGTGGTGTGCTCTGGCGTTCCCCGACCCCCCCTCCAAGCAGGTCTCCTTCCCCGCGGTGTGCTCTAGCGTTCCCCGACCCCCCCCTCCAAGCAGTCTCCTTCCCCGCGGTGTGCTCTGGCGTTCCCCGACCCCCCCTCCAAGCAGGTCTCCTTCCCCGCGGTGTGCTCTGGCGTTCCCCGACCCCCCCTCCAAGCAGGTCTCCTTCCCCGCAGTGTGCTCTGGCGTTCCCCGACCCCCCCTCCAAGCAGGTCTCCTTCCCCGCAGTGTGCTCTGGCATTCCCCGACTCCCCCTCCAAGCAGGTCTCCTTCCCCGCGGTGTGCTCTGGCGTTCCCCGACCCCCCCTCCAAGCAGGTATCCAGCCCCGCGGTGTGCTCTGGCGTTCCCCGACCCCCCCCCTCCAAGCAGGTCTCCTTCCCCGCGGTGTGCAACAGCGCTGCAGCGTGGCCACATCTAACACCACTTGCAGCACTGGTTGCTGTAAGTGTGGCCACTCTGCAGCGCTGGCCCTATACAGCTGTACTAATACAGCTGTAACAACCAGCGCTGCAAAATTGTAGATGTAGACATACCCTTAGTTATTTAAATTGGAGTGGAGAAGGGTGAACAATGACAAGGATTGAAGCAGCATGAGGAAGTCGGAAAAAGGAAAGTGGGGGAACAGTCATGCTAGCTATGACATGCAGTGAGGATTTTGTAGACCACCACATCTGAGATGATTTATAATGAATTGGAGGATAAGAGAACGGCTGAACAGATTGTATCAGGAGTTTTGCCTACATAGGCAGTGGCCTGGGAGAGACTGCAAAAGCGTTTAAAGTGACAGCCTTACTGATGGGCAAAGGCTGGAAACTTTTAGACAGAAGGAGGAGCATGGCTCAACATTGTGGTGTTACTAGATCAGCTAGGTAAAGTAGAGTTAAGTTGTGAAGGGCTATTTAAAGATAATCTACAGAGAATTAAAAGATTTGTGCTCTCTTCCCCCACCCCCAAATGTATATAAAAAGAGGTCTAATTTGTGACTTAATAAATGTGTTCATGTTTTACCTTAACAATCTCAGGAACGCCAAATCCCAGAAAATAAGATTTGACATGCCCCGGAGGATACGTATTTGTGAGCTCCTGCTCCTTTTGTTGAAAAGGCTGGTGTATAAAACCTTGGAAACAACAAAAAACACACCACACATCCTTTCTTCAAGGTCCTACAGGTAATGGTGTTAAACAAGAACTAAAACTAAAACCAGGTTCTCTCAAAGTTGACTGAATAGCTTTCAGTCTTTTGATAGAAATTTCAAGAGTTCTGCAAGGCACCAAAGACCAAGGGAGCCGCACATATCTGGCCCACAAGACACACTCAGATTCTGTAGACCCAGCTTTTATTTAAAAAAAAAAAAGTTTCTAACCATGATGTTTATGCAAAAAACATGTGAATCATATGTATAGATCCAGCTCCCCATCCACTATTAATTTAACTGGGTACTTAATTTAATTAGGTGAAAATTCAAAATCCCAAGGATGACACTGCAAATAACCTCAAACTATTAAAGAAAGGGGGGGAATATTAAATTGGCAGAATTACAAGTGATGAAAAATAGGAGTAAAGTCTTATCCAATACTCACTTTAAGGAAAGAGGCAAGATTTAGTTACTGCACAGATCACACAGTGATGCCGTAACAAACTCATGAATGATTGGATTTTCTCATACTCATATCATTGTTTACATTTGTAAATGAGCTGGATAGCATGTTAGTAAATGACATAATACTTGCTTGTTTGCCTATAAGCCTGTTTTTTGTAGCACACAAAAGATTTTGGAATACCCACATCTAACTCCCAGTGACCCAATAGGAGACTTTTCACTCACTTCAGTGGAAGCTGAATTAGACACACAAAGATAACCATTTTCTATTGCTTTCAGAATGGAAGTCCAAATTGGTACACGTGTGTTTCACAGCACTGTCATGACCTACTATCACAGAATTCGACACAGTCCCAAATCCAACAGAATATACTGCACAAAAAACCAACCATTTTATCAGAATCCTTCCCCCTTTGATTTGTATCTTTTTCCTTTCATAGATGAATGTTTCCTAGCCACTAGGGTTCACATTACTTTGCATGCTGCTGTGTTAAATTGTGCCACTACTATACTGAAGACAGAGTTCCACCTCTGCTAATCAAAGATGGATTTTATCATACAAATACCAGACTAAATTAGCACAGGGCAATTCTAATTCAATACTTGCTACTTAGTTCTGATATAGACTTTTCATTTACTGCTGACTTGTACATGCAGAGAGTAATAAAAGGAGTCCTACTCTTATTAAGCAGATTTTAAAAAAAAAAAAGTGAAAAAACCAACAGGATCTAATCAGTGGACAGCAATCTGTTTTTACTTCAGTTGCACCTGCTGCTTTTCTACTAGCAACCATCTGCTCACCATCTCCAGCCAACAACCTGAACAATATAAACCTCATCTCTCCAGAAAGAATAATTGCTCCACACCACTCAAGAATATATTGCTATCATTATCCTATGGTCAAGGAACAGGATAATGTAAATGTGTATTTTATACTGTCCACATCACAGTAATATCTGAGTGCCTGAGTTATCACACACCTATCTTTTTGGCAGTGGTGATAAGGGAGAGGGCCTTAAGAGAAGAGCTGGAAACCAAATGATTTCCTAATATTCATTCATCTTACTCCCAGTGTAAGGAATAACTTACTAGATTACTCTACTCCAGCATAAAACCAACAGGTTAACTACATTCTGTATACTGCTACCAAAATTTAAACCCTAGCCATTTATTAAAGCAAGAGATTAAATTTAGACAAAATATCTCAGCTAAACTGGTCTTCACTTGGTTGGTGGAATTTTCCATCATCTGTTATAAGCTACAACTTTGCAGAAAAATCAGTGCGAGTCACTGAGTTTCCAAAGTATAGTTATGTAAATTAAAAACTGATTTATGCATACAGTGCATTCAACAAATTAAGATTGAGAGTCATAGCTTATTACCATATCTGGACTGTGATAGATAGGTGTTCTTTCAGCTTAGTTTAATGCTAATCAATTTTAGCTCTTCTAAAGCATTCACCCAAATTACTATATAAATCAAAATAAACTAACCCGTGGTTTTCAATAATCCAAGGCTGAAGTTATAAAATTCAACTGAGTCCTAGTTGTGTCACATTTCCTCCACATATCCTTATCTCCTGTGCTCTATACGCAGAGTTCAGGTTCACAGTGAGGCCAGCTAGTGATCACTAAAGCCATTTAATCTGTCATAATGATCCCAGAGGGGTAGGTTCAACTGACATTTTTAATCAAAAGCATTCCAGACATCCCTTTTGAGGAGACTGCTGTTGTGTTTAAGTACTACCAAGTGTGCTACCAGAAGAGTGCTTTACACAGTTGAAATCAAAACAAAGAGGGGAAGAAATGGTTTCTAGAAACCTCAGGACCAGGCTACAGTCTTTCTGAATAGCTTACCTTCACAGCCCCTTTTACCTTTACCTTCCACCTAACTCATCACTATATCTTTTTGCCAATATTTCAAACTTAGAGAAAATATCAAAATACCAAAATCACTTCGAAGCATTAGTTTCTTTTGATGGGAAGATTTTGCAGCATAATGAAGTGAATAATCCTGCAAACAGTCTGATCCCCAATCTTCTACAGTTACCATATTTAAAAATAAGGACTCATCTGATATTTGTTACATCAATCCAATTTTTATGACTTCTTGTAAATTTACAGAATTCTGAGGAAAGCTGTCCCAAGCCTTTGTAACCATAAGGCAAGTGTGTGCAAGGATTCTCACCACTGTCACGCCACTTAAGTGACGCCCACAACAGCCTTGAGAAGCTGCAACACATTTTTAGTTTTTTCACTTCCATAATCTTATCTAGTTATAGTAGGGACATTCTGGCACCATGCACTCAATAGGTTCTCCATGTGAGGATTTTTGCAAAGTTCAGGATATGACTATAGTTACTATATACCCTAGCGTCTGACTGTGTTGGTAGTTCCTTAACCTCTATCAATTGCTACATTTTGAAAGCTGAAGCTTAGAAAAACCTGTACAGTAACAGATTTAAAGAAGTTGTATGTATCCTATTCCATACTTGAAAAATACAGGCTATTGGATATTTAAGATACAGTCATTAGTAATCACAATTGCTGTAATGAAGTGCCATTTTCCAATTTTTCCAGGCTGCTTAGTAACAGGTGAGAATGACCTGCTCATGTGAGAATGGCACAGTATAAACAGTGGTTTGTCAATATGACTGTAGAATAGCCTACACTAGAATCATAGTCCAATGTGAGTCCACCATGGGACGAATGAAAAAGAGCAAACACAGTAAAGAAACTTAAGAGAAAATCCCTACCTCCCCCGAAAATGGACTAAACAACAAAATATAGATAACTATTAATGAAAGCATAAATATTCCATTCTGCTCCAAAAATCTTTTAGATGGATCCATTTGGCTTTGTTCACTCAAATGAGGGGGGGGGGGGGGAACAGCAAGTGGGTACCTGTGGAAAATGATAGTGTTACGAACAATACAGATCAGATAGACAATATGGTACAAGCAGGATAAACATGCATCTCTAAGTGAAATCCAAAGCACTGGTCTCCTAGCTGGTGAAGCATATCATTAGGACAGCTTGTTCTGAAGTAGAATAAGTAATATGAACTTTTCAAGGAAATGCATATTTAAAACACTAAAAAGGTAACAAATACTGAGCTACAAGAGATCAGAAAGAATGGATAGGCCACTAAACTCACCCTCAACTACCTGGGGAAAGAGGTTATTAAAAGAACAGTTTTTGTTGACAAGCAAGACTGCATGCACCTGTGGGGGCCAGCACCCCATGAAGTTCAGGTACAGAAATTTCGATGCATTAGTTATCAGTAACATGGGCAATTAATGTCGAAGTTCTGTCTTTCATGAGTTGGGGAATAACTACAGTAGAACCTCAGAGTCACAAACACCTTGAGAATGGAAGTTGTTTGTAACTCTGAAGTGTTCATAACTCTGAACAAAGTGTTATGGTTGTTCTTTCAGAAGTTTACAACTGAACACTGACTTACTACAGCTCTGAAACTTTACTATGCAGAAAAATTCTGCTTTCCTTTTTTGTTTTAGTAGTTCATGTTTAATAGAGTACTATATTTGTTTTTTTGGTGTTGGTCTCTGCTGTTGCCCAATTGTGTACTTCTGGTTCCAAATGAGGTGTGTGGTTGCCTGGTCAGTTCGTAACTCTGGTGTTCTACTGTACTTGAAAAGATAAAGGGAGCCTTTAAAAAAAATACCTAAATGGTTCACATATTTATTTAAATTTCAAAAGCCAAGAACCCTAAATGAAAAAGAAAGCCTTCATATGAAGGCAGATGGAAAGCAGAAAGAATTACAGGAAGTTACCTGTTTATAGACAATAGCACTGTTTTGTACTTTTGACTGTATGGGAGAGTGTGAGAAAGACTTCCAAGCATAGTTAGTTTACAGTAAAGCCAACAGACTGCAGCAGCTGAATGGGCACAACCTGCTCTGTTGCCTCTACAGATACAATAAATCAAAAACCTCATCTCTTTGGAAGTAGGTGCACAAAGCTAAGTGCTGGAATGTCTGACACAAGGTCTTTTATTCATGAATAATGGAAGTTGTAATGAGTTACAGTGACTGGTATTTTAACTGTTACATTACTTTCTCCTGTGAAATATTGCTAATGCAACCTATCAGTGACTGCCCACTGAAAAATAGCAGCAAGTGAACCTCAGTCAGCCCAGCACAGAGTAATTAAAAAGTGTACAGTGAATACCAGGGGTTGGTAACCTTTCAGAAGTGGTGTGCCGAGTCTTCATTTATTCACTCTAATTCAAGGTTTCGCAAGCCACTAATACATTTGAACGTTTTTATAAGGTCTCTTTCTATAAGCCTATAATATATAACTAAACTATTGTTGTTTGTAAAGTAAATAAGGTTTTTAAAATGTTTAAGAAGCTTCATTTAAAAATTAAATTAAAATGCAGAGCCCCCCGGACCGGTGGCCAGGACCCAGGCATTATGAATGCCACTGAATCAGCCTGCGTGCCGCCTTTGGCACGCGTGCCATAGGCTGCCTACCCCTGGTGTATACTAATACAGTTAAGTGGATTATGATTACTAAAGGACATTTTAATTCAAAATGTACCTGTTTCTAACAAAAAGTTGACCTGGATCATCAGCACACTCACTCATTTCAGCCAGCCAACACTAGGTCTGCAACAAACTCTAGTTACTGTTGTAGAAGGGAGGCCATATAACTTGTAGAAGGGTGGCAGCACAGCCTAGTGAACAGAGCAACTGACTGTGATTCAGGAGATTTGAGTTCTATTCCAGGCTTTGACACTGACTGCCAGCTGATCCTGGGCAAATCTTCTCTGCTCTTGTTCCCCCTTCTGTAAAATTGGGATAACAACTTACCTCCTTTGCAGAGAGCACTGAAAATCTGATGAAAAACATTATATATGAATGACGTACTACAGCAGCTGGGGGGGCAGGGGTCTGAACCAGAGGCATATTTCCTGGTTGAAATAATATAGCCAAACCATCATGACAGGAAACCATCTAAATTTTTAAAAGCGTCCTTGAAAAATCTGCATTGTACCACACACAAAATTTTTTTTTTTTTTAAGAGGGATGAGATTTTTTTGCTCGATGACATGCTAAAAAGCTCACATATAAAAAAATATGCAAAACATCTCAAAATTAAGTTTAAAGTTAGCATTTCCCAGACCAATATTTGGAAAAATATACACCTCTACCCCAATATAACATGAATTCAGATATAGTACAGTAAAGCAGCACTCCGGGGGGGCGGGGCTACACAGATCAAAGCAACTTCGATATAACACTGTTTCACCTATAATGCGTTAAGATTTTTTGGCTTCCGAGGACAGCATTATATCGGGGTACAGGTATGTATCTATCTAGACACTCACACACTCCACCACTTGCCAATGGTAGAAGGGAAACCTTTCCAGACAGGCCTCTACACAATACTAATAAATAAGCCACAAACTTACTAAATTACTTGTATTCTGCAGAAGTTACATTTCCAGTCTCGTTGTTGATCATAAACCTTTCCAAAGGTGAACCAAGAGTAAATAGATGCAGCATTGTCTGCCAGTTTGTAGACAAAATCCAGTGCCTCTGCTGCTGTTCAGTTTTGCCAAGCAGCAAGAGCTAAACTAACTAGTGCTTTTCATTGCTGCTATTTAGAACCAGAGCAGTAGTGGATCAAGAATGTTAATTTCATGCTATAGAGGCAGGCACAGGAGGATGGTCGTAAGAGAAGAAACCCCAGAATATGAAGGATAAGAGAGTAGTGAGACCAGCTCCCCTCAGAGAAGACAAGAAGCTCTTGGCAGGGAAGAAATTAAACAGACCAAAATAAATAAATAAATAAATAAATAAATAAGTTTCTTACCCTACCTGCAGCTAGGGGCATGGGAGGGTGCAGCTTTCACCCTATCACCACATCTACTAGCTAAAGGCGGATATTAAAGACGTAGTCCAACATACATAGGGCTCAGGGAGAGAAACCTGGTAGAAATCACAACTTTCTCCCATAATCAGCAGCTGAGGTTAGCAGGGCTCAAGGTTTCTCATGAAGATGTTGCCCTTGGACCCCACTGACTGAGCTTCCTCATGACATTTCATAACATTCTCTGCCTAATAGGCACCTAGTAAGTTTTTCATATCCTGACCCAAACATCACATTGCTATACAATGCTGCTGGCGATACTAGTGGTATTGGGGGTTATAATATTTCAGTGAAAGAACAAGGACTAACCTACACAGAGTTCTTCACTTTTTCAGAGCAATATACAATAGGTTGGAAGCTAGCTTCCCTATACTGCTGGAGTCAACAAGAAGCATCAGTCAGGGGGTGAACACAAGAACCAGTCTCAAAAAAGGACTAATCTATTCAGTATTATTTTCATCAGAAGGCAATAAGTTTCAAAATTTACCCCTGCAGATCTGGATACAAGGGGGTCAAATAAAAGGTCATCATGAGTGTTAAAAATTGAGTGCTTGGGATAGAGAAGATGGTTTTGGTTTTACTTACATTCTAGACAAAAAAAAGTCAGATCCAGTTTATTTCACCATTTGTTTTTTACTCCTGCTGGAATCCTGCACCACTGCATAAAGCATAATTTCCACAGAATTAATGTTTCCTGCAGAATTTTATTCTTCCCCCAGTACTCCTGCCTGGCAGTGGGAACTCCTTATTCTGTGTTATTTTGATATATATAAAAAACGTAGAATTTTAAAATACTGTATGCAGAATTTTTAGGCAAATTCTCGCAGGAGTACTGTGTGTCCAAAATGAGATGTACCATGGACTAAGCAGTTTAACTTTCAGGTTCTCCTGCTACTAGCAGGAGGTTGTACCACATGTTGCAAACCCTACTGGGTATTGTTTGTTTTTACTGGCATATCTGCCTGTAAACTCGACATGAAAGCAGATCTCCAACCCTACTAGCCTTCTAAATGCACAGAAAGAGGAAAAGTTTCAGAAAATTCATAGAAATTTCAACTACCATTAGGTTTTGTAAATCCTAGACAAAATGCCCCCCACCCCCAAAATGCTGGTCCTAGTTCAGGCATAAGAACTTCTGATCTGTGGTACTGGACCAGTGCCTGCAGAAGTTTACTGAACCTAAACCCATTTGTATTGATTTTCTAGTGCAGGGCTGGGCAAACTAAAGCTTACTTAAAGTAAACTTGCAGTTTAATATGACAGTCAGGTGTAATATCTGGGTGGGGAAATTGCATGCAGGGCCATAAATGTAGGGCTGGGGTGCAGGAGGGGGTTCAGTGTACAGGAAGGGGCTCAGGACAAGGGGTTGGGGTGCAGAAGAGGTTCAGAGGGGGCTCAGGGCAGGGGATTAGCGATGGAGGCTCCAACCCAGCACCGCTTACCTTGAGCAGCCCCAGGGTGGTAGCAGCACGCAGCAGGGCTAAGGCAGGCTCCCTGCCTTTGTGCCAAATCCCAGGAGTGGCCAGCATGTCCAGCAGTGGTTTCTGAGGGGTGGGGCGGGGCGGGGAGCTCCACCACATGCTACCTTCACCTGTGGGTACCACCCAAAAGCTCCCATTGACTGCGGATGCCCGTTCCCAGCCAACGGGAGCCGCGAGGGGCAGTGCCTGCAGGCAAGGGCAGTGCACTGAGCCCTCTGCCTCCAGGGGCCACAGGGACATGGTGCCAGCTACATTCAGGAGTGGCACAGCGCCAGGGCAGGCAATCCCACAGGTTGAACTGAAAGCCCTAATGGGCCAGATTTGGCACACAGGCCATAGTTTGCCTCCCCTGCTCTAGTGTTTCTAGTCCTGACAGTTTACAAGATATTTGAGCCAAGAAGCATGAAGTATCCGTTTATTAAGACACAGTCAGTATTTTCTGTACACCATGTGCTAATTTAAGTACTTCAATAGTCCTATAAGTCAGCTGTTTTCAGTATTTGCACCTTTTCTGCAGTTTCCTCAACCAACCAAAGTGAGAGGGGCTATTGCAATGTTATTGCCATAGTAACAACCAGTTGTTTTGACAGTTAAGGGCAGCTTCAATGGCCCAATGAAGAGAAGAAAAATCATTCACCATTAGGTCCACAAATTTTCCATCTGGATTCACTGGGCCACTGCAGCTTCTTCTAAATATAGACACAGGTCTTATTTCAGTCCCGTTTTATTGCTAACACAAGTAACCCCTCAGATTTCACTTTAAGAGGGAACTAAGTAACAATACAAATGTTAGAGTTAAGTATGAATACTATGAGAGATTGATAAAATTAGCATTGGACAAGCATACGGAAAAGTGGTTTTAGTATGTTATGCAACATGCACACTTTAAAAGAGCAAGTTATCCTGACCATCTTGCTCTTGTCCTCACTTCAATGCTGGCATGACTTTAGACATGAGAAAAATGTTTTTGCCATCTGAAAACAGGATTCCAGAAGTTTTCAAACAGGTGGGTGACAGTCTGTACCCCATATTCACCCCTTTTACAAGATTATGATCAATTTTGTGCAGGATGTTTCTTGTGAGATCATTTGAGAATGATCATTGCTGTCCTGGTGGGATGTGTACGGCAGCATTGCATGTAGTGTCGTGGAATTCTAGTGTGTAATGTTGCTGGGACATGTTCCAGGTCTGTAGAGCAGTCATGGGCCAGCTCCACAGAGGCAGGGGGTGGCTGACACCTCAGTCAGGTGTCAAATGGAGTCTGGTGGACCATCGCATGGTTGAGTGGCTGTTCTTAGACAGGAAAGACGGGGTGGGGGTAGGGGGAGAAAGAGAAATCTACATTTTGACAAAAACAGATTGGTGCTCTCAACACAGACTGTCTCCTGGACATCAGCTTAAGATTATTCTTGAAGAAGAGAAAGAACTAAAAAGGGAGAGCAGATGCCCCCAAATTCTCTCCCTTTCTCTCTATCCACAGCATTGACAAGACCTGAGGAAGAAGGAAGCAGCATTGGACTGGAGGAGGGATTCTAACTGAAAGACATTCAGCCAGTAAGACTGAAAAATGTAGAGAGAGATTGACCTTTGCCTTGAACTCACTTTGATTGTTAAGTTAGGCATTAGTTGCATTTTTTATTCTTTTTTTGTAACCAATTCTGACTCTTTTGCCTCCTTACTTGTAGTCACTTAAAGTCTATCCTCTGTAATTAGTAAACTTGTTTTATTTAAAACAGTATGTTTGGGAAACCCCATTTGAGATAACTGGATTTGTGCAGATCATTTTCTATTAATCAAAAGACAGGCTTTACATGAGCATGCATTGTCCAGGAGAAAGCTGGACAGTGTAAGACATACACTTCTGGGGAAAGTCTGGGACTTAGAATTTCCTAGTGGTGTTCTGCAATGTAATTCATGAGTGGCTATAGCACTCATACAACTGTGAGTAACATGCTAGAGGCTGTGTGAGAGCAGACCAGGAGTGGTAGCTCTCAGAGCAAAGCAATGTAAAAGGCTCTCCATGTTGGAGATCTGAGTAGAGACAGCTGTTCATCAGTTCAGGTTGTACCCTGGATAATTTCACAGTGTTTAACACTTTTTTCTTTCAACTAATACTTAGCACAACAGCACTGGGAGTGGCTCCAAAAATATTAAAAAGTTGGGGGGGGCATGATTCAGAAGAGCTTGAGAACCCCTGCACTAGTATCAGATGCATTCATTTAATAGTTTGCATTTAATATCTAACCTCTCTTTTTTCCTAGAGAAAGCAGCTGGACATTTCCAACACAGCAGCTTTAGTTGAAACAATTCTGACTGATATTTTAATCCAACACTGAAGACTTTCAATACCAGTCAGTCAGTTAAAATGCATGTCAATAACTGTACACAGGCCCATACTTTGTGAAAAATTCTTATTACATAAATGAAACCAAAGATGAAGTGCAACAAACGCAGTAGCTGATATGTACATGCACATGGCAGCATCACTTGTCATAAGATCTGAGACCTACTCCATTTTAATCCACCTTCTGACTGCTCCTGTTCAACTTCCCACCTGCCATGTCACTTAAAAATACGCAGCGAAAAAGGCTTGGGTTATGTCATTGGAAAGCTGCAGCAGTTAGTTTACAAGTGTTTCGTAACTCATCCAACAGGGCCTGTCATGTGTCAATTTCAGCAGCTCTCACTCAAAGTCACCAAGGTTAAAGGCCAAAAAACCTTGAGAAACTAGTCCTCAGGTTTGTTTTTTAAACTGGACTTTCTTTAACTAGTGTTCCTATGTATAATTTGGTATACACAATGTGCAAGGGAAAAGCACAATCTCAATTAGCATGTGTTTTCAGTAGAGTTCTCAACTATCTTCAGCAGGTGACATGCTAAAGCCATCCTGTGAGGTGTTTTTCCACAGCATGAACTGAAATGTTACTAGGAAAAGGTTTTTTGGTCTAAATTTCAGCCTTAAGAATGCTGTTTGATAACACTGAGCTAACAGAGGTAGACTCAATACAGTGAGTCTTTAAAGCAGTTCAAGTGTTTTCTAGCAACCTTTGTGGAAGTTTGAGACTAAAGTGAATTTCGTTATTTTCCCTGAGAGCGCTTGCAGCTTGGTTTGGTACTTTAACAAATAGATAAGAACATCATGACTACTGCTCCCAGGTAAATAATGGACTTCTTTAAAAAGTAATTTTCAGAAGTTTTAGTAGATTTTAAAAACAGATAAAAAGTTCAAATTTGTGTCATTACTATCCTTGATAGTCACCATCTAAAGTGATACCATGGCTACAGCAGAATGGACAAATAGCCAATTGAGGACTAGTGAACTATTATACAAAAAAAATTTCCTCTTGTCACTAAGAGACATGATAAGACACCATTTTTGTACCTTTATTAGTTTTGCTGCTTTTGTGGCTGCCCAGGACCATGAAAGGGTGCAAAGGATTCTTTGCTATGTCATTCCACATTAGAGCGCCTACAAAAGATTCCCAAATGATTTACATCTTGCTAGGGAGTTTGGGGATGTCATGAACACATGTGGCAAGTATTTTTCCTTTCTTTGCTTCCATCTTCTAGCTTTCAAGTTGGTTACATTAATACTTAATGTAAATTCACCAAGTCAGACACCTGCCCATCTTGCTACTAAGCTAGAACCTTATAACAATGGATTTAAATCAAACGAGACTTGAAATGTACTGCTTTCTAACAGCCAACTTCTAACACAAGAAAATGAGTACACAGATATATTTTGCATGCTTACATTTTATAAGATATTTAGAAATTGCTCTTAAGGCATAATCTGAGGGATACATTTTAATGTTTAAAGCATACTTCTGACACCTGGGAACAAAAATGTATGAATTTCTCCCTCACACAATAGTATTACTCTGTTTCAGGCAGGTCTTTAGTTATCCAACTACTTAAAGGAAACTTGCAGTTTAATGACATTCAGGAGTAACTGGGTAGAACAAGCAGCTGTACTTTAGACATTTTGCTGCAAGTCATGACTTGATTTTACTTCAAGTCAGCAGACAAATGCATAGTATCTTCTGAAAGATGTGAAGAGGGTGAGCATTCTACCACAGTTAACAACTGTCATATACCTCTGAGAATCTAAGTCAGTGACCAAATATGTAGTCTACTCTCATTTTCCCCGAAATCTTATTTGAGAACCTAGCATATTTTCTTAACCCCTTTTGCCCATGAATAAGTGAAGTGACTGATTTAGTGTGTAGAAGATGCTATTTTCTAGAGAAGAAAGTAAGCCTCAGTAGCTGAAACAGGTTGAGAAGATATGCATAATGGCCTAAAATACATTCCAAATGATTTTAATTTATACCAACAAGAAGTTACAATGTTCAGGGCTTGGCAGCCTCTCTACGTTTCCTAAAGCTGTCATTTGTTTGTGAAAGGATAGGCCTGACAAAATAGAATGGAAACATAGCTGTTCGCTGCAAACATGCCTCACATCCAACTAGGAAGATGCCACTTCCTTCACATGGAATACATAATGCTTAATGCAGATGTCTCACCACACATAACATCCACATACCAGTAATTCCAAATACAATCTTGCAAACTAACTCTATGGAAGGCATCCAAAGTGATGAACAGTAATACAGGTAGGGCTTTCACAATCAAATCAGTTTGGGGCCTCACATGTGACTGGGAGCTCTTCAGACACACTCTCCTCTACACAGTTCTGTGTTTAATCCCAGCTCCACCACTGTCTTGCTGTGTGACCTTGGACAAATCATTTAATTCCACAGAGAGGCGAGTGTTACCCCATCTGCAAAGGAGGGGTGAAACTTACCCTCTCATAGACTCATAGACTATTAGGGATGGAAGGGACCTCAGGAGGTCATCTAGTCCAACCCCCTGCTCCAAGCAGGACCAATCCCCAGATTTTTACCCCAGTTCCCTTAATGGCCCCCTCAGGGATTGAACTCACAACCCTGGGTTTAGTAGGCCAATGCTCAAACCCCTGAGCTATCCCTCCCCCCCTCTTTTGTACAATGCAGAGATTTACAGTTGACTAAGGCTACACTCTCAAGGGGTGGGTATTTTTCCATGCCACCTTAATCCAGGAAGAAACTCTGCAGCCTAGCTACCTCATGTGGGCATTTTACATATTTGATAGAAAACATAGGCTATGTAAAGCACAGAACAAAGCTTGCAGCTTTGTATCTAGCCTCACACAATGAAGTTTCGTTCTCTCCTGTTTGGGTCCCTCCTCTGAACTCCCCCTTCCCCCTTTCAAATGTTTGCTTTCAGCGAGGACACTATTGTCCAGGTTCCAACAACGGTTACTCATTTCTACAGCGTCACTCCTTTCGGTACGGCGAGAGGAAGGTTCCGCTCACATCCATGATGCCAAACACACAAGGGCTTTCAAAGCAAAGGAACCGCTTCGTGAAACGGTTTGCGGTTCTAGCCCAAACTGCTCCAGGTTTGCTGTCCCCGTCTCCAGGTTGGGTGCATGGGGCACTCTGATCCTTGCAGGTCAGGAAGCTGCGGGAGCCTCGGACCCCTCCACCGTCCTCCCACTTCAGTGACCTACAGCCCCACCCCCCCGCCGGTAACCTACAGCCCCGCCCCCCCCGTTCCCACAGACACCCCCCCGCCGGTAACCTACAGCCCCGCCCCCCCGTTCCCACAGACACCCCCCCCGCCGGTAACCTACAGCCCCGCCCCCCCCGCCGGTAACCTACAGCCCCGCCCCCCCGTTCCCACAGACACCCCCCCCGCCGGTATCCTACAGCCCCGCCCCCCCCGCCGGTATCCTACAGCCCCGCCCCCCCCGTTCCCACAGACACCCCCCCCGCCGGTAACCTACAGCCCCGCCCCCCCCGTTCCCACAGACACCCCCCCGCCGGTAACCTACAGCCCCGCCCCCCCCGCCGGTATCCTACAGCCCCGCCCCCCCCCGTTCCCACAGACACCCCCCCCGCCGGTAACCTACAGCCCCGCCCCCCCGTTCCCACAGACACCCCCTCCCCGCCGGTAACCTACAGCCCCAGGCCACCGCCGTTGGAGCTCCCCACGGGAGCACAGACCCCCACACACACCTTGCCGGGCCTGGGGGGAGAGAACACCAGCTTCCTCCCCCCTATTTGTTGCCCGTCTCGCCAAGAAGCTCCGAGCCCCGCGGCTCAGCCGGCCTGAGCGAGCCCGGCCCGCGCGTGTCTGTGACGCTGGGACTGGGAGGTGGCGCAACCGTCCCGGGAAGGACGTGACGCCGTTCGCAGCCGCCCCCCTCCCGGCAGCCCGGAGGAGAGGCCGCGGCTGGCCCCCTCCCCCGTTACCTGCGGACGGAGCGGGACTGGAGCAGGAGGCTTCGCTACAGGCCGGTCGGGGAACGGAAAGACCTCACGCAACGGCGTGCTCACCCGCCGGCTACATATATCCGGCGCGCAACCTAACCCCGCCGCAACCCGCCAGCCAATCGCTGAGCGCCGCACTTCCCAGCTCGGACGCCGTTTGGCCAGACCTGCGAAAAAAGGGCGGTGCTTGATGACTTGCAATCAACTCACCCCATCCCACTGCCTTGTGGCAGGCGGCAGTTAATGTGAGCGACGCAGGTACCAGCCAACAGACGTTATAGTTTCAGCCACTGAGGCGGGACAAACCTCAACTGACTTCCCCACTGGCCAATGAGGCGACGCACCTCGCACTATTAGGTGAAGGTTGGAGGAGGCGGGAACACAGATGCCCTGGTAGCGTGGTTGAGCCGTACAGCGGCGTCCTTGAAATCTAGCAAGGTAAACCCCGTTTTAGATAGGGGCGGTACTCAATGCAGCACTGAGAGCGATAACCAATTAGGGAGCACTCATGGGCGTGACTGACAGGCCAGAGACTAGAGCCTCTTAAAGGGAAACGCACCACTAAGAAAGGGGCTGCCCTTCCCCAGCCAGCAGGCAGCGCCCCCCCTGCTGGAGGGAAGGGTCGCCTGCTCCCCACCCCACCCCAGGCTGCTGCAAGCCCACTGAGCCCACCACGGCTATCCCAGCCTGCAGCACCAGGGCCCAGGCCTCCCCCACCCTCCTGGGCCCCAGCAGCATCCCAAGCCAGTGGCCCCTGCCGCCTAGGCTCCACGGGGCCCTCTACACAGCCAGGGATCTGCACGGACCCCAGCACGCTGAGAACCCACTGAACCCACCACATCCAGCCTCTGGACCAGTGCACGGCCAGCCTCCCGCCGGGCCCCGGCCTCCCTCAGCCTCCGGACCCCTGCACGGCCAGCCTCCCGCCGGGCCCCGGCCTCCCTCAGCCTCCGGACCCCTGCACGGCCAGCCTCCCGCCGGGCCCCGGCCTCCCTCAGCCTCCGGACCCCTGCACGGCCCAGTCACCCACTGAACCTGCCTCCCTCAGCCTCCGGACCCCTGCACGGCCAGCCTCCCTCAGCCTCCGGACCAGTGCACGGCCAGCCTCCCGCCGGGCCCCGGCCTCCCTCAGCCTCCGGACCCCTGCACGGCCAGCCTCCCGCCGGGCCCCGGCCTCCCTCAGCCTCCGGACCCCTGCACGGCCCAGTCACCCACTGAACCTGCCTCCCTCAGCCTCCGGACCAGTGCACGGCCAGCCTCCCGCCGGGCCCCGGCCTCCCTCAGCCTCCGGACCAGTGCACGGCCAGCCTCCCGCCGGGCCCCGGCCTCCCTCAGCCTCCGGACCAGTGCACGGCCAGCCTCCCGCCGGGCCCCGGCCTCCCTCAGCCTCCGGACCCCTGCACGGCCAGCCTCCCGCCGGGCCCCGGCCTCCCTCAGCCTCCGGACCCCTGCACGGCCGGCCTCCCGCCGGGCCCCGGCCTCCCTCAGCCTCCGGACCCCTGCACGGCCGGCCTCCCGCCGGGCCCCGGCCTCCCTCAGCCTCCGGACCCCTGCACGGCCGGCCTCCCGCCGGGCCCCGACCTCCCTCAGCCTCCGGACCCCTGCACGGCCGGCCTCCCGCCGGGCCCCGGCCTCCCTCAGCCTCCGGACCCCTGCACGGCCGGCCTCCCGCCGGGCCCCGGCCTCCCTCAGCCTCCGGACCCCTGCACGGCCGGCCTCCCGCCGGGCCCCGGCCTCCCTCAGCCTCCGGACCCCTGCACGGCCGGCCTCCCGCCGGGCCCCGGCCTCCCTCAGCCTCCGGACCCCTGCACGGCCGGCCTCCCGCCGGGCCCCGGCCTCCCTCAGCCTCCGGACCCCTGCACGGCCGGCCTCCCGTCGGGCCCCGGCCTCCCTCAGCCTCCGGACCCCTGCACGGCCGGCCTCCCGTCGGGCCCCGGCCTCCCTCAGCCTCCCGACCCCTGCACGGCCGGCCTCCCGCCGGGCCCCGGCCTCCCGACCCCTGCACGGCCAGCCTCCCGCCGGGCCCCGGCCTCCCTCAGCCTCCGGACCCCTGCACGGCCCAGTCACCCGCTGGGCCCAGGCCTCACACGGTCTCCATACCACAGTATGGCCCACACAGGTGTTGCCACTTGTCTTCATCTAGGCACATGTGCTGCACTGATCATCATGGTATCTCCGTGCTTTTTCCCACCATCCCAGTCTCCCTGGAAGGGTCCTAATGCTGCTCCACTTTGTGCAAAGCACTAAACCGTCTCCATTCCCATTTATCTCCTTGGGGCTGCCACAATGCGTAATTCAGTATCAAGGTTCAGTAGTGCCATCACCCTTGGGGCTGATACTAAATCCTCTAAAAGATTCTGACCCAGGGCTCCCTGGGTTTACCAAGCCCTACCAGCTTGTGAGGCAGGTGTGCTCAATCTTCACTGCTCCCTTAACCCACGAAGGACCTGCTCTTAAGAATTTTCAGCATATGAATATGATCAAATCCATTCCCATTAGACATCGAAGTCCATCCTGGGAATTTCCCAGCAAACATCCCAAGTGACAAGTCCACTTGGATATCAGATCAGTAAAGGTTACCCGCTATGTTCAGCGAGAAAAGCACAGACTTGATATCAATGCTCACCTCAAACGGAGTTGAGTGCAGGAGCACCAGGATGAGAAGACAAATAGCTTAGTTCACCTGTTTGTACATTAGCATTCTTCTTTCACAATTTCTTACCAAAATAAACAGATAAATCAATTCACCTAAACTTGCTCTTAGACTTTTGATAAGAAACAAGTCACCAAAATGAGCCTGGGGTTCAGGCTTTTGCATTGCCTTTTCAGTTCTCTACCCTAAAAATATCACTGTCCGAGTGGAAAGAGATGCCCAGTTACTGATCTTTCACATAAAATCCAAGTTGCATTGCATTTCATCACTTGAAAGGATTAAAGAGCTCCATAAGGTAACATTAGCTTTCATACCACATCCCTACTTTACCAAAGTAAAAGCCGTCAGTGCTTGAGGTTAGTTTCCTAAAGCACGTGTTTGTTGTTGCTGTATCTCAGCAAGTCTCTGGAGGTGGCGACAGGGGGCGGACAACTGAATTGAATCTTCTTCCAAAGGGCCAAAATTTCCCTTCACCTACATCCTGTGCAAACCCAGCTACATCAAAGGTGTTGTCAGAGTGAGGACAACATTTGACCCTATAGTAGGGACTTAATGCCTCTTGTTCCCCTAGAGGGCAGTCTTTTAAGAAGCCATTGTGTAAGTCTCTTCCCCTTTTCTCTTGTACGGAGATTTACTGCTGGCATTATACCATCCTCAGCATTAATATCCTCCCCCCCCCTTTTTTTTTTTTTTTTTTTTTGCTATTTATATCCTGAACCACATTGCAAGCTGCCAGCTCATAAATCAGTAGCAAGGCCTTTGCAGAGTTTAATACAAGCCAAGGGACAGCCGTGTAAAATAACCCCTTTCCCAGCCCCACACTTGGGACACTTGTGATACAGATTCAGAGAGGCACACGGCACAGTGCAGCAGTGTGGTCTCACGAATAACCCCATTTCTTATAAAAACAATCACATCAGCACCTACTTCTACAGCAGTGAAACAGGACGACATTTCCATGTGCAGTGAAATGGCATCCGCCCTGACCCCTGTGCCTCAAGGCTGGTATCATCTTCCACCCTGCCTCCATTGAGGTGGGCCCATGTCCAGCTTATTCAGTGAGAGTCATGACTGGCAACTGGAACCTGCTGTTAAGCTTGATTCAAAGAACAATTGCTTTAAGAAGCAACTTAGCTTGCTCTGGCCAGGGCCTGCAGGAGACGCTCCCCATTCACATTATTTATCCAACTGAAGCTTGGTGTTCTTACAAGGGAGGAGTGAGCCAGGCACAGAGTGGTCAGTTGCTGTCTGTAACTCCCTCCTACACAGTGCACTTCCTGTCTTGTCACACACGGCTCTGCCAACACAGCCCATTCCTGACCTGCAGCAGGCCTGCTATTCCAGTCCTCAGCTCCCCATGCACAGCTCAGCCAGTTCATCTAATCCAACCTACCACGCCCCTTTCTGTTCCAGTCCTGGGCTCCTCAAGCAGCTTGACCAATGCATCACAATCCTAATCTGTCACATTTTCAGCACCGATTATCCTGGAATCTCTACACCACTGCCTATGCCTCTCAGTCCCACTGTGCAGCACCTCCTTCAGATCATAGCCTACTCTCAAATTTACAAAGCAGATTTCTTCAAAAGATTAGTTTAATGCAGTGCATTGGGATGGGGGCCAAAGACAGAATCCACCGGCTCGCTAGCCAGAGCTTGGGAGATACTTGCAATTCCAGTGTTCCCAGCTGGATTTTTGTCTGTCATTTCACCCAACCTATTCTAAAGCAGAAAAACCAGAGCACCTATCAGGCTTTCACTCAATGCTCTACCCCATGCTGGTCAGGGTTCTCCTGCTCCTATACAGTTTAATAACCTCTTACAACTCATAGGCTGAAGGGAGATTTCCTGAAGCAACCAGCCAAGCCAGCTCCCTCCAGCCCATTAGGCATCTAATCCTCACTTATCTCCTTCTGCCAACCACCAGCACCCTTTTTATTCCAGTGCTGAGGACTACCACTTTAATCTCCAGGGTGCATGTGGCTCTGTACTAAGGATGGTGGAATTCTCCAACAGCTGTTAAGTATCCACCATTGATTCAGAACTTTCCCAATTGTTTCACCAACTTCTTTCTTTAACACCACCCTCCTTTTAAATCTCTTTTCTTTTAGCGGATACTTCTATTGCTCTCTCACACACACATTCTTATGGAGCAGTTTGTCCAGCAAGTTCAGCTGGGAGAAAGTCTCCTTTCCCCAAACCCAATCAGATTCTCAGTATCTGCACTTGACATCAGCTTTAATCCATTTCCTAATTAGGAGTGAAAACTCTTTCATTATTTAAAAAAAAAAAATCACCCTTCATCCTAAATTGTTCAAAACCTGATTTACTGTCCCAGTCACAGCTCTGTAGAAAAGGGAGGTGAAATGTAAGTGTGTGGGGTTACATTTGGGTCTCACCTACACTAGAGAAGTTTACCAGCCTAAAAGCCACTTGGTTCCTAAGGAAACACTGGGTCCTTCACGAAAGTGCTCCAAATAGCACACATGCATCATGCCAAATATAGCTTGGATTAAATCTGCTTTCAGCAGGTCTAAATGCAGGGCAGCTCACTCTGAACCAGTTTAATCCCAGCATGAACAGAGAGCCCCAGTCCTCCCACAATTACCTTTTCTCTCTCAGTAGCAAATAACTTCTGATCTCAATCCTCACCCTGCGCTTTTTCATTTGTCTTCCCTATTCAGTTAACCTCCATGTAGAGTTTCTGGCTACTGCCCTCTGGTGCAGTGGTGGCATTGCAAAGTCTCACAGAATCCACTCCTTCTAGAAGCCGCGCCAAGAACAGGAACTGTGGGATAGATACGCAGAAGTCACCGCAACTTGGAATGGTTTAGAACAGTGCTAGTGCGGGTGGGCAGGGTTGAAGCACAATTCAGTGTGACTTGTGTGAATGCAGCAGGCCAGCCAGCTGCACTTAAAACTGGTTCCTCATCAGAGAGTCCCTGATTTCTATTCTCTGGTGTAGACACAGCTTTTGTGTAACAAATGGTGGGTCAACCCTGCCCTGAGCCTGTCCACAACCTGGGAACAGAAAGGCGCTGTATGACAGCAATGTCCGGCAGCCGGATGCTTAGGGGAGCACCAGGCAGCTGATGGATGCTCCCCTTGAACTAGCTTGGCAGAGTATAGCCCATGTGCAGGGTAGTACTCCTGGCAAGTCCATGATGCATATTAGCAATTATTGGGCCCCTTTACCGTGATGGGAACACAGCGACATGCCTGTGACAGGCCTTTCCCAAGTCTCTCAGCTGTTCCAACCCAAAAAGTAACAATCACTTTAAAATAAATAAATAACAACACCTCCCTTTAAGTGAACTGCAGGGCTCCAAACCTCAGGGGCTCTCCATCTTCTGCATGGCCTGCCTGGGCAGGACCCATCTATTCTTCTCTGTGTTACAGGTCTCCCTTTCTATGCTCAGCCACAGAAGCTCTGGGTCTGTTATAGCCCCAAGTAGGGCAGCTCTGTAGCTCTCCCAGCCCATGCTTTCAGCTCGAAGTCCCCAGATCAATCCCCAGGGTGTCAGCCAAGAAGGCAGCTGTCACGCTTTCCCTGTCGTGGGGCCCACAGCTTTGGCACGGCCTAAAACGCTGGGGGATGCTCCTGGGACACCCCCTAAAAGCCTGGGGTCAAGTAGGGATGGCTTGGGTGTCATCAGGCTACTGTGCAGGGGGCTCATACTGAGCTCTCAGCCTCTGTCTGTGGGGTTCAGCCAGGGGGCATCATTACAGGGGAAAAATGGAGGGGGGGATTGTGTCACCCCAGACAGCTCCATAGGGGATTGTATTAATCCTGGGGGGCGGGGGTAATGGAGCATATAGCTCCGGGGAGGGGAGGGGAGGGGAGGCCAAGCCAGGCCGGGGGTCACTTGTCCCCCTTGCCTCCTAGCCCGTGACACCGCCCGGCAGCCCCGGAGCTCTCGGGGCGGCTGGTGCAGGAGCCAGGCAGGGCGGCGCCAGCTGCAGGGACGGGGCCGGGGCCGGGAGCCGAGCGAGCACCGCGGCCCAGAGGGAGGCGTGCACGGGCCGGGAGCAGCCCGCCCCGGGGGGAGGAGGCGGCGGCGGCGCTGCACGTCCCGGCGGCCTGAGCCTCAGTCCGCCCGGAGCCGGGAGAGGAGCAGCACCGCCCGCCGCTGCCATGCCGGTGGGTGCGCCGGCCGCTCGCTGCTGCAGGCCCGGGACTGCCCCGGCGCTGGGGCGCGAACCCGGCGGCTGCTCGTGGGGTGCAGCTGGGACGCCCCCCGCCTCCCCGGGTGCCCATTGCCGGAGGGGTGGAGCATCCCCCCAGCCCCCGGGCCCTTTCCGGCCTGGATTCCCACCGGCCGGGGAGGGGCCTGATCCGAATTCGCCCGAAGCCTGCCGGGGTTCGTCCCGCTGGGGGTTGGTCCGGATACGGAGTCCAGAGGCGGATCCAGGCTTCCCCCAAACCTGGGTGGGCCCGGGCCAGTGGATGCTGTGCCCAGCAGGGACCGAGGGGAATCGGTTCAGGCCGGGCGTTTGCCTGAAAACCAGATAACTTGTTACTAGTAGCTACAGTGGGGACACGCCCGGGCCTCTGGGGCTGGGGGGCCTCTGGGAGATAGTCCTCAGCACAGGTTAATGGCACCTGGTTTTCTTACTCGTGGGGGATCCTTATCCTTACGCTTGGGAGAAGCCAAACAGCCACAAAACTTCCCCTCCAAACCAACCCTTGACGTTCTCTTTTGCTGCAGAGGCTAGGAAATGCCTGAGGGTCAGGCTGCTGGGGTATTGTCATCCTGCTGAGCAATGTTCTCATTGATTCCTTCTGCTCCCTGTCTGCCTGTATCATGTCTTCTCTTTTTGGCTTGCAAAGATTGTAAGTTCCTCAGGGCAGGAATTGTACAACGCCTGGCCCAATGGAGGGCTTGGTCCACGATGCCCCTTATTTATACCTCTTGCTGCCATGCAGATGTTTGCACCCAGTTTAACGGAAGGGGAGGGATTTTCCAAAGTTTTTCATTTTGGGAAAATTCTCTCAAAATCAAACTGACCTTAATGAATTTTTAAAATGTGAGCGAGAACAAAAAATAATTGTTGTCTTTCTGGATGAAAACTTTCCCTTGGAGCCTTAGGAACTCAAATGCCGTGGGAGGGGGACAGAAACTGACTAAGGGCTTGACTGTACTTAAAATGCTACGGCTGCAGCACTTCAGTGTGGACACTACCCACACCAAAGGGAAAGGTTCTCCTGTCAGGGTAGCTAATAGGCAGCAACTAAGTTGGCAGAAGACATCTTCTGTTGACCTAGCACTGTCCACACGGGATGTAGGTCAGCTTAACTATGTTGCTCATGGCATTTGGATTTTTCACACCCCTGAATGATGTAACTGGGTCAACCTAACTTTCTAGGGTCAAGGAGCCCATGGCCTTGAAGCAGCAGTGAAATGAAGGCAATTGGTTTTATTATCTAAACAGCGAACATGCAGCGTTAGTGCGAAAAAAGAAATGTAGGATTCTTTCAGTTGTAATAACTGAATATGTTCATTAATAACACAGGCAAATATATTGTATGTTACCGATAGAATATCTCTGAGTAGCAGCTAGGATCATAATTAAAAATATTTGTTTTTTTAAAAAATGTGCCAGTCATGTCCCTTTAATCATGTTTTCAAGGTACAGTAGTATTGTTTGTATTGCAGTGGGGTGTGTAGGTGCCACAACTATGGACAAGGATCCTATTACACGAGGCCAGCATAAGAAAAAGAGAGCCCCTGTCTCAGAGAGCGAAGAGTCTAAGAGAACATAGCAGGGGATTACAGACAGGTTGTGAAGCACAAGGGAGCAATGAGATCAAGTAACTAGATATGCTGGAGTTTGCAGAAAGCTTGGTTT
Organism: Gopherus flavomarginatus; assembly: GCF_025201925.1. Classification (NCBI taxonomy): domain Eukaryota; kingdom Metazoa; phylum Chordata; order Testudines; family Testudinidae; genus Gopherus; species Gopherus flavomarginatus. The sequence goes on from NC_066623.1 coordinate 6,148,944, forward strand.
TATGCCAGACTACGTTTGCAGTGTTTGGATTACGATCCGTGCCTGGTAGGATTGGGGTGAGAGCACCTTTTGTATGTGACGTTATAAGGGTTTCAAACTCAGCTCTCCTGAGGTCCCAGGCCAGTGTATTGGGATCATTGCTGACAAAGCAAGATGGGCTCCTGGTTGTCTCCAATCTGTTCTCTTCCTTATTTCAGAAGCACGAGTTCTCCGTGGACATGACCTGTGAAGGCTGCTCCAACGCGGTCACACGCGTTCTCAACAAGCTGGGAGGTGAGTGGCACTGCTCTGAGCCAGGTGGAGAATTGCACGGGGATCAACAAACAGCTTTCATGGATGTGGGAGTTTCCATGCTAGCCTTAAGGGACCAACAGCTCCTATGGCAGTGAAATGGAAACTGTAGTCAAGTGCCTCACTCAGACTGACCCCGCCTCCAGCTGATGATTGGCACATGGCAGCCCTTGCATCAGAAGAACCATTCTGGCCCAAACACTGAGAGTTTGTGTTGTTATCATTGTGTCTGGGACATTAACCGGCCAATTGCAATGTCCAGTACCTATGGATAGTGGCTGCTATTTGCAGAGGCATCTTTCCTTCCCCATATCTCCGTGGTCACAGCTGTTGCTTGCCTAGCACTGTATGTGGAGTTAACGTGAGCATCACTGGGGTCACTGTGTCCTGGCAAAGTAACCCATGGCTGAGGGTAGTTCTCAATCCTACATGGGAGGGAAGGCCTCATTATGCTGACTCCTCCTTTGGTAAGAGACAGTGCAGCCCCCCGGGAGAGGAGTATTGCTTTGGACTGGCCCGCCGTGGCATTTGTCCTGGAAGCTCTGGCATGCCAGATGATGCCCTCCACCAACAGGGAGCTGCTCTGTTGGCAGGTGACATAGCCAGCACAAGCCCCTGTCAAGGCAAAGTGTGGATTGTCTGGCCTGGATGAAGGACCATGAAATCTTGGCCCTGCTGAACCCCAGGAGAGTTTTGCCGTTGACTTTAATAGAGCTGAGATTTCACCCTGTATGTTATAAATTACTTCCCTAAAGAACTGGGTCCTCACTTAGAGCCTTCACCTGCTCCCCTCTCTGCAAAACCAGCTCCCGCTTTTGTTCCTAGTGTTCGGTTTGCTCTTCGCCATGTGTGGCACCATTTCAGGACTGGGTCTGGGGAATGTTCAGGCTACTCTTGCTGCTACCTGAACACCTTGGGGCTGGCACCTCCGGCCCAGTTGGGGCCCTTCTGTCACTGATCAGTTGCATTCCTGGCAACAGACAAGAGTCTGCCAGGTGATCTTCTGCTGAGGGAAACTTGCCTGGGCAAAGTAGCATTTCTGGGCAGCCAGGAGAAGGGGCATGAAGCAGGGGAATGCAGTGGCATTAATGCTGCACCTGTAAGAGACAGCAAGGGACAGAGCCCCTGCAGGGGGCTTAAGCAACGTCTTTCTGGGCATCCTTGGCAGAGAGGCGAGCGACGTCTAAAACACGACGTGCCCATTCCTTTTTAAAATCCACCCTGCCCCACCCCTTCTGGCTATTTCAGAGCCAGACCCTTCTTCCTTTGTAGACTGAGGATGGGGCCTCTCATGCCCGTTCTCAAGGCACTTGCCTGCCCGGGCCTGGGGAAAGACTCCTGGCAAAGAGAAGCAGAAAGGACTTTGGCCGACATTGCAGTCGGCTTAGCACAGTGTTGCCCAACCACGTTCACAGAGGAGCAGTTTGGGGCTGGAAGGCTGCCTGTTCCAAACTCAGTCCTGCCCTCCCCCTGCAGATGAACTTGGGGTCAAGCCACTCCTTGAAAGCCGCCCACCCCCTTCCTGTGGGAGCCCCTGCTGCAACTGGTTAGTCAGTAACTAATTATTGATCTGCAGTGGCAAGATGTCTAATTGGACTCTGTGACCATTGCTGAGATGGGGGAGGAAAGTTGCTCAGAGCTATCTTGTAACTGCAGGAAGTTGCAGTCAACAGACTGCAGCAGTTTCTATTCTCCTTTCAGGGCAAGGCCTCCACCAAAACCCGCTGACATCCCTGGGAGTCTTTCAGCCGACTCCGTTGGGCTTTGGACCAGGCCCTGAAAGCAGAAGGAGCAGAGGCCTGGTGCATCTAGCATACTCCTCCCCGTGCACTGCTGCTATAGGGAGAGCTGTTGTGATTCCCCTGAGGGATATTGCCAGCTCCAGAACAAGCACAGGGAGCCCATCACTGCAGTGGCTATGGAGAAACAGGCCGACCTTTCCCGCCACTGATCAAGGAGCCTGCACTTTCCCGTTCAGCTGCTTTTACCACCTCTTCCAAATGACAGCCCCCAGCCCCCATCTGTGTTACAGAGGAGTGGAGTCGGCCCGGGGTGGGTATGTTGGCAGCTGCCTTCCCTGCCCAGTAGAGGAGCGACTCCTCATGGAAAGCCCAGCTTTGTTCAGCTTGACTGAGAGTGGGTTAGCCCAAGTTTCAGAATGCTCGGCCCTCCAATTGGCCTGCTGGAGCTGAACTTTTATTTATTATAGACTTCAAAAATAAAATATATTGAAGCTGGTGTCTGCTGAGCTGTATTTACCAAGAAAGCCACGCTGGGGTTCCCAGATAACCAGATGGCCGCTCCCCAGCAGCGTGGCAGGTGGAACAATAATTAACAGGGCAAAAAAATCTCAGAGTGCTCTGAATGAATGGAAATGCACCCCGTGCTGGTGGCTCATGCCAGTTCTGGTTTCACATGGATGCCTCTCCCACCCTCACCCTGTGTGGCCCTGCTGCATCAGGAAGAGATCAGGAAAATGCCTTTTCCCAACAGGCTGGCAGTGCTAGCACTGAATCAGTCCAGCCTTGCTGCTTAACCTCTCGTTGGAGAACTGCGTGCTGCTCTGGAGGCCATAGACTGTGCTGCCCTTGGAGGGGAAGGGCCAGGCGGGAGGCAGCAGGTGAGCTCTGAAGTGGATAGGTCACGGTAATACTTTTGTCTGGTGGTGGTAATATGTTGACATGCCAGCAGGAGGCGCACAAAACCTGTGTTAACAGAATATCCTTTGACTGCCCCGCTCTGTGCGATGTACTCCATGTATCCCAGGGGTAGTTTTTCTAGTTAACGGTGTGCCTTGAGCTTCTGTGTTTTCAAACCCCAGCAGACAGAGGGGCCACTGGAAACTAAATTCCTGTCTCTCAGCTCAATCCTGAATCCCTGCACCCTTGGCCTGCTTCTCAGCACTTTCCTCACCAGTAGCACTTCTAAGGATTGTCTCTTTAAACCAAGGGGATGAGGACTTCTGGTGGTTGGAGGCATAGGCTGAGAAGCTCCTGACTTGCTGTCTGACCCTGGAGAATGTCACACAAGGTCCCTGGGCCTCAGTTCCCCCCTCTGTGAAAGAGGGCTAATAAGATAGGCTGTACCTTCCTCCCATGGGCTGAGGTTGTGAGGAAGGAGCCCCACAAAGCGCTCTGAGACCTGTGGAGGAAAGAGGCTAAAGAAATGCAGTAGAGGGGTATTCATGCCCTCTCCTGAGGTTGCAGTGAAGTTAAAAGGCTGAGTTAGCGGCATGAGAAGCTGCATGGTTGGGGGCCTGTACCCGTGGGGCAGGATGGCACGTCCGAGCAGGAGCAGTGGTTGGGTGATGTCTGAGTTTGCATCAGAGCAAGAATGGGCACACACTACCCGAGTCTTGTTTATTTTTTTAGGCTGCTCACCTGGTTCTCAATGGGATACTCAGTGCATCAGCGCTACCCCATCCATTACAGGGGGGAAGAGTTGCGGGGGGAGGCTATGGTGGGTGCTCTGGTTGGAGGCTGCACGGCTGGTTCCTCTCACACGTGGGGTATCTTTTCCCCTCCCCCAGGTGTCCAGTTTGAGATCGACCTGCCCAACAAGAAAGTGTGCATCGATTCGGAGCACAGCGTCGACACCTTGCTGGCCACGCTGAAGAAAACTGGGAAAAGCACCTCCTACCTGGGGGAGAAATAACCCCCTAGCCGATGGGTCGGAGGGTCAGGCTTTCTCCACACCCCACAGGAGGTCAGTCTGCTGCCAAGGGGCTTTCCTTACACAGCTAGTGGATGCAAGACACTGGGGAGGAACCCTGAGCTCACCCACTCTGCCCAGGGTCCCATGTGAAGTGATGTTGGGTCAGGGCAGCCCTGACAATGCAGTAGCGGCAGGGTTTGGGCACGTTGCAGCGTGAAGAGCTGGGCGGCAGGCTGAACTGTGATGCCAATGAGATGGGACTTGGGGAGTCACGGCCAGTGTCGAGATTGGCACATAAGGAAAGTTTGGCCGGTGCTCAGTTGTGGCACGGGAGCTAAAACCACCGTAACATCCCACTCGCCTGCCCTCCTTGCCATGAGGCACCAGCCCCCAGGGCTGGCTCAAGGCACCAGTGCAGGAAGCAGGTGCTTGGGGCGGCCAATGGAAAGGGGCGGCACGTCTGGGTCTTCGGCGGCGGGTCCCTCAGTCCCTCTTGGAGGGAAGGACCAGCTGCCGAAGAATAAAGCAGCGCAGTAGATCAGCCGCCCATCGCAGCTTTTCTTTTTCCTTGCTCTTCACTGCTTGGGGCGGCAAAAAACCTGGAGCCGGCCCTGCCAGCCCTTTGCCCCATCCGAGGCGGGATCTCGAGCTGAGGTGGGAGCATTCACAGTCAGCATGGCCGGAAGCCTACAGACTGGCCCCTCTGAATGCAGAGCTGCCGCTCCCACAGCGGTGCGTGTGTAGGGCCGGGGTGAGGAATGTTAAAGAACAGTCGCTGTTTCCTGGGAGAACCTTACACAGACTTTACATTTGGAAACCTGTCTGCTTCCCTCCACCATGTTGACTGGCTGCAAATATGAGCTTTGGTTCTAGCAATTGTCCCGTTGTGGTCGCATCACCATTGCTTCTTCAGCAGCCACGTGTGATCTCTCAGAGGGAGAGTTTGTGGGGGTTGCGTGTCCCCAGGCTCTGCTCCAGCAGGATGTTGAGGGAAGCCAGAGGATGGCTCCTTCCCTTTCCCACCCCGAGATGACCAAACGGTGTGTGTGTATAGGGGGAGGGAGAGGCTGAGAGGGACTCTCTCCTCCCCCTGATGGTCCCTTCTGCCTTAGTATTAGACATGGCCCCTCATTCCGAGAGACACCCTCCTCTATGCCAGCATGTCATAAGTGACGGGGAATGGCCAGGGAATCTGGCATTCTCCTGGGCTGACTAGACTTTCTCCCCTGGTTAAAGGATGCCTTTTGCAGCCAACTTTTCTGCCCCTGGAGCAGGAACCGGAGAAGCCTGACTAGGCCGGATCCTTCTCCCTTGAGTCTCTGCTCAGAGAGAATAATGCCGTGCACTCGCAGAGCCCTTCTCATCTGTAGATCTCAGGGTACTTGACAAAAGAGGCGAGTATCACTAACCACATTTTACAGATGGAGAATCTGAGGCACAAGGAGGGGATGTGACTTGTCCAAGGTCACCCAGCAGAACCAGGAATAGAACAGCACTCTCTGGATTCCTAGCACCAGTGCCCTATCCAGTAGGCCACATGAAAGAGGGGAAGGCAAATTGAGCCGGTTCCAGCAATCTCAGAGAATCCCGTCTTTGCCTCTAGTGCTTAGAGACATGGCTGGGTCTCGCTTTTAGTGCTGTCAGAAACCAGCCCCTTTTCCCTACAGGGCCCTGGGCCTTATCTGCTACTAAGCCCAAGTAATGCTGAACACTACTTTGGTGAGAACAAGCAGAAAAGGAAATAGTTTGAATTTCATGGGACTTTTAATGGTTTGGGCTACTTTCTCTGGGGAGGTGGAAGAACACCAGCCTAGCACCATTCCCAGCAGAATCTGCGCTCTACTGGAAAGTGCCATCAATGAAAACAAACACTGAACAACACAAAACAACCCAGCCAACAAGGTCCCCGGTGTCTCAGTAGCACTAAAAGGGAGTAGGACACAGACCCAGAGAGACAATGGCTCAGGAGATTGCTCGTTAACTAAAGAGGCGCCAACCTCAAGTCAGTTTTTTAACCTAGCTGAGGACTTGAATACATGAGGGTGCAGAAGATGGAGCCCTAAACTAGTAACAGTTTAGTGGATACTGTGAAGGAAGACAGTGGGTTTCAGTCTGGTTTCTTGTGGGTTTCAGTCCAGTTCCTAGTGGGCAGATAGCCAAGAAGACCTCACTGCAGCTTGAGTGCTCCCTAAGACCTTTAGGGGAGAGGCCACAGACTGAACTATCCTCCTGCCAGAAGAGGTTGTTTCTCCAGGGCAGGGTTGAGAGACAAGTGGGGTGAGGTAGGGAGGGGAAGCTGGCATTGTTACTGCATGTGCTGTACCTTGGATATGCCAAGCTGTCCATCTGGGCTCGTCTACGTTAGCAAAGTTGCACCAGTTTAATGAAGTAGATTTAAGATCTATCTTGTTCAAGCAGTGCAGATCCCTAATGTAGACACATTTAAACCAGTTTGTGTTGGTAAATTCCTGAATTAAGATAAAGCAATTGAAGTGAGGATTAAACTGGTTTGTGTGTGTGTCTGTGTTAGGGATTTGCATTGCTTGAACTAAATGGGTTTAACAAAACTGATATTAAATCAGTGCAACTTTGCTAATGTAGAGAAGCCCTGAATTCTTCTAAAATGTTGTTTGAAGAAAGATCTTGGTTTTAAGAAAATGTTGTTAGTAAAAAAAAATGAGTAACACAAAAATTTATGAAATCTCAGACTCTGTTTTTAAACATAAAACATTGAAGAAATATTCCATGAACAGGAAAGAATAGGAAGCCAAGAAGTCCTGAGTTCGTTGCTCTGCAGGTGACTCATTATATGGTCTTGGGCAAGTCACTCAATCTTTTTATGACTCAGTCTCCCTCTCACACTGTTAGCCAATCAGAGCTCAGGTAGGGAGAAGCTAAGTTCTCAAATTATGAATATTTATGGCCCTGCCCATCATTCACCATCTTCTAACATACTAAATGTACAACTAATAAGAATCTGAAAATATTTACACCTCTACTCCAATATAACACGACCCGATATAACATGAATTTGGATATAACACCACAAAGCAGTGCTCTTGGGGGGAGAAGAGGGGCTGCGCTTACCAGCAGATCAAAGCAAGTTCGATATAATGCGGTTTCACCTATAATGTGGTAAGATTTTTTGACTCCCGAGGACAGCGTTATATCGGGGTAGAGGTGTACTTATATAATTGCTTAAATAAATGTACATAATTATAGCGTACCCTCCTAGGTAGCAAAAAGATGGACCAAGTCTATTGTAAAGGCTCTGTCTGTTCAGTTGTAAATCAATATGTATTAGTGGTTATATCAACCAATGAGAATGCACCTATAGGACAAATGGAAAAGTTGATTTCATTATTTAGATTGAGGCTTTCCAGTTGGTTATTTAAATCATGATTTAAATTGCCTTGATTGAAATCAATCCACCCTGGAGGACTCTTTGCTTAGAGTTAAAGGGTTAAAGATGGGCAGGGATGGTCTAGACAGTATTTGGTCCTGCCATGATGACCTCTCGAGGTCCCTTCCAGTCCTAGAGTCTATGAGTCTATAAATTGTCAAGATTGCTGGGCACTGACCCATCCTGCAGAAGTCAATGGGAGCTGCACGTGCCCATTGCCTCTGAAAGTCTGGCCCTTATCTTTAGTGTAGCGCTCTGACAATTGGAAGCACTGGATAGCGAATGGACTTGGATCATGTACATTATATTTGTTGCTGTTTAAATGGCCACCAGCTACTTGAAAATCACTCTTAGAAAATCCTTTGTCTACCCTTGTTACAAGGAACCTCTTCAGATAAGTGTAGCTGGAGGACAGTAAATGTTTTCCTCTCTTTTCAGGTAGTTTGCTTTACATCTGACGCAATGCTTCTCATACAGCCAGTCACTTCCTGCGTATATGGCACACAGCAAGAAGAGAGAGGATTTTTTCTTTAAAATGAGGATACTAGTTGTGAAACCACATGCACTGGCTGGAGGGTCCCGGGGGGAGTTAATACCTGGAACTCTTTTCCTATTTTGAAATTGACTAGATGTCAGGTTGCTGAGTTTCCTTTAAGGTTTAACCAGCAGGGGGCACCCCAGTATAACTCCCCTCCTTGTCCTTGTTTTTGCAGGAGCGCTAATGTGATGGCTTCAGAGAGAAGATGGCCTGTGTACAGATCTGTTGACACCCTCTGTCATTTGACCCCGGATACCCTGCCAGATGTTGGAAAGGAGGAGGCAGGACCCTCAGAGTAAAGGACTATGATCTACTTGAACCAGAGTTTGTAAAACTCCCCTCTTGAAATGGAGAGTTCTGGTGTGCTCTCCCTCTCTGGCCTTGCAGTAAACGAAGGGGATGCTTCTCTTTTCAAATACATGTTCTGGTGCCTGGTGTTTTCTTCAGCCAGGAGAGGTGGCTGATGCACAAGTAGGGCTCTTAGAAATAGGAGACTGCTTGTTACTTAGGAGAGGATCTCCAAGCTGCTTGTTCTCTAGGGAACTTGCACTGAGCCTTGTGTGCTGGCTACAGTCGGCTTGAGGTAATGTCTCTGGAGAGCTGAGTTCAAATGCTGATGAGGTGATAAGTCACATGAGTTAGTGTCTCAATGGACCTTTGTTATAGTCAGACTTTGCAGTGGGGCGGGGGGGTCGCTTGAAATGTGGAAGAAGAACAAGATTTGCTGAGTGGATCCTTTGGACATATCATTTTCCCTCTATCCCAAGGGAACAGTTATATTACAGTAGCACCTAGTGATCCCAGCTGAGATCAGGGCCCGGTGCTGAACATATATGTGCTTAGAGACAGACCTCGTACTCAAAATCACACTGCAGGTCAGTGACTGAGACTGGAATAGAACCCAGGTCTCCTGGCTGCTAGTCCAGTGTCCCATTTACTAGCCCATGCTGCTGCTTAACCCACATTAGTGTCCACCTGCTGTTTAATTGAGATTGCCCTTGTGATTCCTGCTCCAGCACCACCTGTCTGTCCCCTCCCACTATCTGCTACCTCCCGGCTGCATTTAGCATCATTGGCAATTAGTACCTCCCTTATGAACCATCTTCCAGCCTCTGTGGCTGAGTCCTGACATCATTAGAAGGTCACCGTGGCTAGGATAGATCATGGATGGTGCCTGGTCCTGTCGCACAGTGTGCCCTTTTACTCATCTACATCAGTCTTCCTGGGGCAAAGGGAGTTTGTCCTAGTTCAGCCTCACTGTGAGCATCATTGAATTAACCCTTATTATAACTCTAAGCAGCAGCAGACCCTCTAGTTAAGGCTGAGCTCTAGTTTCCATTCGAAAAGCCCTTTTTCAGATGCCGATGGCACTTGCCAAGATATTCCTCTTGGGCTGACATTTTTCCAGTCATTTCCAACCAAAAGCTAATTCTGAGTAAAATGAGTTCTACTGCGTTTGAGTTCTATGAACTTTGGTGCTAGGGGGTGGGTGTAATAGATTGCCATGTGTTCTGATATTTAAAACAAACCAAAGGAAGTATTTCTTCACACAACACACAGTCAACCTGTGGAACTCTTTGCCTGAGGATGTTCTGAAGGCCAAGACTATAACTGGATTTAAAAAATAACTACATACGTTCATGGAGGATCGGTCCATCAATGGCTATTAGCCAGGATGCGCAGGGATGGTATCCCTAGCCTCTGTTTGCCAGAAGTTGGGAATGAGCAATGGGATGGATCACTTGATAATTCCCTGTTCTGTTCATTCGCTCTGGGGCACCTGGCACTGGCCACTGTCGGAAGACAGGATACTGGGCTAGATGGACCTTTGGACTGACCCGGTATGGCCATTCTTACGTTCTTATTTTTGGCTCTGGCAAATGTCTGTAGCTGGAAACATCAAACTGGCTTGTTTTACAGCCTTCCTCAAGGAAGGAAAATCAACTCAAGTTTGAAGGCAATCCGTTTAGAATTTTAAGACATGGATATTTTCATGCATGCATATTTAGATCATTGTCCGTTGAGTTGTGACCACGCTAAGTTTAGAGAGGTTTAGAACACTGGCTTTTCTCTGGCGCACGTTAGCTCAGATCTAAGATATTCCACAGCCGTGGCTAAACTGCTGTAAGCTATAAGCCCTCTGTTAAGGAGCTTGTCTCTGATATGGAGGCCCAATTTTTCCTCTTAAAAGACTATAGGAACTAAATGCTGAAACCTAATGTTAATGTGACATTAAAGTTATGCTATAAAGCACCTACATGTCAAGCAAGCTAAAGGGCTAGATCCCTGCCCCATTCCTCCTGGGTTGTGCCGCTCCAGCAGCCAGAGCCCAGCTGATCTGCCTTGCTGAAGATTCCCTCAGTGCAGGAGAATCTCTAGGTGTCTTGGTGCTGGCACAGCTGCCTGGGCATCACCCCTCTCCCCACCTATGGTGAGGGGGAACTTCCCCGGGGGAAGTGGGCATGGCCAGATTACTCCTGAACTCCAGCAATCACTGTGTTGGTCTGACTTCTTTGGGGCCAGGGGTAGCCTGTGTAATTTAGAGCTGTCCCAGAATTGGGGACATGAAGAGAGGAGTTAAAGCCACTTTTGCCATCCTAACGTCCACCTCTAGCTCTGCTGCCACTGAGAGGATGTCTGCACAGCAAAAGGACCAACCCAGATAGCAGCAAGTCTCAGAACCCAGGTCAGCTGACTTGGGCTCATCTTCCAGGGCTAAAAGCAGCAGTATAGCCAGTCCTGCTCAGGCAGGAGAGTGGGCTGTGAAACCCAGCGAGGGGGGAAGGTGTCAGAACCCAGGCCCAAGCTTGACTGTCTACACTGGATCAGTTGAGCTTGGCTCTGAGACTTGCTGCCATGGGGTTGGTTGGGTTTTTTTTTTTTTGCCATATAGATGTAGCCTGAGCGTCAGGCCTAACTGTTTCACCCAGAATGTTACCTTGGCTGCAAGAGACACATCTTGTATTTTTATTTACTAAACACCCCCCCTTCTTCTTTCCTCATCATTTGTGTCCAGTTTTGGGGCCCCCACTACAGAAGAGAGTTGGACAAATTAGAGAGAGTCCAGCGAAGGGCAATGAAAATGATCAGGGGCAGGGGCACATGACTTACGAGGACAGACTGAGGGAACTGGGATTGTTTAGTCTACAGAAGAGAAGAGTGAGGGGGGATTTAATAGCAGCCTTCAACTACCTGAAGGGGGTTCCAAAGAGGATGGAGCTCGACTGTTCTCAGTGGTACCAGATGACGGAACAATGATCTCAAGTTGCAATGGGGGAGGTAAAGGTTGGATATTAGGAAACAGTATTTCACTAGGAGCACTGGAATGGGTTACCTAAGGAGGTAGTGGAGTTTCCATCCTTAGAGGTTTTTAAGGCCCAGCTTGACAAAGCCCTGGCTGGGATGATTTAGTTGGGGTTGGTCCTGCTTTGAGCAGGGGGTTGGACTAGATGACCTCCTGACGTCTCTTCCAACACTAATCTTCTGATTCTATGATTGATTCTATGATCAAATGCAAACACTGCTAGTATTTATGGAATCTTTCCTAAGAACTACACAGGATGTGCATTGGAACCACATTAACGGAGTGGGTGAAACCTAGCCTTCTGGAATTTCCAGCCTGTTATGCACCAGTTTCTTCACCTCACCGTTGGGTTCACATTAACTAGCTTTATTTATTGACTCAATGTTCTTTGCTTTGGATTTCCTTCTTGCCCAGGTATGGCAGACACGGCTGGGCATTCATTTTAGCAGCCAGTCTTAACATACATGTGTTGCCTAATTTATTTATTTATTTATTTATTGAGGGGGCGGAGAAGTCTGGCATTAGCTTGGCAAGGAGGTGAAGGGAATGGTGTGGCATGAAGGCACAGCTACCAGCTCTGCTCAGTGGTAGTTCAGTGGAAACAGCAGTCTTTAAGGAGCTAGCCCTCCCTGCCAAACCAGCAGGCGTTGCGGCCTTGCTGTGTTTGGAGAGGAAAATCACTGACTGTCCCACTATAAATCAGAGAATTTTCCCTCATGTCTTTGCTATGGTGTTTCCCAGAGATGCTGGCACCCTCGCTCCCGTCAACGTCAGTGTGGATTGAGGCATCTAGCTTTGTCCTAAGCTCTTGCCCACCATCAGACGAGCCATGCACCTGTGGGTCCCATCTACGCTACCGATGGCAGAGCAGTGGATCTCAAAATATGCTAGGCACGGCAAGGGCTTAACTGTGCCGTGGTTCTGATGGCACGGTGCCCCATGCCAGTGGGGCAGTGGGCAGGTTCAGTGCTGCCCAGAGCTCACCCAAGGCAGTCGCTGTATAACCCTGATGTGCCACTGTGGCTGGTAGCTTGGTACAGCATACGCACTCGTTCCTGTGTGCTCAGCTCATGGAGAGCTGGGCAGCCCCTTGGGAGCTCTCCTTGGGCCCCCGTTTGCAGACGCACATGGAAGCCATGTGCAGAGCACCGCTAGTTAATCAGAAATTAAGTGGGAGCCTCCCCCTGTGGATAAATCAGGTTCAGAGGGACAAGGGGGTGGGTGAGTGGTGGTTGGGCACAGCATGGCTGTGACATGTGCCAGCCCAAGTATCAGCCTGTCTTACAGAGCACTCTGGGGTGCCCTGTGTGCAAGGGCTCTCTGACTACCCAGCTTTCTGCAGCACTTCACAATCCCCCCAGATGCCATTAACCTCTGCCCCTTAGGCCTGCCTCTCATTTGCTAAAAACACAGGCAAGCGGAAGCCAGTTTATTCCTTAAATCCCAGTAGGCTTGTTGGGGGTGGGAGATAAGGCCTGGATTGGGATTAAGATGCTGTGTGTGAGTGAAGCTGAGAACAACTCCTTGATTCCCCAAGACCGTGCAAACTTCTTGCTATCGGTTCAATGAGCGTCTGCTGGGAGCGGCAGGTACATGACAGACTTGTCATTGGTGCCTGGACGCAGCTGACAAATTCACTGTAGCAAATAGCAAACCGATGTCCCAGGGCTGATGCCCGTCCCCGTGCCCCTATCTGCCTTGGGGTTTGAGAAATGCCTCTGGATGTGTCTAGCTATGGGCGATCATTATCATAGGATACTGCTCTCTTCCCCCTGCCATTATCTCATAGTGAGAACAAAACCCTGTCATTACGGCCCCCATAATTTTCCCGCTGCGCTCAGCCTGGTGGGTTCCAGCAACAGCCTCTGTGCCCAGTGCAGATGCCAGTAACAGCAGCTTGCTATGGAGACAAACCCTCCCAGCCCTTTGGTGGGTGGGATTGCATCACACAGCGATGTGCTTGGGGGTTTTTGTGTGTTAAACTTGGCAGGCACCGGAGGTTAGCATCTTCTAATGCCTGGGTAGGCACAGAGTGGGCAGCAGCAGTGCGTTCTCCCCAGGGCTGGCACTCATCCTGCACCACTGGAGGGCCCAAGAGAGAGGAGTGTGGTGTTCATGCCCAGTGAGAACAGACCCTGCCAATGGTGGTGCGTGCTCCTGTCCAGTTGGACCTGGACAGGCATCCGGCGCTCATTTCTCATGCACTTCAGATCCTGCCGGGCACTGGGGTCTTTCCCTGGCCCCGCGTGTAGCCTGAGCCAATGGGCTGTGTGAAAAGCAGGTCAGGCAGGGCTTAACCTCTTCTTTGCTTATTTGTGACTGAGAGGGGGCCTGGGGCTGCTCAGCCCCCACTGTCACAGCCCCTTAGCTGCAATACCTGCCCTTAGGTGGTGAAGGAGCATAGTCATAGGTCCTCCCACTGCTTGCTCTCTGCCACCCCCTCCCCCCACCTCCTGCCACCAGGGAGCAGAACTTGGAGGGCTCGTTGTTCCATAACCCCTTCTGCCCCGGAGGGGGTGTGCTGACCAGCAGGATTCCCCCGAGCACAGAGCTGCTCGTGCCAGGTGGCCGTTAACACATGCTGCAGCGTGGCAGCATTCTGAGCACGTTAATATAAAATCCCCAAAGAATTCAGCAGGATTAATGTTATGTGAGAGCAGAGCGAGCAGCACAAGCCTGATTCGCCGCCTCCCCCTACCCCGAGCAGAGCCTTAGCCTTGCGGGACAATGGGACGGCTCCGGGATTCCACAACCTTGCTAGCTTATCAAAGGAGCAGAGCATTTCATCCAGTCCTCACAACAACCACAAGGACACGCTCTTCCTCGCCGCCTTACGTCCTTTCTGATAAGAAGATAAGCATTTGTGGGAATCTAATTTTCTCGCTGTCTCAGTTACCAGCAAACCACTGTATTTTATAACCCACTACCCTACAGATTCCCGGTGCCACATAATACCCATCCTTCCCCAAAAGCATAGTCTAAAGATCCACTGTGATCATCCTGGCATTGGCGGGTGGATAACCTTTTAGCTTTCAGTCTTTCTTTGATGGCAAGGTGTGAGGGGCCCAGTCATGCATTGGCAAAAAACAGCCTCACCGGCTATTCTGTAGCCGTTTAAGGAACACTGGGTTTTCCACTCTTTGTAATTAACAAGTGACATTGTGGGTCTGGTATAGGGCAAAGGAGCAGTTAGATCATGTGGAACAGCCAGGAAATGAGAGAGTTTCCAAAATAACATTGCCCGGTCTGTAAAGCAAAGGAAGGCGGCCACAGACAAATGGTCCGTCTGATAGGTCTGGAAGTGAAAACACTGGGCAAACTGTAAACTCTTAAAGATCTTTTTGAAAGAGGAGGGATGGTTTGGCTTATGGGAATCTCAGGCTTTCTTCCTTTGGTAACAATCCAGCTGGCACGTGGTGTGAAGGGTAATGAGCGTTAGCCATTTACAATGGGGGATTCATTAAGCCAAGACAGGGATTTTCTGGCATTTGCCTATTAAAATTTCACTTTTAAATTTGAGCTGTGAAACAACATGCTCAGTGCAACACAGAGGCAGGCTCACACCTTCTGGTTTGGCTCTGTCCCCCCGCTGCTCTGGAGCAACCATGAGCTAGAGGTGGAGGGGTTCAAACACGGAAACTGGCTGGAGAACTTTTGGGTGCCTCTCTGAATTTAACCTGAACTTCAGCCTTTAGGTTCACCCATTCCTACAAGGGGGAACCCAGGGCTTAAGAGAAGGAGGAGTACAGAGATCCAATCCAAGGGCAGGATCAGGCTCAGAATATTCTCTACCTGCCATCAAAACAAATAAAAGGAAATATTTCTTCACACAGCGCACAGTCAACCTGTGGAACTCCTTGCTAGAGGATGTTGTGAAGGCCAAGAGCATAAGAGGGTTCAAAAAGAACTAGATAAGCTCATGGAGGATAGGTCCATCAATGGCAATTAGCCAGGATGGGCAGGAATGGTGTCCCGAGCCTCTGTTTGCCAGAAGCTGGGAATGAGCAACAGGGGATTGATCATTTTAGGATTCCCTGTTCGTTTCATTCCCTCTGGGGCACCTGGCATTGGCCACTGTTGGAAGACAGGAAACTGGGCTAGATGGACCTTTGGTCTGACCCAGTAGGGCCATTCTTATGTTCTCATCATGCTGACCCGGTTAATTACCATTCTGCACCTGATGCTCACACGCATCTCAGAGGAGATTGCCGGCATACCAAGACACCCGTGCCAATGCACATCAGCACTGTCTTCTGACCATTCCAGGCAGCTTTCTGTGCTGTGAACGTAGCACAAGAGGGGAAAGCGGACACATCTTGGCAAACATCTGTTACAGGCCCTCCCCCAAACAGATGCTAAAATCAGGAAAAGAACATCTATTAAACAAGCTTAATTAATGGTGTCAGAATATGGAAACACACACACCAATGAAGCCAGTGTGCAAACATTTGATTTCAGAGTGACTCTATAAAAGGCTTATGAAAGGTGGTCAGGGCCAAGTTAAAAATAAAGCGCAGAAATCACATCTCCCAGCCGCTGGGGAATGTAGAAGCACCGCAAAGAGCTGTTGCTTTGCTTCTCGTTTCTCCGGCAATTTGGCCTGGTCTAGCTCAGGGCTTGGCTTCAGGTTCCCACTGTGGAAACTGAAGCTATTCAACCATTTTGCTGAGAGCAGATGGGGAAGGAAAAGAAAACAAAGTCAAATGAGATGCAGAAATGTAGCTCTTGTGGCGGGATACGTCTGTAAGAGCCCCGTGCTGCTTTGGTCCTTGGGCTGACGGAGAACGGATCTGACTCTGGAGGGGCTGATTAGCATGGCTGCTTTCATGGCCAGCAGCTGCCGCAGGAAATGGCATTTTGGGTGGCGGGGGGTAGCAGCTTGAGAGACGTCTCTCATAAATGATCAATACAAATGAACGGCACGAAAGCCTTGGAGCCTTTGCTAAGACACTCTGCCAAGCGTCCCGCTCTTCCTGACTTGCAGAGAGATGGTTCAGTTCTCTGGGAGGCTTCACAGAATGCAAAGGACGTGCTGAGCTTTTGCTGATGTGCTCGCAAGGCAATTCGCCACTGCAACCAATACAATACATAGACTGACCATCTATCTAGCTCTCTTTCAGGGCACAAGACAGCCTCTATCTAATGTAACTTAGGAAGAAACTTTCTCTGTGGGTAGAGTGTTCCATAGCTACCCACAGCAGGGTTTCTTGCACCTTTATAGCTGCCTTTTCTTGGAGACAGGACACTGGACTCAATGGATCACGAATCTGAGCCCATCTGGCAATTCCTTCATTACCATCTATCTGCATACACACTGCACTCATTACTGTAGCACTTGCCAGTGTGTGGGGAAGATGCTTTAGAACAATCTCTGACACTACAGATAAGTAGGGCTACGTTTTACCCTTCCTTCCACCCAGGCAATCCTAATAGAAGTCAAAGGAGCTGCAGTGGGTAGCTAAGGGCAAAATTTAGCTAACGGTAAGTGGAGTGTTGCAATGCTTAAAACAAAACCATCCAGCTTCCCTGCTATTATAAAATTCCCAGTGCAATACAATCTGTTCCATACAATCTCAGAGTTTGAGATCCAGTCGCGTATTTTAAACAGATAGATCGACAGTTGGCAAATACATGAAGACTACAGCTTGTTCCTCTGCAGAAGAAGAAAGGAGGAATGCAGAGAGGAGTCAACTGCACTCGATAGTGTGCCCTCCCTATTAGATAGGGACTAAATTGCCTGCTCAGCTGCTCTTGTGTGGCTCTT
This sequence comes from Gopherus flavomarginatus, assembly GCF_025201925.1. Classification (NCBI taxonomy): domain Eukaryota; kingdom Metazoa; phylum Chordata; order Testudines; family Testudinidae; genus Gopherus; species Gopherus flavomarginatus. The sequence continues at coordinate 6,165,898 of NC_066623.1, forward strand.
ACTGAAGTCCCGTTTTGCAATACGCAGGCCTCTGAGGGCAGAGTTCGACCCAGAGAGCCAGTTGTCAGCATCATGCAGGCTGGGATTAGGTGCACAATGCCCGGTCATCAAAACAGGAGTCGCTCGTTTCATCCGTCACGTACGACACTAACAAAGTGTGCAGCTATTGTCAGAATTATTCCATTGATTTGGTCAGAAATGTGTTTAAAAACCTGGGCAATCTGACTGCAGCCTTAACCCAGACAGTGACTAGTGCAGAGCAGAGGATAACAGCACAGATTGCTCAGGAATGGGGCTGCGCGGAGTGGCTCCCAAAGCCTTGAAAATGACAGGAGGGGAGTGAGATGTAAATTTCCACCTCCCTAAGTGAAAAGAGTTCTTTGTTATCAAGGTTCTCTGTACAGATGCAAATAGCTTGGAGACACTGTACAGTGTGTTATTGTTATGGCTAATATGATTGGTGCCAGAAATAAATAAATATACCCTGCTTCTAGATATGGCCATGTTGCATTGCTTTCTCTTAACATATTTTGCATGAATAAAGAGCATGAGATCATATTAATAGACTTTTCCAAACCATAGAGGCTGGGAGACACCAGCACCTACATGCAGAGCGGATGGCTAAAACCAAACCTAGGCAAAAGAGACATGGGACAAAATTGCTAGAAAACTTGCGACCGATCCAAGGTCACCTTCTGCTGAGGGTTTCTGGCCTTTGATCATCAGAATGGTCCATGGCCCTGGGGTACTTCAGGACTCATAGTTTCTAGTGGTTACTCAAATAGCTACCCATGGCTGCTAAAAAGGCCTTTTTCATGTAAGGGGACTGTTGTCCCCTTACTAACATTCAGTGGGGGTGTTTTGGTCGGCTAGCTCCCAGCACTAAAAGACTGGAGGGAGGCCAGTGCTCCAGGTCAGTCTGACTGACAGGGCGGGCAGGCTCATCAGGGAGTCAGGAGGCCAGGGTGGCTCCCGTCCTCCCTGTGAGCTGGAATTGCCTGGGTCAGACAGAGTGGGTCAGAGCTAAGGAGAAAGCAAGGGCCCAAGCTGAGCTGGGGAGCAGAGCCGAGTCAGCCAGAGAGGCCAGAAAAGCAGCCCAGGAAGCAGGTCAGAGCTGGGAGAAGAGTCATGGAAGCAGTGCAGACCTGTGCTGGGAGCAGAGCTGCAGCCACAAAGCCAGGGAGACAGCCCAGGGAGAGCAACTGGGGCCAGCCAAGGGGAGACCTTGGGCAAAGAGCCCAGTGCATAAAGACACCCCCAGCCAAGGGTCCTTTCAGGCCAGACTGGGATGGGGCTCTTAACCCGATGGGGGGCTGACACTGGGAGTAAGGGTCCCACCACCCAAAGCCTGGAGGTGTATGGCCACCACCAGAGCAAGTGTCCAACCCGCAGCATTTGCAGCACAGCCAGGGCCTGAAGAGGAGGCCTGGGACATACAAGGAACAGACAGTGAACTGCCCTGACGTTCCAAAGACACTGTTTGTGATGTTCCCTGCCACAGAGGGGGGTGATGTGTTTCCTTTAACCTTAGCCATTTTTCCTTATTCTTTTTTTAAATTAAATGCTGATTAAATAACTTGTATTTGCTTTAAATCATTTGAAATGATCAGTGGGTCAGGGAAGTGTCCAGGGCAGAGAGAGTACCCTGGAGTGGGAATACCCTAGCCCCTATCCTGGGTGACCACAGAAGGGTTGGGGGTCAAGCCCCCCAGGAATCCTGGCCCAGCCTTGTCGGGGTTACGAGGACTCTGCCAGACAGGAGAGTGCAAGGGGAGTGAGTCCTGAAGGGCAGGGAGGCCTCTGAGTAAAGGAAGTGGGAGCGAGGACTCAGATCCTTCCACTAGCCCATTTCACCGGGGTAGTGCAGAAGCCAGGAAAGTTCCCCACAATAGCAGGACCATTCCCCCGCTTACATTCAGCCTAGGGCTGGTCAGGAGGCTGCAGATGCAGACATGGCCATGGTGATCCTGGCATCTGGGATCTCCAGGCTTCTACTGCAGGTTGCAGTAAGTTGTTCCTAGGACTTTGACAAAAGCACCGATTGGTTCAGAATGTGGCAGCCCATCTAGTAAATGATACACACCCCTCAGAGCTCATCACCCTGGTGCTCAGCTCGCTGCACTGAACATGGGGTCAAATTCAAGGTTGTGGTGCTAATCCTCAAAACCCTCTAAGGGGCCAGTACGGCTTATCTAAAAGACCCCTTCTGTTTCTACCACCAGGACAGGCGGAATGGTGCTGTCAACAACAAGGGTGAGGCTAATGAATGCAGGAATGAGAGCTGCTTTGGTAGCTGGTCCTGGCCTGTGGAACTCACTTCCACAAGAGATTAGCATGACCACAAATCTTGCCTCACTCCAAAAAAATGCAGAACCCACTCTGTCTTTGAGATAATAATAATTATAATGTTACATTAAATGCTGTCTCTAGAGGAATAGAGCCAGGAGCCATAGACAGCAATGTGGTCTGGTGGATATGACAGTAGAGCAGGACTCAGGCGATGTGGGTTTAATTCCTAGCTCTGCTGCTGCCTTGATGGCTAGCCTTGGGAGAGTAATTTCTCCTGTGCCCCAGTTCCCCCAGGAAAGTGGTAGGGATAAATACATTAACAATGATGTGGTATTCAAATGCTACAGCAGTGGGGACCATACACATAACTTTGCCAGCTGTCTTTTTACTAATGGGGGCAGCCAGTCTGTAACTACAGGGTCATCTTATGTCAGAATCTTCTCTGCAGGTCTCCTCGCTAAGACCAGAGAAAGGGAGGATTTTCTTTAAGAACTTTTGTTATTAACTAAAAAGGCCTTTTGAAGAATTTAAATCATCCAAAGTAGCTTTGCTCGGAGTGAGAGCACTGGGCTGGGGATCAGGATTTCTGGGTGCTCTTCCCAGCTCTCGCACTCACGTGATCTGTGACTTTGGGTAAGTCACTGATGCTCTGTGGGCCTGGTTTTCCCAATATGATCCACCTGAGTAAAGCAAAGTGAGTGCAAAGTGTGACCACTCAATCACTTTTCTATTAGCCAAAGCCAGACAGAGGGGAATGAAAACAATTCTCTGAGCTGAGTAGTTCTTATCTTCTGTTTGTTTTGGGAGAGCACAGCTGGGCCTCTCCTGCCTGTATTCCAACCCTACTCTGAAAGAAGGGAATAGTGAAATCTCAGGTTTCAGGCCATCAGCTGATTGCCACAGGGAGCTGGGAGGCATTTTGCCCTCGTATGCATCAATGCATTTCTGGCCAGAGACATGATGGGTCTTTTCACCTTTCTCTGAATTATCAGGCACTGCTGGATTGATGCTCTGGGATCCTAGCTGAGCAATTTCTTTTGGATCTTGGTGAATCATTTTTTTAAATCCCCTGGAAATCTGCAAGATGCATATATGCCTAAGCCCTGTCTTCCTGCCATTAATGAGGTTCCTTTCTCAGGCTTGCTACCATCCGAGATGCTGGAGCATGCTAGCACCTCTCCCAAGTGCTGTCTTGTGCAGCAGGATCTCACCTTTCACTTAGAAAAACCAAGTCAGTCTCTGGTTGCCATGGCTCCAAAGAAAATCTTGAAAATATGAAGGGAGTGTAACCAATGCAGTCATGTCTGCCTGCAGAGCCTGAAACAAGGGCCTGGCTCTGAGAGGAGTGAACATCTCAACTCACCAGGCAAGCCCAGAGAGCATGTGTGATCATATTTTAAACATCTACATAACCTACCCTGAGCAGCATCTCCAGTAGGTGGGGCTTATTTTATAGGCAGAGCTTGGAAAGGTACTACCATTTTTTAAATCCCTTCTGCTATGGGGGGAGCTGAACTCATGGCACCAAGGGTGGGAAATTTTAGGACAGAAAAATGCTTATTTTAGTAGTCAGTCTGTTTCCAGCCTGCTGATCCATTTACCTCCCTAATCTTGTCTCCCAAGAAATGAGGCCTCCCCCACATCCAGTGACTCATGTCAAACCAGGCCTAGGTAGACAAGCCCTGATCAACTCATGCCATGTACTAGCTGTAAGTGTTCTTGCAAGTTTTTCTGTCTCGGGGTTTCTGCTTTTGTTACACTTCTGTCTCTTGTGAAAGTGAAATACGTAGCAGGAGTGTCTGGAAATGAGATTGTCCTGCAGTCAGGGAACAGATGCAGGCAGATTTAGGGACCCTTCCCAGTGTTTCTCACTGTAATCCCTGTGGGGGGCAGTAGACATTAGGAAAGTGCAGAACAGGCAAAGCCAACTATTATTGGGGTACTGTGGTAGCACCTAGGAGCACCTGGACCCCATTGCACTAGGCTCTGTACAAATGCAGACCAAAAAGATGTCCCCGTCCCTGAAGAGCTTATGATTTACGGTTTCCTCTCTTTGCAGAATAATAATAATTCATTCAACTCTCTGGCCTCACTGTCAAAGTTGATGCCTACAGGGATCTTGGCAGCATGTTGCCCTGTGATTTCCTCCCCAGTGGAATGAAGGAAGTGGAATATTATTGGGCAGGGGAGAGGAGGTCCCAGGCTTTGCTCCGGTGTTTTTGCAACACAGCCCATGTATGGCTAGAGGGGTCTGCCCTAGTCTCAAACCACTCAGATGAGACTCATCCTGAAAAACCATTATCCTCAAGGAACAGGAGGCAGCTGGGAGCTTAGTACCTGAGGATCAATGTGGATTATGCTTAGAGGTATGAATAATTTTCTCCAGCTCTGCCTTTTCAGAAGCCATCCGCTATCATGGCATTCCCTATGACTTGGAGTAGCTGTGTGCCCTCAGATATGACATGTCTTGTACAACACATGTATAGCTTTGTCTTGGAGTAGGCAAGGCTGAAAGTCTGGCAGTGAAGCCGCCTGTCTGTAATGACCCTGCAGCAAGCAGTGCCTGATGACATGCTCAGCATGTCGTCTCCTACAGACATAGTAATCAATGTCATTTGTGGATCTTCAGACTTTGATTTTAAGAAGGACATCTGAGCAGCAATGTGGCAGTTGCTCATGGGCTGCTTTGGCATATAACATCCCCAATCTTTTCCCTTCAAAAAAGGTGGCTCTGTGGTGCAATAGATAGCATATTGGACTTCTAGAGGCTGAAGGGATTCAAAGGTTCTGGGTTCGAGTCCCAGCAGAGTCACATTTTGGGGAGGGATAGCTCAGTGGTTTGAGCATTGGCCTGCTAAACCCAGGGCTGTGAGTTCAATCCTTAAAGGGGCCATTTAGGGATCTGGGGCAAAAATCTTTCTGGGAATTGGTCCTGCTTTGAGCAGGGGGTTGGACTAGATGACCTCCTGAGGTCCCTATATTCTATGATTCTTTCTTACCCACCTGAGCTGGGGAGGTGTAGAGCTAACTCCCTCTCCTTTATGGCAGCCAAGGAAACCCCCATGCTGATGGCATCCAATTAAAAGCAGCCTTCCTACTGGCACAAAGGGACCTTAGCATGAACCGGACCAGGATCCAGCCCCAGAGCCTTTCCAAAGTCCTTCTCTGGGCTACTAATAGCAGCTGGACTCATTAACATGGACACCTTTTTAAAAAGGATCCAAGTGTGAAATGGCCTTGTCTGTGGCAGCACACAAGGGGCTGAGAAACGATGCTCTGCAGGGAGTGACCTCTCTTACCTGGCATCTGGCAATGGCTGCAGGGCTTGGCCGTGTTACCAACATACAGAGAGAGGCTAAGGCCATTTTCTCGGGTCACTACGTGATAAAAGACAAGTAAGCAGGTGAGTGGGGTTTAGGCTGGCCTTCCAGGCCATTGTATTGTCTCACAGGACCTAACTCCATCCGCTAAGCTTTATTCTACAAGCGAAAAAAGAGTTTGAAGTTTCTCTTTGCTAGAGAAAATTCCTGGACGTATGTTGGAATTGACATTTCCCCTTATTTATGTTGTCCCCGGGTCCAGTGTTAAAACACCTGTGCCCTCCAAACTGCAGTCAAAAGATAACAAAACACTCAGCTCAGTGGGAAAAAAATGATTGCAGGGCCATATTCAGTGAGCTGAATGCTTGTGTCAGGCCCGTCCTGGACAAGTCTGGGGCTCCTTTTACAGCACCACTGTTATTACTTCACGGTTTCCTCTCCATTTGGTTTCTTAATTCAGCTGCTGCTCTGCCAGGGGAGAAGCCAAGGAAAGCAGACATGCGGCTGACGGGGTTTTTAGGAGATGAGGATGAGTTTCTTTGGGGGGTGGTTGATTGCTTTTGAAGGGGCAATCCAGCCCGCCTTGGGTTGTTTGCGTAGTGAGGGTAAGAGGTGATAGACTTAACGTCTTGGAGAGTGAAGCTGGGCACAGGGCAGGTTCAGCCATATCAATAATGCCACCCTGAGCTGCACCATTCTGCCAACAGACCTCAGTCCTGGCTAGAAGAGGGCAGTTCTGACTCTGTGACCCACTGAATCTTTGGTCTCCAGCAAAGTGCTGGAGATGTGGACACCTGTCCACTGCTGTACATGGCTGTCTTAAACTAGGAATCTGGCCCTTCCCACCCTGTCTGGCTTCTCCAATCTCCGGCACCAACTCCTCCTGCCCCTGTATCTGCTTCCCTTCTCTTCCCCACCACCGAGAGCCGCACCATCTGCACAGCAAGATGTCAGCATGAAATTTACCAAGGCAGGTATCCACTGGGGCTCAGAGTGTCAATAGGAATGGTGAGTGCCACTCAGCCGCTCTGAAAGCCAAGCTCTTATTACATAGCATGAGAGGGTTGCATTCAAAGAAGCCAGCAAACAGCAGCAGCAGAGATGCAAACTCTTGCCTGGCTACAAAGCACATTGGTGAATGGATGGATTGTGCTAAAGGGACAGATGCCAAAAGAAAAAGAGAACATGGGCAGGTCCTACTGTAGAGAATCATCTATTTTCTATGGGTGAAAAAGAATTAGGGATTCTTGGGTGTGTGATTTTAAAACATGTCCCTAGCAGGGGCTCTGGCAAAAGAACCCCTCCAGCTCTTCTTTACAGGCCTAGGATGGCAACAGGCTAGGAGCTGCTGATTAATGGCAAAATCAAGGCCAGAAAAAGAAAATCCACTCAGCTCCCTGCATCTCCCTGCAGAATGGACAGGAGACTCGGAGCCTGGAACGTGCAGGGATCTCTCAGCTGGCTCCTTGTTATCACTGACGCGTTGTCAGAAAGTTTGCAGGGTAGAACCTGCCTTTGGGAGCAGAAGGAGGCTGGGAGCCAACCTCCTGACACATCAGCCTGTGATCATAAGGATCTGCTTTCATTCCAGATGCAAGTTATCACTAGGCACACGCAGAGAGATGAAATCTCTCTCTTTCTCCCTCCCCCTCTCCTGTACGTGCCAGGACTGGAATGCTAGGAACAAGGAGACTGGAGCTGGGGAAAAAATGGGGATGTGCTTTGTAACTCCACTGAACTACATTAAACTAGGAGAGATTTGGGGTGGGCAAGAGCAGAAAAGTGGTTAATCTCTCTTTGACTTGTCCTCCAGCAGAAAAACAAATTCCTTCCCAGATTCGTCACTAAACCCCTCTTTTTTAATTCCCTGGAAGGCGACAAGTTGGAGCGGCAAAACCCTTGAGATCAGTAATGGCACAGTAAAGGTGGACACATTGCAGAGAGCTGGCTGGCTGGGATCTTCTCTCTGTAAAGTTCACCTGGAACAGGGTAGCATGGGCCAGATAGCTTGTGGCATATCCCAGGGAACCAACGCAATTGTCCAACCCTCAGCTCACTTGGGAGGGGAAAGGACTCCTAGCTAGTGTCTGGATAGGACTGTGTATGTCTGTGTGTGACAAAGGGACACTTCTCTAGAAAAGGGTCACAAGCTGCCTAGATTTGAGCACCAGCTAGGGCCTGATTCTGATCTTACATCTGTTTTACACAGGTGTAACCCAGCAGATTAGGACTCTACCATCCAGCCTCTGAGGCTGAGTTGGTATGTTCCTTCCTACCTCTTTAGCTATCAGCCGGCTTCCCAGTGATACAGCAACAGAGTTAACTGGGATTCTGATCCCAGTTACAGATTCTCTCTCGCATTCAGAGCACGGCTCAGGCAGGCAGGTTAATACAAGTGAGGGAGTGAGGCAGGTTTCTTGGGGGTGGGCTGGACCAGAGAAGCAGCAGAGGGACTGCTCCTTATGGGAGCTGTGCAGGGGAGAAACATCACCAACGTGCTTCTCTTCCCCCTCCAAAATTTTCCACCTCTAAAGTCAAGGAAAAAAATACTTCAGCTAATGAGGAGTTGATGCTAATGAACAGGAACAAGCATTCGGATGGGACAATTCTGACTGGCTAGTGAAGGCTCCCACTCTGTAGATGAGACATTTTTAACCTGTTGTTACGAAAGCGTCATGTTAAAACTGTGTTTCTAAAACTCCATTTGGACCCGATTTTTTAAACAAAAAATAATAATAACTTGCTAGCAGCCCCCACCCGGCAGCGCTTTATTGTGGGGAGCCAGAGGGTGGAGAGCTCGGAGAGTCAGCACTTGTATTCAAAGCATTAACAGCTGCCAGACTGAATTGCACTGTGAGGGCAGCCTTCCCTGCAGGGCCAGGAAGAGAGCTCGCAATGGGGAGTCTTTGTCCTGTGACTTGTGATCTGGACCCAGTACACAACAGTTTGGATTTAGTTCCAAACTTCCCCAAAGCTCTGGGCTCCTTGGATGCAGGTGGGTTTTCTGATCCACCTCTAATCTGATTTCTTTCCACACTGGACTGGCAAATGGTGATGGGTAAAGACACGGTGACAGTCACTCCTGGTGAGGAATGGGAAGCCACTGCTAGTAATTCACCATGCTCCTGGGACCTGTACTAATCACTCACTCCAGCTTCACCTCATATGCTGCTTTCCCAGCTGATCAATGGATGCAAAATGTTTGCTGAGCTCATAGTGGATTTTCTCCCCCACACACTTTATTTAAACTGCTGCATTTGTCCAGCTATGATCAGTTCAGGGAGGGTCTAGGCAGGGGGCATAAGTCATGGGTTATAGTAGGGTGATCAGACAGTAAATGTGAAAAATCGAGACGGAGTGGGGTAATAGGAGCCTATATAAAAAAAAGACCCAAAAATCAGGACTGTCCTTATAAAATCAGGACATCTGGTCACCCTAGTTATAGTGATGCTTCAAGAAGAGACAACGCCAGTGGCAAAGACCTAATTTCAGCGTATAATTTGGTTAATTTTAGCAATCTTAAAAGTGAAGGATCACAGAGTTAGTTAAAGCCAGGCACAGGATGGACAGTCCTGGTGCAAACTCCCACTCACACAGCTCTGCCAGTGCCTCTCAGTCTGAATCCTGCAGCACCCCTGCTATTTCAGTTCTGGCCACACAAACACATTCAGCTTTGCTGATGCACTTCTGTCCTGAGGCATGTGACACCCCCTCTTCTATCTGTCCCAAGCATCTCATGGACAGAGCATCAGTCTTGCCAAATTGTGCCACACTCTGGTGGTTGCCGATATGAGCAAACAACTGCTGTTGGAGGGGCTAGTCTGAGACCCACCCAAACTCATTTCACTGCAGCAGCGAAGTGCTGGTGCATTAACCCAGTACTCAACGGGTTCCTTTCTGCATCATCAAGGATTTAAAACACAATGTCGCTGTCTCCAGGGTAAAGGATCTGAAGTATTTTATGTTTGTTAATATATTCTGTTGGATTATTATATTTTTAACCAGACTAAGTTTCCATGTTTCTGTGCTTCCTGATTTCTTTAGCCTTCCTATCAAAAAAATCCTATCAAATTAAATCCACTTGGATTATGCAAGTAACCTCTTGGTTGATTATTCCGTGCATGGAATGAAATATTTATGCATAGTCATAAATATCGAGGTGGCCGAAGACAAGGCAGGTGAGGTAATGTCAAGCTTGTCTCTTTCACTGACAGAAATTGGTCCAGTAAAAGATATTATATCTCACCTTGTCTTTCTAATATCCTGAGCCAACACCACTACAACCACACTGCATACAACAATGGATTGCCAAAGGCATAAGAACTCTTATGTACATCAAATTCTTCGCCCTTTTCTCTCTCCACTATAAAATCAACGTTAATCACCGGCCTAGCCAGAGGATTTTATAATGGCTCATAACAGTATTGAGAAGAGTCCGAGTGAGCTTGGAGATACATGTGACAGGGATGCTGGGGCTTTCCTGCTTGCTCTATTGGTTCTTGGTCTGTTCCTGAGAGATACTGAGCATTCGCAATTCGACAGCAGCAATGAAGAAGAAACAGCTCTCTGCCTCAACCTTATTGCTTTATGCCTGAGAGAAAACACTCAGCCAGGGGCTGATGCTTTCCAAGGATGTCTGGGTCCTTTTTAACCATTCCCCGGGATCAGCTTGTGCTGTGTTTACCACGTACAGTCTCTTTCTTCTAAGCAGGGATGTGGAGCCCTACCACATATGCTGAGCTCGTTTGACCAAAATCAGTCAATTGCTATCCACTTGTGGATTCCTTTGAGTTTGGAAGCAGGATGTTTTGCTCTGTATGTCTCAAGTTGGAGGGCATTTTTCAGCACTTTTAAGTGTCCAGAGATGTTGGTGTGACAGCCCTAAAGATGGAAATTCTGCTTAGCCGCAGAGAGGGTTAAGCACAGACTTGTTCACACAAGCAACACAAATGCCACTCACATAGTGCACAAATATAAACACAGGCTCTGCCAGCCTGCCTGTGGTATGTCTGTTGTAAAAACACACACACACGTCCGAATCTGCAGAGCCAGTGTCTGGGGACAAGCCAACGTTACTGCTCATGTACAGTCTGGTTACCCTTACACACACACTAATAACAGCTTGACTGCAAGTGATGCCAGTGGGGACGTGGCCTCCTGGGATCCCTTAAACTGTATCTCCCAGCTTACACAACCACATCTGCGGAACCACGCCCCTTGGGCAGGATATGGACATGTACTGTCCCCAACTGCAGGGCAGCCATTTTGTACAGCTGGCAATAACACAGGAAGCAGGGAGGGTGGGGAAGAATTCATACAGGAGACACTCGGTACAATCCAGTCACTAAACTACTTACAGGCTGAGGCAAGAGGGGGGAGCATTTAACAAGCATTCACTGAAACTGAATGTTATTAAAAGGACAATAAAATCCCATCTACCAGCCGCCACAAGGGAATTACTACATTTTCCAGGCTTCTGTTTCATTTTCATGTAAAATCACTCGCCCAACACCCCCTAAACAGCCTCCCCTAGTCTCATTTGTCATCGGCAATGTGCAGGCCTGAATACAGTTTTTGTCACTGTTCTGGTTCAAAGCAGCAAACTTCTCCATTAGCCCCTCAAGAAACCAGAACTTCCAAGCCTAGGCCAAGATTTCCAAAAGTCTTGAGTGATTTGGGGCTGCCTCTAGTTTTTTGGGAGGTGGGTGGGTGGGGTTTGATTTTTGGGGGGGGGGGGGAGGGCATACTGAAAGGCTTTAAATGGAGCCTGATCTTCAATAAGTGCAGAGCACCTGCCCTCTGCGAATCAGGCCCCTTTAAGGGCTCTCAAGTTGGCAGGCCTCAAAATGGAGGGACCCAAGCACAACAGAAACGTTGGAAAATCTTGGTCTTTGACTGTAAAGGTCACTGTGGAATCTGCAACATGGAGAGCTGAGTGAACCAAATGGGGGTCAGCATCATGGGCCCAACCAACACCCTTTGTCTGGAGGCCTCTGCTCTTTCACCAGCTCCATCCTAAGCAGCTACAACCCTCTCTTTGGGACACTGCCTTCCATGCAGGAGAGCTCACCCAGGCACTTTTGGCCCCATTCTTGTGACTAGCTGGACTCTTAAGAGGAAGCAACAAGAGGCCACAACACATGTGTGGTGGCTTCCATAGGGACCAGTCCTGCAAGGTGCTGATCAACCTCAACTTCCATTAACTTCAATGGAAATTGAGAGCTCAGCACCTCCTGGGAGCAGCATCTTTCAGGAGAGGGTGCAGACTGCACCTTCTTTCCTGGGCTGGTCTTTTCAGAGACCTGCCCTTCCCGATATAAAATTTGCAAGGCCTCAGAGCAGTTGACTTGATTGTTTCTTGGACGCTTCTCCTCACCTCAACATCGCCTGCCTTTCTCCCCATCCCACAGGACATCTCCTCTCATTACAGGAGGTATCTGCCATTTCTCCCCAGTGAGATTTGTTTATAGCATGCACCCACTGTCCCTAGGACAAGCAGTTGCCTGTCAGGCACACACCAGCCCAGCACAAGAACAAGGGACCCCATCATTCCGTAGCTTAAACTGTTCCTACTTGTTATTCCTGCTGCTTTGCCCTGCAGAGGCCGGGTGGCCAATGTTTGGATGTTATGAGGTGGCACGGCCCCCGTCCAGGGGCGTACATCACCCCTCCCTTTTAGAAGGGCCAGGTCCTATTTATCCAGGCACAGCAGCTGTCATCATCGCACTCTCCATCCAGACACCTCTCCTAGTCCAATACACGTCAAGGGCGTTCGATGGTGTATCCTGTTTATTTCCTAGTCATAGCTTTCAAATGCTGGCCATACGGTATGTGCATCCACAGAGGAGCCTGGAAGGATTCTCAGGCCAGTCTGGGCCAAGTGACGGGGCTGCCCAGACATTGCCCTGTTTGTTGGGTCCCTCACACTGAGCCTTCCTCACCCCTTTTAAAGGCCAGTGGCTTGGAGAGGAGAGAGTGGTGCTAGAACAGCGTCTGATCAGGGTTTTGCTCTGAGCAAGGGGTAGCGGCTGGTTGCACTGTCCTGGGAGCATGCCAGGAAGCAGACGGTGATACCCAGTTCCTATCTCTGCTGGGATATGCCCTCCCCCAGCCCTATGTCTGGCCCAGCATATATCTGTTGGTTGGCCCATCAGCGCAGCTGCACTAGACGGTACATGGGGGAAGGGGGTGAAAACAGAATCAAGACTTCACACATTCCCTGCCTGAAACATAATTGGGTGGGGGGGCTATAAAAATCCTTCCACAGAAGTGCCCCTGCCCCACCCCACACAAGTATCTGCAGTATGTTTAGGAGTCAGGGGGCAGCTCACAGCCACGGTGTGGGCGCTCAGGGGGCAGCACCGTCTGGTCCATAGGCTGCACAGAAGAGTTTGGGGGTCTGAACCTCTGTTTACAGCACATTTGCCTACCAGGAACAGGACCTGCGCAAGGCCTACAGGCCTGACTGCCCACTGGGTAACTTCAGTGAAAATAATGGAGTTATATCAGCAGACAGCTAGGTCCATAACTGCCTGAAAAGGAAGGCTGATACCTCAGCCTCTACCCAATGGCCAGGAGGGGTTTATGGCTGGACGCTGGCTATATTTGAGATCCAGCTCTGGATGAAGCTGAGAGGAAGTTAGAGCTGAACATGTGGGTGCTGAGGGGGTCTTATGCCAGCATCGCTCTGAGATCTGCTGTGTTCCACAGGATGTGGGTCCAACTTCCCCGCAAACCGCTGCTCCACCAAACTCCTGGCTGGGAGAGGAGGTGCAGTTGAAAGATAATGGAGAAGGTGTGTGTGTGTTTGAGAGAGAGAGAGAAGAGACAGCCTTCTCCTTATTCAAACATGTCCACGTTTCATATCTGTGAGGAGAGGACAGGGGAAGTGAGAGATCTGCCCTGCTACGGGGTAGAATGCATAGCAAGGAATGTGGGCTGTGACTCTCCCCCCATGGAAAAAGTGAACTATCCCACAGTAATGAGGAGCTGGGTCTGAGCAGCAGAAACACATCTCTCCAAAGATCATGATTCACCACACAGTCATGCACCGCTGGATTGATTCCTCCCTCCCATCTCCCAGGTCCCTGGCATGCTACTGGAAATCTTTGGTGTTGCAGTAACATCTGCTCATCTTGCTGCATAGCTCTCTAACTAATCAGCAGCCCTACTCGCTAGCCATGTTCTGATTAGAATTTAAAACCTAATGCTTGGGCAAGCCACCCCAAGGCTATTTGCAGAGCGGTGGGTTCCCTCAGGCTCTCACTGGACTGGACTGAGCACTAGAAAATATCTCGCAGTGGTAGATAGATGGGCTAAATGGGTTACTAGCTCTGTTCCACCCCTTAATTTAATTGCTATGATTATGCTGCAGTGCCTAGAGTGGCAGTTCCCCTTGTACCTGCCATACTGGGATCCAGCTGACTGGCTAGTGTGGGTTCATTGGTCCCCATGATGACAGCACATGCAATCCCGTGATGTTAGCATTGGGCAGTCGTGTGCTTCAGAACAAATCCAGCCACTCTCCTTGCCCAGCCCACTAAGTTTCTTATAAATGAGGTGAAGGGGGAAACAACCCTGAGCCAGGAGCTAATGTCACACTCTTGGTGTGCAAACATTCCCTGGGATAAACAAGAGTCCTGTCTGTTCTGCATTTACTGTTTCTAGTCTCTTTCTTATAAACAGGGCTATGGGTCTTCACCAGACAAGCATAAACCATTCTGAGCAGTGATCATAGAATAGAATAGCATGGTTGGAAGGGACCTCAGGAGGTCATCTGGTCCAACACCCCCTGCTCAAAGGGGGACCAATCCCCAGATAGATTTTTGCCCCACATCGCTAAATGTCCCCCTCAAAGATTAAACTCACAACCCCAGGGTTAGCAGAGCAATGCTCAAACCACTGAGCTATCCTTCCCTCCTTGATTTACTCTGGGACGGTTGCATGGTGTATGCAAGACATTTAGTGTTCAGACTCTCATCAAGCAGAGGCTGATATATCCAATGACGTTCCTATAGTGGCCCCCAAGTGTTGTATTTATTTATATATGCCCTGCTTTATACACCACTCACTCATGCGCTGCGATTGAGACCATCACTCCCTTTGCTCTGGAACTAAGTCGCTAGGGAAATCCTTCCAAAGCTGAAAGAAGGAGGCGCTCCTTGTACTGCAGGATTTATGAATGAGAGAGTCAGTCCTTTTTATTCTCTGTCCCCTGGCCCTTCCCACAATTGCCTCATGCACAGGACTGCGAAGTATCACTGTAGCTCTGAAGAACTGCAATGGGGCTGTGATGGAGGGGCACACAGCTCCGAAGCACTGGGTCTCCTAATGGATAAGTGTGTCCCTTCTAGAGAGCAGCACATTTCTTTGGGAGGGGAGGCAGCCCCATAGATGCTGGAACAATTTATGCTGAAAGCCACTGAACAAAACTGTAAATCCTGGGTATGATGGAAACCACTTCAAACCAGGGGGTGCTGCCACACCCCCAGCACCCTAGTTCCAGCACTTGTGGGCAGCCCTCTAAGGGTACATGGTAAGGATCCGATTGTCAGCTGGGTGAATCGGCATAGCTTCATTGACCTTTGAGGAGATAAACCTGTCTGCACTGGCAAACAATTTGCTCATGGGTTCCTCTGCATACAGGGGATCAATGGAAATTGTCTGTCAACAAAGCAAAAACATTTGTGGTCAAACCACAGATTGTTTTGCATGTTACATATGGTGATTTATTGTCATGGAGGGCTTCGAGCCAGTCCCTCAGACTGGAAGGATCACAGCCTAACGGAGATCTTTCAGAATAACATGAGCCTTGAAAAGTTAAGGGCTGGCTGTATATTTCAGTCTGGTATCTGGACAGAAGAGGGATGGTAGGGAAAGCGAAGTCAGTAGCCAAGCCCTTTTTGATTGGATTGCTGGTGAAGTAGTAGTGGTGAGTGGTGTTATCACACAGTCAGGATGTAACCTCGCCATCCATGTAAAGACAGAATTATGTTATGCCGTAGAGCTGGAGGTGTAATCGTGCAGTGGGTTACTGTCATTTCTGGAGGCCTGAGTTCAAATCCTGACTCACGTTAAGAGTGAAAATGAGTTTAAATTAGTCTTTCATCTTAGCCCTAGTGGCTATTTGGCCCAATCATGAATCTCTCACAATGATTGACAGTCTCTGATCAGGCGACGCTGGGGCAATGAGAGCAAGGAGTGATGCAAGTCAGGACCGAGGTGCATTCAGATAGCTGTGTAGGGACCCAGGAGAGGAATAGCAGGGGGTGCTGCAGGTTAAAAGTGAAATGCATTGACAGTGCTGTTTGTAGGGGAACAAGTCTGGAGCAGCAGAGAGTATTACACAGCAGAATGAGTTGCACTGTAGGAGGTCCAAAGATTGATATAATCCCTTCCCTTCTTCCTATACCATTGAAGAATGCATCTCAGCTTTATCCATTTCTTCCATCTTGCTCTCTGAGCATTTGATCACCTTCTCCTGAGATGCAACTTCTACCACATATAAGATCTAATCTTTCTTCAGTGAGCCAGACACATCCTGCCGGCATCTAAAATATTATTTTGTGGCCTCAGGAAGCCTTCCAATACCCATGAGAAGTTTCCATAAGAACGTTTTGCTAGTTCTGAGTTGTCCACAGGTCTTCATAAAGCTGGGGAGGTTGGAGGATTTAACCAGTTCTGCCAGCTTCTGACTTCCTGGGCAATGCAATCCCTCCCACCCAAGACAATAAAATAAATCCAGGGCTAGCAATGTGCCTGTCAAGCATTATATCTGCCGGATAGCCTGAACTCTGCTCCTGCAATTTACACAGATGATGGAGCTTCTTTCTTGCCTTAGACAACCCTGACCAGATGAAAAGGGGCATGTGTGCTACGACTCCGACTGCAAACATTGTGACATTATAACCATGAGCCCATGTCATGTTTTCTGATGTAATGCACAGTCAGAGCAAGTTGATTTTTGCTTTTGTGCATGATCAGCACTTAGCTGCCACGTATATGAAAAAATCCCTATTATAATGATCTCCCTGCCTCTGTCATTTGGTTCTCCTTAGAAGAGGTTTTAGCTTTAGGCCAGAGTAGAGAGCACTGAGCAGTTGCCACGTTGTCAGAATGAAGAGAGCGGTGGTTCCTTTCTTTCTTTGGTAAATTTTTTTTCCAGATGTTTTTCATCTTAACAGGACAAGTATGAACAGCTGCCTGATTTCAACGCTGGGCTCATTGAGAGGCATGACCAATCCACTGCAGAGAAGATTCAACTCTGCAGGGACAAAGATAATGACGTGCAGGCTCAGAAAAAATGACTTCAAGTGCCAGCATGAAATCTCCTTGTGGGATATCACTCCCAGCTCCCCTTACGAGTTGTCCACGTTAATGGCTGAGGCAAAAGCCATTCAACACTCTGGAGGGTGGGGGGTTGGCCATGCTAGGCTGGCTCTCCTGGATCATAGTAAAGATCTGGACAATTTCCTCCTCAGAAACCCTAAAATGGTGGTCTGGTTTGCCCTGCCAGTGCTGCTGGCTGATGCTAACAGCTTCCCATCAGCACACAGGGCCAGATTTTGAAAAGTACTTAGGTGTCTAAAGATGCAGAGAGGTGCCTTGTACGGGTTTCAATGGGAATTAGCCTCCTTGGAGCTTTGAAAATCTCACTAGGCCTTTCTCTGCATCTTTAGGCACCTAAATACTTTTCAAAATCTGGCCCTACGCTCCTAATATCCACCTCTTAAAGGGGAGCCCCTAGATGAATCTCATCCCCCTCTGATTGTTCCATTGTTTCAAATGAAGTCCTTTGGGGCCAGGGATCCCATTCTCAGGGATGGGTTCCAATATTGAAACTTCCACCACACTGCAGTTCTCGCCTTTCTGATCACAGTTCTTGCCTTTCTGATTCTAGCTTTGTTTTGATGCCATTCCCCACCCTTCCCCTGCACGGTTAATGCTTATTCACCCATCTGCACCCTTCATTTGTTGCAAAGTGCTGCGAGAAAGGATGTCTGAATCAAGCTAATGAAAGATCACAGAATCATGGGCACCATAGATAGAAAAGAGCTACTAGAGACCATGGAGTCACAGTGTCTATTCCATCCAAGTGTGGTCTATAGTCCTCTATTAGGTACTAAATTGATACTATGATTGACAAGGAAGATACATACCATTGTATGGTATTGTCCAAATCAGGTTTCTGGTACCCATTGTCTACTGTAAGCCTCTTAGTACCCAGTGACCGGATGGGCTACCTCTACCAAGTCCAACCCTAGCTACCAGAGTGGAGGATATGAGCCATAGTGATTCTCAAAGGTCCCTTGAAGAGTAATTGTATCTTTCTCTGGCTGTGTGTGTTATCCATGAGCGAGGGAGAGCCATTCAGAGTCACGGCATGGAGGCTTGGTGTTACAAACATACACAGCTTCACATTCCAGTTGGTATTATTGGGAGGTGTTAAATGAGCTGTACTATGTTGAAATGGGGTTCACTTGCTGCTGTGGCACTCCCAAAGAAATGTCCTCGTGGCTGGGGATCAGCTCTCATCTGGTCTAGTGCCCCCTTCTGTTGCTTGCTTGCCCTGCAGCCAGGGCCGGCTCTAGGTTTTTTGCTGCCCCAAGCTCCGAGAGCGCAACTGCCCAAGCAAAGAAAAAAAAATAGCCAGAATGCTGCCCCTGAAATTGTGCCACCGCAAGCATGTGCTTGCTTTGCTGGTGCCTAGAGCCGGTCCTGCCTGCAGCCCCTCTGACCTCCAGGCCTCAAGGTACTCTCGCCTCATGACCCAGCCCTCCCACCAGGTCACTACAGAGTTTTCCCCTTGTGGGGCATTGACATCTCGCTGGTACCATCTGTCCAGTTGCTGCTTTCACCAATCCTGTGCCACTTCCCTAATGGCTGGAAGCAGAACCTGGGCCCACTTGCTACTCTGGGTTCCAGCCTGGGGACCCTATAATCATCAGCCAAGGCCTGCACAGCCTCAACCCTCACTGTGGCTTCCTTGGGCTTCTTTCTACTCTGCCTTCCACATGCTTTCTTCCCCACAGCTTCTCTGGATAAACCCTTCCTGCAGGGCTAGGATCCCAGGGCTTTTGTTCCTTCTGGATTTCCTCCTACCAACCTCTCTGTGCCCAGACAGTGACTGCAGCCTCTCCCCCGGCAGCATCTTCCTGCTGCAGACTTCCTCACTTCATAATCCCTTCCCAGCTTCTCTCCCAGCTGGGCTTCATCAGCCATCAATATAAATCCCTGGGCCTCCAGTCAGGTGCAACCGTGAAGATTAATCAGCCCCTTCTGAGCCCCAGGGCTCATGTAGAGTAAACACACCATCACATAGGACACACCATCACAGGGAATGGATCTCTGTTCTGTTCATTCCCTCTGGGGTACCTGGCATTGGCCACTGTCAGGGAACAGGATACTGGGCTATATGGACCTTTGGTGTGACCCAGTATGGCTGTTCTTTATGTACATATGTCTAGCCTGGACTTCTGGTCTAAAGCTTTCTGGAAGGCCTTTATAAGGTTATAGTGCTGTTAGGAACCAGTCCAATGCCACTCAGCTCAATTACCCTAATCAATGCAGACAGTGCCCCTTGACCCTCACCTTCTCCCTATGATGTGACATAGCTGGCCAATAAGGCTGAGTTGTCCTGGGCTGCCATAAGCAAAGCTGGATCAATGCATGGGGAAAGAGAAGTTGAACTAAGGAGTCTGTCCACACTGAGGAAAGTGCCAGTGGTCTGACGTTGGGAGGGAGAAGCCCCTCTTTATACTGGACATGTCAGTTTACCCTTGCTTGTGAGTTACTGCTGGTCCTGAGTTATAATCTGAAGGGTCAAAATACAGAATGGAGCCTGGAGATGCCATAGAATTTAACTGCCTGGTAATTTACAGGATACAAACCTGTGTGGTTTGCCCAGTAAACATGGGTTCAGCTGATCCAATGGGAGGTGTCCAAGGAAGATGTAGATGAAGTCAACATTGACATGTTAGGGGCTGCGGTTACATATTAAGTATTTATCTAGTGGTACAAAGTATATGAGATGTCCAGGGATTACCCTGCAAGAGCTCTGGGATTAAAGGTCTCACTCCTCCTTCCCCCCCATAGACCCTCGGTAGTAACGATAACAGCAGAGTTAATAAGAACGGCCATACTGTGTCAGACCAATGGTCCACCTAGCCCAGTGCCCTGTCTCCCAACAGTGGCCGGTGCTAGATGCTTCAGGCAGAGTGAACAGAATGGGGCATTTATCAAGTGATCCATCCCCTGTTGTCCAGTCCCATCTTCTAGTAGTCAGAGATTTAGGGACACCCACACCTACCCTGGCCAATAGTCATTGATGGACTGATCCTCCATGAACTTATCTTATTCTTTTTTTGAACCCAGTTATACTTTTGGCCTTTGCAAGATCCCCAGGCAACAAGTTCCACAGGTTCACTGAGCTGTGTGAAGTAGTACTTCCTTCTGTTTGTTTTAAACCCGCTGCCTATTCATTTCATTGGGTGACCTCTGGTTCATGTGTTATGTGAAGGGGTAAATAACACTCCCTTATTCACTTTCGCCACACCATTCATGTATAGACTTCTATCACAGCCCCTCTTAGTTGCCTCTTTTCCAAGCTGAACAGTCCCAGTCTTTTCAATCTCTCCTCATATAGAAGCTATTCCATCTCCCTAATTGTTTTTGTCATCCTTCTCTGTACTTTCCCAATTCTAAAATATAATTTTTGTGATGGGCTGACCAGCACTGCATGCAGCATTCAAGGTGTGGACGTACCATGGATTTATATAGTAGCATTATGATATTTTCTTATCACCTATCCCTTTTCTAGTGCTTCCTAACATTGTTCACTTTTCTGACTGCCACTGCATGTTGAGCAGATGTTTTCAGAGAACTGGCCACAAGAACAGACAACATCGTCCAAGCACTCAGAAAGCCTCATGTTCTATCCCGTTAGGAATCCCATAGGATGGACTAAGCCATCAAACTGATCCAAACTGGAATGTTTTTACTAACAGTTTTTAATATTTGTATGACGGAAGAACACAGGCACTGCAAGGGGCATGAGGGCCCCACTGTCCTGTGCACTACGCAAACCTAGGCATAGACACAGTGCCTGCCCCCAGAGAACTGGCAAACTCATTGCAATACTGCAGGCGATGGCTCAGCTGAAAATGGGCATCCCTGGGAATCCTCTAACAGCCCCATTTTTCTCTGATTGCTCTGGTCTTATGGTTTGAATTTAGGCTGTGGACTCAGAATACATTTTGGGAGGAAACAGGGGAGAGGGAGAGTTAGGACAGCCCACCCGAGAGAAAGTGAAGCAGAGCAAGAGACAGAATTGGAAAACATAGAGGAGGAGGAGGAGAGAGGGCGACAGAAACCCTGCCCAGTGCACTGAACGGTTTCCTCTTGCTTGGTTCTAAAACGTTCAGATTCCTTCAGACCTTCAGAGAGCCTGAAGTTTTCTCATCTCTACTGCCCTGTCTGCGAGGTATGGCACAAAACCCTTCTCCCTGCTCTTTCTCTGTTTCAATTATTTCTCATCACTTCATTATTGCTAATCTGGTCAATTCCTGCAAAGCATCTAACACAGGGATCTGAACTGTTATCAGTACAGAAAGTTCTGCCCATTATTCCTAGACAGAGGGGGCATGCTTGGTTCTGTTGATAAACCAATGCTTTATCTATCTATCTATCTATCTATCTATCCCCAGACACTCCCTCTATCTATCTGTCTAAAACTCACTGAATTCTTTCTCCTCCAGAGCTGAAAACCTTATTACCTTTCAGTTGCAGATTAACAGTGTTAACTGTTATGAGATCAGAAATACTGTATATGAGTTTGCAGTCTTTTCTGAGCTGGTTCTGTTTATCCTTGTTCCTTTCTTTTGTTTTTCAGTAGCTATAAATAGATATCTGTTTATTTATTTGTTTAGAGAGAGGTGAAGTACCAGCTTGCAGGCATGTCACATTTATTGCACTGAGAATCAGATTTAGTTATAAATCAGCATTGATTAATTAAGTCCTGGGGCGGCATACTGTCATTTGATACCTTGGTGTCCCATGCGTTTGGAAAAACAAAGTTTTGCAGATTTTGTTCTCCTGAACTCTTTTTACTACATTTACTTCTTTTTTCTTTTTCCTTCAAAGAAAGATATTCTATTCATTCTTTTTCTTCCAAGTAGCTTTTGAAATTATGTCAGGTTCTTCTTATCCCTCTAATAGTTTTGTTTAATTCTAGCTAAATTGTAAAGGACAGGGATAGCAGGAGAGAAAACAGAATTTAGGGGGTTTGTTTTTTTTAAAAAAAGCCCAGTTGAGGGGCATTAAAAATAACGATCAGACACTCCAGTTATTTATGTTTGTCCAAAAGAACAAACCACTTGTTTCCTTCAAAGGCAGCAGCTGCCTTAGCAGTCCAACTGCCTCCCCCACAACCCAGAAGAAAAACTTTGTTTCAGAAGCATGGACACAGTATTACTGCAAAGAAAAGAAAATTCAGCTGGATGGTGACTAAATTCCCATTCAGACTGAAGGGCAAGATCTTCCAGTGAATTTGAATTTGAATATTTTGTCTTTATTATCAAGTTAAAACACCCGGAAAAAAAAACCAAACAAACCTAAAGGAACAGACTGAAAACTGCAACAGATTGTTCTCCTGGAAGGGTGGAAGAGATGGGGTGGGGGGAATAGCTTTAAATGGAAGTAAATGGCTGCAGTGTTCTGTGAAAGAGTTAAAACAAAGCATTGTCTGCCACATAGGCAGAGGCAGGAGATGGGTGGGGGGAGGAAGGAGAGAAAGAGGAGGACCAACTTTTCAAACTTTTTTGCAAGCCCCACCTCCTGTAAGCCCTCTTCTCTGGCATGACTCACCCCCACTGGAATGCTGGCTCCCATGGAAACCCTTGCAGGGTCCTCTGCTGGAGCCAGGATGTAGAGCCTTTATCGCTCAGACAAGCTGCTGAAGGCAGGGAGGGGATGTTCAGAGGGACCTTGGGGGAATGTTCTTCTGAGCCTTTACAACCTGTCTAGAAGTGGGGTGACCAAAATCGGAACAGTCCCAATTTTGGGGTCTTTTTCTTATATAGGCTCCTATTACCCCGCACCCCAACCCCCCGTCCCGATTTTTCACATTTGCTGTCTAGTCACCCTATCTGGAAGCAGCAAAGTCCAAGGGTGTCTCTGTGCAGCATCCAAAAGGCTTTAATAGGCCATCTCTTCATCTTTCCCCTTCCTCCTTTCTAGTCTTCTCCTGCAAGTGTGTGCAAGCTGGTTCATTCTAAGGCCTAAGGAGGCAACAGGGCCTGGGTATTTTTGGAATAAGCACTGAAATCTCCTTATTCTGAAGTGAATGACACCGTCAGCCTAGTAATGCTGCATTTGGTTTGAATGAGGATGGGAGTCTGGCCCAAGTGAAAGAGTATTTTCTGCCTCATCGGGGGACTGTGTCCCAGGCAGAGGGCAGTAATTCAAGGGGAAGGATTCAACGTTACTTTGTTTCCTTATATGGGGTAGCTTAGTCCAAGAAACGGATCAGAAAATAGAGCCCAATTCTGCCCTCTTACTCATGCTAGGTAGTGCCCGGCTCCACAAGGGTCCTGCTGAAATGAACAGTGGAGAAGTTGACTTTGCCTCTCCCAAGCTAAACCCATCCATCTAGCCCTAGAAGGGTCAGAGCTTGATAGACGGATCACATCTACCTCCTGAAGCAACCGAGTCAGAGAGGTTGCTCACAGAGGGCTCGATCCTGCCTGATGTTGTGAGCCTCCTGAGAGCACTCTACAGTTCGACTGCCAAGGTCCCTGGAAAGTCCTCTCTGACCCGGGCTGCTTTCAAACCCTCTCTTCAATGGCGCTTCAAGAGAAATTAACAAGTCACTGTTACATGTGGCAGTGACACAGTTGGCTCAATTACCAGAGCCATGGCTAAACTGAGTGGCTGTTAATTCCACCTGACTGATAGCCTAGGCCTGGTCTACACCGTTTTGGGATCAATTTAACTATTCCCACAAGGGGGTGCGATTTTCTACTAAACTAGTTAAATCAGCACAACCTCTCATGTGGACAAAGTTACATCAAGATAAAGGTGCTTATACTGTTCCACCTTATTCCTGTGAGGAAAGAGGAATAATCTGTGCCTTTTAAAGCACCATTATCCCAGTGTTCCTGCATCCACACTCGAGGGTTTGTACCACTTTAACTAATCTGGTATCCCTATAGCAGAACCATTTTTTTGTTTATGGACAAGCCATTCGTCAGCCTTAATCTGAGGACGTAGCTGCCGCCTTTCCCCCTGGCTCTAAGTGTGGTGCCGGAGTGAGTGTGCTGGTAAGTTGGAGTGCGTTTCTGCAGGTGTTGGGAATCATCCCAGCTTCCATCCAACCCCAATTTCCTGCTTCTTCTCTCTCGAGATTTGGTGCTGAGTGCTGACAGCCCCAAGTGGAACAGCTGGGCTGGCTGGCGTAGGTGGCATGGGATCTGAACAGGGACCTGATCAAAACTACTGGCAAACCAGCGACAGTCTAACCCTGGTTTTATCCCAGAACCGATCTGTTAAATCAAATTGAAAAGAGCCTTGTTCGCATGGCTCGGGCTTTGCTACCACGGTGGCTTCACAGTGCTCCCATTATGTTTATGTAATGGTTGTTTTCCTCCTGTATCTTGACGTGCTTGGTCTGGCTATACTTCAATATACTGGCCTTTTTTCACTGGTATCTTCATCCCCTTTTATTTGATCTGAGGAGCTGCAATTTATTATAGACACTGCAGAGCCGTTGATCACTAACAAATACTAATGCAATATTAGTAACACACGATATCTTGCACCTTTCATATGCTGACCCTAAAGAGCTTGAGAAAGGGAGGTGAGTATTATTAGCACCATTTTACAGAGAGGACACTGAGGCAGGGAGTGGCTAACGTGATTTTGCCCAAAATCACAAAGCTAATCTGGCGCAGAGTCAGAAAGGAAACCCATATCACCTGACTAACCTAGCTTCTATAACCACTAGACCACACTCTCTCCTCTCAGCCACAGCTGCAGTATATGCTATAATAGCAATAGGTTTGCCTAGACTCCTGAAGGACATCACTAGCAGAGAATGGAGATATATATCTTTACATTCATCTGTTTCTTAGCTGTTCCAGCAGATGGAATTGAACTGCAGTTACATCTAAAATGTGTTGATCATCCAGTTTGCAAAAAATGGTACCATCAAACCATACATTAACCAACAACCTCCCTAGTCCCTAGCAGCTCACCTGGGATCCTGAGCTATCAGCTGGAGACTGCTGCCCACAGATGTCAATGCTGTTCTTGTAACTCCAGCCTGCACTCAGACTGGTCTGTGTTATGTGAGTGGAGTGTGTGTGTATGGGAGGTGGGGGATGTTGCCCCAGGTCAAGAAACTCAGCCAGATGATCAATTCCAGGCTCACCAAATGCCAGCTCCAGCTCCCACTGAGCTCTATGCCAAAACTCCCGTGGACTGTCAATGGAGCAGGGGCAGGCACTGAGAGATTTTATTCAAAGCACTAAACTGGTGCATCACGTATTCAGCCTGGAGGAGGGTTGGGATTTTCTGTCCTGTCTGCATATCTTGAACTGGACTCCAGGGGGAGTCCTCTCATAGGCTGAGCAGCACCGTTCTCCTCCCCGCACCCAGAACTAAACGTGGCATCCTATGGGACTTATGTAACCTTGGCCTAGGCAGGGCGTCTGCCACATGGACTACGTCATAGCTTCCAAATGGCTCCCTTCTGGAAAAGCTGTCCAGCTGTTCCACCCCCAGATGTTCCTTCTCGTCCTCCAGGGGAACATCCAGAGAGTGGAGAGGCAGAGGCGGGCAAAAGATACTTGGGTTCTGTCTCCTCAGAGTCACTTACTTCTGATGAGAACTCAGTGCAAAATGAGTTGTCCGAAAACAATAAAACAATATAAAATAAATGCAGTGTAGAATCTACCCCGTATTTCAGGATGTAATGGGGGATGGAGGGGGGGAAGCTTTTTGATTATTTTAAAATCAACAAACCAAAGAAACTAAAACATAACATAGACTTGAAAAACTGAGCTGCTTCAAAGCAGTAAAGGAGTTGCCGTTTTGAGCCTAATTTGAAGTGAGATGTGGATTTATTTTTGTTCCTGACCATGAGACTCTGCCCTTCCATCACCAAACCTCTTTTGCTGGCCCAGTGCCTGCAGATGTCTGAGCCCTCCAGTTTGAGGGTCTGTTAGACAGAACAGATGATAAAGAGCCTGGCAACTTCTTTGCTAGCCTCTGTTATGAGCTAACAAAAACATACCAACGAGGTAGAGGCCAGCCTCCGAAGAGTTCCCACATCTGGGGGTGAATTCTGTGACCTCACACCAAGACAAAGTTGCCTTAGAGGAAGCTTTGTCCCTCTAAACTCTTGTGCTCTTCCAACTTTATTTGCAGTATGCATAGATTTCAAACAGTGGCGAAAGAAAGGTGATTGGTTCAGGAGAGAGCTAAGCTAATGATGATCGTATCTTTACATGGTGACTCCTATCCAAATGGCTTTCTCAAAGGGTTTAAGTGGGACCCAGGTGTTGTTTGGGCCTTGTGTTAGAGAGGGGTAAATTTGACCCAAAGTGCTTTATATGTGTAACAACCTGTTTTTATGCATTGTATCTATTGGAATCACTCTGCCAACCAGCAAAGTGCAGCCACCTCAGGAGTGAAACGTGGCAGCTGTGATTCAGATTAGGAAAGATGAGAACACAGGCTCATGGCTAGTCCTGATGAGTTATGTTAGAGGTTTGGGTGAGCGGATACAGAGCAGTCAGCATTGCCTGAGTTTAGCAGAGCAAGTCCTGATCCCCTTATGCTCCTAAAGTAACATTCCCAGGGAGGAATATAGGACTGTCTTTTTGGATGAACAAGTGGGATCTATGCCTAGTTCCTCATTAATGTAAGGTATCCGAGGGTAGGAGCTAGGACTCATACTCAGGGTTTAACAGTGATGATATTTCACTAGCAAAATCCTGGTTTATGCACAACTCTTGCTGGCAAAATAAAACCCTCCCAATAAAAAAAAAAATCCGGCATCAATAGCACGAGTGCATTATCCTTTATATTATGATAATTGAGATCAAGGACCCCATTTCACTAGGCATTGTGTAGACACAGAACAAAACAGTCTGCCCCACAGAGGGTAGGGTGGGAGGGGAAACTGAGGCACAGAGTGGTGAATTGACTTGCCCAAGGTCACACAGTAGGTTAATGGCCTGGCTAGGAATAGCAAGCAGGTTTCTTGGGTCCCAGTCCAGTGTCCTAGCCCCTAGACCACACTGCCTTTCTGTAAATAAAGACAGGGAAGTATCTGGAATGTGCAGCCCTGTGGGACCAGGACTGTGGCAGATGGATGGCGAAATTCAAGCATGTAGGAGAATGAAGTCTAAGGAGCAGTGGCAGCAGCAAAGAGGGGTGGTGAAGGTCAGGAGAACAGCAGGATCTGTTAGAGATGAGGATGAGGAGAGGTGCTAGTCCTGGGGAGGCCAAATGGGTCCAGCTGAGCAGAGAAAGAGTGAAACCAGGCCAAGAGGGGAGACAATACGAGTCTGCCACAAGATGATAATGCAGAGCACCTAGATATTGTAGTAACAGCCACTTGAGAAAGGCAGACAGGCAAACGACAGACACTTCTGATCCCCAACACAAAGGCAGCAGTAAATTCGTGGACAAATTGAAAGACAATGGGACAGATTCTGCCTCTTCCCTGGTTCCCCCAAACCTTTCTGCCACCTTGTGGAGTAGAGGGGATTTGAACTGCAGAGGAGTTCTCCCCAGCACAGGGGCAGCATAAGGCCAACAGAGGTGGCCCTGCTGTGCAGCTCCCATAGGGGCATGGCAAGGGCATGGCCAGGAACGAGAGGAAGTGTGTCATGGAAAGTGGGAGCATGTCCAAAGCTTGGCTATTCTGAGCTGCAGAGCAGATTATAGGCTGCCATACACGGCAGCTGCTGTGAATTAGAATAGTCCTGGCTGAT
Organism: Gopherus flavomarginatus; assembly: GCF_025201925.1. Taxonomy (NCBI): domain Eukaryota; kingdom Metazoa; phylum Chordata; order Testudines; family Testudinidae; genus Gopherus; species Gopherus flavomarginatus. Next base: position 6,193,505 of record NC_066623.1, read on the forward strand.
CCTGGAGCAGCCCAGCCCGAGGGAGGTGCAAACGTAGCCATTGGTCATCATTGCCCCTCTCTTCTCCATCTGCCACTCCCGGACTGCACCTCCTGAGAGTCAGAGCATGGAATCAGGCTCCTGGAATCTCAGCTGTGCTGGGTTTGAACCGTGCCCAGCGCAACATGGCCCCATTCTCGGTTCACCACCATAATAAACACCATAAACAGTAACAACAAAATGCAGGTTTGTGACAAGATTCAGGGGATAAATTCATCCAGGGGTTCCTGCCATTTTTAGCTTTGGCTGCCCCAACACCTTGTCAATTAGCCAGTCGGTTTGTTTATACCCAGACCTATCAGCAACATTAGGGGCATCGCCATTAGATCAAGGGACATGATCATTCCCCTCTATTCGACATTGGTGAGGCCTCATCTGGAGTACTGTGTCCAGTTTTGGGCCCCACACTTAAGAAGAATGTAGAAAAATTGGAAAGAGTCCAGCAGAGGGCAAAGAAAATGATGAGGGGGCTGGAGCACATGACTTATGAGGAGACGCAGAGGGAACTGGGGTTATTTAGTCTGCAGAAGAGAAGAATGAGGGGGGATTTGATAGCTGTTTTCAACTATCTGAGAGGGGGTTCCAAAGAGGATGGATCTTGACTGTTCTCGGTGGTACCAGATGACAGAACAAGGAGTAATGGTCTCAAGTTACAGTGGAGGAGGTTTAGATTGGATATTAGGAAAAACTTTTTCACTAGGAGAGTTGTGAAGCACTGGAATGGGTTACCAAGGGAGGTGGTGGAATCTCCTTCTTAGAGGTTTTTAAGGTCAGGCTTGACAAAGCCCTGGCTGGGATGATTTAGTTGGGGATTGGTCCTGCTTTGAGCAGAGGGTTGGACTAGATGACATCCTGAGATCTCTTCCAATCCTGATAGTCTATGATTCTATGATGATATTCAAATGTAGCCTAGCTGGTTCAGTAGGAATGGTGCCAGCTGTTCTGGATGAGCAACTCAGCAAGTCATGACCACGGCTGCCAGGAAGCCAGCCTTGTTCATGAGCAACAGAGGCCTGGTGATCCTGGATAAGAGCTGGGTGTGGGCAGGGCCACTCAGACAGGGGGGCAAGTGGGGCAATTTGCCCCAGGCCCTGGGCCTCGCAGGGGCCCCCACGAGAGTTTTTTGGGGCCCCTGGAGCGGGGTCCATCATTCACTCCGGGGGCCCCAGAAAACTCTTGGGGGGCCTAGGCCCCCGGAGCTTCTTCCGCTCAGGGTCTTTGGCGGCAATGTGGTGGCAGGGGGGTCCTTCCGCCCTGGGACCCACCACCGAAGTGCCGGGTCTTTGGCAGCAATTCGGGGGCAGGGGCCCCCCGCCGCCAAAGACCTCAGGTCCCCTGAATTCTCTGGGCAGCCCTGTGTGTGGATCAGCCATTGAAATTCACAGGAGGTGACACCATCTTCTTCCCAGGCCCACCTGGAGTTCAGCAGCAATGCTGGGGGGAGAGGAGGGATCCTGGTTGTTGGTGTTTTCCCCTGAAGCTCTGGTATGGGACACTCTTAGAGAGAGGATACTGGGCTAGAGAGACCATTGGTCTGACCCAGGCTGTTCTATGCGTGATGCTGCTTGAGCAGTGTCACGGAGTGTGGGGAGTCCAGTCCTGCACCCCTCTTCCTGGGACCCACAGTGACTCTTAGCCAGCCAGTAAAACAGAAGGTTTATTGGACAACAGGAACACAGGTTACAGCAGAGCTTGCAGGCACAGTCAGGACCCCTCCATCGAGTCCTTCTGGGCTTTCAGGGTGCTTGGATCCCAGCTAGGATACCCTGAATTCCACCCACACAGCCCCAAGCCCAAACTCAAACTGCTTCCCTCCTGCCACTCCCTTCCTTTGACCCCTTCCCGGGCAAAGGTGTTGACCTTTCCCCTCCCTTACCTAGCTCAGGTTACAGGCTCCGGTATCGTCCATCCCCTAAAGTCCTCCCCTGCTCTCCCACTCCCCACACAGACAGCCCCTGCTCCATCACAAGCAGCTTCCTTTTCTTCATTTGTTCCTTGAGGACTGGGCGGGAACGGAGCCTTTGAAATGCTAGATCTCAGCAGCAGCCCTGTTTTATCCCCTCCAAAATATCCCTGTGCTACATCCCTTCACCTCTGCCTCTAATGCCCAGTCCTAAGGGCTGAGGAGAGTGAAGTGCAAGTGCGGAGCCCAGAAATGCCAAGTCCAAATACTTCAGAGAGGTGAATGCCAAACACTGTGAGGGTCTCTCTCCCTCTGCTGCTTCAAGGCACTTCCAACCAGGGCCGGCTCAGAGCAAGGGATTCCTGTCAGGTCCCTCATGGTAGCCCAGGTCACTGAGCTCCTGGGATGCCCCCCAGGCTTTTTCAGAAGATCCTTTCTCATCTCATAAGGGCTTTCAAGTCATCCTCACCTTGACCTGTCCTCAGAGTCTGGTCACAGACTCAGCATCATCATCTGCTGAAACCCAGTGTGGAATTTACTGGAGACAGGAACATGCATTGGACGTGGTGGGATGAATAGATACCCTGAGAGCCTGCAAAGAAGATTGTGCTGCTCCTGTCCTCTCCATGGTAGGTAGAGAAAGTGGGAAAGTATCCTCCATGGACTCACACTGTGGTGGAAAACCTTGGAGTGCAGAGCCACTGAACTGCTGCCGAGGGGCTATATTATCACATAAGAATGGCCATATTGGGTCAGACCAAAGGTCCATCTAGCCCAGTATCCTGTCTTCTGACAGTGATCAATCCCAGCTGCTTCAGAGGGAATGAACAGAACCGGTAATCATCAAGTGATCCATCCCACTCATCATTTAGCAAGGGCCATTCATCACATTGCAAAGGAGCTCGGGTCTTCCAGACCCTGAAATTCCTCAGGGCAAAGTCTCACTGCAGCTTCTCTCGAAGGCTGGGGGTTTATGAGAGTTTATTTTAATTTTGTTTTTTAAATAAACTTGTTTTCCTGCCTCTGGCGCGAGACGTCTATGCCGTGCTTGTTTGCCTGGAGAATTTATTCAAGTTCCCCCTTCCTCCAAACACAACAGTGGGACCTCAGAGCGTCTCCTGGCTTCTAGTGAGCATCCGATTCAGAGACCCCAGCACAGCACAATCCCCTGTTGTTGTCCGGGTTTAGAGATGGGGACATGATCTACATGCAATCCAGGTTGGTTTGGGGGCTGCACATTTTTAATGCAAGTCCATTCTCCCCATTCAACTCCCCCTTCCTCTTTGCTCAGCACAGAGAAGTTTCCATGCCTGAGACAGAAATGAAGCAAAAGGCAACTTCCAAGCCAAACAACCCCTGTTAGGAGACACAGAAGAAAAGCCCTCACAAGCCAGGGGACGGCGGCGATGGAGGAAACAGCCAGAATCGGCTGTACTTTTCCACCCAAAATGCCCATCAAAAGGGGAAGAACTAGTGACCTCAGCTTCAGGTCTTGGCAGTGACGGGGAGAGCTTTCAGCAGTCTCCAGAGCAAATAAAGGAGAGAGGAAGGGACTTGGTGTACAGAACAGGAGGATGGGGGTGGAGGGAGGACCCTGTATGCACTAAGCAGCAGCCAAGCCACAGGAAATAGATTCCCCCCGCCGCCTACTTCTCAGCACAAGAGCCTTGGATACCGAAATGCCAGCTGCTGTGCTATATCCATTGGCTACTGTGCAGCGTACCTTCCAGACCCACCGAAATCCACATTACCACTGCGCTCTTGTATCCCAGGCGGGGAGTATATACATACCTCTGTCACATCTGTGTATAATATGTAACGGTCTGTAAATTGGGAAATAGTACATGGTCAGCCAGTTTTCCCACTTAAGCTACAGGCCTGCACGCTATTTTAAATAGATTTCAATATACCTGTAGCTAAAACATCCTGCATTTTAAAGAGCATGAAAACAGGCCGGTCTGTGAATAGGTGAGATATCATTTTGTGTATTGGAAATTTATAGGGCATTCTTCTTCGGCCAATGGAATAGTGAAGTGATCCCGGCAGGAGTAACACATTGGTGAATTAAATAGTCATGCAGCTACATTTAGCTAAGCAGTGAGCCATAGCAGAGAGTGCCTTTCTGGGCAACGAAGGCACAGCTCAGTGTAATCCGGTGAGCTTCCATCTCCTCTTTTTCAGGAAAGGCAGATGCTCCAACTTTGTTTTAGGTAAGAAAAGAGCAATAGACTCTATCCGAGTTAAGCCAGCCTTGCTTAGATGGGTCTTCGGCCCTTAGCTTTTTGGCAGGGCAGGGCTACGTAGGAGCCATCATCCCCGAGCTGCTAAAAGACAGACAGACATTGAGAAGGACTCTTGATTGTCCCCTCCTAAAACACAGGACTTGTTCACCTCTCACTTACCCTGGGGATTAGCTCCAGTTACAGCCACTGATGGCCACGGGTTCAGACACACCATTCCAACCCCCATGTAAACAAGCTCCCCTTAGCCAGGGCTTGCATTGGTGCAGTGTATCCCTGTTGCAGGCAGGGTTAGGTTGCAGCAGTGCAAATGGTGGTTTGAAGGCCCATTGGCAGTCCAGGATGCTCTAACTTACACCACTCTGGTCCCTGGAGCAGCCCAGCATCTGCAGGGTGCAAAGCTGGTGTCAAGCCCCCCCCCCCGGCGTGGGACACAACACAGAGTCCTCTCGAAGTCTCACTGAGTCAGTTTTGAGGCCCATGGGCAGGGCAGCATAGGGGGAGGAGGTAGCCTGCACTGCTGCAGTCCCTGCTCTAACAGTCTGAGGATCAACAGAGGGCATCAATCTCCTGGGTTTCCCTCCGTTTGTTTGTCTAAGGCCTGGGACACATACTCAGCAGGGTGAGGCCAGGCAGGTTGCAGGCCTCAATGCAACAGCAGGAGATAAAGAGTTAAGAGTGGTAACAAAGATCTCAGCCCTCTGGGAATGCAGGGACTCGGTGAGCTGCCTCCACTCACACATCGGCAGCCATGCTCGGCAAACACCAAGGCCCTGTGTACAAAAAGAAAATGATCTGGGCGATGCCCCAGCCCAGGGTCTTTTCAAACAGGGTGGCGATGGTTTGGCTGCTAATGCAGATAGGGGCAGAGCAGAGAATGCCCTGCCATTGTCCTCAGCTGCTGAATTCCAGCCCTGCTCTGGGCTCAGCTTCTCCTGTCGATAGTGCAGGGGACTTTCCCAGACGGGATATTGGAGTCCCTGCATGTTTGGCAGTCAGTTCATTCTGGGACTCAGCTTGTGCTGGTGCATGGAGCGCAGAAAGTGCCTCGGGAGCCCACCGAGGGGGCTAAGGGCTTGTCTATAAGGGGGAAAAAGCCTGCAGTAGCTGGTGCGTGCTCACTAATCCAGACTGACTCCTTGTGGGATGCTCCTCCGGTGCACTACAAGTTCCTTTGTGCACATTAGCTTAGTGTGCTTTGGAAGTGTAATGAGCTGACCCACTCGAGGAGGCTCTAGTGTGCAGTGAGAGCGTCCTTCCCGGGAGTACCGAGCAACTAGTGCGCTTCAAATTCACCCTCACTGTGTAGACAAGCCCTGGGAGCGAGCAATGGTGGGTCCCTGGAAAATAATGGGAAGCCTTCATGAACTTATCTGAGATACACGCACAAAGACTGAGTCCCAGGCTGACGTCCCCTGAGCCCTCTTGGAAGAGAGATGCAGATACTGTAAGTTCTCCAATATCTTTTATAGGAGAAAGGGTGGACATTGGTTTGCCTACATTGAATCATGCAGGCAGTCAAGATTGATTCATTTGACTTTTAAGATAAAGGGCACTACTGCAATCTTGAAGGTAGACATCTTCAGGGTAGATTTGAGGCCTAATGACTTGTAGAAAGAGAAGAACTTAGAGAATTCTGGGACTTCCTGAAACTTCTAAAACTTCTGGAAAAGTTTTATAGGTTTACAACAGGTTAGAGCTTCATTCTGGAGTGTTCTCTTTCTCCCTCTCTCATTCTGTCGCACTCTGACTTATTCTTCCTCCTTTGTTCCCTAATTTCTCTTCTCTGAATGGAACAGTATATGATGCTGTGTGAAGTTTTATATGCTATACCTAGAGCTGGTCTAATCTTTTTCAATGAAAAAAAACTTTTTGCCCAAAATAAATATTTGCTGAATATTTTAATTCTGTTTGCAATTTTCTGATGTTTCAAGGAAAAAAATAGAAACCAAAAATCCAACCACATTTTTTCCATAAAAATTTCAATGTTCAAAAACCAATTTTTTCCCCCCACTGAAGACAGTTTTCTATTTCAATTTTTCACCCAAAAGCCAATATTTTTTTTGCGGGAATATTTAAAAAACAATTGTTTCACCATGAATGTAATTGGCCATTGTATAATTGTAAAGTGCTTTGAGATCCTTGGATGAAAAACACTGCAGACATGAAATCATGGTTATTAGCAGGACTCCTAGTTCACGAAGGCCTTTTCCACCTTCCATCCAAGCTTTCTCCAGACCCAGCCCGGGGAATCAGTGACCCAGACGCCCTCCTGCAGTGAATTCTGCAGGTGATAAAGCTTCACTCTGTAATGCTAACATCCAACCCTTGTTCTTTTTCTTTCCCATTTGTCCAGGCTTCATTGAAAGATGCGGGCCTGGATCTTCTTCCTTATCTGCCTAGCTGGCAAGGCGCTGGCAGCACCTGTAAGTATTGTGCCTGATTCTCATCTTACCAACTTCCCTTCCCAGAATGGACAGTCCCTGAACCAGGGCTCCCACTGGGGGCACTGCCACCAGTAGAAGGTTGTTAACTTACACCTCCACATTAAATGCCAAGGTACATCCTGTATTGGGTGGGCTTTTTTTTATAGGGCTCCCTCTTCTGTCTCCTGCATCATGGCACTGAATGGACCCTCACTGCAATTGCCCCACTGTGACTCCCTTTTCCACAGCTGGTGGAGCTAAAGGCCCATTTTTCCATAAGTTTGAGATCCTAACTGATCTTCAACCATCACCCACATCCTTGCAGTGCTATGGTCACCGCCCGATCTTTATCTACTGGTTCCTATGAAATGCTTTCCTGGCTTCCTCTGTACCCTTGTCCAGGGAAGGAAGCCATGGAGCCATTTTGCTGGAGGTTTAGAATGAAGCCATGAACCAAAGCCAGTGAGAGAATAGACCAGAATCCCTTGGGAATGGAGCACTTACTGATTATGTGCCTTCTAAGCCCCTGCACAAACTCATGCCCCAGAGCAAGAAGATTTCACAGGGGGTGCAGCCCAAATCAGGGCCTAGGCCAAAAAGTAGGAATGCACGGACATTGACCCCTTTGATTCTGGATGAAATAACCAGGCATAGCTGGGAAGGGAGAGAAAATGCTCCTCCTGGATAAGCAGAAATGGCTACAGGCCATCTGACATCTGGTGAAGGATTAAGGGACCAGAAGACCAACGCGCGTTCCATCAGGATCTGCTCCGAACAGTACCACTTTGGATCCAGGAGCCACACGGGAGGGAGGGCACCTGAAATTCCAGCACAGTCGGACTGTGAGTCAAAGGAGCTGGAACGTCCTCAGCCAGGCATAACTCCTAAGACACTAGTTCAGATTCACTAACCCAGTCCACTGGGGCATCTAGCCCAAGCTGTGCTCTGAGAGTGGCCTTTGGAGAAACCTGTTGCCCCTTGTGAAGTCAGATTTTAAGAAGGTCTTCACTAGTAAAGCAAAGATCCAAGAGGAGCTGCCCAGGGAGGTGCCCCTCTCTCCTCCTCACGCTGGGAGGCCCGAATGTTATTAGCCCATTGGCCTGCAGGTGGAGGCTCTCCACGAACTGGCACTCTGCCACTGGGTGGGAGGAGTGCATTTGGTGAGGCATTGCCAGCAAGGAGCTGCTGCCAGAGCGTTGAGTGAGAGGAAGTGAATAGTTAGCTGAGATTACAAGCTCTGTGGGGCAGGGACTCTCCTTCTGGTCATCTGTGCAGTGCAGCGTCTAGCACAATGGGATCCTGCTCTGTGACCAGGGCTCTTATTGCAATGCAAGGAATTAAAACATAATAATAGTAATTAATAATTGTGTGGGAGGGGACTTGGCCTCACTGACACCGCCAAATGCCTCTTCCCAGGCAGAGACCCTTTGGGATGAATATCCTTGTTCTACGTTGGAGAGTGGGGCTGGAGCTGCGTGGAGGGCAGCAGAGGGGGGAGGCTTTTCTTCAAGCCAAACTCTTATCTGGCACAGCTCTGACACAGAACCCCACTCATCCTCTGCAGGCTGGGCATCACGTGCCCCTGCCAGACTACACACGACATTTGTATTACGCTAATCAAGGGCTCAAGAATTCCTGCAGTTCAGCAAGGAGTGAGAAATGGCTGCCTCCCATGTCAACGACGCGGGAATGGCTGCCTCTCTCCATCAGGAGAGGTCCCATTTGGCTCTGGGGACGCTGTGCATTGACAACGCAAACAAGGGCCGGGCACAGCTCTGAGTACCAAACATCTGCCTTCTCTGCATACAGGCAGAGCGCGCAGAAGTGCAAAACTGCAGGGAACAGAGACAAAAGGTGTCACAGTTTCATAGTTTCCCCAGCTGGCAGGGTTCCCCTTCCTGAGGATGCTGACCGGTCCGCACGAGGCTCTGAGTTTGGCTGTGCAAAAGGGGCCGTGGGGCAGGAGATGTGAGATGTAGGGGAGGTCGCATTTCTGACAGCACTTTCCCCCTTTTTCCTCCTTTCCAGCAGGAAGCCCTGCCAGACGAGATTGAAGTAGTGGAGGATCCTACAACTGTGGTATGAAATGACACAGCATTGCCTCTCTCTTGTACACCTCTCCGCCCCCTTTCCTCCTGTCCCAGCACCACTGCTCCCACTCCCACAGGGTCTTCACTGGACATACATGCACTTGACCCAGAAGGTCACGTCTTCTCAGGCCCATTTTGGATTGGCTAGGCTGCAAGGGCAAAGCCGTCCAACCCCCTGAAGGCAGGAAATGGGTCCTTTCCACCCTGGCCTCTGCTGAGAGCTGTTGACTACACTGGCTTATAAATTCCAGACCTAGCACAAGACACGAGGTCACTGACCTTTCAGCTCTCTTTTGCTTTGCTTGTGCAGGGCACTGGCTCTGCCTCTCTCATGCTGTGATGTGCCATGAGAGGAAACCACCCTAAGAGTCTATTGTTGGGTTTGTGGCGTATGAGCAGCACATGAAGAGTTCCTCCAGTTGCTCCTAGACTCAGAGACTTTAAGGCCAGAATTGAATATCATGATCATCTTGTCTGACCTCCTGCATATTGCAGACCACAGAACCTCGCCCACCTGCTCCTCTCACAGACCCCTAAGCTCTGGCTGAGTTACTGACATGCTCAAAGCATGGTTTAAAGCAGGGGTGGGCAAACTTTTTGGCCCAAGGGCCACATCTGGGAATAGAAATTGTATGGTGGGCCATGAATGCTCACAAAATTGGGGTTGGGGTGCAGGAGGGGGTGAGGGCTCTGGTTGAGGGTGTGGGCTCCGGGGTGGGGCCAGAAATGAGGAGTTCAGGATGCAGAAGGGGCTCTGGGCTGGAGCAGGGAGGTGGGGTGCAGCGAGGGTAAAGGCTCTGGCTAGGGATGAAGGGTTTGGGTGTAGGAAGGTACTTTGGGCTGGGACCAAGGGGTTCAGAGGGTGGGGTAGGATCAGGGCTGGAGCAGGGGGTTAAGGCATGGGAGAGGCTAAGGAGGTGCAGGCTTTGAACGGCGCTTACATCAAGCGGTTCCCAGAAGCAGCGGCATGATCTTTCTCTGGCTCCTATGTGGAGGGGCAGCCAGGCAGCTCTGCTTCCTGCCCCGTCCCCAGGCACCACCCCTGCAGCTCCCATTGGCCATGGTTCCCGCCAATAGGAGCTTTGGGGGCGGCACTTGAGGAGAGGGCAGCGTGCAGAGTGCAGCCCCTTGGCTGCCCCTAGGTGTAGGAGCCGGAGGGGGACAATGTTGCTGCTTCCAGGAGCCACACGGAGCGGCCCCCAACCCTGCTCCCCAGATGGAGTGCCAGAGCAGGGCAAGTCCCAGACCCAGGTCCCCAGTGGGAGCTCGAGGGCTAGATTAAAATGGCTGATGGGCCGGATCCAGCCCACGGGCCGTGGTTGCCCACTGGCGATCATAAGAACATAAGAACAGCCATTCCGGGTCAGACCAAAGGTCCATCCAGCCCAGTATCCTGTCTACCAACAGTGGCCAATGCCAGGTGCCCCAGAAGGAGTGAACTTAACGGGCAATGATCAAGTGATCTCTCTCCTGCCATCCATCTCCACCCTCTGACAAACAGAGGCTAGGGACACTATTCCTTACCCATCCTGGCTAATAGCCATTAATGGCCTTAACAGCCATGAATTTATCCAGTTCTCTTTTAAACCCTGTTATAGTCCTAGCCTTCACAATCTCCTCAGGCAAGGAGTTCCACAAGTTGACTGTGCGCTATGTGAAGAAGAACTTCCTTTTATTTGTTTTAAATCTGCTGCCCACTAATTTCATTTCGTGACCCCTAGTTCTTGTATTATGGGAACAAATAAATAACTTTTCCTTATTTACTTTCTTCACATCACTCATGATTTTATATACGTCTATCAATCCTCCCATAGATAGACTCTGAGCATGTGGGCAAGACCCAGCCTCCAGACACCTGGGTAGAATTCTCTGTAGTAACCCAGAGCCCTCCCCATCTATTGTCCCATCACCAGCGGTAAATCATCTGTCCAGGCTTCGGTCTTGGTGTGGAACCCCTCCCGCCTTCTGTCAGTGGGACCTGCTAAATGGCACATGGTCAGATTTCCCAGTTAGCTCAGCACCCAGCACTGCAAATCTGGTCACTTTCTGAGTTCTCATGCTAATTCTGGCCATAGTGACCGTGCGCCGTATCCCATTGGCCAATCAGAATACAGCTAGGGCTGAGCTGATCTGTCTTCCAGGAGCCTGTCGGAGTCAATCCCGTCCAGGTGGAGGTTGGGGAGTTTGAGGAGCCCACCGAGGATGTGGAGGAGATCGTTGCTGAGAGTAAGTGACTCCCTGCCTGCCCACTCCCCACCCTGCTCTGCAGCATCCCAGCCCAGGGACCAGAGACATCTGCCCCTTCCTCCTGAAGGGGGATTGGGCTCAGATCCAGCTTTGCTTTCCCGCTCTCTTTCAGATCCCTGCCAGAACCATCACTGCAAGCACGGCAAAATCTGTGAGGTAGACGACAACAACACCCCCATGTGTGTGTGCCAAGACCCTTCCACCTGCCCACCTAGCGTTGGCCTTTTCGAGAAGGTGAGCAGAGAAATGAAGTGCTATTAAGGAGGACAAGGATGGGAGAAGCCGAGCTGCTGCCTGTACATCACATGGTGACCAGTCCGAGGCCCTGAATGGCTTAGGAGACTGAGCATAGGAGACGGTGTCGTCTCCCTGGGTCCCGGGTTTGAATGTGGCCCCGGTCAGTAATCCCCAGTCTGGTGGCCCATTTGAAATAAGTTCGTTGCCTCGCACTCGTTCCTGTAGAGAAGACGTCAGAGCCAAGAGTTTGCCAGGCTGACTCGTGGGAGTCTCTCTAATGATCTGTTCCCCTTCCCCACAGGTGTGTGGCACTGACAACAAGACCTATGAGTCCTCCTGCCACTTCTTTGCCACCAAGTGCACCCTGGAGGGCACCAAGAAGGGACACAAGCTCCACCTGGACTACATTGGGCCCTGCAAATGTGAGTTTGCACTAGCAAGGAGGCAAACCGGCCCCCGCATAGCTCCTAACAGGTGTCTACGACACATCTACCCGCTGCTCAGCAACCAGTTATCTCCACTGTCTGGCTTGCAACCCTGCAGCTCGTCCATGGTGCTGGAGTATAGGCTCCCGGTGTCAGGCACACACAGGCTAGGGATCAGCTGCTGCCATCTAATCAAATCCTGAAAGGGCAAAGGGGCTGCAGGAAAGACCCTTCCCCATCCCACCACTAGAACCCATGAGCTGGGAGAGGAGGTAACCATTTAAGGGGAGTGGTCCCACAGTTAGGGCTGATGGGGGCCAATCATCTGTTCGTGCCAGGGGTTCCTGATCCTGCCTTTTAATGAGATAGCACATGCCCTGTCCCCTAAGGCCCCGATGGGGCTTGCCCCACCAAATGGGCTGCGGTCATGAATTTCTCCCCAGTTCTCAGTGTGAAAGCAGACAGGGACTGCCAGGAGAACGTACATTCCTGCAGCGTTTCCTGATGCTAAATGGGTACCCGTGTCCAGCTCCACCACCGTGACAGCCTAGCCATCAGCACCTTCCCTGCCCAGTACTGTCTGGCTGCTCCTGCATGAGTTAAGGAGAGCTTTCTGGGACCCTCCTTGGCCCTCAGCCCCCCTGGGCACCCGCCCTGGACCCAGGTAGAATGCCGCCAGCCTGTGGCACTCCCTGGCCCCAGCGCGCAGCACCAGCCAGGCTGGGGATGTGACCAGGACTCTGCTACTCATTTCTGAAGCAGCAATAAGTGTCATTGGACTGGGCCCCCTGCCTCTGCCCAGCACAGCTACAAGAGCTTGAGGTACCTTTGTGTGGCCACTACAGCCTGGCGCCAGCATTCCTCCCAGGGAAATGGCCAGAATTTGGCCTTAAAGGTGGTGCTTTTTCCTACCGCTGATCTATCCTTGGAAAGGCCACTGGGATCAATCACAGGCAGCACCATGTCTCCCCAGCCTCTGATCTCAGAAGCACATGCAACAGGCGCTGACAACAGTGCAACGTGCCCTGCTGGCTGGTACTCTCCATTTGGTCCTACCCACAGTCCAAGCCTGGCCCGTGACCACCCCACGTACCCAGACCCCACAACCAGTACATCCAGCCCTAGGGACAATGTAATGCAAAGGGAAGGCGGCCTGCAGACTCACTGGAGCTGCCAGGGCAGAGGGAATTGCAATCACTAGACAAGCCCCACTGCTAAGCGTTTTGCTGGCTCAGCACTTCTGAAACATGGGTGGCCTATCAGGAGCAGATTGTTTCATCCTGGAATGCCCATTTCAGATGCAAAGCCAGGATCTGTCCAATAGCCTTATTGTGGTCAAGGTGTCTCAGTGCTAGACAGCAAATAGCAGAGCACAGGAGGCTGCTCAGGAGTATAATTCAGCAGAGAACTCCAGGTGACAATGAGGCCTCTGTATTTTATCCAGTGCTTCTCCCTTAAGCCATATGCTGCTGGATTTCTTGCAGCTGGTGTTATTCAGGGGGCAGGGGTGGGAAGGCTTGCAGACAGCTGCTCATCACACACTGCTCCATACAGAGACCCTTCGTGTACAGGGCTGTATCGGGAAGCACCCTGATTTGCATTTGCAGGGGGTTTCTAGGAGCAGCACCAGCCACCTGCTGATAGTGGGAGTTTCAACTTGAGGCTCTGGTGCCCAAAGAACCAGCAGCCAACATGGGCTGCACGTAGGGACCTGCCGTTTTGCACAGGAGCCAGGTGCTAAACTCACAGGCATTTAAGGACACTGGAAACTACCTAGGGCCGTTGACACCTGATGGAGGGATGCTGAATCTCTTTAGCAAAAAACACAGATGTCAGATGATCAATTCTCTGCATGTTCTTTAGCCACAAGGGACCACTGCAGGAGAATGGAATCTGTACGCCATCAGATTTTCCTCTGCTCCTGCTGCTCATTCCCTACTCGATCATCCTTAATCCTCTGTGGGCGGCAGAATAAATTCCACAGCAATCAATTGGCAGGGAGCAGACCGAGGGTTTGGACTCCGGGTGCGAAATAAGTGGCAGCAGCTGGCAGATCCCTCAAGCAGGAGAAGACATTCAGGAAGACATCCCTGGGAGCAGGGGGCTGATCAAGAAGAACTGTAGAATTGTTTTTAAATATAAAGAGTTTTCCTACCACCTCTCCCATTCCCCCCCCGGCCCAGGTGTCTGCAGCTTGCCAATAAATCAGTGGTTTGCTCTTTCCAAAACAAGCTTAGTCAGCACAGCGGCTGGCGTGTTTTGCTTCCCTCAGTGTCCTCATCCCCTGCAGGCAGCAGACTCCCTCACAGCATCTCATAATAGGGGCAGTAGAAAGCTCAAGTGAATAAACCAAAGCCCCAGGCAACTTTTCTGGTGGCTGGATGGGAAGCAAGGGGGGAAGGGATGAGGTTTCGCTGCAGACAGAATGCAGGCTTATGCTAGCTTGACTGTGGGAGGCACAGAGCCACTAGGTTTATGGATTCCTAAGTTAAGGCCAGAGGGGACTGCTATGGTCATCTACTCTGACTTCCTGCAGTAGGATTTTCCCCTGGTGGTTTTTGCACAGAGCCCAGAGATTCGTGGTGGAATTAGAGGAGATTTCCCCTTCTGCCACCACGGCTGGATCATTCATGGGCTGCCGGCAGTGGGGCTCAGTGGAAGGTTTGGTCCCAGCAGCTCTGAGGGAGGTGGAGTGTGCCCAAGACAGCGGTGCTGCTCCAGGGGGAAGAAATTCAACCACGAACCCAGCAGCAAAACACCCGGGTACATAAACTGTAACAGGCCACAGCAAACAGCAGAGCCGAGGTGAAGCCCCTCCCAGCAGCTCAAGGGCAGAGGAGGCGACGTTTTGTCTTGAATGGGAGTCCTGCTCCAAGAGGCAGGGTGGGAGCAGCTCCGCTCCATGCACCGATGCCGTCTGCAGCCGAGGGAAGGTCGGTCCCACTCAGGAAGCTGTGCAGGGCTCCACAGGGGAGAGGCCTGGGCCGGGCACCGCGCTGATGGCTCTGTGCTTGGGTTCCAGACATTCCTCCCTGCCTGGACACAGAGCTGATCGAGTTCCCCCTGCGCATGCGCGACTGGCTCAAGAACGTGTTGGTCACCCTGTACGAGCGGGACGAGGACAACAACCTGCTGACGGAGAAGCAGAAGCTCAAGGTGAGTGGACATGTGGGGAGCCCACCCCGGTGCCCGCGGTGACCCAATCCCGTGAGCCCTGGTGCCTGCAGGGAGCCCCACTCTGCGCACACACAGCCCAGTTCTGCACACACTAGTGTAAAGGTGGATTCCAGCCAGCACACGCTGGTGCACCCCTGAATCCCAGCTTAATTGCAGGCTGGTGGATGCACACAAAGTCCACCCTAGTGAGCTGTTCAAACCCCACCCCCCATTCACACACGCACTAGTAATTCTCTTGCTCGTCAGCACTCCATCTTCCTAGAGCAACCCCCTGCCCAGCCAGCCTCTTTGTCCCCCTCTGACAGTGACCCCGCCCCCAGCGGCTCTGTCCAGGAGGCAGGCTCCCAGCCGCAGCCACCAGGCAGCTTCACGAGGTCTCTGCTTCAACAGGTTAAGAAGATCCACGAGAACGAGAAGCGCCTGGAAGCCGGCGAGCACACTGTGGAGCTGCTGGCCCGGGACTTTGAGAAGAACTACAACATGTACATCTTCCCTGTGCACTGGCAATTCGGCCAGCTGGACCAGCATCCCATTGATGGGTACGGAACTCCCCTCCCACCCAGGGCCAGGGGTCGATTCCCTGGCCTTTCTCTGCCAGCTTGCTGGGCTCACGCTCAGATCAAGTCACAAGTGCAATGAGTTTCTCAGTTTTATCCCAGCCCCTGAGCGTCTGTGCACATCACAGACCCACGGCACATGGGCGCAGGTGTTTTGTGCTCCAGAGGAGCACAGGAGCAGGAAGGACAGGGA
Source organism: Gopherus flavomarginatus (assembly GCF_025201925.1). Taxonomy (NCBI): domain Eukaryota; kingdom Metazoa; phylum Chordata; order Testudines; family Testudinidae; genus Gopherus; species Gopherus flavomarginatus. Next base: position 6,209,039 of record NC_066623.1, read on the forward strand.
TAGGTTAGGGTTGTAGTGAACTAGCCAAGCCAGGCCAGGGGGCTCAGGACTGGCCTGGCTGAGGTATTCAAGGCTCAATAAGCAGAGCTTTGCTGGGGAGAGGCCTGGCTCAGATCCAGATGGCGATGGATCACAGCTCGGGCAGGCTAGCAGGAAGGAATGGGCTGTGCAAGGAAAAGGATGCCAAGCCCTGCCGTGAAGATGAAGATGACAAGGCTCTATAAATACATGGAGCAGAGGGGGAGCTTTGTTAGCCAGCATTAACCCTCTGAGCTCCTTGCTCCATGTCTGCCTTTACTGTGCCCCGGCATGCTGGGCTGTCACAGGAGAAACACCCGTGTCTCTGAGCTGCTGTCAGCATAGTGCTGGATGGCTCAGGTGGCCAGCGAGTGCTGGAGGGACTCAGGTCCCTGAACACCGGCTGGGCAGTTTCCAAGGGAAGGCATTGCTCTAGCCAGGCCCCAAGGAGGAGACAGGGAGTGAGCCATGAGCCACTGCCCAGCGCAGACTGAAGCCAATGGAAGGACTCTCATGAACTCCATTGGGCCCTGGAGCGGACCCAAAGGGCATTCTCGGGTGGAAGGATGTGGAGAGGAGCCCAGAGGAGGACAGGGGATGTGGGAAGTGGGAGAAGCAATCTGAGCAGGGACAGCAGCCCCATGGGATGCCCCTGTGAAGACTGCTCGCCCCCTTCCACTCACCCCTCCCTAGCAGTCCCACTGTGCCAGAAGCCACACACAGGGACGGGGAGGGGGCAGCGACGCTTCCTGCCCCATCAGCAGAGAGAGGCCGTGGTTCATTGTTGGGGGGGACTCTGGCCTGGGGTCAGACCATCTCGGCTCTCCTGGCAGGTACCTGTCCCACACCGAGCTGGCCCCACTCCGAGCGCCTCTCATCCCCATGGAGCACTGCACCACCCGCTTCTTTGAAGAGTGCGACCTGGACAACGACAAGTACATCGCCCTGGAGGAATGGGGCAGCTGCTTCGGCATCAAGGAGAGTAAGTAGCTGCTGCCCCACCCCGGCGGTAGCTGGGGATAGAAGAGGAAGGGGTGGGCAGGATGCAGGGAAGGGTGGGACCAGTCCGAAGACAGCTCTCAGAGATCCCAGTTGGCCAAGGACTAAAGAGAAAGCAGCAGCAAATGCAAGGGGAGATTTGTGCACCATTAACTAAGTCTGGTGAGGGGCGTCCTTTCCCTGTCTGCCCGGAAAGCGGCGGGCACCCTTTGGGCACTAAATAAATAACAGCATGCATAGAATTAATGCCTCTGCTTGTCAAAAAACACTCTCCACACGGGGTGACCTCTGCCCCGGCTGCAAACAGGGCTGGGAATATCCTAGGAGCTTAGGTAATGGGAACAGGAAAGAAAAAAATCTATTGGTTCCTCCGTGGTGGGATATTCAAAAGTGCTCAGCGTTGGCCCAGCTCTGCCTCTTCTGGAGTCAGCGTTAGGGCTTTTGTCTAGACACAGCCCTGCCGTTTGGATTACAGGGGAGGGAACCACAGCCCACGGTAGTGCGCTGCATCGTAACTGCCCCATGTGAACACTGCGGATGTGAACTGAGGGATCTAGTTCGTATTACTGCTCGTCCTGTTTAATAAGGACGGTGTGTCTCTCCTGAACTGCACAGGATTCATTAGACTGATGGTGCCCAGCACAACAAACTCCCATGGCTTCAATGTAAGCTTTAAAGGGAGTGGGATAATTCATTCCTAACCGAGGCCTTGTTTATTATGATTTAACATTTCTACTGTGGTAGCACCTCAGGCCAAGCCCAGTTGTGCAAGGTGCTGTACAAATACATAGCAAATAACAGGCCCCGAAGAATGCATGTGCAAGTGAAGACTATCAGATTAGGTGGCAGTGCTTCGGAGGCAAAAAACACGACCATTGCTATTTCAGAGAGTGCCTGAGTGACCACCCCTTAACCTTGCCTATAGGTCATTATTGCTGCGTGACTGTCTGCCTGTGGGAGTCATTGCTTAGCTTAACCCAAACCCAACAGATCATTGCCTCCCTCACAAAAACAAATTGGTGTGAAATGACTCTCCTGATTGGGTCATCTGAAGTGGAGTCAGAACCTGGGAATCCCTGGGAAATTGGGGTCTCAAAGGAGGAACTTCTACCACATGAGCTAAAGGACCCATCCTGGGAACTCACAGCACAGAACTCACAGCTCCGGAGGAGAAGGGTGCTAAAGTGGCTTTACATTAAGCATGTGCTATATCAGAGGTGGGCAAACTACGGCCCGTGGGCCACATCCAGCCCATGGGGCCCTTCTGCCCAGCCCCTGAGCTCCTGACCTGGGAGGCTAGCACCCAGCCCCCCTCCGCTGTCCCCCCTCCTACACAGCCTCAGCTCACCCTGCTGCTGGTGCAATGCTCTGGGTGGCGGGGCTGCGAGCTCCTGGTGGTCTGGGTAGCACGGCTGTAGTAGGGTGACCAGACAGCAAGTGTGAAAAATCAGGCCAGGGGGTAAGGGGTAATAGGAGCCTATATAAGAAAAAGACCCAGAAATCGGGATTGTCCCTATAAAATCAGGACATCTGGTCACTCTAGGCTGTAGCATCGCCAGCCACTGGTGCTCCAGGCAGCGCAGTAAGGGGGCAGGGAGCTTGGATGGGGCAAGAGTCCCGGGGGGGGCCATCAGAGGGTGAGAACCAGAAGGGGTCGGATAGGGAGCAGGGGCTGGGCCACACCTGGCTGTTTGGGGAGGCACAGCTTCTCCTAACCGGCCCTCCATACAATTTTGGAAACCAGATGCGGCCCTCAGGCCAAAAAGTTTGCCCACCCCTGTGCTATCTGCTGTGATCCCTCCCCCAACACGCCCCTCCCATGACCAGCTCTGCCCCCATCACACCTGTGCCAGAGCTTGCAAAGGGCATCTGGCACAATGCCTGTGCTGGGGGACTCTTCCTCCTCCTGTACAGCCCCTTCGTGCCTTCCCAGCCGTGTTATCCAACATGAAAGGAGTCGGAAGCGGGGTGAGTCTGATAGCTTGAAGGCAGTAGTAGTCATTAACGTCTCTGTGCGATGTCACCCCTAGAGGGGGACAAAGACCCACACGGCATTAGCCTGGGTTACATGTAGCACAGTCTGAATGTTAGTGAAGACTTGCTTAACTTCTTCTCTCTTTCCTTTTGCAGAGGACATTGACAAGGACCTCGTGATCTAAGCCAGCAGCTTCCTTCTCTGTTGCCTCCTCTTTTTTTTACCTCCTGTTTCCTTTTATTTTAAAACCTTTTTTGTTTCGTTTTTTCCCCTGGGGACAAGGTGCTAATATAGATCTAAACGAATATTAACGGTGCTAAAAGAGACAACAACCTATTGTTAGTAGCCTAATGAATACCACTAGAATACTCTGCTCACTCATCCATCTCGGTGTATTCTTCTCTGCTCTCTGATTCGACAACAACATTACAATAACCAACCCTGTTCCTGTGCTAAATAGCTACTCCCTCTTCTTATCCACTCTTGATTTTTTTCAGACTCCTTACTAACATGTTCTTCAGATCTTTCAAAGTAGAGCAAAGCCATCCCAGAGGATTAACTCCCTGATTTTCAGACATCAAGTGAGGGAAGATGTATCCAGAGGACGTTAGAAGATTGGGCTTTCCAAAGTTTAGCGAAGCAATTGGTGGTGAAAGTTTGGGGTGCTGGATTTTAGTTCCCGTTAGGGAAGATGGAGAAGGGAGTGGGATAGACACTGAAGATCCAGAATGGCAAAATTAAAATTCCCAGGGCTTGAATTTATGAATAATTGGGCATAAATAGTTTTTAAAAAACACACAAATTAAAAAAAAAACCATCATGTAAAATCCCCTCTAAAAATAAAGGTTTGAAAATGCTACATGCTTTATTATTACTCAGTGATTGTATTGTTCTTGTGTTTTCCATGCTTTAAAGTTAGCTTTTGGTGCTGATGTGTTTGGTGGTGGTATTTTTATTGGATCTTGCTGTTGTGATTCCGCTGGAGCCAAGACATTACACATCCCCCCATGTCACTTCCCATCACTGCCTCTGGCACTCTTAAATTCCAGCCCTGCTCCCCCAGGGAAGCTCTGTTCAATGTGGAGGTGACGCTCCTGCTCAGAAAGATGCATGTGACATAGACAAGCGCCTGGTTGCTTTTTTTTTTGAAGCTGTTGTGGTGTTTTGATTTTGTTTTGTTTTAGTTGGGGTTTTTATGGAGCAGGTCCCAGACAGACTTACAGGAGATGGTTAGATCTCGCAGGCTGAGAACTCTTTTTACCTCTGAATGTTTCCCGGTGCCTTTTATTATTAAATTCTTGCCACAGTGTGAGTAATCTGACGAGTCTCTCGTAATAAAAGATAATTATTTGAAACCGTGACACTAAATGACCTGACACTGTTTCCGGTCTCCCTGTCTGTTTCTTGTCATCCTCATTCAGAGGTCAAAGCTGAGCACCCAGGTCAACTTCTAGGAGTTAAAGGTTATGCCAGATGCCATCTGAAAGTTAATACCCCCATGAACTGCAGTCACAAATCTTGGACCTTAACATTCCCGCTGCACAATGAATTTCATTGAATAACACTATGTTCCTGGAACAAAGAAACCATTTCCCTACAGAACAGGTAGAATTTTAAAGAGCCCTGACTGTGGGTTGCACGTTTGGCTGGACCCTAATCGCAGTGCCATCAGTCAATGGGTCTCCTCATCTGCTTAAAGCATTTTGCTGAATCAGAGCCCGAGTGCTCAGCCCGTGCCAGAATCAGTCCCCTTCCCTGTGTGATTTGGGCATTCTGAACGCATGACTGTCTAACGTGGGCTTCCCTGACCTCTTGGGTGTTGGAAAGTTGTGTTGCTTTTTGTTATTCAAAGGTTATTTGCCATAGATTTGGAATCAGGTCTCAGTTTAGGCGTCTGTGACCTGATGTCACAAAGTATTAATGATCTCCATTAGTACTACTGCTCCCCAGGCGTTCGTGATGACTGAGCTCTATTAGAGTACCGCGATCACCAGAGTGTTATCTTGTTAGGATTCTATGAAGGAACAAGGATAAACCCAGTTAACAGAATTAATTGCCGGTAATTTCTAAATTGTAAGCAATTTTTTCCAAAACCCCTCCTCCACCCACCCATTCTTCCTCCTTGGGAGTCAGGATCTTCTGCATTTCTTTCTTTTGCAAAGCCCTCTTGCCCGTGCTATTCTGAGTCAACTCTGCCACATCCTTTATTTAGAGCAGGGACCAGCTGACACTGGGATTAAACTAGTTGTCTCTCACCCCCCCAAAAACACACCTGGGTTTCTCTCTCACACACACACACACACACACACACACACACACCAGAGTTGAATTGAAGAGTCCCTGTGAATTCTATTTTCTTGTGGACAAGTTGTTGGCCTTGTGCTAGTTTGTCATTGGAGGGCTTAATTTGAGGGGCGGGCTGGATGGCTGGCAATACATCTTGTTGGTTTTAGTGGTTGGGTTCCCCCTCCCCCTGCCCTTTATAAATTATTTTTAGAACAAGAGAACAGTGAAGACTTTGATTTGAAATGTTTTAATTGAGAGTGACCTAAGCCAAGTTCGTTTCACAAGATCAGTGATTCTGGGTGTCTTTTTACTTTGGATGCCTGGCTCACGACTGTCAAGGGACCTGATTTTCAGGGGAAAGGTACGCGGGACTCATAGCCACTCACTTCTCTTGAAAATCTTGGCTGTGGACTTTGCCAATCAATGCAAGAAAACAAAACAAAACACAGGTCAAATTCTGGCCCCTACCAAACACAATAGTTGAATTGGTTGATGGAAGTAAGACAAAAGTGATGCTATTGCTTTGTCTAGTGCTGTGGGTATTGTCCACAGAGAGGACGCGTGTGCAGAGAACTGGTTGGAACTAGGAAATCATTGACACTATTTACCAGTAAGGGCTCATTCAATTAGTACTTAGATTATCTACGCAAGATTGACAGAACTAAAGGAAATTTACAACATAATCACTTCTGTGCTACCTGGACAGCTGCAGAGTGGACCAGCAATAGATGTCCCATGGGAATACAGCTAGGCAGTAGCTGTATTAAAAATCATGCTTACATTTTTAGGGATGATACATACTGTACTGTATCTAGTGGCAGGATAAGATCTAGATAATCCTGAAGTAAATACATCGCACCGCCCCACCATAGGCACACACATAATATACTTGCTATCATTTTCATGATAACATGGACAGATGCACATGTGAGCAGATCTGAACATAAATGTGAGGACGTGTTTGCTAAATAAATACAAGCAAACCTTCCTTCCAGACTGGGGTCCCGATCTAGTTTCAGTCACAAATTAAAATAGTCCCAGTCTCAAAACACAGCAGAGAGCAACATGATGGACACTCACCGGGAAAGCAAGAGACATTCAGGTCAGGACAGAGGTGCCCTGGTAAAGTTGCATGTGTGTGTGAAGCTTGCACAGAACCTACCTGGTCGCAGTTCTAAGCCCCTCACCTTTATAAGCCCTCAAATTCAAAGAGCGCGGTTATAAAAATAAACACGGACTTGTGTGTCGGCCAAAAATATCTGAGTCGTTGAGTGGTAGCTGGGGACTCAGTTGGCCTGGGTAAACCATTACATCACTCACAGCCAGGAGAGAAAGTTGTCGGAGCTCCCTTCCTTTCAACTACAGAAAGCTGCCCTGAAATGTTCTGCACACACGCTGGCTGCACCAGCTGGTGTCTCTCAGGACAGGCAGCGTTCTTTAGGGCTATGCCATCCAAGCAGGGTGGTTCGCTGAATCTGGAGCACCCATAGCCGCAAATGGCCAAGGATTTTTTACAAAAGGAACCAACCTTCCAGGCTTTCAGCTCAAAGCTTTGAGAGATCTTCTACATACCGAGCCACGTGCCTGGGGTACCATGCAAGGTTTATTCCTCAGAAGGCAGGGACGGAGGAAAAAAGCCATAACCCCAGGCTAATGTTTTCCCCACTGGATTACAGTTGTAGCCTTCCAGAGCAGATGGGCCGGCAGGCAGCAGTCACACATTGTGGGGTGTGACTGGGAAAGTTTGCATGAGCTGAGTGGCACCAAGGGACAGGGACACCGTTGACCCAGTTAAGCCAAAAATGTTACTTTCTTCAGAAAGCCCCGACAGCATCCCTGGATAACACAAGCACTGTGCATTTCTCAGCACCTTCCCTCGGAGGATCTCAAAGCACCTTGAAAAGATGATCGAATTTAGGTTCACAATGTCCCGGTAGGGTCCTTTCCACCGTGGAGCAAATGAGACCCGGTGAGGTTTCATGATGTACAGAGGCAGGGCTAGAAAACGTGCAACGCTCCATTCGCAGTTAAGTTCCATAACCATCGGACCATCTGCCCTCCCTCTCCGGCAATTCTGTGAGCTAAATAAGTCAACAGCCAGAATCCATCTGAGCAGGACGTGGAAAATCAGCCCTAGGAGGGAAAGAACAAGAATCAGATGGGGACAGAGCCACAATGGGATAATTCAGGTGGAAACAGCAACAGTCAATCCCATATCGGAGGAGCAACTCTCAAAACCTGTCCAGAATGAAACAGCGCATGGTTCGCTAGAACCCACCTGCCCCTTGCCTGGGGTGATATACCAAGCTGGCTTTGCATGCAGCGAGTTCCTGGTTCTCATGCTTAGAACTCCCAACGGCATTTCCATCTTTGGCAATGACCCACAAGGAGATGTGTGAAGTGGGGAGGAGGTGTGTTCGTTGCTTGGGGACTGATGGCTTGGAGACCCATTGGTTCATCTAGTTTGTCCTCAGGTATTTTATAGGCTGTCAAAGGACATCAGTGGCAGGCTCCTGGATTGCTGCCAATCCTGAATTAAGAAAGAAAATTCCCAATTTTCCTTTGGCAGGCTGCATCTACGATGCCATAGGAAGCTCCCAAGGCAACTGGCAACATCTGGTATTCTTGGCTGTGCCAAGGGTGAATACAAATACAATTTTACCCACTCTTTCGAAGACAAGTGTGTGTGTTTGGGGGTGGGGGGTCAGGGTAGAGTCTACACTGGTCATTTGAAGGGGCAAGAATATCCGAGCTATGAGTGTAATAAATAAAATAATAATAATAATCTCTCCCTTTTATAAAGAGTGTCTCAGCGGTAGATCTCACAGCAAGGAGTGCAGTATTATCCCCCTTACACAGATGGGAAACTGAGGCACAGAGAAACCCAGCCGGCCCATGGCAAGCTGTGAATAGAGCACAGGTCTCCCACATGCCAGTCCAGTGCTCTTGCCGCTTAGCCATACTGACTCCATGAGCAACTACGTGTCGTTGGTTTCCACATAGTTAAGAGCCCCTTCCCTCCCTACAACTTGCCATTTTCATTTGCCACGTCTGGATGAGGCACCTTCTGTGTCCCAGCATACTGAGATGGTACGACTGATCCAAGATTCCTTTGGGGGAGTAGCCTTCACCTCGTTCCCCATGGGGCTCGGCCAGCAGATAGAGTTCCAGCCAGCTCCAACACCCAGCAAAGATGTACAAAATCAGAAGAGATAACAAAGCTCCAGGCCCCCCAGTGGCTGGGAACCAGGCCGCCCTCTCACTCACTATCCTGGAGCAATATTTTCTAGGATTCCAGGTACAGGACAAACAGAGAGATGGACGGATGACAGCACAGAGTGATTGCTCTGAGAACCTGTTTTCCAGTCGCTCCCTCGCAGCCAGAAAAGCCAGGCCTGGAGCAGCAGCCAAAACAAGGGGAGAATTCCTTCCAAGGGTGCGCTGTTTGCTTGATCCAGCCCAGCCAATAACAAGAACCCACACACTAGCCATTCAAGGGAAAGCTTTCAAGTGCTGAGATGGATATGAAGCCACCCCGCTTGCTTTGACCCAAGGCACCGGGATGGATGGGCTGGGAAGCTAGAGAGCTCCACCTCGTGGGATTTCCATGAGAACTGTCGAGTTTTCCACTGCCAGGGGCAGGGGTGGCCTGCCTAGGCCTGTATGCAGTGGTGGTGTAGCTGTGTTGGCAAGGGCTGTGCATTTCGGTCTGCACATCAGTCATTGGAATCAGCCCTTATCTGACAGTAGCAATGTCTGCATGACATTGGCCTAATATGACACAAAGGGATCAAATTCAGACATGGTGTAAGCAGGTACAGCTGCACTGGTTTCAACAGCTTTACACCAGATCTGAATTTGGTCTGAACACTAACGCAAGAATCTATACCAGGGCAAAAGGCATGTGAATTTCATTACCATTATGGCATTACAGTCAATGCCATAGTCCAAGTAACACTGGGACTTTCATTATAACCCCCTAGTTTTCATTTGCTTATAACTTCCGGAAAAAAGCCGCCTTTATGGATGGCCTTGCACCAAAGATGATTCTTGATTTTTTTTTCCAGATAGGCGAGAGTTCACAAGAATATTATTTTTCTTATTATAATGAAAACAAAGCCTTTTGTAGATGCACAAGAAGAAAACAATGGCTGAACTTTATAAGCTGGAAAAAAAATACAAAACAACCAATATTCACATCTGGAAAAAGTCAGTTTGGCACGTATGCTGCATTAAATTTTCTCTGACATCAAAGTTATGTTACTAGTTACAGGAAAACATATTAACACACACAGGTTGTCCATAGTTGCACTGGGGCAGTTTTGAGTTGCTATTTCATTGGGAATGACCATAACTGCATAAGATTTTTACTAGGTACCTTTGGAATTAGAGCGAACTAAATACAGAGATTAACACACTAATCTCCTCTTTTTCTTTTTCCTTTATAAAACAGGGAAGTTAAGGACAAATCTGATGTGAATGCAACACTAAGTTTACATTTTAAACCATCAAAATTCAGGCAATGCAAAAGTTTAGGAGCCTTGACCATCACTGTTACTGCAATTTTACGTTAACACAACTCCATTGACTTCAAGATCCAAGATTCTCAGGTGTGATTTAAAATCAGTTGAGTTAAACCAATGGCAAAGGATATTGCGGACACCCTTAAACTGATATAAACCTGGCTTACATCGATTTATCTTAAAACAAGTCTACATAGGAAAGTCACACCAGTTTAACGTAATGTGTCCTTTTAAATGCATTTCAGTAAGCCTGGTGCAAAGGGCTGTGTGGACACTTATTTTGTTTTAAACCAGGCTGATTTTGGTTAGGAACGAATTTAAATTAAACCAAAACAAGCCATACCTTGAACAGAAATAAGTGTCCATATTGAGTTTTGCATCAGTGAAAAAAAATGATTTGCGTTTACCCAGGACAACTTCTGTGTGTCGAGAAGACTTCAGAGTAACCTTAACTGATACACAAGTGGAGGAGCTGGCCATAATGTGTAAATCATCCTAGCTCAGTTGAAGTCAATGGAGCTGTGACAATTTAGATCAGCTGAGGATCTGATCCTTCATGCACGGGGCCAAATTCTGCTGTCAGCAACACTGACATAAATCTGGAGTAAACCTCACTGCTGTCATGCTCCGAGCCCTTCGGATCTCTCAGGGAGGGGGAAAGACAGATGGTCCTTACGGGAACAACGAATAAGAATAAAATCTATGGCAGGTTTTGATCAAGGTCCATGTGCAGGACCATGATGAAGCTAGGGCCTCTGCTGATAGAAGAAAGATGCAGGAGCATTGCCCATAAACAATCTGTCAAATAACTAGAACATTAAGCAAAGCGGCCACTTTATTAGGATCCCAGAAGATCCGGGACAGCAACAAGGGAACAGAGGAAACATGCACAGGTTCAGTCATGCTGGGTGAACCGAACGATCACTCAGGACCGGTGGAGCCACCAGGTGTCAGCAGACAGCAAGGAATGTGTGTCTGGCTGCTGCAGAGAGAAAGCAAGCACTGGAAGGCCCATCCTCTGGCTGGTACCAGACTATGATACCTGCTATCAGGCTGGGTCCTGAAAACTGTTTCAGGACATGATCAATAAGCCTCGGGAGACAGACTTAAAGCAGGACAAAGAGCTGCACCCAGAATGCACTGCAGGACATTCACCAGGTTGTAACTATGGGGTCTTGTGAAGCATGGTGCTTAATGTCACATCTGATAGCGAGGAGGGCAGGAAGTGCAGCAATGGATTTCTCCTACCTCTGGCACTAGGCCCAGAGGAAGGCAAACCATGTCACCTTGTGCAGCTGGTAGGTTCCCAGAAGCCCATATGCTTGGTCTGTGCCTGTGAGCCAGTGCATTGTGGGCCCGAACAGAGATTCAGTTCAGGTTCTTTTAGTCCCAGGAACCATACCAAGACTCTGCAGAAACCCAGCCAGCTCTGGTTTCTCCTCTTCAGTTTACATGAATGCACAGACCAGGGGAGTTCCAGCCTTGTCTGGCCCCAGCACGGCCTCTGTCATACAAATAGGTACCTTAGATGAGGAAAGGACTTGGGGGGGCAGAGTGGACAAGTGACCGATACTGATCAATTTTACCCAAGGTGAGGGATTGTCCCTCCTAAACAGGGACATTTGCCATGTGGGCAGTTCTCTCTCTTGAGACTCTCTACAGTTAATTCCTGACTAGATTATTTTCCCCACCTGGATCCCAAGGACCAAAATCTCCAGGTTAACACAGTAGAGTCCAGCCCAGGACTTTGGTGCCAGCTGCGTCGTTAGTAGATTTGGCTGACGATTTGTGCCCTGTTGCTCCTCTATGGGTGCGTTGGGCCCTTTGGCATAACGAGCAGCCTCCTTTCTGTCCTTTTTTTCCATAAAAGTTTCTTTTCCAGGTGCTGCTTCATGGCCAGAACCGCAGAGAACTGGGGAAGACACTATGTTTTCACAAAGAAAGTAAATCACTGGTAAAAACAAAACAAGAAAAAAAAAAGAAAAAGGAAGGAAGGAAGAAAAAGATACAATATAAGCAAAAGAAACCTCAAAAACTATGCAGATAAGGAATCAAACCTGGGCTGTAGAAGGAAAACGTGTCCCAGGGCTTAACTGATTGAAAGGGGCAGAGAAAAGCAGCAGTAGAGAGGAAGAGCTGAGAGGCTAGAAGAAGCAGCTGGGACCCAGTTCCTGGGGAAGGCTTCAGAAAGGAGCAGCCTGAGCCACGAGAGAGCACAGGCCCATGAAGATAGGCTGGCATGACCCCCCCCCCCCAACTCTAAGGCGGGTGATAAAGGAGTAGTCAGTGAAGACTGAAATCCTGTGCTTTACTGGGGACATTTGAAGCCAGAGCTCAGAGAAGAAAGGCTGTGATTGAAGCTGTGAAAGAGTCAGAGCTCTGAAAAGAGGGGCTGTGCGCAGCAGGAGACGGCGGGGAAGGAGACTGTGTTTGAAGCTCCTGTATGTTACTAAACTAGTCCCCAGGAAGGGATGTGATTCAGGCCTCAGCAGATTTACTGAGGAGCTCCTGGGGGAAGGGAAACTGAGGTGGGTGCGGCAGAAACACTCCAGGCCAGAAGGGGGCACTGCAGAATAGTGACCCCTGTGTTTGCGGGAGGTAATGAGGAGACTTGCTGTAGGGACCTGGTCCATTAGTTTGTTTTAAATAGAAATAATTAATTTTTATTAATTATCCCCTGACACACCTGGACCCCATTGTGCTAGGCTCCGTATGGATACAGAACAACAGGCTAATTTTTACCCCTAAAAGTGTATATGTCTTCCTGTGGGTTGTATGCATCTAACCGCACTTTGCACTTAATGTAGCACCTTAGGATATAAGGAGCTTGAAGAGCTTTACATGCAGTCCTTCCCGTGCTACATGTGACATAGCGGTACTAGTAAAGGGAGCCGTAACATATCTTGAATTACCCCCGGGTCCCTCTCACAGACACCTAGCTCTATTGTAGCACACCAAATGCAATGCGGGTTAATTTTAGAATGAAATGCTGTATTTATAGACCATCGTGCCTTTCATCCTAGGGCCACAATCTTTCCCAAGCATTCATTAACCCACACAACTCCCCTGTGAGTAGATAATTATTTAGCTCCATGTCATAGATAGGGAAATGGAGGTGCAAAGAGGTAAAATAACTTCTCCCTTGCAAGGGCTGCTACAAAACCAATGGAGGTTCCCCAGGTTAGAACCAGTGTGACAGAGCATCGGGTTTGGCCGAGACTTTCAGTGACGCTTGGGAAGGTTACTAGCCTCAGATGACATTATTTATGTGCATTCTCCACGTTTTCTTAATTGCATAGTCTCTCTAACTGATGTTTCAGTTGGACTCTGGAGAGTTCATGGGTCTCTTGTTATTTCTTGTCCAACAGCTGATTGATCACTTTTTCTAGTGCCTGGATTTTAGATTCTGTTCTGTTGATGCCTACAGGAATGGAAATCTCCTTCCAAGAGCTAAATGCAACATCTCGAGACAAACAACGGCGGCTACGTGTGACCTACACGAATAGAGTGGGGTGTTTTGTCCCCCTCTAGTGGTTGGTATGCATAAGGGCCTTATGTGGCCACTATTGCTCCTGGCTAATGGACTTATATCCAGATTCTCAAAGGGATTTAGGCACCTAACACCTATTGAACTCAATGGAAGCTAGAAGTGTAAATACCTTTGAGGATCTTGGCCCCAATGTTTTAGCTCAAGTGGTAGAGGCTCGTGCTTTTAGTATTGAAGGGTCAGGTTCAAACCTGGCTGACAGTCCGAGGGAGGTCAATTACAGTGACTCCTTGTTCTGCTCTGAAAGGGGCAACTTCCTTTCTCTTTCCACCTGCTCAGAGCATGGGCTGGGCAGGGTCTTTTAAATTAGTAATGTTCTTCTGCACGCCTTGCCAGCCCTGTCTGTTGACCGATGCTTAACTGCTTGGTATCTGTGGCAGGAGGACCCCCAATCACAGGATAATCCGGAGCCTTTCAGCTCTGCACCTCCCTGGGGGTAAGGGGCCTGTTTCAGCACATTGACCATAGTGCAGGCCCTGGAATTCACAGATTACTCTTGCCTCGAAGCTGGCCTCCCAAAACATCATGGTACAAACAGAGCATAAAGAGCATACAGTAATACGGCTTCCCGAAGTGCAAACAGTACAGATAAGGGAGGAGAAACCTGCGTTCTGCCCCTCCGCTGCTTTTCTGCCTGACCACAAACAGGTCCTGTATCTGACATTCCACAACTCTCAGGGGCAAGATTAAAATGGCTGGACCTGCACCATGCCCCAGCACAGCTCGGCCCAGCCCTTGCACGTTGCCTAGATGAGCAGTCATGGGAGCAGCTACTCATTTTCCACAGAATAAAACGTTTACAGGTGCAAACCCCGACTCTGATGCCTGCAGCAAGAGCGGGTGCACCCAATACAGCCTCTCTTGGGTATCGGAGTGAGAGCAGCTCCTCCCACTCAGCCTTTTCCTCAGCTTTTCAGGCCGACCTGCAAGCCCGTGAATTGCAAGGGCTTCATTCCTTCGTTTTAGCACCGAGCACATTAAAAGCCCCTTCGTATACAGCAGGAGCAATTGCTGCATTTTGCAAAATGAAACACATACCCTTGATTGCACACTCGGCCTGAGCAACGTCTGCTCCAGTCTGAAAAGTTATGTGTTCTGGGCACTGGAATAGCAAAGCAAAGCGGACCCCATGGTGCACACATCTCAGGACCCAGAATACCCTGCCAGATGATACCTATTTCACAGTACTGCTAGAATCTGAGCGCTAAGCTTGGGTTGTGCTTATGGTTGCACTGGGTCCTTTTCTGTGCAATCTGCAAGCAAGAACTATGGCTGGCTCTCCTGCTTTTAGCCGCTGGCCGTACCTTCAACATGTGTGGGCAAAAGCAGGCTGTTCGGTTGCAGGCAAAGGAGATGGTGCACGTTCTATGTGGCAGGGAAGGAGCAGATGAACTGCAGGATAACGCCGTTGGGAGGAGCTGGGCAGGGCACAGTTTTCTGGCCTAGCCCCCTTCTAATAAATATTCATAAAAGAAAATCTGGGAGGAGCCAACAGTCCAGTAAGAAATCAATTCTAACAGGTGGGTAAGGGAACAACAGACATTGGGCGGGGGGAGGGAGCGGCTTGAGTAATTTCTGCTTCTAAGAACTCATTCACAGGGAGCACCAGGTATGGCCAGCAACTAGGAGCCTGCAGAAGGTGACTGCAAGATGGAATAAAACACCTTGGGTGTTCTTTGTACTGGGTCTCTTCTAAAACCACTTCCTCTTGTTCTCTGTGAGATGTAACAGCAAACATTCTTTTCTCCTAAGGTTTGTGCCCTGCCGCTGTCAATCCATCACACACACCGAGCTCGCCAGGTTCCCCGACAAGTCTCCTCTTGCTTATTTACTTACACTGTGGCACATTCTCTCCCTCGCTCTCTCTGGTATTTCTCATGAACTCATTTCACTCATTCGGTTTAATTGGGGCCTGGTGCAGCTCCCTTCACTCCCGCGGAGTTACCCCCCTGGCTGCTGTAATCCAGCACGAGGTGCCTTCAGCTCTGTGCGCTGGACTCTCCTGCTGACCGACGTGCAACGAAAGCCGCTTTGTGCCTGCTCCACGGAGGCCATGAGGCTGTCATAGAGCCTGGCTCATTAGCGTCAGATGTAGTGACTTGGATTTTTAGTGCAGGAGGGCCCCGGCTTACGCCCTGATAGTAACCATCACCTATAACTCTTGCTACCACAAGTGCTGCTCCTGCTCACCTATCCGGTTTCCCTCCTTTAAGTCTCTCACTCGCCCTTTCTCTTTCCCGCTCTTTTTTCCCCTTCTTTCTTAGTCTCTTCAACCTCCTTTCTCAGCCGTGGGCGAACCCTTTACATTGCATTGGGCTGATATTAAAATCAAAGGCAGCCACGCTGGCGGGGGAAAGAGGAGATAGTCAGAGCCATGCAGAAGGGTACCCAGCCACCCCTGCAGGCTCCAGCCTCGCTCACTTAAGGTGGGTGATCTTTTCTTTCCTCACAGATCCTCGGATCTGCAGGTTTGGGAGGCCCTGCCCCCTGCCAGATCCACAGTGTGCTCCGCCCTCACACCCACCCACAAGCCCTTGGGGGGATATTTCCCAGGATGCCCAGCAAGGGGAACCTGATGTCATTTTCCATTTCTTGGCGTGGGTGTATGTGGCGGGGCGTGCTCAGGCCTCTGTCTCTCTCTCAATCCTAGTAACCAGAGCCCTGCATAGTGGGCCATGAGGGAGCACACAACTAAACCAAACTGGAAACCCTTTATGCAACCTCAGCAATACGTTCCCTCTCATGCCTGCTGACCATTGCTCCTTGCAAACTGCTGCCCCGTAGGCAACCAGGGCACTGTACTTCCCACTGCTAGGCTGTTCCTGAATGTACCTGCGTGTTCATTACAGTGTTGAGTCTCACTTCCCCTCCAGTCCCACAACCCCTTGTAGTTCAGCCGTTGGCACTGTCTAGAAAGGCTCCCTTCACTATGTCTTTACCAACAACGGCTTTTCTGTGTCCTTTCTCAGCCTCCGGCTGGCAGGCTGTCTAATGTCTGGGTGGGAAGTATGTGTCTGAGACAATGAATGCAGCTTTAAAGGATCTCAGCTGCTCTAATCCATGCACATGTGGGCTCCTGTATATCAGGTTTGGGATTAGCTGTGGGATTAGAGCTTTCATCCAGGTAGCTTTAGCTTGATCCTGATGTGCTAGGTTAGGATTTGAGGGAAAAAAGTGGCTGGATTTGTTGCAGGGATCTTACAGGGATCAGAAACAGTCTGACACCAGAACCAGAACAATTTAGTCACAATGGAACCTGGATTCAAACCACACTCCGGTTTGGATTAGGCAAAATACTAATCTAACTGATGGGGACTTGCAGAAATCAAAATCGCCCTCTGGTTTTGGCTGATTTCCAATTTCTTGACATTCTCCAGACCTTGGGGAAGAAAGCTGCCCATGCATCCTCATGCCTCCATTTACCTTCTCTGCCCTCCACTGAGATGAGCAGCCATGCTTACCACTGATAAGGGGCAAATTCGACTCTCTACAATATCAGCCTTTCAGCATTCTTGGGAAATCATCCATAACAATAACCAGCACAGATGTCCTCAGCAGGGCAGGAGGGAGCATTGTGTGATTGGGGGAGCACCAATAAATGACCTCATGACAGTACAGAAGCCAGAAAGCAGCGTGTTTCCTTGTCCAAGCATGGAATTCACAGGGCTGCCAGGTACCATGACAGCTCCATATCCACTCCAGGGGACCACTCTGTCCAGCTTAGGTACGTTTATGTCTTCCATTACCACAATATCTGAGTGCCTCATGATCTTGAATAAACTTATCCTCACACATCCGTGCCAAGCAGGGCAGTGCTATTATCCCCACTGTACAGATGGGAAACTGAGGCACCAAGACACTACGTGACTTGCCCAAGGTAACACAGGACATCTGTAATAGAGCACAGGACTAAACCAGGTCTCCCAAATCCGATGCTGGTTCCCTAATCACCTGACCAGCCTTCCTCAACTGCAAGTCCTCTACAGGTCTGGTCCAGCATCTCTTCTGCCTTTGCATTCTCGAGGTTTGATTTCTTGTTAGGTGGGTTCAGGAACTGTCATTATTATTTTCATTTTTTTAAGTCCCTGCCACTGACATCCCCATGCTTCTGCCAGGTTTGTGAAGCAGCTGCCTTCACTGCAAGGATGCATCTTGAAAACATGGGTTTCGCACAAAAGCAACTGTTTTACAGACCTCTGACCTGATTCAATACAGGCCTGAGAAACGAGGAAATCAAGGCCGGCATCACATACCTTGTATTCCTTTGCCAGCAGCTCGGATGAGGTTCTCTGGCCTGTACCATGCAGAAGGTCAAGCTGGATGATCGCGACCATCCCTTCTGACCTTCAAAATCTACAAAGAAGCATTGCTGCTTATTGCCCAGCCAACAGCACCACAAAGACGCAGGCTTGGTGGGTGCTAATTTCTCTTGTTAAATCTCCTAGTGGCTCCACTCTGGAGGGAGCCAGTCATGCAACAGCCGGCTCTTAGCGTCAATACACAATCACCTCCCCCTTTTAAATCTTTACCCTATAAAAAGCCAAACTCCATCTTGCGACCACACCAGGCCTTGCTGTCTCCTGGGCCTGGCCTACCAAACACCCTGTTTCAGCATGGTATGATATTTAGGAACCACCGAGGCAAGAGCTTGACATGGCTTCTCAGCCTCCATCTCATTGCAGTCACATCTACCGCAGGTTGGGTTAGTTTCTCAGCCATCTGCTTGCTGCTGCTTGGTCACCTGTCCTGCCCTTCCAAGCCCCGAGCACACGTTAGCCAAAGGATCCTGCTGGAGGTATGGCGTCAGAGCATGCTGGCAGGGTCATGTGCACACTAGAGAATATAGGTGTCTCCCACGTTTCCGCGTAGGCCCCTTTACTGCCAGGAGAAGCTTAGCAGGCGGGGGCTTTGTGGGGGCAATTCATTCCTCAAACTTGCTCCCAGATCTGTGGTCAGGACTGGTGCCCTTGACAGCACCACAGAGCAGAACGTTCTTGGCTGCGGCAGATAATGGTAGCTACAGATGCACTGGTTTTGGCTTGTTCTCATAGTTAGACAATGGGTCCATTCCTGCTCCTTCCTCCCATTTCCTTGTTTATCCTCCTGGACAGATTTCTTCCTCTATCCTCTGCATCCTTGCTGCCTTCTCTTCTTCATTCCACCTTTGCCCTTCCTTCTCCCTGTCCCTAGATCTCCTGTCTAGACTCGGATCTGCTTTCTCCAGCTTTATTCCTCCTCCCTTTGCTTTTTTATCCCCTTTTCCCCACACTCCAACTTTTACCTCCATTCTGCTACCTACCTCTTTCTGCTTCTCTTCTCTTCCCCCTTCCCACAGCTTCCACCTCTGATCCCATTTCTCTCCCCTTCCATCTTTGTTTCTTTGCAGCTGTGCAGAAGGTTGGACCTGCCTGTGTTTCTCCATCTGCAGAATGGGATAATATCACCTACTTCAAAAGGGTGGGGCTTAATTCATTTCTAGTTATCAAGTGCTTTGAGATCCTTGCATGAAAAGCACTTTGTAAGTGGAAAGTAACATATTATTATCTCTCCCTACCAGCCTTTCTTTAGCTGGGGGCCTAAGACAACCTGCATCTAGAGCTATGTGGCATCATCTCTTTGTTCCTATGCAGATTTGTTCATTCATTCTTGACACCCACATTAGCCACAAATTGCCAACTGCTTCAAAGATTTTTCAGACTCGTGTAAAGCCGAGACCAATACCATCCAAACAGAGTTCTAATTATTACACCAAAGACAATAAACATCCATCGAAAGCCTCAACAAACCAGACTGTGGGGTGTTTTTATGCACATATAGATAACTGCAAAAAACTATATTTATTCCCGCATGAGCATTATATGAAGCCAGTTTGACACATACCTATTATATATATGTGTACACACACACACACACACACACACACACACACACACACACACACACACACACACACTCGCCCTTTCTTCCAGTGTCCTGCTGAGTGGCAGCAAATGTCAGTGTCTTAGTGGAGGAGAAATCATGATGCAGAGGCTAAGTGTGATTGGCTTTATTACACACACTACCCAAATCCTGAAATCCTGAAATGAGATGGTCAAACAGCATGCAGGGCAATGCCTTTTTCCAGGAATCTCAGCCCAATTCTAGCGCCCAGTTCCCAGGGATTCACTCTGCCTCACGAATTGACTCCAATCAGAGCCCAGGGCAGAGAGCAAACTCTCCTGCTGCTCCCTCTCTCCTGAAGCTACGGCTGCATCAAAACCTTACATAACCCTGAACTAACCACAACACGCCATGTCTAAGAGTCGAAACAACACTGTAGACCTTTGTGTGTAATAGCACCACTTGGTGGTGCTTTGCCATTACAATATTTTTATGTCACAGTCATTGCATAAACATGCATGACTAACAAGCCATTTCATGTATGAATGTTTGGGTAAAGATGTTTGACAAAAATCCCATGAGCACCGGCATGCATGTTCACACTCAGTCACACCAACATTCTTGCATGCCCACAGTCTATATATGTTCTAAATGACGTGAGTATGCCTAGGCCTGTTACTGTCCCTGTGAGAGTGAGCTGTGTTGTTCTCAAGGCCACCCAGAGCGGGAGGCAAGTGGGGCAATTTGCCCCAGGCCCCGGGCTCCACAGGGGCCCCCATGAGAGGTTTTTGGGGCCCCTGGAGCAGGGTCCTTCATTCGCTCCGGGGAACCCGGAAAACTCGCCCTGGAGCATCTTCCGTGGCAATTCGGCAGTGGGGGATCCTTCTGCTCCAGGACCCACCACCAAAGTGCCCCAAAGACCTGCGGCAGGGGGGCCCCACACCGCCGAAGACCCCAGGCCCCCTGAATCCTCTGGGTGGCCCTGGTTGTTCTCGGTACATTTGGCTGTTCATGTGTTCTCCATGAGACTATTGTGGTTTCTGTGGTGAACAAGAAGCGAAATACCTTGGAATTTACAAACACAAAGGTAATGTAGAGGGTCCCTTCACTGCGGCTGACAATCAGATAAGAATCAGAGAGGTAGCATGTTAATCTGGATCTGTAAAAAGCGACAAAGAGTCCTGTGGCACCTTATAGACTAACAGACATACTGGAGCATCTGATGAAGTGGATATTCACCCACGAAAGCTTATGCTTCAATATGTCTGTTAGTCTATAGGGTGCCACAGGACTCTTTATCACCTTTAATCGGATAAGAGGCTTTTTTCCTCTCCTGAATGATTTCAGGCATTTGGAGGATGGAGATCAATTAGATCTAGAGGAGCTTGCCAGAATATCCATATTCTCTCATTCTGCTAAAAAATAAAAAGGAACCAGAATTCATAGATTCATAGATTCTAGGGTCAGAAGGGACCAATGTGATCATCTAGTCCGACCCCCTGCACAAAGCAGGCCACAGAACCCTACTTCTATAACAAATCCCTAACCTATGCCTGAGTTACTGAAGTCTTCAAATTGTGGTCTGAAGACCTCAAGCTGCAGAGAATCCACCAGCAAGTGACCTTGGAGCTGCAGCTGCATAGTAAATATTTCTGCTCTGTGCTTTAGGAACTGTGTGTGTGTGCGTGTGTGTGTGTGTGTGGTTTGCATGTGCTTGTACATGCGTCCAACAGAAAATTAACAAGTTCAGCCAAAATCTGAGCATTTACCCCCATTTTGTGCGATTTACCTCACTAGCATGGTAACTGCTACAAAGGACCTTGGCTGTGGCCCACTCGGGCTGGCCGCTCCATTAACAACGCGGGCCCTATCTCTATTGGGCATTTATTTAGATGCTGGGGCCTGATGCTCACTTTGTCCTGTCCTTGCAGCAGTGGTGGTGGGAGGAAGGGGGCTTTAAGACACTTTTTTTGTGCTCCCGGTATTCTGGACTGACACCACTAATATAAATTATAGCAGCCTCAAGGCTGCTCTAATTCTGCTTCCCATAATTCCCTGTGGGGTCTTGGGAAGAAGATAGTAGCCATATCTCAGTGCATTCTGGCCAGGCCCCTTATTCGTCCCTTGTATTGAGAATTGGGCCCTTACAGCAAGTCTATATTGGCAACAGAGATCCCCTGCGCTGTGGATAATCTCAGGAGGCCCTTTCCATTCACTTTAAGGCCCTTTGATGTTGCCACAGTAGTTTAAAGGGCCCTTAGCATAACTGAGATACAGGCCCCTGATGTCTAATTGCATTCCAAAATATATTTCACCTTTGTAGCTCCTCCTGTGCCACGGGATTTCTTTCCCAGTCAGGGGTGTCACACAGCACCCAGTTCTCCCTAGGTTCAAGAAGCCGTGAAGGTGAGTGTATGAGTGATACTTTCATTTAAAGCACAAGGATCATTTGGAGAGAAACTTTTCAGATTTTTACAGCTTCATAATAGGTCTTCTTATTTGGTGCTACGGTTTATCCTGTACCTACATGTTACTGTGTATAAGGCGCATGAGAAAAAAGTCTAACTTTTATTATATTTAGGCCTACCTGTCAGATGGCATTTCTGCAACAAAACTGCACTTTTTCCTAATCCCTTTATAATTTGTCCCATTAACATATAGCTTTGTTGTTGCCGAAGAAAATCTTTAGGAACTGCTGATGGTCTGCAAAGTTATGCCTCATACTTTCCTACTTGGTCAAGGATACTGTACAGTTAACAGTGTAACTTTATTTATTGTACACTATGGGACTGCTGGCTGAGCATACAGTAGCTTCTAAAATAGATTCTATTACTTATTTATCGAGTAATAAGATCAATATTAGCAATCTGCATACAGGCCTGTTTAAGGACCAGTCATCACTTGACTCATACGGGAAGCCAGACAAAAATGATATATTAAGTAGAAAGTTCCAAACCACAGGGCTAACTATTAAAGTTCTAGATAAGAAGTTAATGAAAGACAGGATACTGTGGGGCCTGGTACCCAGATCCAGCCAAGCTGTGCTCATTGCAGAATCCCAAGGTTGAGGAGTGAGGGAGGGAAGTGGTTCTTAGACACATCTGAGTTCCCCCAAGCCTGGAACCAACAAGGGGACAAATTGGCCCTCAGCATATCATAGAGAAGCCTACGGGTGGCTCTAAATTATGCTGACAAGACTGATCCCCTAGGGACCATTTGACCAGCTGGAGATTGCACGAGTGCAGCATGCCACACACATTCCCCTGCCTGCCTCATGTCCACCCCAAATGCTCCCTACATTGGAGTCAGGAGGAAGAGGGAGCAGGTGGTATAGAGTCCACCCAGGACTTCCCCTGCATTAAGGGAATCTCCAGTTGTCCCATGAGGGCAACTCTCTGTCCCCTTTTTGCCAATAGAGCAGTGCAAAGGGGACAGGGCCCAGAGTCGGTTCCCTGATGTCTAGAAGCTAAGAATATGAACGGGAAATGAAAGCTTCTGGTCAAAGCAGCGCACGCTCCATGGTGTGTCATGCCGAAATGGGCTGGAGTGGGATCCTCTCAGCCCATCACAGTTAGGTGTTGTTGTAGAGTGACTGATGCATATATATACAGTTACTTTGCTCTGTTGCACAAATTCTCTGCATGCTGCTTGTGTATGATTTGCATGATGGCTGATTATTTCACAACAATATCTGTACTGTAGGTAAATCTCTGCGTCTACTTTCACTGACACCTGTTATCAGAAACAGACATCTAGCTAGGTACCCACATGGCCCCCATCAAAGGCCAGTCAGAACTCAGGACTTCCTATAATCACTCAATGATTATTTCTGAGTCACTCGATTATGAATATTCAGATTCCTTCACTCTGATTGGCTCCAGGACTCATACTATCCAAGTTATTTGCCAGCAAGACCATCTCCTCTGCTGAAGCAGAAACCACTCCCCCAGGTAGGTGAAAGAAAGAAGGGTTCAAAAGGGATGTGAGTGGTAC
Source organism: Gopherus flavomarginatus (assembly GCF_025201925.1). Classification (NCBI taxonomy): domain Eukaryota; kingdom Metazoa; phylum Chordata; order Testudines; family Testudinidae; genus Gopherus; species Gopherus flavomarginatus. The sequence goes on from NC_066623.1 coordinate 6,232,260, forward strand.
CTAGATCTTGTGCTGTCTCTCTGCATGGGGCAATCTCACCCCAAAGGGCGCCATCTGCAGAGCAAAGCACAGATCCTGCCCTGTCTTAACTGCTCAGATGGACAGTCCCAAATTTTAGTCTCTTTGCAGAACCAATTTGCTTTGTATTTTTTAAAAATTATACGTTTGCGAGGGAATGGCCCCGGAGGCATCATGGGATATTCCATCAGAAGGCAAGCTGACCTCCTCAACCAGCCAATCACGGTTGCTTAGCAGTGACATAGTTATCAAAATACCCCTACCCAGAACCTCTTGGAATCCTCCACATTAGCTTCTTGTGAAGAAGTCATCTAATTTATTATAGCCTGAATTAAATCTGTTATTAATAAATCCACATGCTTAGTCTGACTAGGACAGTTAGTACATGTTGTTATTATTATGGCTATTCACTGAGGTAGTGCTTCAGGGTACGTCTATCTGCACAGCATTTTGGACCGAGCCCCCCATCCCTGGTTGACCAACTTGGGCTACCGAGGAGCTCTAAAAATAACTGTGTAGACAACAGTGCTTTCAAACCACAGCTTGGACTGGAGCTCAGGCTCTGAAGCCTGGGGAGAGGATGGGCATCACGCCAACCAGAGACAAGGAGCTGAAATAATTTGTACAGGGGTGGGCATGCATGAGGACTTTGTCATTGCTGAATAAGAAGGCATAGATACACCTCAACATACAGGAATTGCCCTTTGACCTTACGCTGTGCCCTGGAACACCCAGAGGCTAGCAAAATCCTTCCTGGCTTCCTCCCCGGCTCCCTCCCAGGCCAGAGGTTTCCTGGCACGTGCCTAGGGGCAAGCCCCAGGTGGAATGGAACCCCAAAATTGTTAAAACACAGAGAAGGGGAAACAGGGGACCTCATGGTTGTAGAGCATTCCTCAGACAAGTCTTTAGATGTCTGAGAAACAAGACGCTGCACTCTGGGTGGCAACCACATGAGCAACCTCCTTTGGAGGAATTCCTAAGGAGGACTGAATATATCAGCATCCAGGGACACGTCCCTCAGGTCCCCCATGGACCCCTTCTCCCAACTTGCACTGGCATTAAATTAAAAATAATCTTGCAAGTGATTCCTGTGTTCCTGGTCACCATTAGAGGGAGGTGGGACAGGAGGGAAAAAGCAAGGTGCCAGCGACAGGCCCTGCCCGCCCACGTCAGGTGGACCAGTCACTCAAGGCAGCCCTCACCCCACTCATGTTTTCTGCCCTCCCCCGGACGAGTCCTGGTTTGTCCTAAGGTTTGCTCTGCTTGTCTCGTTTTGCAAGTGTTAATTTTGTATGTGGTAAGGGCTGAACTGTAGTAACATGCCCGGGTTCCCCCCACCAGCTAGAAACATGAAGCCAGGTTGTGCAGCGAGGCAGCAGCAGCCACACTGAATGCTGGGACTTTCACTGCACCAAGCTTGTGTCTCAGCCGTTTTAGGTCCGTTTAGTGAATCTGGAGCACTGGTGAAGAGGAGGGCCAGAGAGCAGTGCTCTATTGGCTCCCCAAACACAGCTCCAGTGATGCACCCCCACTCTAATCGGCAGCCCCTTGTTACCCGAAATTGGGCTAGCTAGGAAGCTTAGGGAGGACTAATGACCCTCCAGAGTTTGGCAGAAAGCCGCACGTGTATTATACTGATAGCTAAGCTCAAAAAAAGGCGGAGGAGTCACACTCGCATACTCATGCTCCCAGGACAGACATGGCACTGGAGATGTTAGGATCCATCAAGGTAAGTGAAGGGCCACCCAGAGTGGGGGGCAAATGGGACAATTTGCCCCAGGCCCCGCAGGGGCCCCACGAGCCCTGGCCCAGCGGCAGTCCGGGTCTTCGGCCGGCATTTCGGCAGCAGGGGCCCTTCAGTGCTGCCGAAGACATGGAGTGACTGAAGGGCCCCTCACCGCCGAAATGCCAAAGACCCGGACCGCCGCCGGGTGAGTACAAGAGCTGCAGCTCCCCGGCTTTGCCCCAGGCCCCCTGAATCCTCTGGGTGGCCCTGGTAAGTGTCCCACAGCACAGCAATGGATGGTGCAATGAAGGTAAGTCTTCCCGAGGCACGATGGAATGCAACGCAGCGAACCGCTGGCCAGGCGGTCCGGGCGAAGGGCCCTCATGGGAGGTACAAGCTTGTGAGAGCACTGCTGAGCACATGGCCCCTTCCCCTTTTAAGGACCTGCTCCTCGTGGCCTGCAACTAGAGATGACTTGGCCAGTCTGGTTGGTCACATTCCACCTTGGGCAGTGTCCATGCAGCGTCTATGCACTGGGTATGTGAGTGCTGTCTAATTAGAGTGTCATGGCCTGCGACTAGAGATGACTTGGCTGTGTCTGGTTGGTCTCCACCTCGGGCAGTGTCCATGCAGTGTCCATGCACTGGGTGTGTGAGTGCTGCCTAATTAGAGTCCCAGACACCTTGTCTACCTGGGAGCTCTTCTGATCTTCCAGCTGTTCAACCAGCCCATTCATCCCACAAGCTTTCCAGGAGGGAAGGGGAGGGGGAAAGCCACTTCAGAGGTATTCAGAGAGGGAGAGGAGACAAAAAGGGGAGGAAGTGGAGTATAACAGACCTTTTGAGCATACAGGTTATACATAGCATACAGATCACTGCTGCTCCTACAACAGGGGCTACCTCCAACTTCGCTTTATACTGCAACATGGCATCTAAGGATGTCACTGAAGACCAGGATGCTCACATTGCTTATTCCCGAGGCCGCACATTTTGAGCCCAGTGCTCCAGAAACACAAGAGCATTTAATGAAATCACCCAATTGCTTCTTCTCACCCTCCAGCAAGACTTTTATTTCCATGGCCTCATAATTAATGAGCAAGATCCCGCTCAAAATATAAGAAGCTATTAGATGTACTGTTTGTAAATCAACACTTTTCATGAAGTTACCCTCTTAGATCTGTTGGTTTCTGTGCCATGGGGTGGGGGAACGGGTGTTGAATTTTACATCAGCTGCAACTTTGTGAGGAATCCTGAATCCCTTGTGCCAAAAATACCCTCCCAAGATGAACTGCAAACCTCTGCCTTAACCCCAGATTATCTTAGACCCAGTCCTGCGTCTCCACCTCTTGAGCTATCCCTTGTACACCTCTGGGCCCAATTATCAAATGTAGATGCCTACACAGCTGGGCCTCAGCGCTGGTTTTGGTGTCCAGCTTGGAGACCTGGGGATAGTATTTAGATGTTCACATTAGAGTCTCTGAGCCAATTTCAAACATGTTATCAGTGGATGCAACTCAAAGGCGTTTGGAACTGCCGAGTTTAGAGCAGTTGCTACTGCAGACGGTGTTGTAGCTGCCAGGGCTGGCTCCAGGCCCCAGTGCGCCAAGTGTGTACTTGGGGCGGAATGCCGCGGGATGTGCTCTGCTGGTTGCTGGGAGGGCAGCAGGCAGCTCCGGTGGACCTCCCGCAGGTGTGCCTGTGGAGGGTCCGCTGGTCCCGTGGCTCCGGTGAAGCATCCGCAGGGACGCCTGCAGGAGGTCCACCGGAGCCGCGGGACTGGCGAGCGGCAGAGCGCCCCCCGCGGCGTGCCGCCGTGCTTGGTGCGGCAAAATGGCTAGAGCCAGCCCTGGTAGCTGGGATGTAGATAAAAGCTTGTTACAAGGAGGAGGGAGTAGAATTTGTTCTCTTTAACCTCTGCGGATAGACAAGAAGCAGTGGGCTTAATTTGCAGCAAGGGCGGTTTAGGTTGGACATTAGGAAAAACTTCCTAGCTGTCAGGGTGGTTAAGCACTGGAATAAAGTGCCTAGGGAGGTGGTGGAATCTCCATCACTGGAGATGTTTAAGAACAGGTTAGACAAACACCTGTCAGGGATGGTCTAGATCATACCTAGTCCTGCTATGAGTGCAGGGGACTGGACTAGATGACCTCTCAAGGTCCCTGCTAGTCCTATGATTCTATGCTAGTTTTTTGCATTTAAAAAAATCTTGATATGAGCACCTGGCCTCTCTCTGTTGATTGCTATTGCATTCTGACTTCCAGGGCTGCTAATCCTGCCCTGAGTCTCACCCGCACTGTTCACGTGAAGATACCAATCTGAAATGGAAAGCAAGACATGCAGTGCGTATGGCAAGAAGTCAGTGAGAACGCCTCACCTCCCATGATAGTGGGAAACAAAAGGTGCCAACAGCTTGTGCTTCACAGGAACTGCTAAACAAAACTTTTATTAACACATTACAGAAAAATGAAAAAATGCCAAATGTAGGTTCCATGTTGTTGTAGCCGTGTTGGTCCCAGGATATTAGAGACAGAAGGTGGGTGAGGTCATATCTTTTAGAAGTTGGTCCAATAAAAGATATGACCTCACCCACTTTGTCTCTCTAATGCAGGCTCCTGCAGCTGCCTTTCCCTGCCTCCAGCTCCAACCTAAATTATCCTTCAGACTTAATGGCACCCTATCAAGGTTGCTACGCATATGCACTGGCCTCCTTGACATTTGCCCCGTAAGTAAGAATGCAGCAGCATTCTGTCTTACCTTAAAAGTTCCAAGAGGGTCTTCCTCACTTCAGCAGGGATATAATAGCCACCACATGATGTTATGACGGAGGTTCAAAAAAAGAGGCACCCATCTCCATTTCAGGGCCTGTTTACAGCAAATTACAACCACCACATACTAGAGAACACAACCAATGAAAGCTGGCTTGGAATGGAACCTCCTACCCCGAGGATACATGCAAGTCCCATCCACTTTACAAGAAGCAGCCTAAGGAGGTAGATGAGACCAGACTGCAAGGCCTGAGATCAACAAACTCCAGTTTTGTCGGACAGGCAAAGGAGCTGAATTCTAAAGCTGAGCTCCTCCAAAAACATCATGCCTCTAGCTGTGGAGTTCTGTGTTCCATACACAGGTTGCTACCAGAAAAGGGGGCTACAAGAGGTAGCCTCCTGGAGCTCTTTACTGCTTGTTTTAAATAAACCAACAAATGCCTGGATGGTTGTGTATTCCATTGTAAAGTGAGCCAGTGTCTTAGCACCATGGGAAGGGGCTCTTCTCCCACTCTCATGCCCCCTGTCATTGTGGATGGGGCTTTCCACCCCAGCCTAGATTCTCAACCAGCATCCACATTCCTCTTCTTCTCACCACCTGCACCCATCCCGCTTGCATCAGGCAGGAACAGTTGAGCCACTCCTGAGTGATTCATTCCCCACTGGGCAGAAATACTTCCTTGGATACATACAGTTGGGCATAGGAAGGCGTCGGAGGGCCTGTGATCTAGGATGACTCACTGAGCCCCAGGAGAGCTGCTGCATGTAGGGACACAGCTCAGATAGAGGTCATGGCAAGGTTAACACCAACCAAAAGAGGTGTGCTTCATAACCATGAGATTTCACAGGCGGATCGGGAGCACTGCTCTTTGCAAAGACTGAGAACGGAAGCGACCTGCAAGGACAGAAAGCAGAGACACAAGACAGGAAAGGACCAGGGATTGACTCGGTGTGAACAGGAAAGCAAACATCCCATGCCGATCAGCAAGGCGTCTACATCATTCACGCCTACATTCTGAAACACTGCTGTAATTCCCACCCTAGCCAATCAGTTCGGGCTCTTCTGATTCATTGCATTGGCTTGTGTGTAAAAGCAGCAAAGAATCCTGTGGCACCTTATAGACTAACAGACGTTTTGGAGCATGAGCTTTCGTGGGTGAATACCCTCTTCGTCGGATGCATGACATGCATCCACCCACAAAAGCTATTAGTCTATAAGGTGCCACAGGATTCTTTACTGCTTTTACAGATCCAGACTAACACGGCTACCCCTCTGATACTTGGCTTGTGTGTATGTTCACTGCTGTCCACTATAGGATGGGATCAGGGCTGATTAGCTGCGGGTCAGGTTTAACCGAGATTTTCCTTTAATTCAAAACAGCAGACGCCTGTGTTTTGGGGAGCAGGAGAATGTGGGCTCTAGCCACATCGTGAAGTTCCAGGTGGCTGTGGAGTTGTTAACATATTTTGAGTACAATGAAAGGCTAGAGAAGGTTGTACAAGCTGTTTGCCAAACCCCCTTGCAGCCAGGGATGGATGAGGTAGCTCAGATGAAGGGCCAGATCCGGTGGCTAATTTGTGCATGTGATACCTCCAAGCCAGCACCACTGGGGGTGATGTCAAGCTCCCGAGAGAGGGTGGGTGTACAGTGCACCCAGATGGATGGCGGTGGTGTGTTAACGTAGACAGAATGTACGGGCTAAAGATGTCAACATAACCCAGTCATTGCTCCACATTAAACAGTGTTAAACAAGGTCCAGGGTTTAGTATACACAGACCTCAACCTGCTTGGTACCATGGCAAACACACCATTAACGATCCTTTTAACCTTTTATTAAAGATAAAAAAAAAGGCAAAACAGTAAAAACCTTTGAAATGTAAACTATTAAGTCAAGTTTTCATTGTAAAAACATCCCTTGTTCCCTTCTCCCTCTAGCTGGAAAGAGTTTTTCAAAGGAAAAGCCCCTTGTCTGACAGTCTCTTAGATGGTATCAAAGATGGTGATAACTGTCCTTTGGGGGAAGAGGAGATGAAGTTAGTTGTGATAGGCTGGACCTCTTGCTATTGCCTTGTTGTTAAAGTACAATTCTGTTTTATCCCAGGTGGTGTCTGGACTCAGCTGGAGCTGGTAGAGGTAGCGATGGCACTTGGGTCCCTCTTTCTAGCCTGGTCTGGTCAGGACCTCTCTCAGGGTTAGGACAACGAAGGTCCAGGATCCCAAGTGACGGTGGGGGTGAGGGTGGTAACCATGACCAAAGCTCACTCCAGCAGCCAGTTTTTCTCCCCAAAGTCTCTTTCTTTAAGGACTCGAAAGGAGTGATGGATAGAATAGCCCATCCCCTCATTATTTTGTCCACCAGTTAGGCCTAATATCCAACATACTAATTTTGGTTCATGAATTCCCACATTCTCTTGTTTACCAAGCATGATCTCAACAGTCTTTGAGTTAAATCACTAGGCCCTTTTGTTCAAACTAATTCAGTCTGCCTCCCTCTCGTACCTTTTCCCATCAAGGTATTTGTTGTTATAGGTTATTGTGGCCTCATGAGAACCTTCACACACTTTTTACAGTGGAGCTCACAATTCGGGTAGATTTGTATGCCCAATTATTACAACAGTGTCATCGAATCTGTGAGCAGTGGCATCCCACCCCGGGAGACGTTCCCACACTGCCTCCATCAGGGGTAGCATAGCACCATCCCATCCAAAAAGCTCTCTTGTACTGGGACACTTTAGCCCAAATATATTTTTCCCCAGATGAATAATGTGTAGAGAAAACCAAGATGATGGAGGAATCCTACATCACAGGGCCAGATTCAGGAGGGATCTATGGTAGATTATGCCAGTATCAATCTTGGCAAACTTCCCTGGTGTGAGAACATCTACTGTGTGTGGGATCATGCTGTGGCTGCACAAAGCATCCGCCTTCTTAGTTACCTGGAGAAGGCAAACCCGAAGGGGCTGATGCCACACTGTAAGTGGGCAGTGCTGGCCAGAAATGGGGTATGGTCGGCCTGGATGAACAGCCCACTGGTTCTGCATCTCTGGCCATTCTCCTGCCAATAAAGCTTTTATGGATTATTATGGATTCTATGAATGATTATTTAGTGTTTCTACTATGGGATGATCCCCAGTCCTGCCTCTGGATCCCATTGTGCTGGCAGCTGTGCAAACATAGACCCAAATTAGGCACCCAGGAAGTGAGTGGGAATAAAAAAACATGTTACTGCCATTTCGGCTGCAAAGCAGCTCGCCCTAGAGAACGGCTGAGCAGCATTACTAAATAGATTAATGTGATGAATGGAGCCTGCAAGGTAGGAGGGCTCTCCACTCCCAGAGAAGCTAGTGGCATCAGTGGAAATCAAGGATTCTCAGGGCTTGCTAGGGAGCAGGAGTGCTAATGCTTAACGTTTGTTTTTAATGTTAAATAAAACTTGGCAGGATCAGGCCCTTAAAGTGGAATTACAGCATGCTGTGTGCCTCTAAGAGGGGCTGGGCACTCTATCTATGCCCCCAAGACAATCTCCAGCCTCTCAGTGTTGCTGGGAGGTGAGGGAGTGAAACACCAACCAGCAGCCATGGAGAAGGCGGCAGCCAGAGAAGGAAAAGCAGGACTGGAGGAATGTTCTCTGGTTTGGAGATAGATGTGAATAGGGGTGGGTGGGATTCGGGGGCAATTCCATCCCGGGGGCTGTGGCTCAGGGTCTGAGGGCACAACCCCTGCACTGATAGAACAAGCAGCATTTGGAGGCCATGGTTGCTGTAAACCTGGTGGGGTTGCTTTGATCTCCTCTTTGGCTCCATCCCACTGGCTTTAAAACCATCACGCCCCAGGGTCTGGCAGGAGCAGTTCTAAGTAAACTCCCCTCCCTGTTTTAATCACTGCAGTCAGATGACTCTAGGAGACAGGAATCAAAGCAGCCAGCCCAGGCACTGCGAACAAAGAAAGAAAGACCCCTCTCCCTGCTGTCCTGTGGTTGTTTTGGGTGGGAAATTGCTTCTAATGAAAGATTGATAGATAGGCCCACAGCTTACTGGGGGTGTGTATGAGCAGGTGTGGAAGGATGAGGGGATGTGGGTGACTTTCTGCCACCAACTATTTTTCTTTTGCGAGCTAGTTTTTATGAAGGGGACTCTTCCCAACATGTCTGATCTGTCTCCGGTGCATGCCCACTTACAGTGGGTCTCCTTCAATCTTCCCATTCAGATACTGTCCAGAAAAAGGGGGTCAGAAGCGGAAAGGAATGTATCCCAGGAGGGAGGTCTCACCATTAATTCCCCCCCGCCATCCCCAGCCATGCTTTGCTAATCTCTGGTCATTTCGGGGGAGTGTGGAAAGTGCAGGGCAAAGATATAAAGTAGCCCTACCACAAAAGCCATTTTGTACCATACCAACCAGAATATTCTCCAGTGTAACCCTGGGACGCTGGTTAGAGAGATCTCTGTTGTAATAGGAAGTTCACAGTTGGAGCACAAGTTATTACTGGAAAACAAAATGTTCTGGCATGCTGCAAACCAGTCTGAATTCCTGAGGCTGGTGCACAAAACAAGAAAGTAAATAAACCCAGCATGTTCATTCCCAGACCCACCAGAAACAGAGGGAATAAGACAATATGAAGGAGGAGGGGGATAAGGTTGGTGAGATAAAGCAATCCCAGGAGGGTATTTCAGGCAATAACTATTAAATTAAAGCAATGGAAGATTTTCTTGAAGGAAAAAAGCCATGAATTTTAGTGATTAACTGAGAATCCCTGAGATTGAAGCCTTGTACCGACCAGCCATAATATGAACAGTGGTGTTGCAAACAGTCCCAGACTGCATCATCAGAGGACCCTTTCCATGCCCTAGGAGTGACAGGACTATTTGATCTCTACACCCATCCAGTCTACCTCTATGCTGCAGCCAGCCAGAGTAATCACTGTGATGGGGTTTGCCATGACCTGGCAATGGGACGGAGCCAACTGGTTCATTTCACATACTGTCAACTGATGGTTCTACGTTTTGGTCACTCTTTAAGTGGGCTACATATGAACTAGCCATCTTAGAGGAAAAGGATCTATAAGGAGCCATCAACCCGTGGTGCCCTCTACATCACCCTCAGAGGACTCGGAGCTACAAAGCCAAGAGTGTATTAGACCCCACACACACACACACATACACATCCCGTGCCCAATCTACAGTGAATTTGAGTCGACTACAGAGCCTGGGGTTTTAGCTCAAGCTGTAGTGACTAATGACCTGCACTTGGGACATCAGTGTTTCAGTCCCCAGCGTCAGCCCAGGAGGATGGCCTATACAAGAATGTGAGCCACCCCTTTTTCCTCCTCTTACAGATACTGCTGGCTGTCTTTCAAAGTGAACATTTGTTGCACACCCAAGATTTCTTTTTAAAGAAAAGCAATGGCCTATCAGAGCAGAGGGCTTCACTCACGTATCGCTCACCTGGGGATTCTGAGCCTATTCTGTATCATTCCACAGCTAAGCCCTGATGGTGTCTCAATCTGGGACAATTTCCTCAGGGAGGAGAGAGACTTAACATAACTGGATTGCACAGTGCTGCTGCCAGGGGTCCTTGGTGAAAAGTGTCCTGACTATCCCTGCCAGGAATCCGAGTGGATTGTCTGAACAGAAACACCGCTTCGAGGATGATGTGCTGTTTTCTGATTCTGGAACTTAATCGAGCCTTTCCTGGAGGTATCTGCTCCAGCTCTCACTTCCCAGTAAGTCAGAAAGAGGGACAGGAGAAAGAAGTTAACAAAATACAATGGGGCCTAAGAAACCTGGGCTGGTTTTCAGAGATGTGGAGCACCTGTAGCTCCCACCTGATTTCAGCTGGATTTGAGGATCCCTGGAACCTCTAAAAGTCAGTCATCAGATTCATGTGTGGATTCAAATGCTTACTATTCCACATCCAGGTTTGCACATGTTGGCCATAGGGCCGAGTCCTGCTATTGATGTCAGGGGAGTACTGCCATTGAGTTCATTGGGAGGTGCTGAACTCCTTTCGGAAGCCAAGGGAAGGCCTGACTCCATTAGGGGTGTTTTATGTCCGCGAGAATACCATGAAAGGACTGTCTGCTTGTGAAACTAAACTGGCCCTTTCTTAAGGGAACTTATTCACAGAGAACAAGTGCCACCTGCACGTGGCATTCAAACCATCTGTGTACAAGTCCCTCATGCCTCCTCCAAACTCTTTCCTTCTGCAATCAGTGCTCCTCATCAGTTTCATCCAGGTTGCTACAAAGTACATTGGAAAATCCCTCCCTTAGCATTGCAGGGACCTGCTTACAATACATCCCCTCTGCCCCAGCGTGGTTTAGTCTTGTGGCAGACCTGCTCAGGGGAAACGAACGATGTTGTAATTCTGACCCCAGATTCTGCTACCCTCTTGCACTTTGCAGGACTGGAGCAGCTTGATTTGGGCACTTGGCCTATTCCTGACTGCACTGCAAGTCTCCACCATATTTCAACACTGTCAGAAGACCATCGTTTTGTAAGTGGGTTCCCCACCAAGGGCGGTTTTGCCTGGGAGGAAGAGCCTAAGCCTTCACAAAGAGTTTCAGAGTGACCAGGCCCATCAATGCTTCCATAAACATCAAGTGGCAAGATGCAGCCAGGGCCATGTCCTTCCTTGTCAAAGATCAAGTCAATTGTTTAATGGAGTAACAGAGTTATACAATTCAGCCCCCACCTCCAGCAGTCATATTAGCATATCTGCTGATCCCAGATAGAATCATAGAATGTCAGGGTTGGAAGGGACCTCAGGCAGTATCTAGTCCAACCCCCCTGCTCAAAAGCAGGACCCATCCCCAGACAGATTTTTGCCCCAATCCCTAAATATCCCTTTGAAGGATTGAACTCACAACCCTGGGTTTAGCAGGCCTATGCTCAAACCACTGAGCTATCCCTTCCCCAATACTTTCCTACTCTATGAATACAGCCTCTCTATCTGCACCTGTTCACCAATTACTGTATTTATAAAAGGCATCAGATTCAGGCCATTTATACACACACTCACTCTCTCAGGCTGCAAAGCTTGCATTTAAACATAGAGGCTGGCTGACTGTTCTCAGGACAGATGGCTCCCTTGTCATGCAATTAGGTCCCCATTTCCTCTCCTTTGGGGAAATGTTAGCACTTTAATCTATTACTGCAGGTAGCTGGCTTCTTCACTGAGATGGTACCTGTAAGTAACTGCTAGCTCCTCATCCCATTCCAAAGTTGCTCCTCCTACATCTGATTCATTAAATCACAAAATACCTCCACCAAAAATATACAGGAACCCTCCTGCCTAAACCTTCATCCCTGGCTTGCTTCCATTCAAGGCTCCTTCCCTCAAGACTGGGACAGTCCAAACCCACCTCCTCACTCCAAGGGAGTAGCATGCTCACCTCCCTTATATCAGGTTGTTAATAATCCAGCTGTACTGGTGATGACATCACTTTCCTTAACCTTTTCTTAGCCAGCTCTCATTCTCTGCTAACGGTGGGTATAGTAGGCAATATAGGTCCACACTAAAACTACTTACATGAAACTTACCCCCAAACTTTGGAAGTTCAGATGAAAATAGGACTGTGATCCAAACTATCCCCTCCCAGGCTTGCTTTGATAAAATCCAAAATCAATCAACTCAAAATCAATCAAGGCAGTTTTGCAGAATCCAGAATAAAAGCCATCCTTTTATTTCATTTCTGGTTTTTAAAACAATGTTCCCTGGCTTTGCAGAACATCTTAAACACGTGCCCATCTTTAAAAAAGAGAAGGAGGAGAATCTGAGGAACTACAGCCTGTCATAGTATAAACCCCCACTCTGAACCTTAGCGTCCAAAAGATGGGGTACCAGCATGAATTCCTCTAAACTCAACTACCAGCTTAGTACTTGTAGCGCTGCCACCAACCAGGAATTCCAGTGCCTGGTACACTCCGGTCCCCCCAAAACCTTGCCCGGGGACCCCCAAGACCCAATCCCTCTGGATTTTAACACAAGGAAAGAAAACCCTTTCCCTCACCATTGCCTCCCCCAGGCTTCCCCTCCCTGGGTTACCCTGGAAGATCACTGTGATTCAAACTCCTTGAATCTTAAAACATAGAGGAAAATCCACCTTCCCCCCTCCTTCTCTCTCTCCCTCCCAGACTCTCCCTGAGAGAGAAAGTAATCCTAACACCGAGAGAAATTAACCTCTCTCTCCCCCTTCCCTCCTTTCTCCCCACCAATTCCCTGGTGGATCCAGACCCAGTCCCTTGGGGTCTCACACCAGAATAAAAAAATAATCAGGTTCTTAAACAACAAAAGCTTTTAATTAAAGAAGGAAAAACAGTAAAAATTATCTTTGTAAATTTAAGATGGAATATGTTACAGGGTCTTTCAGCTATAGACACTGGGAATACCCTCCCAGCCTAAGTATTTAAGTACAAATTAAAATCCTTTCAGCAAAATACAAATTTGAACTCCTCCCAGCCAAATACACATTTGCAAATAAAGAAAACAAACATAAGCCTAACTCGCCTTATCTCCCTAGTACTTACTATTCTGAGCACATCAGAGCCTGTATCGGAGAGATTGGAGAGAAACCTGGTTGCAGGTCTGGTCACTCTCAGAACCCAGAGAGAACAACAACCAAACACTAACAGCACACACAAAAACTTCCCTCCCTCAAGATTTGAAGGTATCCTGTCCCCTGATTGGTCCTCTGGTCAGGTTACAGCCAGGCTCACTGAACTTGTTAACACTTTACAGGCAAAAGAGATATGAAGTACTTCTGTTCTATTAACTCTTAACTATCTGTTTATGACACAGCCTCACCTCAGTCTCTGGAAAAATCATGTAGCAGGTCCTCCAGGAATCCATTTTGAATCACGTGGAGGAGAGGAAGGTGATCAGGAACAGTCAACATGGATACACTAAGGGCAAGTCATGCCTGACCAACCCGATTGTCTTCTATGATGAGATAACTGGCTCGGTGGATATGGGGGAAGCAGTGGATGTGATATACCTTGACTTTAGCAAAGCTTTTGATACTGTCTCCCACAGTATTCTTGCCAGCAAGTTAAAGAAGTATGGATTGGATGAATAGACTATAAGGTGGATAAAAAGCTGGCTAGCTCTTTGGGCTCAATTGGTAGTGATCAATGGCTCAAGGTCTAGTTGGCAGCCGGTATCAAGCAGAGTGCCCCAGGGGTCAGTCCTGGAGCTAGTTTTGTTCAGCATCTTCATTAATGATGTGGCTGGTGGGACAAATTGCACCCTCGGCACTGGAATGGGTTACCTAGGAAGGTGGTGGAATCTCCATCCTTAGAGGTTTTTAAGGCCCAGCTTGACAAAGCCCTGGCTGGGATGATTTAGTTGGGGTTGGTCCTGCTTTGAGCAGGCGGTTGGACTAGATGACCTCCTGAGGTCTCTTCCAACCCTAATCTTCTAGGATTCTATGATTCATTTGACAATTAATCTGCTAGGAATATATGGCACCTCTTACGCATCAAAGAAAGAAGTGCGTGGAAACCAAAGCAGGGGTTCCTGCAGGTTTGGACTAAGCGGTCTTGGCAAAGCTGCATGTGAAGGGCTCAGGGCTAGGAGAGCAGCCGTGCCAGAGCTCAGAGTTGCATTTGCAAAGCAGAGCGAGCGATTCTGCATGGTACCAGCCTGTACCATATCTGTCTTTGGCCGGCTCTGTGAGTTGCCCAGTATCACAAACACAGAATTCACACACTCCTTTTGCATGAAAGCACGCTACAAAATATGGGGAGGGAATCACATCCATTTTCTGCCCCACGTCTTCATTGGTGGGTTGGAGGAGGACTGCGTGGGCTGCTTGGTGCCAGAACCATCCACATTACTTAGTTTTTCCTTCAGCATTAATGATAATCCTTTAATGAATTAAATGGAGCAATTAAGCAGAATTTTTTAGAAGTGAACTGGCATAAAAATGGAGGCTGATATCTTTACCACTCACTATGATAATTAACATGACGCCCCTGTGCTTTAAGGATTCACCACACCTCTCCTATCCATCCCTTTATTTAGCTTCTTGGCTGTCTTTATTGTATGAGTTTGGATCCTTTGCTCTTTCATGAGATATCTCAGTGTGTATCTAGATAGAGAAGTAACATTTCAATGCTCCAGGATGACTCAGCACAGTCATCTAGCAGGGTGCCCCATACCACAGCCAACTAAGAGATCAGGAGGTTCTAGGGGGAACAGGACTAGACCCTGAATCCACAGGACAGCTGATGCTTCTGCGCTGCCACCATGGTAGGGCTGTAAGCATTACTACATAGACTCTGCAAAGATACATGCCACAGGAAGGACTGCCTGCAAAGACTGGACTGACAGCTTCCCTCATGACTCCTGATTGGTCCAGCCCTCCTATTTAAGCCCCAGAGGAATGCCAGGAAATGTCTGTGCAATGAAGTGGATGCTTCTATCAGCTGTAGTGATAAACCTGCATCTGGCTCACTCTTGGGTGCTGGACTCCTGGTCCTACCCACTAGGCCTGACTGTCAACATCCTGGTTGTGACAGAAAGTACCACAGTTCAGAGGCCCACTCCAGAGCCATTGAAGCCAATGAAAAGACTCCCGTTTGACTTCAGTGGGCTCTAGATCAGGTTCTAAGACAGCTCCTAGTCCAGGAGATGCCCTCACTGTGTATAGGTCCTCACACCTGGCCTGTTGTGTTTTAGGGGCGGCTGCTCATCCACATGTGCCTCATGCACTGGCTGGTAGGGTGTTACGCCTCTGTGTCTCTAGGAGCCTCACTTGTACACGTCCGTTATCCAGCTCCACTCGTTTTAGTTCTATTGCTGTGACGAGGCCAGTGAGAGGCTCACAGCAAACCCCTAGGATGTGAGGATTGTATCTCTGCTAGCCAGGCCCTTTATCTCACTGGCAGACTTGTCAGCCTCACACCTGAGCATGCCTGCACTGCCTCATCAGCTACAGCCCCTAGCTAGCCCCTCACCGTAGCTCATAGGCTCAGAGACTTTAAGGTCAGAAGGGGCCATTATGATCATCTAGTCTGACCTCCTGCACAATGCAGGCCATAGAATCTCACCCATCCATTCCCGTAACAAACCCCTAATCTATGTCTGAGTTGTTGAAGTCCTCAAATCGTGGTTTGTACCCCTAGTCCCAGGGCCGGCGCTACCATTTAGGCAGCCTAGGCAATCGCCTAGGGCGCTAGAATAATTGGTGGGCGCCGTTTTGCCAGAGGGGGCGGCAGGCGGCTCCAGTGGAGCTGCCGCAGTGGTGCCTGCGGACGGTCGACTGCTTGCGCGGCTCCGGTGGACCTCCCGCAGGCACCACTGCGGCAGTTCCACTGGAGCCGCGGAGCCCCGGAACCCCACAGGCACCACTGCGGCAGCTCCACCGGAGCTGCGGGACCAGCGCGCGGGGCAGCGAAATTGCCGTCCGCCTAGGGCGCTCAAACCCCTAGCACCGGTCCTGCCTAGTCGCCTGCTCCATAACCTCCTTTCCTCTGCCCCATCCTGTGCCCCCCACTTTCCTTTCCCCACCTTTGCCTTTGAATATTTCATACTTTATAGGAATCACTTGGTGCCTCAGTTTCCCCATGGAGATGATTCTTCCCTACCTCAAAGGGTGCTGTGTGAGATAAACTCATTAAGGTGCATGAGATGCTCAGATATCATCCCCATATCATATCAACCCCATAACAGCCCCGGATAAGTACCATGATGCTCTCTCCTGCTCTTGTGACAAGTGAGTGGGTCTCTGTGATTTACATCTCACCCAAAGGACGGTGAAACCTAGTAAATGCCACAGCTGCACCCTGGAACAACTAGTGCTGCCAGAACCTGGTACAATAAGCACAAAATGAAACCACAGGAATTGTTCATTGAAAGCGGCTTAAGTGAAGTCTGTTGTGTCAGGGAGAGGGGGAGAGGAAATTCCCTTTAAAGTCTCCATGCGTATTCTATAGGTAATTAGCAGCTAGAGCTCATTTGCTCACTGCGGGTGATGCAAGTAATGGAGCCGAGCAGCCATCATCTGGGAGCCAGTCCATGGAACCTAAGGTCTTGGCTACTACATTGGGTTGATTTACAGACCGGGGACGCTGCAGGGACAGGAATCACTGTTTAGACCAATGCAGCACACTGACACCCCAGCGTTTGCTCACATTCTTCCTCTTTTCCGGACGGAGGCATTTTGAAACTTTCCAACAAGAAATGTATAAATAGATATTTACCAAAACTAAAAAATGTCACAAAAAAAGCTGTGGTTTTATTTGAAAAGCATTTTTCATCCAAATCCTCTTTTGCTGAAAATGTTTGGACTAACCCCACTCGCCATATTGGCTTAGGTGTTGGGCCCCCTCCTGCCTGCTGCTGGAAGATGACAATCCTGTTCCGGCCAGAGGGTTTGCCAACTTTCTAATTTCTGAAAGCTGGACACTACAGCAGGAGAGCTGGAACCTTCCCCCTCCCTACCTCTTCCCCAAGGCCACACCCTTGCCCTGCCTCTTCTCCCAAGGCCCCACTCCTGTTACTCACTGCTCTCCTCCTCCCCCTTACTCCATCCTGTCCCCCTCCCTCCCCACCACCAGTTGGGCTCCCTCTGCTCCAGGGCTAGGATGGGAGCCTGCTTGCCCATGAGATGCAGGTAGGAGGAAGACCCAGCTGAGCAGGAGCTGGCATGGGTTCATGATCCAGTGCCTTCTCCCTTGTGCCCCCCTTCCACCTGTGGTAACTGGACTTTTGTGTCCGGTCACTACATGTGACCGGACACTGTACAGGTCCCTCTTCAGCCGGACTTTCTAGTTGAAAATTGGACACCTAGCAACCCTAGTTCTGGGGTACAACAGTTACTACAGTCGTGTGCTTCCCATTAGGGAAAGGTAGGCTTGCTCGCACCCAGCAGTGCTGTCTCCTCAATGTAGGTGAATCACTCCCCCGTTCTGCAGTGCAGTCAGCTGTTGTATTGCTCTCTCCCTGCAGTGGGGCATAACCATAGTTTAATGCCAGCAGGGGCACCAGATCATCCAGTCTGATCTCCTGTACTTCACAGGCACCAGCCCCACCCAGCACCCACACCCTGAACCCAACAACTGAAATTAGACCACCGTACTAACCCACATGAGACTATGAGGTGCCACAGGGTGTGTGTATGCAGCCCTGGATTCTCCTAGTGCAGGAGGGACCTCTGGAAATGTATTACAGTCCCCTCGTCCTGCAGAGTGCTCCAGGAGCTCCCTGAACAGAAACGTGTGCTTTGAAAGCGAAGGAAGAAGGTGGGGACAGATCCCACCAGAAAATCAGCACAGCAGTCGCCACTCATTATTACCCTGGGCTGTTCTATTCTGATTGCCCGTGAGAAACTAGTGGTAGCTTGAACAGTTCAACAGGTATTGGTTGTGTTATGGATGGTCCAGGCTACCAATAACAGTTCCATCAATGTGCCCAACCCTGCAGTCCATGTGCTCCCTAAGAAACCCAGCCATTCCCTGTGACGGCGCACAAGGAATGCAGGATGGGCCCCTAAGCATTCTGGGAACAACAATTTGGCACCAGTGAATGAAGCAGAGGAACCGTTCTCTATTGGCGAGTTGAGCAATAGGAACCATTTCTCCCTTTGGGTGGTTGTGCAAGAATCTTCAAAATGGGAAAACCGCTCGGCCAGATTGGGAAACCTCCTGGATGCTCCAACCAACAGTGCCTGCACAATATCATCCCTGGGAGACAATAGCAAGAGACCCTGCCCTGCTGCTACATGTCCAGACAACGTGCTCAGAATTACTGTAAACATAACCTGTTCAGTTCTGAATGTTACTTTTGGCTCAAGCATCCCTTATTGTTATTTGTCCCTGCTCAGCGACAATGACTTCAAGCGAACCATCTTGGTTATTGTATTCCCTGTGATGTACAATGGAATCAATGTATAAACCCCATGGAGCAGGGGCATTATCCATCATCTCCTTCTGCCATCAGCTCTGGGCTCCATTCAGAAAAAGAAGAGGGAATTGAGAGGAGAGTGAGAAACTAGGGGGTTGGAGGGACTGATTGATCGGGGCAGATTAAAAGCATTAAACATAAATCGCTTGGCTAAGCAAGATCTTTGGATGAACGCCTAGGAGGGGCGTAATTATTAAGTGCGGTAGCTGAGGATACGACTGAGAGTAGTGGAATGAAATTGATGAGGAAAAATGTCCTGACAGTGAGACATGCGGGATTGCAGGATAGTCCCCCAAGGGAGATGTCTGATGTGCCATTGCTCACAATTTTTAAAGCTAGACTGGAGAGAAGGTTCCAAAGAGTCCTGTAGGAAACTCAACATCTTGACTGCAGTCATGGGATAGGTGTGACTGTAGATCGAATAGACATACCTGGGCTCGCTTTAATCTCGGTAGCTTGGGTCTCAGACCCGGGAAGTACAGCACCATGCACCAGGAGTAAATAACCAGATGGGCTTGCATAACCCATACTGAAACCCCTGCTACCACTGCTTCCCTGCTGCAGGGACCAACCTAGCTAGATTAAAGCTAACTTGAGCTGCAGTTCCATCCAGTGATAGAAGTCTAGACAGACCCACAGTGCTCAGGGTGGAGGGGACTCCATATGCGTCAGGCAGCGTTAAGTCCTGCCTGGGAATCCCCTGAGCAGAGCAGGAGAGGGTGCACAGGAAGAGCGGTTGATCCTGTGCACCATTCATGCCTGATCCCACCGTAGCTTGCGCATGCAGTGCCCACAGAAGGGCATTCACGGAGCGCTGGGGAGGGGGAAATGATGCTGGGAAGGCAGCCCTCCTCCAGAGCATTCCCTCTGAGCAGTGTCTGGGGCACTGTCCTTCCACTCTGGTGAACTCTGCTTTTTCCAGTAGAAGGAAGGAAGTAGGGCAGAAAATCCCTTCTCCTGAACCATAGTGGCACATTAATAATCACCTTAGGAAAGGTGCTTAGTTCTGGCTCCATGGGAGGACTATCTGTCTTGAGGGTGGCGGGGTGGGGGAGGGAAGCTTTGCCAGGGGGCAGTGGTGGTGGACAGCAAGCTAGAATAACTCCTAACCCAGCCCACCGAGGCTGTCAGACAGACCTATATGCTGATTTGGGCAGATGATTGGTAGCAGGGGGCTACATCAGCATTAGTGAAACAAATGTGCTGTTTTCTACCTCCTCTATTCCATCGCCTCCCATCTGAAGCAACATCTGATCTCATGCTTGTAAAAAGGGACTGGATCTGCCTCTCACCTGACTGAGCACAGAGCGTCAGGCTGAGCAGGAAGAGATGAGTAATGCTTAAGCACAGCTAGCACGTGCCAGATGACGGAGGAGAGAAGGCCATTCCTATCTCCAAGGCATCAAGGTCTCCTTGAATCTCATCAAAAAGTGACATCTTTATATAGCTGCATCACAAAGTCTGGGTCTGAGGCTGGTGAAGAACCAAGCCCTGACGAACATAAAATACATGGCCCTTGAAGACAAGTTTTCCGCTACAGATCCATAGAGTCCCTCCTCAGATCTGTTTTGTGCTGCACGTAGAACTGGGTAAAAAATTTCATATCAATGGTTTTTTTGCTGAAAAAATGCAGATTTGAGTCAATCAAAATGATTTGCAAATTCAGGTCCTATTCAGTAAATAGTTCTGGCAAAGGAAAAAAAATCAGAAATGTGTAAACATTCTGACTTTTTGTTTCGGAATCTACTGACATTTAATTTTTAAAAAACATTAACAATATTTTAAAACCTGAAAATGAAACAAAAAGCCAAAAAACCTCTTTCAGGTTGAGTGAAACATTTTGTTTGATCTGAAACAAAAACAAAAATAGGGTTTTCATTTCATCAGGAAAAGCCCCAAAAATTGTTTCAGTTTGATCCAAAACATTTTTTTTTTGGTTCAACAACTTAGACAAAAACCTGGTTATTTGCCCATCCCTAATTGCAAGTCACTGTTCAAATAAGCGTAGCACTGCACGGTAGGTCTGTTGCAGGCCTGTTGCAAGCTGGCAAACTTGATTGCCTATTCCTCTTCTGCTGCATGCTGGTGTCCTGTGCCAAGACCAGCTCAAGATGAAACCCTTAACCAGAGACAAAGTCTTCCAAACATGTGTGATCCAGAATCCCTGGGCCAGATCTTCCCAGGAGACCAGTCGAGGTTGAGTTTTATGCACATATCTCCTGGGGTTTACATGTGCTTGCTCATAGGTTCTTCTTTCATTGCATGGGAATGTTCCCCTGACAAGTGCAAGAGCTTTGTGTTGTGCCACAAACCAGTGATCAGACAACACAGTGGATCAGATTGATTCTCTCTTGTGCAAAGTCAGCTGATGGAGCCTTATGGAGCAGAAGGTTTTGTGAACGTCTCCAGGTCTTGTTTCAGTTTGCTAAGCTACTCTGAATGGCCAGGCTCCCTCCCCCTCCCTTTGTCAGTCATATTTATTTTTTCCCACGGGCAATTCCGTCCCTTGGCTCTTGGGATGCTATAATCACACTAGCTCTTCCGCATAAACAGAGAAGTGAAACGCTAATATTTCTAGTGTGAAAAACAAGCAGAAACCCCCACCTCCACCAGACAGGTGGTTGGTATCTGTCCTAAAGAAGCAAAAAGAGGGATAACACTCCCTTTGGTCCTCTTTGCAGCTCACTCGTAATGTAACTTGTGCTGAAGAGTGAACTATAGGAGCCTGGGGTGTTCCCAAATCAAATCCCTGCTGCATGTCACATGCATTATTAAGTTCCTTCCTACGCCCATCCCCATTTACTGAACTGCTTTGGCAATTTCTCCCTAACATGCATTTTCAGGCCTTTCCCTGAAAAAGGACTCAGTCAAGGTCATTAGGGTCACACGTTCTCCTGATCCTCAGAGATCTATTGGTTTCCAAAGCCAGGGCTGCCGCCTGGCCAATCCCTGCTGGGTGAGCTGCCAACACCTAACAACCCAGGGCTTGGGGCTTCTTCATCATCACAGGTGCAAACTTGCATTTCACACCATCCTTCAGCTCAGCTTGCCTCTGCCGTATGGGGAAAGCCCTGGCCAATCGCCTCTCTAGTTCAGTTTGAACCTTTGCCTCTGCAATCAATTTTGTGTCCCTCTACACTTCTTAATATATGTGCTTTCCTCTTATTTGTATGAGATATTCATAATGGACCTGTTGTTTGCAGATGATGCAGCCCTTGTAGCTCATGATGTTGATGCCCTACAATATCTTATTACCAAGCTTTCTGATTCATGCAAAATCTTTGGGCTAGCAATAAGCTTGAAGAAGACTGTTACCCTGCACCAAGGCTCTTCAGGACCAGTTCCAGATATCACCTTAGATGGTATTCATCTATATGTTGTTAACCAGTTTTGCTACCTTGGCTCTACCGTTACCAGCAATGTAGATCTAGATGCTGAGCTTAGTAGAATCGGCAAAGCAGCCAGGAACGTTGGTCTTTTGCAAGACAGAACAATAACACATTGTCAACTAGAGTGAGACTCCATATTTATAAGATGTGTTTTATCCACTCTTCTGTATGGCTCAGAAACATGGATCACTTACAGCAAACATACCAAACAACTAGACTATTTTCATATCAGATGATGCTTGGGTAAAATTCTTCGACTAAGATGGCAAGCCAGAGTGACAAATGTGGAAGTGTTAAATCGTGCTGGTATGTCATTCAGGGGAACGTTGATTAGTAAGGTGGCTTGGACATGTCAAGTGAATGCCAGATTACAGGATCCCGAAGAGTGTACTGTATGCTGAAGCTCGCAAAGGGTCTTCAGGATGCTTGCAAAGATGATTTAGTGTCCTTTGGCATCGCTGTGAATGCTTGGGAAAGGAGTGCAGAAAGCGGCTCTGACTGGTGGACGATCAGCTTGTAGATGGAGTGAGGTGACTGCACCAAGCTTTGTGATGACCAGCGTCAGAGGAGGAAAGAATCTGCTGCTCGGATTCAGAGCATTGCTAGTGCGTGGGCATGCCCGAGCTGTGGACGGGACTGTCATTTGCACATCGGACTCAGCAGCCATCAAAGAACTCATCAACACATACACCACGCTCAATAAAGAATGACAGTGTCTATATATATATATTTGTAAAGGTTTCCTCACCCATTACATTTTTAATCCTTTCTTATATTCAATTTATGTTTGTGGTTCAACCCTTTGCTTCCCCCTTTCCTAATTTAATTAACCCTGACCTATTAACCCATCGTTTCTTCCAGCCTCCCCTCGTACACTTTTCAATAGCCGTCCCCTTCCCACTGCTGTGCCCAAAACCTCTTTCTTCGGCATAAATGGCTCACTCAAGCCTGGTTCCTCTGACCTGAGTGGGATGCTACAAGACACCTGGGGTTAAGAAGATACAAAGATTTGTCTCTGCTGCTCCTGCCAGCTCCTACCAGGGCAACTAGGCCACTCAACAGGCTGCCACTTGGAAGTTGGTGATGGGACTTCTGCCTTGTGGAGTGTCAGGGGGCAACCAGCACTGAGGTCTACAGAGGGTGGCAGAGAGGATGGCTGGCTGGTCCTGCATGCATCAGAGCTCCAGTATATGGGTTTATTCATGATATGTGAGTTAGAAATAGCCTTTGTACAGTGCATGCCATAGATCATCTCACAAAAGTTTAAGCTCATTTAAGGTTGGTCTGTGAAGTGGAGGGTGTGAGCAAATGTCAAGTTTGGACTGATTACATTACCAGGTAAAGGACTTCAGGGCACTGACAACAAAAGGGAGTTAAGGATTCGAATGAGCAGTAATGTGAAATGCACGGGCAGCGTGGGCACCAGCAGCACCTGGGGATGGGATCAGAAATCTAAGAGCAGGAATCCATGCTCACGAACTCACAGTTAAACTTACTGCAAAATTTGGAGTTAGCTGAGAAGCAGTTTCCACCCGGATGAGCTGGAAGGTTCTTTTCACCTTCCTCTGGAGTATTCAGGGGAGACCATCACTAAGACCAGGTGGGCATAATGCTTGTGACCATTTCCCCAAGACTCAGGGAGCTGGCGATCCCTTGTCCTTCCTACTCCTGTCTCCTGTGCACCGAGGGAACTCTAGCCAGAAACCGCAGCAAGAGAACACTCTGTTTTCAGTGACAATGACTGGAGCCAAAGATGACATAAGCGTTCTGGCAATGGATGGAAACCGATTGGCTGAAAGTGAGGTAATGGTTTATAAAGGAAGACTGACGGTGGAGAAACGTGCTGAATAGCCAGCCCATCCCACAGTGATGTCCACGGTCAGGCTGTGTCCTACCTGGGAGAACGGTGCTCAGGGGTCCATCATCCTGGCACATCTCTGCTTTGAATGGAGGATAAAAATGAGACTGCCCAGATGCCCAGTGCCAGCAGGTCTGCTGTGTGTTTGATTGCATTCCCCACAGAGTCCCACCTTCTCCTGGGCTCTATTGTGGCATCTCTCTTTCACTCATCAGGGTCCCATCTGTTTGCAGGAGTGATGACATCCTCCTCAGCATGCCGACATCCCAACCTGCACTAAACCTTCTGTTTCTCCGAGTTCCTGAAGCCGTCATGGTGCCAGATGGCTTTGGCTGCAGATGACTTCATCTCCTTGAAAAGCACAGCATACCCTTCTGCAGTGCATTGTGGGACCTATTATGAATTTTGGGTTGGATTTAAACTCCTTTCTCATTACACGTTCAAAAAGTCTATGACCTAGCAAGGGAGAAGCTGATCCAGAGAAACACGGTCTAGCGGTTAGGATATTGGACTGGGGCTAAGAAGAACTGGGGTTTATTCCCAGCTCTGCCAATGACCTACTGTGTGATCTTAGACAAGTCACTATACCTGCCTTGTCTATTTAGGTTGTAAATGCTTTGGAGCAGGAGCTGTCTCTCGTTATGTGTTTGTAGTGCACCTCGCACAGTGGGTCCCGATCGCAGCTGGGCCCTGTTGATGCTTCTGCAATATAAATAATAAAAATAAAAGAAGGGAAGATCAATGCACTGAGTTTAGCTCCAGGGACCAAATTCATCTCAGTGGAACTAGGATTGGCCAGGGGGAAATTTGGGAGAGTTTGGTTTGCCTCCCATCTCTTTTCTCTTCCAAATCACTATTATTCACTTGTTTATACTTACCTTGCACCCAGCACCTGAGCAGATGTTCCCCAAATTAACCAACTGCTTCCAGAAATCAATTAGCACTAAACAAACCCATCCCCAACCACTGATGAGATCATTCCTGCTGGATCCCAGCCCACATGTGGGTTGAGGGAAAATTGAAGGAGATGAATCTCAGATCATTGCATCCCCCCTCTTCCCCCCGACTGGGCCCTATGAGCAATTTAGAGGTCACCTTTATAGGGAAAAAAATGTGTGCATGCCATTTTTGCTCTTCATAATGGATCAGGAGGCACCACAAGTTACCATTTTCTGCTAGTCTTTTACATTAGGAATTTAAGTCTTTTCCTGGAAGACCCTATGGCGCACAGGACAACCAGTAGGTTTATGGTTTCAAAGACACCCATCCGAGTGAAACCTGATTGACTGAGAAGGGAGCTAAGTGTCAGTGAGCCTCTGCTTTTTGTTTGGCTTTACACTCGACATGTAGCCGGATCAGGCCCATGGAGAGTTGAAACCTCTGTGCCTACACTGTATGGGGAGAAGTTTCCATCACAGCCAACTCTCCAAAGCCCAGGGGCAGGAGCTCCACAAGGAGTGATAGATACAAAGCTCAGCCCAGGCCTACTCTAGCTGCACCTCAGGAGATAATCAACCATTTTATCCTTGAGATGTGAGCAGGAAGTGTTACCCTGACTTGAAGCTGTAGAAAAGGGAGGGTGCATGAGCAACAGAAGTTCTGTTTTTGAAAAACACCCCCCTTTCCCCTTCTTCTCCAGTCCCCCACAAAGCTAATCTGTTCCTATTGTTTCACTCAAGCAATGCCCCCTGCCCTGAATGTTACCGCAGGCTCACACACTGCCTACATACAGAGCAGTAAAGTACACCAGAGGCTGAGGCTGGTAGGCCAATCCGGTATAGAAATTATGTACGGCAACAAAGAAAATAAGTTGTCTGTCCCTGAGAGGTAAAGATCTCCCTGTCTGGTTGGTCTTAGTCTGTCTCTGGTCTCCCTAAATGCTTATCAGACAGCTGACTGCACCTCCACATGGGTGGTCTACCACGTAAGACATATCCTGTGGGTTTCGGGCCTAGCTGACAGATCAGCCTTACTAAAGTAAGATCTCTTTGAAAAACAAAAGGACACAGTACCACTCCTCAACTGATATGTTACAGGCAGATCCTGGGTTAAGAAACCAGTTCTTACTTACAGAGATGAGCCAAGATTGTAAAAAAGTCCAGCTCCTAAGTTTTCATTTAAGCATCTAAATAAGTGGCCTGATTTTTAAAAGTGCTGAGCCCCTCCATGAGGACATCAGAGTCTAGCTGTAGGCATACCCAGTTCTGAAAAACTCAGCCACAGTGACTACAGTCATGAGAAACTGGAGGTGCCCACAATGCGCTAGGTGCTTTCTGAACATCAATAAAAGTATCCTCTCGGCCATGACCTATAGATCCTTCCCAATCCTGGATTCACATGGATGTTCTACCAGGACTTAATGAGAAATGCACCCATCTGGAGGAGGATACGAGTTGCAACCCGCAATGAAAGACGTATGGACAGCAGGGTCCCTGTAGCCGTCTGTGCAGTGAAGGTACTGGTGATTTCCCAAGCGCCTGTTGGAACACTCTGTTTCTCTTTAAAAATGCTTTACAGGAATCAGATTTGCAAGACTGTATCCTGGATGTATCAAATGGAAACCCTGGAGAGGACCCAGGAAAGGGAATAGCTACCAGTAATTAAACCTTCTAATTGTCAGAGAAGTGACAAAACCTACGACATTCTCCATGCACTGGGAAAGGCTCCGTTGGATCCAAGGTTGGGTTCACATCAAGAGATTTGGATGGGAGTGAGGGAAACGTCGGCACCAACTAAAGATGTTCATTTTTGGTTTGTTTTATCAGCTTAAAAAAGTCAGAGGGGAAGTGTGGGTTGGACAGCCCCAGTCAGGAGCGGTGCCATGGTTTTTGCCGCCCTAGGTGGCAGCGCTCCTCCTCTGAGCATTAGGAGGCGGGTCCTTCACTCGCTCCGGGATCCACCACTGAATTTCTGCAGAGGGCAGCAAAATGCCGCCCCCCAAATCCTGCTGCCCTAGGCGACCGCCTAGGCTCGCCTAGTGGAAGCACCAGCCCTGGCCCCAGCCAGAACCAGACAGGATGGACAGGCTCTGTTCAGTCTTCCCACTCACAGCCTGGCTAATGCCCTTTGCTTGCAGTCATTGGTAACTTTGCAACCTGCATGCTTCTACAGAGAAAGGAAGAACTCCGGGTTCATTTATCAAGCCAGAGCCAATGGGTGTCATTTGGATTCAGTATTGGTCTGTGCTTTGATATAAGGATGTACCCAGGGAGGGGAGAAGGCAGAGTCAGATAATTGCAACAGGACCCATAGTCCCACCTTCCACAAAAGGTCAGTGTAACGACCAGACCTCACTAAAGCTCTGGATTCTCTATGCAGAATTTCTCCTTCTCTCCTACAACTCCTGTCCCTCCCTTGAGGACTGGGATATCAATGCAGGGAGACACTAAGGACTGGGGTTCCCCCTTACCGCAAGGGCAGTCTCCAGTCCAAACCATCCACATCTTTGGGTCTTAATTGCTTTTTCATTAGGGATTTCCCTGAGCTAGTCCCTCATCCTTGTCCAGTGGATATGAGTGCTACTGTCTCTGCCCCCTTTTCACTTGGAGAGAGAAGAGGAGTGGCTGACACTAGTGTTTGCACTGGTGTTCTTTGCCTGTGTTAGCTAAGTCAGACAAGGCCCCCTCAGTTGATGTGAAGCTTAGAGACTATCCTCTGACCCATAGCAGGGGAGACAAGGCATGCTGCTCTTTGAGACCGGAGACTAAAACCCACCAGCTGCCCCACTGGGAGCACACGGCACTAGCAACTTGCTCGGTCTGGGAGCCACTGGTTTAGAGTGAGCGGGGGATTCTTGGTCCCTGATCTAGTGGAAACTGGGTGGGTGTCTCAGTGACCTTTTTTGCTTGCCGTCAAGGAAGTCTGTGTGTGCATGTGTGTTTGTCTGAGTATGTGTTTGTATGTGAGAGCATGTGTTTGTGTAACATTAATATGCACTTGGGTATGGTGCTAACCTGCGTTTGCCCATGGTGTAGCATGGGAACTTTACTCATGGGACTATTATGCCCAGCGCTTGCTGAAATGGCATTTTAACACAGAAACGTGGCAAAGAAAAAGGACTGAAATAGGGAGACTGACAATCTAGGGTAGCAAATATACTATGCAGGTGTTAGAGTTGAGGGCGGGGGTGTCTCACAGATGGCGCTGCATTGTCCAGAATGGTATTGCCAGCCATTCTGGCTGAGAGCATATGATTCGCTATACCAGATCAGACCAGTCACCCATCAGCTCTAGTATCCTGTCTCTGCAGTGGCCTATCTCGATGCTTCAAAGGCTGGTGAAATAAAACAATGCACCTGGCCAATTGTGCAAGACTTTAAATGTGGGAAAATCACCTCCCAACTCTTGTGGAAATCAGCTGATGCCCTGAGGCCAGAGATTTGATCACTCGTAACTTAGCACATCAAATTACAATGTCAGTAGTGTTTATCAAGTGAGCTAACCTCCTTGAAATCTAGGCACCAACCCCGGATTCTCTCACCTTCTGTGGCTGTGAGGGTCACAGCTGTGTGAAGTAGCGTGGCCTTCCATTTGTTTTGAATATACCTACCCTTATTGTTACTGAGTGAGCCCTTGTTTTCTTCTTCTGAGACATCCCAAAAATGAGGGGCTGATTGTTCTGTAAACCCTGTCATGTTTATAACCCGTCTTGGGACTTATTCAGTCCAGGTCATTCCTAAAAGGGCACGATCAACTTGAAATCCAAGTCAGTTTCAAAAACTGAGGCAGGTATGTAAGTTGCGGGGCTCACAGCGTCCTCTGCCAATTTTTGTAGCTCTCCATTCACCTTTTCCTGTTCCCATGGTGCTGTGAGAACTTCCCACACAAACAGCAAAGGCTAAGGTCCTGGTCTGGAACTCTTGAGTTCAATTCCCAGCTTTGATGCTCTCCTGTTGTGACCGTGGGCACATAACTGAATCTCGCCGTGCCTGAGGATCCCATGGGGATAATAGTACATCCTTCCCTGCCTCACCGGGGTGTTGTGAGGATAAACCCATAACTACTTGGCAGTGCTGAGGGCTATATGAGCAGACAGAGAGAATTAAAGGTTGGGATCTCCATGGAGGGACTCTTATGGCTCTATGGAATCTCTTTGACTTCCTTGGGACTCTTTGTGCAGATAAGAGTCTCCGCTTGTAGTATAGGCCCTTATCTGATTATGCAGGGGAAACAGTGAACCTGGCTATACACAAATGTACCGCCAACCGCACATGTTCAGAAATCATGAGTCAAGCCCCCAAAATCATGAGACTGGCTTAAAAATCATGGGATTAAAAAAATTACACTGACATTCTTTTTATTTGCCTCCTGGCACTGGCTCATTTTCAAGCTTCTCTCCACATCCATGAAGGTCAGAAGTTTCCTTTTTGTTTTAAATGAAAGCTCAACTTCTCAGGTAATAACCAAATTCCAGCAGCTGGGGCTTTAAGATCCCAAGTATCATGGGATTCGGATAAAATCACAAGAGCTGGCAACAAGGAAGGGCTTTTCAAAAGCCCTGGCCAAGTTGTGCTCCCATTGATGTCAGTAAGAGCTTTATGATGGACTTCAGGGAGAGCAGAAGACTCCAGTGCTGAGGGCCTTGAAAAATCCCATCCAAAGTGCTGATAAAAGAAAGAACTATTTTTTTCTCTAATCTCATTACTTTGTAGTGCTGTTTATGCAGAAAAAAAAAGGGAAAATATCTTCAGACTCCACTGTTTGTGCTCAGCAATACATGTAGCTAACCCACACACAGGAGGTGTGTGGGTTACACTTGTATTCCGCTGTCTGCCTGTTGTATCCCCCTGTTATCTCTTATCTTATGCTTAGATTGGAAGCTCCTTGGGGCAGGGGCTGTCTTTTTGTTCTGTGTTTTTACAGCACCTGACACAATGGGGCTCTAGTTCACGCCTGGGCTCCTGGGAGCTACCACAACACAACCCATCAATGCCAGTAACATCTCAGGTGCCTTTTCAGCGTTCAGCTCCTCCAAGATCTGAACAGAATTCTCCCTCCTTTCCCCACCCCTCCCCCCAGCACCTACCTGGTTCCTAGTTAAAAACAACCCCTGTTCTTTTAAACTGCATTTCTGGATTTCATGGCAATGCTGGCTAATCTAACAGTAAAAAGCTCAGCCATTATTTGTCTCTGAGGCTTGGGAGTCTGCCCAGCTCTGACTGACAGACAGACACACACACACACACACACACACACACACACACACACGTGTTCCTTTCTCCAGAGTGAGAGCAGTGCCTCTCCTCCTCCCCTAGTCGGTCAGGGAGGGCTGGAACTTCAGGGAACAAGTTACACCTACTGCACTGTTCTTGCTAGCTGCTTTCAACCTGTGCTGCAGGGATTTCAGCCAGCAAAATCTCCTCTTGCTGGAACTTCTCTGAGCGTCTCCACTTCACAACCACCATGGATCTCCTGCAGCTTATGGAGTGCTGCACAGTGACCGACGACTCGGCGGAGGGGGCAGAAAGACGATAAATTTCAGGAAAGGTCTTTCCTGCTGCAACAGGTAAGGGCATGCTGCTCACTGCTTTTGCAAACTCAAACTGACTCAGGGAGCCCTGTGCAGCAGAGTCTAGGGGGAAGCCCAGGGAGGATGGACAGATCTAGGATTGTCAGAAAACCGTGCTTGTATGTGAGTAAATAGATTTAACCTTCAATTTGAAACAAATAGCCCAAGCCTGAAGATACATACTTTTAGCAGAAAAAACCCCATCCCAACCAACAACTTTTTGTTATTCTTTCATTCTTTCCTTTGCTCTTGTCAGTCCTAGTAGAAGGAACTGTGAACTGGGCTAGGGAAAGCTGATGTACAATGTTTGCATTTGTTGAGCCGGGTTCGAGCAGGGCAGTAGCCTTTCCAGTTCATTCCTGTAAACTTTACCAAGAGTTCTGGGCAGACCGTCACATCCGGTGAATGGACTCCGTACAGCAGCTCAGATTGAATCCCCCAGGGAATGCAAGCGAAACTAAAATGATTTAACAATGCATTGTGTGCAGGCTGTATCTACACCATGCTTTTCCTTATTATTTCCCTGTTATGCTACCACGAGGGCCAGCTCTACTGGACCGTGTACAGGAAGAACCCTAGTGTAGGCAAGGCACTGACATTTTTGCTACCCTGACGGCTAACCGCACTCAGAGTGAATCTAGACAGCAAGGTGGTGAAGATGTCCGGGCCCCTCGCACCTTGCCTACCCAGGCACTCCCACGTCTGTCGCTGCAAAGGTGGGAAATGAAGGAAAAAGCTCAGCGGAAGCAAGGCCTCGGTGTTTGCTCTGCATTCACATAGGCGTGGGCACATACAATGTGTGTGTGTGTTTGTGTCAATGCATGTATGATTCTTTGGGCATTTATGGAGGCCTGATAGCAATCTACACCTAAATCCCTTCGTAAATGAAGATCAATGAACATGCAGCTGTTCTTTCCCCAGCACACATGTTGCACTGCAGACAAGGGAAAGAAGAGAATAAGAGGCACTCATGCACTTGCAGCATGGAGATAATATATGAAAGCCCTTAGCAGTAGCAGCAGCAAGCAGGTAATTAACCTCCTGAGGGAATGAAAAGCAGACCAAGTGGAATGCAAGAATCCATAAGGACAAAGATCACCTCTCCAATGACATCTGTTGCTTGGGATAGTTAGAAAAAAACCTGGCTCAATGGAGCTTTCTTCTAAAAAAGAAATGCTATAACATTTACAAAAGTTTGAAAACTCTTTATTTTTGCGTGATTCCACCAATTCACAGGTTGATGGGCACTGGCACATACACCGGTGGCGAGGCTGGGGCTGCTGCCAGGACTGTAGGTTAGCTCATAGTTATCTGGGCCTGAAGTGGTTGAAAGTGGCATTGGGTCTGAGGTGGGAAGGGGAAGGTGTCTGCACAGGTAATATGGATGCTTCATGGTCCCAGCGGCATCAGTTGCAGTTTGCCACTTAGAAGCCTCGCTTCTCCCGGCCACTCATAGATCCAGGAACCTTCCAAGCTGCGGAGGGGAAGACTGCCGGCTGGGTGACTGGGCTGTCCAGCTTGCTAGCTAGTAAGGCAAGTCCCACTGTGAGATCAAGAATGAAAAGCAAACACTTTGTGTCCCACCTTTGAGGAAAGTTGGGTAGTATCAGCATTTAGTGATGCTGAAGTCATTTGACTTCTTGTTGTGCTACCTTATCACCTCTTAACATCCAGCACTATCAGGCTTATCTGAAGTAGTTCAGGGACATCAGACTTTGAGATAAATGAAGTTGGGGGTAATTGGGGGATCTATTGTGTAAAAGAACCAGTTTAAGATTTTATTCTGCAGTTACAGGCTTGATCTATCCACTGCCCTTGTTTGCATCACCTACACACGCACACAACCCCCTTATAATCCTGAACATTCTTTTTAAAATGAACCCAAACTGTACTCTCTGCAGGGGCCATTGTTTTCCGAAGCCCTTCCCACCTGCTAATATTTTTAGTCTGTGGGAACTTTAAAGAGGAAGCTTTTGCAGAAGCTGCTGGGTCTCCTGGCCCTTTAAACAAATAAGCATCATTCTTGGGGGGAGGGGGAAAGGAGTAACAAACTCACACCTGGAATCAAACATCTATTAGAAACCAATTCATTTTGCATTATGCTCGGTGGACTCTTGGCTCCAGTGCAAGTCACACAGGATCATCGTGCCAGCCCGTTGCAACCAAAATGGTATTTTCGTTGTGAGCATGTGTTTATTTGTGTTCACCTCTGTGCATAAGTGGGGTGTGTGTGTCTGTCTGTCTGTCTGTGCATATATCAGTGGGTATTCGTAAGTCTCCATCAGTGCAAATGCATAATAGGATTAAGAAGCATCAGACCTTTTTTTGGAAAAGCCAGTGCCCCATTGTCCTGTTAGAAGTCTGATTAGCTGAACAAGCAATTTGTCCTCTCTGCTGCGGTTTTCCTTGGCAGGCGGGCAGGTTTGTTGCAAAGAAACTTTCCTTCCTGGTTCTTGGAAGAAAGAGCTGGGCGGTGTTCGAAGAGGACAGAGCAGATTGTGGGGTATTTTTAAGCAGCAGAAATGTTTGTAGCTAGGAAATATTATGGACTGATCATGGTGTAGATAGAAACTGCAAATACATTCTTTAGGTAGAGACATTGTAGATATAGTAGGTATGTCATACTTAACAGGTAGGCAGAGATTGCATTATAGTTCTCGCTATGTAAGATACTTATATCTATTCCGAAGCAATAGGTTGATATAGAGAGAGTGTGAATAGATATCTACTGCTCCATATCGATCTACTCTGGATAAATATTGTAGGTAGATGGCTACACTTTAAAAGCCTATCTTCAGTAGACAGTGTAGAGAAAAGTCCCGAGGAGACACCTCTTGCTATTGTAAACTGAGTTGATAAGATCTCATTAGGACAAAGTGTGACTGTGACAAGCAGCCCATTGTGACTACCTGCAAACATACCAGTCTCTACGGTTAGCCTGCTATCCCCATCACATTTGTCACCGATCACACACTGTCACATACCCAGATGGTGAACTGTCTGGGGTAGGGACCATCTGTGTTATTTGCTTGTACAGCATCTAGAAATACACCTCTACCTCGATATAACGTGACCCAGTATAACATGAAATCGGATATAGCGCAGTAAGGCAGCGCACCGGGGAGGCGGGGCAGTGCACTCCAGCAGATCAAAGCAAGCTCGATCTAACGCGGTTTCACATATAGTGCGGTAAGATTTTTTGGCTCCCGAGGACAGCGTTATATCGGGGTAGAGGTGTAACTAGTGAGAACGATAGTATTACAGCTCTGCTTGGGGAGACGATCCCCCTGCATTTACTAATGGCATGCAGGCCTGGTATTTTAATAGGCTATCTGGGCAGCAATTCCATTGACTGAAACACCTGCCCTGTGGAATTTAACAGGGCACATTTCTGTGGAACAGCTCCCCAGAGATCTGCCAGTGAACCTTTTGCAGTGCGCAGCTGAATTTGTTGACTCACCCCCATTACCCTACTTTACACACACACTCTGAACTCAAGGAAGCCTCTGGAAGAACCAGTGCAGAGGAGTCAAAGCTGCTGTAGACCGAGCAGAAAATTGGCTTGGTGGGGCACATGGGTCCTGGGACCAGAACTAACAACCAGCAGGTGAATTGGGTTGCTGACAAAGAAAGTCAGCAGCGGAGATGGGTTATATAAATTCTATTAATCAAATGATATATCTGGGAGAGAATCAGAATTCTCTTGTGAGTCTGTTTGGGATAGAGAGGCTGGGAAGGAAGCGTAAGTGCTAGCAGGATTTCTGCAGGGCAATCAGGAGGTGCAAATACAGCACAGACGACGCATACCTGAGCTAGCTGCGATCAGGCTAGCAACGTAGCTGTGGCGGCACGGGCTAGCCCCCTTAGTGCATGCTGGGGGTCGCTGGAGGGACTGTACTCCGATCGCTCTCCATGCCACCCCGTGCCCTTGCCGCCACGACTAACCTGCTACCCTGCTTGGTCAAAGCTTACTCAGGTATGTCCACACACGCTGCTGTCGCACCTCCCAATGCAGTGCAGATAGACATGCCCTGAGTTCCAGATCCCTTTTCTGGGGCCAGTCCTGCAGGCAGATGGGAGCTCTGTGCCTAGGCAGTTGGCAGGAGTGACTCCCAAAAGATTCTGGGCAAGTGGCTTTTAAAGAAAAATCAATATGAAATAAGGTGTTAGCAGCCGGAGCACAGAGAGACAGGAGATAAGTAGCTTATGTTTGATGCAGCAGAGAAAGGGGAGCCAGTGGCAGTTTGCAAACAGAGCGTGACATACTCAATGTGATCAGCTAAGAAAGTTATCTTTGCAGCAGTGATTTGAATGGACGTGAGTTGGGTGAGATTGCATTTGTTAAGGCTAGAGGACGTAGTAGTAATGGGGACAAGAGATGCTGAGCATTTTCGCTGTGTGGACAGATCAGAAAGGCCATAGCTTAGAGCTGTTATGCAGGAAGAATCAGCAAGCTTTAGACACAACCTGGATGTGAGGCTCCAGCCAAGGGAGTGCTATCACCTCAACTAATTCTCATAGGACTGAGGAAGGTCCTCTGGAGGATAAGGTAGCTGTTGCTTAAATTAAATACCTCCCTAGTAGGGAGTCATTTATCCACTTGCAGGATGTTCAGCATAGCAGGAACAATTATTTAATGGGTCATTCCAACCTCCGTCATAAAATGCACACGCACCAGGTTTTAAATGATCAGCCATGCTGTTCCTGACTGTTAAGCCATCAGGAAATGATTTTCAGTGCTCAGGCCAAGCTATTTTAAAAACGCTGCTTGTGATTGAAAGGCTGTGGAGGGTAGCAGGATTGTTGTGAAACTAACTATGTTCTTACAGGGGGAGGGATAGCTCAGTGGTTTGAGCATTAGCATGCTAAACTCAAGGTTGTGAGTTTAATCCTTGAGGGGGCATTCAGGGATCTGGGAATTGGTCTTGCTTTAAGCAGAGGGTTGGACTAGATGATCTCCTAAGGTCTCTTCCAACCCTGAGATTCTATGATTTAGAGGGATGCTGTCCAGTCAAGTCTCCCCCAAACACACTTTCACATGACATACAGCATTGCTGACCCCAAATGCTCAAAAATCACAAGTCAGCCCCCCACAAAAAATCACAGGATTGGCTTAAAAATCATGAGATTCTAAAAATAATAAAAGTAGGGTCCTTTTTATTTGTCTTCTGGTGGCATAGTGCTTAGGGGTCACATTTTCAAGTTTTACTTCACAACTATGAGGGCTGGAAACTTTCTTTTCTTTTAAAAATGAAAACAGAGATTCTCATGTCAACACATGAATCCAGGAGCTGGTGCTTTAAGAAAAACCCCAAATATCATGAGACTACGATAAAATCATGCGAGTTGGCAACACTGACACCTAAGACTAATAGAAATGGT
Source organism: Gopherus flavomarginatus (assembly GCF_025201925.1). NCBI lineage: Eukaryota > Metazoa > Chordata > Testudines > Testudinidae > Gopherus > Gopherus flavomarginatus. Next base: position 6,267,808 of record NC_066623.1, read on the forward strand.
TCCATCACATTGTTTTTATTTTTTAAAGTCCAGTGGAACCCTTTATTAAACTGCAACAACCTATCTCTTTAGCCCTGGTAACTCAGACATGACAGGATAATGCTAGTGCATGAGCACAGGGCAGTGAAACTGACTCGAAACCATCTAGCTACAAGATCAAATTGACCAGCCTTTTTAACACTGACCAAGCAGAGAAAATGACAAATTGTAAACAAACAGCATGAATCATGAAAAGCAAATCAGATTTTTTTTTCAAGAGGGTTCAGTGTTAATCAAAGGTGGTGTCAGTGACATGGATAAATGTCCTCTTTAAAAATACATACTTTTTAATCCTACATTTTCTATATTGAACAACAGTAATTATTTTCTGGTTGATTTCATTTTGCAACGTTTGGCCCTAACTGAATTTCTTATGCTGTGTTCCTCTTGTTCAGGTACATACTGAGCTAGGAGAAGGTGCATTCCTGGAGTCCTTCCCCCCTCAGGTTTGGCTCCCACCTTGCTAAATAATTTGCTCCCTTAGCTCTGTCCTGTCTTCCTTTGTGACCCTTGCACTTTAGAACCACAAGAAAACTGACCCTGTCATTTGTAATTTGAGCAGCTACAGGGCTTTTCCCCCCTTACAACCTTTGGCGAAGAGGTAGGCGTGTGTCTACCTGTTTGTCCTGTGAGAAGTCTTCTGACCGGGCTTTGTGCAAAGTTTTAAACAGGTGAGTGGGAAATGAAGGGGAGGCGCAGGACAGGGAATATATGACACAGGGTGGGTAGATATCCTGCAAGAAATAAAAAGCGGGGGGAGGTACCGAGAATGGGACTCCTAAATCCAGTCTTTCCTCCAAGTCTCATGGAAAAAGGGCATTTCTAGGAGCAGAGTTCAGGGTGTAAGCAGAGTGCATTTCTAGGAGCAGAGTGCAGTCCAGGCCCTTATGGTGAAGAAAGCAAACAGAAGGTTTGAGCAGACCCTGTGATTTCCTGGACAAGCACACAGTAGTTTATACCTCTGAGAATTACAGTGACAATCATCCTCCCCCTGACTATACACCTGAGGACCACAAAGTCCTTTCTGGGGGCGTGGAGTTTGAGACACCTAGGCCCAGATCCTCAACGGTATTTAGGTGCCTAACTCCCATGGGCCTGATTTTTCAGAGGTGTTGAGCAGCCTCCCATCCCAGTGACGAAGCTGTGGGGGCTCGACCCGTCCAGATGTCAGGGAGGTCTGAGCAGGGCATCCAAAATCTGGGCACCAAAATGAGAGGGGCCGTGACGTGCATGTGTCATGCAGTGGAAAGAGGTGGAATAATGCGATTTACAGCTTGAAAGTCAGGGATCCCTTGTGAATGTTGTGGGTCTGCTGGGAGGTATCATTACTCTGCATTGCACTTACACCGCAATAGAGCTTTATTTTTAATTTCTAAGGCTAAAAAAGAGAGAATGTTGGGGACTAGAGTTGGTAAAAGAAACATAGGAGGGCGGAATCCACAGGAAACTGCCCCCTTCATCAACATTTCTCTCGTTCGAAAATATTCAAGGCAGGCAGCAGAAATGGGGCTCAGTTCATCCCATAGACTGCAGTGGAGTTCCCTGAGGGATGAATTCAGTTCAACAGCTATGTTCAGTGTTAACTTGCATGAGATGTTTTTTTCTGCTTCTCTTGCGGGGGGATGGAACTCAGGGAGTTATTTGGCCCTGACTTCCCTTCCTTTCTGCAAGGCTACCCCCACTTTTCTGAGGCACTCCCAAAAAGCAGACAAGCTCTGTACACCGCATTATGCCTCCACTTGCTACTGCAGAAGCACAAGCTAGCATTACTCTGGGAAATTACCAGAGGCAGTTCACAACTTTTCTTTATGTCAAATGCTTGCTGTGAGCCATACAGGGTAACTGGGCCTGGCCTTTATCATAAAGCTATTAGTTATCATTTTGTTTCTGCATATTAAAAGGATTTCCCCCTCTGAGCCTCATCACCACACTAGTCTCTTCATTTCAATTTGTCAGACTTCTTCGACACGCTTTTAATACAGAGTCAAAAATGGGATATTTAAGTCAGGTTCACCAAGATCATTCCTCAGTTAAAATGTAGCCTGACTAAAAGCATGATAGAAGGGTTTACTAGATACTTGAGTCTATAAGATTCAACCCTTCCAGGAATTCTGATCCCCTCTTGGTCCTCGTGAATGAAGCTGAATCACCGAGGAATGATCTCCTGGCATTCAGCTTCTGGCACTTTAACAGGGAGCAATGTACAGAATGGTAGAATCCCTGCAACTGTCTGTGCAGGGAGGATTGTGGAAGCAGAGCACAATAGTGAAGACTGTAGTGCTGTCAGGCCTTCTGCAGGCAGAGAGCAGAAACACATCCACCTCCCATGTGCGCCCAGATAAAGGCCTCAGGAGGTGAACGGATCCTGAGAAGGGAAGTAAGTGAAGGGCAGAGGATGTGAGTTTTGTCTGCTGGGCAATGAACAGCTTCCCTGGGACTGAACGTGAAGTGCCCGCTGTCTGTCTGGGGCTGAAAATCATGGTACAGGATGTGTGATTTAACCCCCATAGACAACTTTTGCCACAGCCAGGTGTACAGCCCAGGTCACAGTATTCTTGTGTCACTCTTGAGTCACTGCTCCGAAGGACATGGAAGGGATTTGTTTTTCTTGCTTCCTATAGAAAATAACCTGTCGAAAAGCGTGTCCGTTTTGAATATTAACATTTAATAGAGAATAATGTCACTCCTATAGAATCCTACAGGGTAATCAAATCATGGAAAGGATTTCATTCTCTATTAATCTATAGGCAAAACCCAGACCCTATGCAGGACGCTACACCTAAATCATGATTCAGGCATCCCTGAACTAGGCAGCAGAAACCTCAGAGTTATGTACCACCCCTCACCTTAAAGCCTCTTCTCCCTTAATGCCCTTCTCCCTCACCAGGCTAGTTCAGTACATCCTGCACACTATTTCCTGTTTATTGTGATATTAAATTCAGTTTATTTTACACCCTTCACATACACAGCCTAATCTGTAGGGTTTCAAAGTCACAGAAACCTCCTATGGTTCTGCAGGGCCTTACTGGTTCCATTCCAAATTCTATCTGTCTTTTCCAAAAGGGTTTTCCGCTGAGTCCTAGGATAGGCCATAACGGACCAGTTTTGTTCCCATGGGCAATTCTTTTTCCCCAGCTTTCTGGCTGAGCTTTGTCAGTGCTTTCTTAGGTGTTCTGGTTCCATCTCTGAACCGTTTTTCTTGTGAGTCTAGTCCATGTGAAAGGTATCAGGTAAGCAGTTCCAGGGACAGAAGTCATGCCCGAGCATCAGCAGTGTTGGGGAATCAATCCTTTTGCTTCCCATCGCATGTGATCTGTAGAAACCTGACCCGCAGGAGTGAGAGGGTAATCCCAGCTGTGAGCCCACTGACCTCTGCTGACATTAGGGTGCCAACAGTGGTGGTGGTTCTTCAAATGCAGACACATGTCCACTGGGACCTGGTGACTGGGGAGCCACCAGATTCATTGCACATAAGAACCTACCAAACAGCTAATAGCTAATGGTAACTTTTGGTCATTACCAGCCTGGGCTTGATTTAAAGCAGCAACAAAGAAGCCAAATGCTCTGTTTCTCATTACCAACAGCCTGTGAAGACCTTCCACTTCTTCAGGAATGAGAAAGAAGGGGACGAGGGAAAACCATAATAGGTGTTGGAAGGGAAGGAAATGCAGCCTAGAGAAATCAGATGCAAAATGGCCACCTTAGGGCTGCAGCTGCTTGTTTCCAACTCCCAGAAGAGCATGCTGGGAAAGGCTCCTATAAAAGGGTGAACCTACACTAAGGAGTTTAGTAGCCATGGGACAGTCACAGTGACTGTAGCTCATAGGAAACCGCTGAAGCTAGGGATCTGAGTGGAGGCATCTTGAGGATTTTAGAGCTGAATTCTGAGATAGTTAAGGTGTTTTTGCGTTCAGATTTTTTTAAAAAATCTGCTGCTTCCTATGCTTGAAGTTTAGCACCAATGTACCGAACCCTAGAACACACAGTCTCTTCACAACAGAACATTTCTTTTAAGAAGGAGGGAGTGAACTTTAACAGACTTGCAGCACATCATATCTTAAGGAGCGTCATATTCTATTCTATTTTATTCTATTCTCTTTTATTCTATTCTAATCCATGCTCCTCTCTACAGTAGCTGAGCACCATCCAGTAATACATTAACCAACATGATGACACATTGGTCACCTGTTTGTTTTCTCATCCTCTTTTCCTATTCCCACCTACCCACAAAAAAAAAAATCTTCAGCTAGTTCCACTTCATACGCTCTCAGATCTTTGCTGTCTGAATTATATGCAAGCTTTGTAAGAGAAACAAAGTCTTCCCAGGATGTTTCTGGTTCCTTTCCCTTCCATCACATTACCTAAGTAAAGAATGACCTCACACTTGGAAGCTCCAGGTACTGGCTTCCTAGGGTGATTAGATGTCCCAATTTTATAGGGACAGTCCCGATTTTGGCATCTTTTTCTTATATAGGCTCCTATTACCCCCCTTCCCCGTCCCAATTTTTCACACTTGCTGTCTGGTCACTCTATGGCTTCCAGAAACCATCTGACTGAACCTACCAATGTGGCTAAAGCCTAAACCTAAAGCCTACCCAGCATTGAGGAACCCAAGGTGCTGTGCCAAACCTGAAGGGAGAACAGAATAAATGAAAACTGCATTGAGTCATCTCCTTGCACTGGAAATTTAGAGCTCTAGTGCAAGGGAAAGGATGGCCCATAACACTTCACTGGAAGAGGCTGGGTTTTTTAATAAGACTGACATCCTCCACTCTTTAAACTCTATGTATCTCCTTACTCCTGCCCACGAATAAACCAAAAGACAACCTGAGGGTGTGACTAGGTTAGGAAAATAAGAGCACAGCAGTGTTATTCACGCTATGATTTTCCTGCATGCTCAGTTTCAAAGTTTCCCCTTTTGGAGAAGTCCAATCAAATTTAATAAGGAAGACACCAATGGGTGCTATCAATATTTAGTCGGGGTAATAGAAATTACTCTGCAAACCTATTGAATTTGACACATGATGTTCTCCTTTCTATAGACTTTTAAAGTCACTCAATAGAAGAGATAGGATTCTCCATTCAATTCTATAGAATGGTTAAAAATAACCTCAGAAAGATTACTGTTTTCTAGTAAATTCTATAGGGCCATGGAGTGCTGGAAAGGCAGGTGGGTCCATGAGTAGTTCTCTTAGGAAGTGGTCAGCAGAACGAAAATGTTAGAGAACCTCTGGCTTCAGTGACTGGGCTTCCCTTGGGCCCACATGTGGGAGAGTTTGAAAACAGGGATTATTGTCCACTCACAAAATGAAAAGGGGGAAAAATCTATAGAAATTTCATTGCTATTTCAGGAGATCAGGAAGGGAACATTCTAGTATTGGCTAAGTGCAAAATTCTGCTGTCACATTTGCAAACACAGCTTCTATTGACTTTAATGGGAATTGCACAAACACACATGCGGGGTTAGAATTCGGCCACAGTTATGTTTGTAAAAATAATATCAGTGGTTGCGCATGCTGAGATAAGGGTAATTAAATTGACTGCTTTAGGGCATAGGTTAATAACGGCGGGAGTCAGGAGGAATGTTTTGCCATATGCTAAAGCATTAGGCATTGGCCCTGCTAGAGAAAAGATAGCAGACGTGAAGGTTAATTGTCTGGTGCCATTTGGAAAATCCTACCTTCTCTCTCACTTTTTCTTTTATTGCTGGCTCACTCTCCTCATGTGTATAGTATGAGACAAAAAACTCTTCCTGCTTTGCAGTCCTATGGGACACACACACTCAAACAAACCCACATGTCTTCTTTCTAGGTTCCACCATTAAAACGTTGTGAAGGAGCAGCTTCAGACAAGTCCCTACATGTTGCCAGACTCTTTCGCTCTCTTAAGTAGCAAGCAAATCTTTTAACACAGTGCTCAGACTTAGAAGAAACCGCACGTCTCTCTTGACAGATTAGCCTTGTCCTCCCAGGACTTTTTTAAGCACACGTGTGTTGCATCGTTTGCTCAGGACTCAGTGAGTGTCAAGTTTTTTGGAAATGAAATAATATAGTAGGAAAGATTTTGCCAGCTCTGTACCAAATCCACATGACATTTTCTTTTGCTTCTCATTCTGGTATTTGCACTTCCCCTGTGACCCATGCTACATGTGCAATAGCTAAACTTCAGTTGTCTTGTTCCAGAAAGGAAGGCGCACCAGTCAATTAGACTGCTGGATGACAGACCTTTACTTATTCATGAAGGCTGGGTGTGAATGGTAGTGTCTAGTGGACAGCCCTTTACTGGCCATCTCAGCAAGAGAAGCTGACATACACGCGCACAAACTTGGGTTTGGTTTAACTAGGAAATTGAACCAGTCCCGGCTTTTAAAGAGATGAATCTTGAAAAAGCATCTGGAAAAACAAGTCTTTCTTGTTTAAATTAGTAAGGTGCCAAACAAGTGGCAGGTGCTCGATATGCAATTTGAAGTTAAAAGAGGAAGGGACAGTCCTAGAAAGTGATCTCCTGGGATATCCAAGAGAAATAGAGGCACCTAAAAATATCTTGAATTATCAGTGAATATCCCCAGTTTCATCCCCTATGCAAAGAGAAAAGCATTCATCTAGCTTTATAAAAAATACCCTGGCCATTTAAAAACCATTGTCACCCTTGCTAATAACATTTCTCCATATTAATTACATGTCTGCTGCCCTTAAGTCACGTCACAGTCACATTCATGATGATAATGTTATTAATCCACAGACTCAGGTGTGATGCTAGTGAAGGAACCTGGCAGCAGTGACAGTAGGATTGTACCTGCCGCAGAAACACTCGTGTCTTGGTACTCAGCAAGAGGAAGGAACCTCAGAAAGCACACAACAGCTCAATGAGGTTTCAGTAAAATATGGGACATCGCCTCAGCAGGATTCAAAGAAGGACTGGACATTTATAGGAATAAAAAGGTCACCCTGAGTTGTAATAGCTATTGCTAAAAAAAGAGAGTTTTGGAAGGGACCGAAAACCTCATGCGTCAGGGTTTAATGCAATCTCTAGCTACTAAGGATTAGAATGAGATTAGGGCAGATTTTCCCACATCTCCCCATGGTGGAGTTTCCATGAGGCACCTGGTGCTGGCCACTGTCAGAGATAAGACACTGGACTAGATAGACCATGGTTCTGATTCAGGCTGGTAATTCCTGTGTTCCTATTTTATGACATTTGCTGGAGAGTGATACTGTTTCTTTAAATCAGGTCCTGCTGGATGTGAGCATAATGCATAGTTCAATTACATCCTTACCTTGTGTTGCATCTTCTTTCGTGCTGTAACATGCAAAATTTAATATAACTGCCCCCATCCATGTTAGCTAACAGACTAATTGTTTGTTCTTTGCCTCCCTTCAGGGCCCAAGGAGACACCCTGCCTCACACACCATGGCCGTTGCTACAAAGAAGCGTGTCCTGAGCTCTGCTTGTTTTCTGATGCATTGTCTGGCCTGTGTGGGGAGCTCTGAAAAAGGCAACTCATCCCCCTTGCATTTTACCCACCCCTTTTATAACGCCACAATCTATGAGAATTCGGCCCCTAAGACCTATGTAGAGAGCTATGTCAAAATGGGCATTTATGTGAGGGACCCAGAGTGGGACGTCAGATACAGAATAGCTTCCGGGGACAGCGATAATCTCTTTAAAATCGAGGAGAACACGCTTGGGGATTTCTGCTTCTTGAGGATCAGAATGAGGAGCGGGAACATGGCGCTTTTAAACAGGGAGGTCAAAGACAATTACATGTTGATAATTCAAGCCACAGAGAAAGCCTTTGCCTATGAAGCGTGGGCCAAAGTGCTGATCCGCATTCTGGACAGGAATGACTTGAAACCTCTCTTTTCACCCCCCTCGTACAAAGTCACCATCAGTGAAGACACACCTCCGAAAACTGCCATCACTGTGGTCAGCGCCACGGATGCTGACGTGGGTCAGAATGCAGAGTTCTATTATGTCCTCCACACCCGCTCACACTTGTTCACAGTGCACCCCACCAGCGGAGTAGTGATGACTTCCGGGAGGCTGAATGGTACATACCGAGGGAAACATCAGCTGCAGGTCCTGGCTGTGGACCGAATGCGAAAAATCTCTGAGGGCAATGGCTTCGGTAACCTAGCTAGTCTGGTGATCCAAGTGGAGCCATCTGCCAGGAAGCCCCCAGCTATTACCTCAGTGACCGTGACACCAGCTGACTCTGCTGAGGACCTCCTCTATGCTACATTGTTTGTGGAAGCTAGTGGTTCAGAACCTGGGATCGATTCAGTTGATATTGTGGCCGGAGATCCAGGAAGGCATTTCAAAGCCATGAAATCCTTTGTTGGGAGCAATGAGTTCATGATTGTGTCGACCAAAGAGATCAACTGGTTGGCTAACCCCTCTGGTTTCAATCTAAGTCTGCAGGCCAAGGACAAGAGCAAACCACCTCTGTGCTCACAGATTAGAGTTATCCACATACCTCCTTCCAAGTATGTCTCTGCCAGATTTCAGAGGGAAGTGTACAAAGTCCAGCTCAGTGAATTTTCCCCACCTGGGAGCCAAGTTGCTATGGCTAAAATCACTCCAGCCTTTCCAAAACTGAAATATATTTTGAGACCCACCCCTGCCAGCACAGGGTTTAAAATCAACCCTCAAACCGGGCTCATAACTACAGTCAGAATGATGGACTTCCAAGACCAGTCTCACTTTGAGCTTGAAGTTACAACGGCCAACAGTCAGGCCTACGCCACTGTTGTCATTGATATCATTGATTGCAACAACCATGCTCCGACTTTTACTCAGTCTTCCTATCGTGGCACCTTTGATGAAAATGTCCCACCTGGCACCAGTGTTTTAACAGTGCAGGCTACAGACCATGACCATGGGGAGAATGGCTTTGTCACCTACAGCATAGCCAACAAGAAAGCAGTTCCATTTGTCATTGACCCATACTCAGGCATCATCTCCACCTCCACGCCAATGGACTATGAATTGATGCAGAGATGGTACCATCTGCGTGTGTGGGCATCAGACTGGGGATCTCCCTTCCGCCATGAGACTGAGGTTTACGTTTCCCTCATTCTGAACAACCTGAATGACAATGCCCCAGTGTTCGAGAAGGCAAACTGCAATGGAAGCATCCCACAGGACTTATCTGTTGGGCACCCCGTGGTCACAGTATCTGCCATTGATGTCGATGACCTGCAGCACGTAAGATACCAAATCACATCTGGCAATGAGCTGCAGCATTTTGACCTGAATCCTGTCTCTGGAATCATTTCCCTTAGAACCTCTCTCAGAGATCTTCCTGCTGGGCAATCACCACTCTATTCTCTGAAAATAACTGCAACGGATGGAGAGAACTATGCTTCACCTACATCTGTTAACATCACTGTGGTCAGCCCAGGCTTCCCAGTCCATGTGCAGTGCGAAGAGACGGGGGTGCTGCAGCAGCTGACGGAGAATATAATGCACTCCATCGAGTCTCTGTCTCAGGACCAAGGCTTGGAGGAGGAAACCTCTGTGAACCTGTATCATGTGAATCATCATGCACCTCAGTTTGATGACAACTTTCCAAGGTCTATCGATATCATGGAGATTGCCCCAGTCAACTCAACCATTGTTGACCTTGCAGCTGTTGACCCCGACCCTGGCTTTAATGGTAAACTGGTCTATGTGATCACTGATGGAAATGAAGACAGTTGCTTTACAATTGACATAGATATGGGTCTCCTCCAAGTTCTCTCCCCTTTAGACCATGAACGAACCAGCTTCTACATCCTTAACATTACTGTGTATGACCTTGGCACTCCTCAGAGGTCATCATGGAAACTCTTGGCGGTGAATGTGCTGGATGCCAATGACAATGCTCCTAAATTCCCAGTAGGTGCATATGGGGTGGTGATACTAGAAGATGTAACACCAGGGACAACTGTAGCACAGGTGAAAGCAGAAGATGCTGATGCAGATGACAATGGGAAGGTAAAATATTCCCTCCTAGCCCCCACTGATAAATTTGTCATTAACAGTGTCACCGGGGAGGTGACGGTGACTGGCCCCCTGGACAGAGAATTGTGGCCTCAGTATGTGCTAAAAGTAGAAGCCAGGGACCAGCCTAGAATGGGTCACCAGCTGTTTTCAGTCACTGATCTGGTAGTGACTTTGGAAGATGTAAATGACAACTCCCCACACTGCATCCCAGCCCTGAACCATGTGAAGGTCCCTGAGGACCTGCCCCTGGGGACCATTCTGCTCTTCCTGGAAGCCTTTGATCCTGATGCTGGCTCTGGGGGAGAGGTAAAATATAGTCTTACCAACAATGAGGAGAGGACGTTCCACATGGAGAGGCTGACAGGGGCTCTCCGGGTGGCGAAAGAGCTGGATTATGAGACGAGGAACTTTTACAATCTGACCATACAAGTCAGCGATGGCGGGAGGCCCATCTCTCTCTCGTCATTCTGCCACGTGGCAGTTGATGTCCTTGACGTCAACGAGAACCTACACCCTCCTCGCTTTGCCTCCTTTGTGTTCAGCGGCAGGGTGCAGGAGAACAGCCCCGAGGGCGTGTCGGTGATGACGGTAACAGCTCAGGATGGCGATAAGGGGAAGGATGGAGAACTCCAATATTTCATCCGAGAGGGCACTGGCCTGGCAGTCTTCCGCATTGAAGAGGATACAGGTAATGATGGGCCAGTGTACGGGTATGTCAGGGGGCACAGTGAAGATTGGTTTAAATGACATCCTGTGGTTGGTCTGAATTTTGACCCACCAGAACCTTTCTGTATTCTGTTTTCAAAGTCCGTGGGCTCAGATCATCCTTGCTTGTGCAGGGAAGTGGAATGTGCAACCCCATGAGTTGGCAGGGGCAGCTGCTCCCAATGGGAATTCACCAAGGTGTGGATCTCCTGCCTTCCTATGGGGTTCTGCAAGGGGAAGATACCTTGCAAGAGCAGCCAAAGTCCCATAACAACCCCACCACCTGAAGCTGCTCAGGGATACTTGGGATTGGTGTATGTCCCAGACACACTTTCCCTGCCCACTTCCTGGTTTTCATTGCCCACATCCAGGACTGCCTGGGCCAGCCGCAGACCCAACAGCAGAGTGAGGTTTGCATGCACCTTGTTCAGCTGGACTGATAGGGTATTAATTCAAGACTCACTTCAGCCGTCAGGGTCTACAGCTGCAGCATTTCACACCTTTTTCTCCCCCTCCACCACCCAGCAACCCCAAGGTATGCAAGCTTCATGTCTGAGATAAGCCCTACCCCATGCACCAGATTCAGTGCTGAGACTCAGATCTCCTGCCTGGTAACACAGAACTGGTAATGGACCACACACAAATTCCAACCCAGAGTTTTGAAGGGGATTGCTGTGCATGTTTTTTGGAATTCTTGGAATCCATTGAAAGAGCTTTTGGTAACTCTCCTAGGTACAATTCAGACCGTGGGACCACTGGACCGAGAATCTACCTCTCACTATTGGCTGACAGTGTTAGCTGTTGACCGAGGTTCAGTTCCTCTCTCCTCGGTGACTGAAGTTTATATTGAAGTCACCGACATCAATGACAACCTGCCCCAGATGTCGAGACCAGTCTTTTATGCCTCTGTCATGGAGAACTCCCCACTGAATACCTCTGTCCTTCAGCTTGATGCCAGGGACCCAGACTGCAGCTCTGCAGGGAAGCTGACTTTCCACATCGTAAATGGAAACCCTCAAGGGTTCTTCACCATTGACCCTGTCACAGGTAAGGACTAAACAGACTCAGTGCCTCCATCGTTCACACGGAGCGTTGCACAGAGCATACTCAGTGCAGGAGCGAGCACGGCTGCTAAATTACGGCTGGCCTCTGATGAAGTGGGTCAGTTTAACAGTGACTCTTTCAGATATCCAAATCCCCAGATACAATGTCTGCTTAGAGACCGATTGTCTGTCACGGGCACTCCCACAAGTGGTCACAGTCTTTATCTGCAGCCGAGTGGCTCTCAGAAAGAAACAAGGTTGTTTTACCTCTTTGATAGCCTCAAAGAGAATCAAAGAAATTGTTTTTAATGTTTACAATCAACTGCCCGGCTGAGCCGCGTAAGCCAGTGGCAAGTGTATCAGCACCAGCAGGAAATGTCCTTTTGGAAGGTACTCTTTGGTTGTAGAATAGAATGATCTCCATATGACGGGATCAATCAGCATAAATTCTGCTATACCCGGGGACTCCTCTGGTTCGCCAGTGCGATTAGTGCAGTATTGACTCAGCCTGCTTCTGCCATCACTCCAGACTATATCTTTCATCCCAGCATTAGTTGCCAGATCTGTTAGAGCCTTCCAAAGCCCACTGATGCTTAGTGTAAACAGCTTCCCCAAACTACGAGAGTCTGACAGGGGGCCGGTCTGAAAATGAAAGCTCTGCCAGGCCTCTCACTATATCAGCTCTTGGGAACCGGGGAAAGGAGGGCAAAGACTCTGAGTATGGGATAGGGTTGAGTAAATGAATCTGGCATGGGCAGCACCACGATAGTGCAACAGGTTAAAGTTCTGAACTATGCTTACTTCCTTGCTCTCAGTATGCTACAGCAGCTGGATGTACCGAAAAGGCATGTGAACTAACAGCTTTTGGCAATGGATGTTGCTCATCAGTCTTTAGTAACCCCTCCCCTGGCTTGTTAAGAAGGGTGACTGGTGGTCTCCAGATGTTGAGATATTGTAGGGTTGACCAGGTGTGGGGAGGGCAGGTATGGTATAGTATAGTAAATGGTTAGAACCTCCAGGTTTCAATAGAGACTCTTTTTGTACTCCCTGTAAGATGGTACTGTATGTTGGCCACAAATGGCGACATGCTGGATAGTGTTACATGGTGGGCTCTGGAGTCCTCCCACCCATCTGTCTTCTTCAGCAACTGCAGCTCTACGTTCCTCTGCACCCCTAGTAACTATTCACTCTGCTGGAGAGTTGCAGCATCCACGTAAAAACAATATTTTAATTTTATGTTAAATAACCAGGCTAAAATCCAAACGAGCTGATTCACCTCTAAGGGAAATGTCTATACACAAACAGAAAATGTGTACTCACATGTAAGCTGTCTCCTATCCCTCTCTCTGTACTCTCCATCTCAGGGGTTGTGTGCATCTGATGAGAGGTGACCTTATCACTTGGTGGGAGGACTCTTCCTTAAACTCAGAGCTTGAGAGCAATGAGAGGACCTGCTTCCAAAATTGATCTAGTTTCCTTTCTCTTCCCCTTTACTTGCATGTCACCCAAAACCAAAACGATTGCCTGGAAACCCTGACATGCTCCCCTAGGTTTACATGCAGGTATATACAGATATTAAAAAGAAGGCATTGATTGCTGTTGCCAGATAAAGTAACAGCTTGTCTAAATTTCTGGCCTGTCGGCAGTTTATTGTTAACACAATGCTGATTTCACAATGAGGAAGGGAGCGTATTGGTTGCCCCACTAAAATGGCTTCAACTACAATCTTCTTGTGTCTCATTCTGAGGCTACCAATGGCTGAAAAGTGGTGGAAGGTAGAATGCTGCTCTTTGTCATCAGTGATGATTTACAGTGTGTTTGACATGGGGATCTACTTGACCATCTCAGGCCAGTGAATAACCATCACAGTTGTGAGGGGAAAAAACATTCACCAATGGGTGATTTTTACCTAAATTTAAAGAGACGGGGAAAGGGGTCAGAGAAGTTTCTGGCACCATGAAGCCTCTATTGCTTTTAACACACGCTGAAGAGGTTTTTCCAATATTCTAGCTCTTTATTCTAAGTGCTTTTTCAAAGGCAAAAACTGCCTCTCTCTCTTTCTTTACTAAATGGAGGAAAGACTGTGAAAGGTTCTAGAAGGGTTTAAATTCCAGAACCAGCAAAGCTCTAAAAGAGGTTATAAATGATCACTTCCAAATTCTACCACACTTACTCTGAGATCAACCCAACGTTCAAAGACAGGAGAATATTTTGAATGATTGAATTTGCTGAGGCAGAAGTGGCTGTGACTGGACATGACTGGGAGTCTTACTTTCTTTAAGTTCTTCGGTTATGAGCTATGAGTAATTTCAAGTGGAAACCACAGAGTCTATTGTTGTTAGTCATGCAATTTTAGCAAATACTGAAGAGATGAGAGTCGGCACAAAGGTTTCAGAGTCATGAGCCAACAGCACACTCAGAAGGAAACTTCCTAAACTTGGAGAAGACCACAGTCTAGGTCAGGGGTGGGCAAACTTCAACCTGCAGGCCGGATTCAGCCCATCACGACTTTGGACCTGGCCTACAGGATTACCAGCCCTATTACACAGCAGGGCTAAGAGGGGATCCCAGCCTTCCCTGGCCCCGCTCCGCTCCCAGAAGCAGCCGGCACCACATCCGTGTAGCTCCTGGCGGAGGACAGAGGCAGAGAGCTCTGCATGCTGCCCTCACCTGCAGGCACCGCCTCCCCTCCCCGCAGCTCTCATTGGCTGGGAACAGGGAACAGCAGGCGAGGGCAGCATGTGGCAGAGTCGCCTGCCTCACCTCACCCCCAGGAGCCACTGCTGAACATGCTGGCCACTTCTGGGATTTGACACGGGGCCAGAGCAGGTAGGGAGCATCCCCTTAGCCCCGCTGCATAACGATGCTGTGTGCCGCTGCCACCCCAGAGCCACGCGAGGTAACTGGTGACAGGCCGGAGCCCGCACCCCAACCCCCTGCCCTGAGCCCCCAACCCCCTGCAGGTCTCAGTGTGGTTCCCTGTGGACAGAGGGCCCCTTCCCCCCAGTTGTCATTTTGCTGGTGGTCTCAGAGAAATCAAGAATTGCAGGGGCCACAGAGATTACACTCCACCTCCCAGTCCTAGAGAGAGGTTCCTCTGTTTGGAGTTGAGACACACTGGCAGACACAGCCCACACTGCAGCTATTCTGTGGAGCAATAGGAATTCAGTCTCTTTAAGTCAGTCTCTCAAGCCACAAGGCTTTACAGGGAGCAGAAAGGGCCCCCCCGCGAGACTGATCCCTCAACAAGGGGCTTCTCCAGACAGCATAGAGCTAGCATAAGGGACTCAACCCTGTCCCCCCTCTCAGCTACCTGAGAAAGGGCAACGAAGGGGGTAATAAACAAAAGGTTAATAAGAAGAGGGAATAAACCCAGCGAAGATAAGAGCTTCCTGCCACTGGCAATGGAGTATCCCCAGCCCAGCCCAGCCCAGCAGATGGTACAGATGATTTTTTACGAGACACAGTCTTAGCTGGAAACGTGTGCAGACATCTACATTGGATTTGCCTAGTATTCAGAAGTCATTCTTTGATGTAAATTGTGTTCCAGTGTATGGGGAGTTTGCAGGTGGCACTGTGCAGGGAATTGAAGATGTCGGCGTTACAGGGTGGTTTGGGTCACTTGTCCTGTAGACAAGGAAATGTAGAATACATGGTAACCACTTTGCCTCAGAAAACTCGTACCTTCTTCCCTTTCATCAACTACTCTCTCAGCCAGTTTCTCTTCCTCAGGAACACCCTCCACCTCTGAGCTCTCTGCTACTACTGGGTTCCCGCATCCGGAGGGGCTAGTGCTTCCACAAACCCATTTTTTTCCCTGTGTGTTTCTTTCCATGGAGGGAACGAGAAAGTCTTGCAGAGATGGCTCCCCTCCCTCTTTAAACCCGAGTTCCTCCTTTCAGGAGACCAGGGCTGGGAAACATGCCTGAATGCATTCTCCTTATCCATCACCTATCAGCTGGGCTCCCAGCGTGCAGATTTAAGAGTGCTTTGAGACATATGGGCACCTTATTCTCAGGGAGGAAAAGGTCACTTTCTGCTTTACTGCTGTGAGCTCTAATGGGGTGTGGTCTTGTAAGTTAGTTACATTGGCTATAAAAATCCCACAAATGCCTGAACAGGAGGCAGCTGGGAGCCTACTACCTGAGGATCAATGTGGTTTATGCTTAGAGGTATGCATAATTTTCTCCAGCTCTGCCTTTTCAGAGGCCATCTGCTATCATGGCATTCCCTATGACTTGTAGTAGCTGTGTGCCCTCAGATATGTCATGTCTTGTACAACACATGTATAGCTTTGTCTTGGAGTAGGCGAGGCTGAAAGTCTGGCAATGAAGCTGCCTGTCTGTAATGACCCTGCAGCAAGCAGTGCCTGATGACATGCTCAGCATGTCATCTCCTACAGACACAGTAATCAATGTCGTTTGTGGATCTTCAGACTTTGATTTTAAGAAGGACATCTGAGCAGGAATGTGGCAGTTGCTCATGGGCTGCTTTGGCATATAACATCCCCAGTCTTTTCCCTTCAAAAAAGGTGGCTCTGTGGCACAATGGATAGCGCATTGGACTTCTAGAGGCTGAAGGGATTCAAAGGTTCTGGGTTCGAGTCCCAGCAGAGTCACATTTTGGGGAGGGATAGCTCAGTGGTTTGAGTATTGGCTTGCTCAACCCAGAGGTGTGAGTTTAATCCTTGAGGGGGCCACTTGGGGATCTGGGGCAAAAAATCAGTACTTGGTCCTGCCTAGTGAAGGCAGGGGGCTGTACTCAATGACCTTTCAAGGTCCCTTCCAGTTCTATGAGATGGGTATGTCTCTATATATTATGTTGGGCATTGTTTTAACCCAGATCTAAGACACCTGTTTTCTGTTCCATCCCACTGAGCACACCATGCCCATCTGACTGTAAAAGATTTAGGAAACCACAGACTGTTCTAACATCAACTGTGCAGTGTGTTACATGATGCTGGCAATACTTGTGGGGTGGATTTTTTCTTTGTCACCTTTAAACAGAGGGCTGCATACAGTACTGACTTGCAAATGAGACTGGATTTAAAGTCCTTGTAAAAGCTGAAGCCAGAATAAGTCTTGGGTTTCTACCTTCATGCCCCTGCAACAAGCCTTTACATGCTTGGGTCTGTTCCAGCTGCAAATCCTTCGGCTTTTATTACCAGATCTCACATTCCTGAATTTGACTCTTGGAATTAGGAGCTGGAGACACAAGCCAAAGAGGTGCTTGTGAAACCACCCCTCACTCGGATCACCTTTGCAGTGACCTCCATTGAGCAGAGCACAGGAGATACCTCTCTTCAAAGACAAACCATGGTTCTTAAAGAACCCTGGAAAGCATTTGCTTCTTTCCAAATGAATTACAGAAGTGAAGACTGTTCACTCCTAATCAGCAATATGCAGGGCAGATCTGATGGTATCGGGGTGACCCTGATACCAGGGAAATCATTCTCATCATGGAAAGCATTCACTGCTGATTTCACTCAAAATACTGAAATCCAGTGCAGTCATAATCTCACTTCGTATTCTTAAAGGAACAGTACTTGAGGCTTGCGGAACTCACTTTCACAAGACATCTCTGAGGCTAAGAGCTAAGCATGATTCAAAAAAAAGGGCTGGATATTTATATGGAGAACAAGCACATCCACTGTCACATTAGATGGAATCATTTTACATTGGATAGACATTCTCATGCTTTAGGGAATAAGCCAACCATTAATGGGTTAGGAAGAAGTGTCCCCTGTATAAGGGACTAGCAGCTAGAACCCAAGTCTGCAGAGCCTGGAGCAGCTGATATTCCCACAAGCCCCTAGGCAGCCATGCAGAAGTATAGCCAGGGAACAGGGTGGAGGATAGATGCCACAGGGAGTACCGCCCAGGAGATCCAGAGTGACAGTATCATGAGGCTTTCTGATTGGCCAACTGCACCTACTTAACCCCAGGAAGTTGTCTGGGCAACCACACAGATGGTGGCCTGCTGTAATGCCAGACTTCACCTGGTCTCTGCCTCCATCCTGACTTTGACCCCCTGATTCCTGCCTCTTGATTCTAGCCTGGTACTGCCTCTCATCTCCAGCCTGACTCTGGCCCTGATTCCTGAAGACCTCAGCCCAGCTGTGACTGCTAGGCCAGACTGCCTGTACCCCAATCTCTTACACCTGCTGGCTAGCTTTGTCCAGAATTGTCTACTGAGGGGTGGTTCTTGAAGCTTCCTCTCATGCATGTGGTGCTGGCCACTGTCAGAGAGAGGATGCTGGAATGTATGGACCCCTGGTTACTTCCAATGTCCCCATGTTACTACTGGGCTAATGTCATCCCAGCTGTAACTTTCTAAGGACCAGTTGCACAGCCCTTACTCACCCTGGTGAAAATGTGTTTTCCCCCTTCTGGAATATCATATTATTTCCATATGAACTGTCTCAGGCAGCCTTCCCATTCACTGCCCAGGCTGTGCCACTTCCCCAGTGGCTAGCAGGGGAACCTGGGCCTGTCCACTAATC
The DNA here is from genome assembly GCF_025201925.1 of Gopherus flavomarginatus. Taxonomy (NCBI): domain Eukaryota; kingdom Metazoa; phylum Chordata; order Testudines; family Testudinidae; genus Gopherus; species Gopherus flavomarginatus. The sequence goes on from NC_066623.1 coordinate 6,286,084, forward strand.
CAGGTTCCTGCTCAGGGACCCTCTAATCACCAGCCAAAGTCTGCACCATCCCAAACATTGCTGCCCTTTCCCTGAGCCTTTTCCTACTCCATCCCTATCGGGCTTCTGCTCCACCACCCTTCTAGGTAAACTCTTCCTTCAGGGCCAGGATCCCAGGACTTTCTCTCTACCCCTGGGTCTCCTCCTTTCCCTCTCTAAGTCCGGAGAATAACTGCAGGCTTCCACACTGAGCTCCTTTCTGCTGTAAATGTCCTTGCTTTATACTAGCCCCACCTGTATCCTTAATCAGGGCTTTCTCATCAAGGCTCATTCTCCCTCAGATGTGGCCTATTGGATGACTTAATCCCGCCTGGGCCATATTAACCCTTTGTGGTCTAGTGTGGGGTGAACATTCTGTCACAGGGAGATATAAGGAAAAAGGGGATTGTTAGATCATCTAGTCAGATCTCCTGTATGTCACCGGCCATTAACGTTCACCCAGTTGTCCCTTTAATGAGCCCAATAACTTGTGTGTGGCTAAAACGTATCTTCTCGAAAGGCATCTAGTCTGGATCTGAAGACATCAAGAGATGGAGAATCCACCCTTGCCCTTGATAGTTCGTTTCAGTGGTTAATTGCCCTCACCCTTAACAATTTGTGCCAAAAGAAAGAAAGAGGGAGAGGGGTCTACTGAGGAGGTGAAATGGGAGAACACAAAAAAAGAAAGAGGGTGAGGGAGGTAAGAAAGCACATGAGAGGGGGTCCGGGGGAGTAATGAAAAGAAGGAACGGGACAATATAAAAGAGAGAAGGGATTTCAGGCAAACTACCTCCTCCTTTTTCAGGACCTTGTGGTGAAAAGCTCAGGTGCTCTTGACCTTGGAGCTCCCTGTTTTAACTCTTTGGGTTCTGCTCTTGCCCAAGCTGGGCATGAGGTCAGAACCCTATCACCAGCTCTGCCAGCAGAAGCTGTTGTTTTCTGTTGGCTGATACCAATGCGCTGTTGATTGCTGCTCCTGTTCCAACATGCCTGGCTTTCTTTTTCCTTATTCTGACAGTGAGCAGGAGGCATTCTGTTGCTGCAGGCAGAAATGATCTGTTCCCATTGCTCAGCACATGGGCTCGGACAGGCTGCAAGCACAGGGCTTGTGCATTCCTGGCCTTGCAAACTTTTCTTCCAGCTGGAAAAGAACTTTAAAGCCGATACAGTACCTGAGTTAGTTTGCAAGTGATCTTCAGGACCAGCCTGAAGATTATTAGGAGGAGACGACCTAGGAGTAAACACGTTTGTGTTGGTTCTTGTCTGGGATTTTGTAAAAAGGCCACCCTGCTCAATGATTAACCTGGGCAGTAAAAACTTGAGGGAGTTAACCGCTCCAATGGCATCTAACCTCCATGTTGTGTGCAGGGGCTGAGTTGGCCTCTGGAGCTCCAGCCTCCTGGCTAGTGTGCCTTTCCAAACAGTGACAAGGTACCTTTACCATTAATGAGCACTGGGGCAAAACCAAGGAACTCAGCCCAAAAACCCAGAGTGGATTTCAAATCCCTTTAGAGAGCCTGCTCGGTGTTGGCCAAATGAGAAAGGAAAACAGCAATGATCGGGGGAGGGTGCTTTTTTCCAGCTCCTAGGAGGAAGTGTTTCAAACAGCTGTGTGTAAACATCTCTTCAGGGCACAATAGCTAAGGGAAGTAATGGTTTTGCCTTCCACTCTAGCCCTCTGATTTCAGAGTGTGCGTAACAGAATGGCAACAAAGAAAAAATAGGTATTAATTCCATCTGGCTTCCCCTGAACTTCATGTCCGGTCTCAGCCTCTGGGGCTCTGAGTGCTCAGCTGCCAGAGTTGTGTGAACACACTTTGCATTTGTGTGCCTTGGCAGGCGTGCAGCACTACAGCTCTGTTTGGGACTTAGAGCAACTAACCATTAACCACATGCGCTTTCTGGGCTCAAGGCAGGCTGGTTAACAAACCATGGAGAGGCATCACCACCAGCGACTGGGCATGGGATGGGGGGCACAGAAACAAGTCTGCCCTAGTGGAGCTTACCCTGGGGTCAGAAAGAGAAGCCAAATGGAAGAGGGACACCCTCCCCCCATTGTACACAGAAGTTATGGACATAAAGCAAAATCACCAGTGCTGGTGAGCAGGGTCCTCCATTATCCACAGGGAAGGTTTAGCATGGACCATGATACTTCTATCATAGAATGATGATCAGCAGGACCGAGTCCACCCACCCTCTACTCATTTCCCAGCTACTGTGATGCTCAGCCAGAACCCAGTTTGTTTTCAGTTCCACCACCAGCCCAGCCCAGAGAAGGATCTCAGGCTGGCCTCCTTTTTGTGACTAACTTTCTACCAGTGTGACAAGGTGGGTGAGGTAATATATTTTATTGGACCAACTTCTGTAGGCGAGAGAGACATGCTTCCGAGCCACACAGAGCTCTTCTTCAGGTCTCACAAGCTTGTCTCTCGCCAACAGAGGTGGGTCCAATAAAAGAGATCATCTTAACCACCGTGTCTCTTTAATATCCTGGGACTGACATGACTACAATTCCACTGCATACATTTCCCTCATGTTCCCCCTTTCACATCCACTTACCCACCTGGCATCCACCCACCTCTCCCAGCTATTCTCCCGTAAGCCATTGCTACAGGATTCAGCAGCCTCCCCAGGTGCCATTGCTTATGACTCAGCATTTAGGCCCTGATTCAGCATGTGCTGAAGTGTTTTGCTAAATCAGAGACTTACTTGTTCTCATAGATATATTTATTCCTGCCTCAGCGTGGAGGGAGACTTAGATGATTTCTTGAGGTCCCTTCTAGCACTACATTTTTATGACTCTATGACAAGGGAAAAGATTCAAAGATTCATTGATTGCTGTCTTATTGCTTCTTGCTCTTCTATCTCTGCTCAGATGTAGAAATGATGATGGAGTGTGGGGGGCGGGAATCCATCACATGTATCCAAACGTAGTCTGTTAATGTATCTTATAACAAGAGTAGCTTAAGAAGACCAGGTTTACTGTTCGAAATGCATCAGATAAATATTTATAGTGGCAGCTGCCACAGCTGCAGGGTGTTTCTCACAGCCACATGCAATTTTCTGCTGCCTGTGGCACTTAAACACTTGTACACAAAAGTACCTGTGACAAAATTTAAAACAGCAGTATCCATCCAGTAAATTTATTAGCCCTTGGATCAGAAACAGGATTTTAAAACATTTGGGTTGTCATTTTTGACACCCCTACAAACGTTTAATGGCATCTGATGCCTTCCACTCTCTTTTTAAAGGCAAATCCAACTGACAGCAGGTGGCGAAATGAAAGCAGGGATGATGTAAGCACAGCGTTGCCAGTGCGAATTACATATCCACTAGACAGACTGATACAGGCCCACACTACCACCCAGGCACACTATTCAACAATTAGTGTTCAAAAGTCCTAGGTCAAGCCTCAAAAATCATGAGATGATCTTAAAAATCATGAGTGTTTTTAACTATATATTTGGGCTTTACTTGAATTTGCTTTCTGGTTCCTGAGCCTTTGGAGTACATGCAGTTGCATTTTCAAGCTTTTATCCCTAACTGTGAGGGCTAAAAACTTACTTTAAAAAAAAAAAGCTGAGATTCTCACATCATCATTCGACTCCAGGAGTTGGGGTTTAAAGCACCATGTGTCCCAAAATTTCTGATAAAAATCACTGGAGTTAGCAACAGCACCACACACATGTTCAGTAGCATATGAAAAATACATAGAGTCTATTCCCACAGGGGATCTGTAATGTGTAAGGCAAAGTCTAATCCTTCCCCATTTATTTTCAAAGGTACTTTCCGCATATGGAGATATTTCACTAGGAGCTGGCATTTGTGTAGCAGACAATGGATGAGATTCAGGGAGGCCAGCCAGTAGACACAGCTGCTGTGTAGTATGGTTGCTGAGGGTGGGCAACACTGTGAAACAATGTGGTTTTTAAAAGGTGCCTTTAGAATCATAGAATCGCAGGGTTGGAAGGGACCTCAGGAGGTCATCTAGTCCGACCCCCTGCTCAAAGCAGGACCAATCCCTAAATGGCGCCCTCAAGGATTGAATTCACAACCTAGAGTTAGCAGTGCTCAAACCACTGAGCTATTCCTCCACCCCAATGTGGTTGTTAAGCCAAACATGCACTTAAACGATGGCCTCATCTGGAATCTCTCAAACCCTGTCCTCTCCCACCTCTGCACAGTGGTCATGCCAATAAAGAGAGATGAGGAGAAGAGGACATTTTTGTCATGTTCCTTATAAACTGTAAATAATAATAATGCCTAGCTTTGCAATGCCAGATTTCAAAGTGCTTTTCAAAAGAGGGTGGTATCATTATCCCCATTTTTCAAATGGGAAAACTAAGGCACACAAAGGGGAAGTGACACCCAGTAGCAATGGTGAGAATAGAATCTAGGTCTCCTGAGCCCTAGTCCAGGCTACTAGGCCACACTGCCTTGTAATAGGGTGTGTAGTCTAATGGTTAAAGCAGGGGACTGTCAGACAGGCCCCTGAATTCTATTCCCAGTTCTGCCACTGACTTACTCTGTGACCTTGTGCATGGTCCTCAACCTTCCCTGCTTCCATTTGTCCATCTGGAATAAGGACATAATAATATTTATATTGCAGAGATATTAAAGGTGCCAAAGCACCTTCATGAATGTCTGGAAAGCTGTTTGGGATTCTCAGATGGAAAGTGCAATAGATAGTGCATTATCATAGTAAGCGTAATTACAATCATAGAATCATAGGATTGGAAGGGATCTCGAGAGGTCAGCTAGTCCAGTCCCCTACACTCATGACAGGACTAAGGATTATCTAGACCATCCCTGACATGTGTTTGTCTAACCTGCTCTTAAAAAATCTCCCATGATGGAGATTCCACCAACTCGTTAGGCATTATGATTGGTTATCGTAAGTATTATTATTGGTCCAAATCTGAGGTCCTCGCACAGGGTTCACACAAATTCCCATTGACTTCAGTTGGAGTTTGCGTGAGTAAGGGCCCTCAGGATTTGACACATAATAAATCAAGCAGTGACTGCTGGCCACTGCAGAAACAGGGCTGCAACACAGAGTGCTCACAGGTAGGAGGCTGTTCATTGTCAGAAAGTCATGCATTATATATAAAATTTCCATCAGCTGGAAGAGCTGGTTTTGTTGCTTCTTGTTCTATCCTTAGAGGCTAAGGTGAACAAGTTTTCTCCCACCTCCCTATGACACCCTTTTAGATACCTGACAACTGCTATCGTGTCCCCTCTCAGTCTTCTCTTTTCCAAACTAAATAAACCCAATTCTTTCAGCCTTCCTTCACAGGTCATGTTCTCAAGACCTTCAATCATTCTGGCTGCTCTTCTCTGGACCCTCTCCAATTTCTCCACATCTTTCTTGAAATGCAGCGCCCAGAACTGAACACAATACTCCAGTTGAGGTCTAACCAGCGCAGAGTAGAGCAGAAGAATGACTTCTCGTGTCTTGCTCACAACACACCTGTTAATGCATCCCAGAATCATGTTTGCTTTTTTTGCAACAGCATCACACTGTTGACTCATATTTAGCTTGTGGTCCACTATAACCCCTAGATCCCTTTCCGCCATACTCCTTCCTAGACAGTCTCTTCCCATTCTGTATGTGTGAAACTGATTGTTCCTTCCTAAGTGGAGCACTTTGCATTTGTCTTTATTAAATTTCATCCTGTTTACCTCAGACCGTTTCTCCAGATCATTTTGAATTTTGACCCCATCCTCCAAAGCAGTTGCAATCCCTCCCAGTTTGATATCATCTGCAAACTTAATAAGCATACTTTCTATGCCAATATCTAAGTTGTTGATGAAGATATTGATTCATTGATTTAAAGGGCAGGAGGGACCATTATGATCATCTGGTCTGACCTCCTGCATAACACAGGCCAGAGGATTTCACCCACTAATCCTGCAACAGGCTCACGCTAGAGCATATTTTTTAGAAAGCCATTGACTCTAGAGCTAAAGACTTCAGATGATGGAGAGTCCACCATATCCCCATGGTTAATTACTGTCACTGTTAAAAAAGTGTACCTCATAGCCTGGATTTATCTAGTGCCAGCTTCCAGCTGCTGACTGGGAAAGAGATTCTTCCCCTCCATAAAAAGGAACTTCAAAATTTTGCCCAAAATACTGTAACATTTAGAGATCAGTGTTCAAAATAGAGAAACAGGAGGCAACATTTCCACATTGCACACCACTTCTACTCGCAAGAATGGGAAGTTTGCTAGTTTGAACCAGGAAATGTTCTCTTCCCACAGTCCTCTTGCTTTTTTCCATCCATTTACTTAAGGGGGTAATGTCGGCATTGGAATCTCTGGCTCTGGCTGGCGAGTTGGAAGAGCAGTTTGTGCCATCCCCTCCTATGAGGCTTGGAACTCAAAGATTATTTCTCTCTTGGCAGGTCTGATTTCCACCACTTCTCGGCAGCTGGATCGAGAACACAAGGCTGAACATATCCTAGAGGTGGGTAATGACGAAGCTGTAATTAGCTTTATTTACCTACCAGTGATTCAAGTCCTCAAAGAACATTGCCTTGCAAGTTGGCTCACAGAGAAAGAGGCTCGTACCATCAGCTTCCAAGCGCTGGGAAAGATAATTAAATGTTCTGCTTTTTTTCCCCTGTGTTGCTCCAAGTGCCAGCTGCACAATGTTTTTGAAAAGTGCCTCAAGATTTCCTAACGGAAGAGCAGAGAAACATAAGGCCTGTTGCCAAACCATGGGGAACAAAGGGTAGGAATTACAGTTCTAACCTCTAACAACATAGACAATGATTCATTTGTAAGAGGTCAAGCCAGAGAGATTTGCCCTTATTTGTCTTAGTGTATGACATAATCTGGGCCTCGTCCTCAGCAGCACTGACCTGCCGTTGGATTGGAGGGAAGGGAAGGAGGCCTCCCCAATCCTGGAACACAGCTGCAGCCAAACTAACCCCCAGTACAAGTTAGAGAAGGCACAGCAACCATATGGGCCATTCCACCAGCCCAGGATTGCCACTTGGCCCCTGTGCAGAAAGGAAAGCAAGGGTGGTACAGAACAACCTAGGCTGCCTTTACATTACTAGGAGATTCCCCTACAGTAGGGCGATTCCCATAAAGCTAAAGGAATCCCCAGTTGCCTTGAGGAACCAGCCCCCTCCTTCCTAACAATAATGTTTAGTAATTCTAGAACACTCTACACACACATACCTTTTCAGTGTCACAGCATCCCCAAGAGATCTGATTATACCCATTTTATAGAGGGATAAACTGAGGCACAGAGAGGTTAAATGACTTGCCCCAAGACTTGGGGCAAGTCAGTATTAGAACTCAGAAGCTCTTGTCTCCAGTGCCAGTGCTCAGTCACATCAGTACATTTATCAGCATCTTCCTTATTTCTAAATACGCTATAGTTCCAGGTGAGGGGGAATTTTCTTGCCCCTTTTCTATATGTCTGTGGATTCCACGGTCATTTGGGACATATTTCAGCACACTACCTATTCTGCAGTTTCAGGACCTTTGTGTTCCTTTTCTCCCACCCTCCAAGAGTTTCACAAACACAATAGTGAAATGGCCAAATCCTAAACCTTCATCCCATTCGTTATAGTCCCTGTATACAAAACATCATCAATAACTTGTCACACAAAGATCACAGGTCTGCTCAATCTAGGTTAAGTCACCTTTTTAATGGCTTTTCGCACAGAGCTTACATACACCATAGGGAGGTCATGACTGCCTGTTCATGCATCCAGAACCCTGGAAGAATGTATATATTTGTGTAGCAAGATTAGAACCGGATTCAACCACATCCATTTTACTCCACTGATTTCAATGGAATTACTCCTGATTTATTCCAGTGTAAATGAGAGGAGAATCAGGTTCTTAGATTTATATCTATAATGACCCGTGGCCTGAACTATTAGTGGGATTTGAACCTGGGACCTTTAGTGGTAAAAGCAGGTATCTCTAACCCGTCAGCACAAGGTGTAGTTGTAGTAAATGCATCTCCTCTTATGTGGACCAGCCCTAAACAATACCACGTTGTGTGACTTACATAACTTCTGAAAGCTGCAGACCTCAGAGAACAACTTGGTCACATGCAGTTGGATAGGTCTGAAATTTCATCCAGGCAGAGGAAGTGACATTCAGATCATGTTCACGGACAAATACACATACACACAACACACCTTATATTTTCACAACTGCCCTTCATGATGAGGGTTGGCTGTTGTGCCCTGGGTCATGACAAGATGCTCCTTTACCTAGTCCCCTGGTTTGCTTGCAGGTTGCTGTTTCGGACAACGGAGATCCAACCCTGAAGTCCACCGCCAGAGTTGTGATCCAGGTGCTGGATGCCAATGACAATCCTCCCAGCTTCCCCCACAAACTCTTCATGGTTCAGCTCCAAGAGAGAGCTGCTTCCGAGGCTCCACTGCCAGTCTGCAGGCTGATTGCCTCAGACCGTGACATGGGACAGAATGGACAGATCACCTATAGCATGGAGGAGTATGATGAGGGGATATTCACCATCAACCCTGCAACAGGCATGGTGCTCTCCAGAAAGGCTTTCCCTGCCTCGGAATACAACATACTAACGGTGAGAGAGGCACAGAGAGAGACTGCACATGAAGGGAGAAGAGTAGGGAGAAAGAAGGCAGGAAAACAGAAGTAGGAGGGAGGGAGAAAATGAGAGAGGAGAGAAAGAAGATGGATAAGATGAAAGGGACACATGGAAGAGAGAGGGAGAGAGAGAGAGAGAGTGAGGAGGGGGAGATGGACACAGATGAAAGGACAAAGAGAACCAGTGAAAGTGATATGGAGGTATGAAAAATGGAGGGGAAGTCTGAGGTGGAATACACCACATTCTTCCAGGGAGAATATCACCTTCCACATGATCTCACCTGGGCTTGGATCCGAGTCTGAGCTTTCCCATAGTTTTAGAAGTGTTTAGATTTGGGGTTCTGGTTCAGATCCATTGCAGAGAGGAGCTGGGACCCAACTCATAAAGTTTCAATTGAGGTTCAAACTTCTGCCAACTTCAGGGGCCTTTGGATCCAGGCAACTGGCCCAGGTCCCTCTCTGCTTTGCCACAAGCAAGAGTCTGATTTGGAGTGAGCCTGGGAAAGTATAAGGGTTTGCTTCGTGACCAATAGGAATTTGGTTTGCATGACAGCACTGTGAAAGCAGGTGAACCTTTGCCCATATGACTGAGGTTGGCTTTGTGGTTTACGGGTGCGTTCAGGCTTAAAACTCAAAGAGAAACTGCAAGGAAGTATCATGCAGAGCCGGGCCCTGAGAACTTCAGCCCAACCTGATTAGTGTGTGAGATTGCTAAACCAGCACTTCTCTCTGAAACCCGGCCTGTGTATTCATTGGCAGGTCAAGGCGACAGACGGCGGCAGCCCCCCACTTTCCTCCAGTGTGCGGCTTCACATCAGTTGGGTCTCTAGCCCAGGCCCGTCTTCAGAGCCGCTAGCTTTCGATGAGCCCCATTTTAACTTTGCTGTGATGGAAACAGACCCTGTGAACCACATGGTGGGAGTGATCAGCGTCGAGATCGGACCCAGCCAGCTCTGGTTTGACATCACAGGTGAGGCACCAGTGGGAAACTAGTGCTGTGGTGTCTAAGAGCTGGAAGAATTTTGCCCTAGTTCCCTTGGCATTCAGCACATACATGCCCTGAGCTAACAAAGCTGTTTACTTAAGATTATAGGAGAAGCCTCCATGTATGCATTGAATGGCATTCAGGCTGACTACACAGTAAACATAGCTGCCCCACTAAAAGAGTTGGTGCCCAAGAACAACTACCCATCATATTTTACACTGACATTTCTGGCACTTACCCATCTCTAATGAAATCTCCTGCTCTGGAAGATGCCGAGGGTGAGACAGACTCACATGGGTCATGGGAAATGTGGCAATCCTGGCCCTGCAGCTTGGTAAATCACTTTTTGGGTGTTCTGATTGGCTGACCCGGTTACCATGCTTGCTTTGCTCAGGGCACTGTATGATCTCTCTGGAAAACAATTCCTTTTGGACGACTCCTCTTCTTCCTCCTCTGAGTCTGCTCTTAAATATCCTATGATTTCTATCAGATCAAGTTTGATATAGACCAGGGGTAGGCAACCTATGGCGAATGCGGCACACAAGCTGATTTTCAGTGGCACTCACACTGCGCGGGTCCTGGCCATTGGTCAGGGGGCTCTGCATTTTAATTTAATTTTAAATGAAGCTTCTTAAACATTTTAAAAGCCTTATTTACTTTACATACAACAATAGTTTAGTTATATATTATAGACTTATAGAAAGAGACCTTCTAAAAACATTAAAATGTATTACTGGCACCCAAAACCTTAAATTAGAATGAATAAATAAAGATTCGGCACACCACTTCTGAAAGGTTGCCAATCCCTGATACAGACAGTGTATCCTTCCCTTACTTCTGATGGAGGTGCTTACCCATGACGGTTCTCCTTTTTAGGACTCCCCTCTGGGACAACTTTGTGGGAAGGCAGACTGTGAAGCTGGGATGAATTTGTTCCTGGATCGTACTGGGCAGAGATAGTGGTTCAGAACTGTCATGCCCTTCGGTGCTCAGTATGCACCTAGTAATGGGACTATGGCATATGCCTATTTAGACTAGTCCTCGCTGGGGTCCAGTCTGTAGGGATTGTCCTTCACAGACAGAGCTTGAAGTGTGAGAGTAAATCCTTCTCCCTCCTCTAGTGTATTTGGGCAAGGATAATGAAGTACAAATACAATTAACAATGGGAGTCGACATTGTGTAGTGTTGTAATGAGGCGAGACTCACCCGGTGGCACCTCCTGCTGGTCATCCAGGGAATTAGTGTTCCAGCCTCCAGACCACTCTCTGTCGGCCGGTGTCTCTCCCGCGCTGGGCACCCGTGTCCCTCCCAGACCCTAGTGCCCCTTTCCGCTGGGGTGCTGCTCCCTCGCAGTACCCCTCCAGTCTCACTGGGTCTCCTCACCCAGGGGAAATCCCCAACTCCCTATCCCCATCTCACCTCAGTCATGGGCTACTGCCAGTCATCCTCTAGCCCCCGCTCACTGGGGCAGACTGCAGTGTAAGAACCACTCATCATAGGTGGGGAGGGTGGTTGGACCTGCTGCCTCTGTCTACCATGGGCTGCCCCTTTGCACCTCAGTACCTTTCAGGCCTTTAGCACAGCCTGCAGCTTTCCAGGCCAGAGTACCCCAGCTCATCTAGTCTTTCCTCAGCCCTGCTCCAATCTAGGTACTCTGCTCAGGTCACTGCAGCCAGGTCCCTCCATCTCAAAAGCTAGAGAGAGAGTCTCAGTGCCTGGCTCAGGGCATTTTTATAAGGGCCAGCTGTGTTCTGTTTGGGGCGTGGCCCCAGTTGAGGCTGTTTCCCCAATCACAGCCCTATCCTGGGCTGTTCTAAGCCCTTTAAGTGACCACCCGCTACAAGCACTGACAATGCCAATGCAACATTTCTCTTGCTTTATTATCGCTTGCCTGGGTTTTCTAGCCCCAAGGATATTTACTCTGAATTTAATCACAGCGTTTATCTTCCCTTACAGTTCACACCCTTTCTGACCTCCTGCATGCTGAACACCAAATTCAGAAAAGGCCGTTGTTAATGCAGTCTAAGTGCTACCTCACCAGGCATCTGAATCCGCACTGTTTAATTTATTTTATGCTGCTGATGAAGTTGTGATCTGCAGCAGAATGCAGCACTGCTGATGCTGCAGAAATCAGGCAGCCTCGGTGCATAATTTGAGACTAGCCTTTCACCGATATCAGGGTTTTTCTCACTGGAGGCAGGGGCGGCTCCAGGTACCAGCGCACCAAACGTGTGCCTGGGGCGGTAAGCCGCGGGGGGCAGCCTGCTGGTCACCAAGAGGGCGACAGTCAGGCTGCCTTCGGCGGCATGCCTGCAGGAGGTCTGCCAGTCCCACGGTTTCAGCAGCAATTGGGCGTAGGCGTGTGACTGGCGGACCTCTCGCAGGCATGCCGCCGAATCTGCATTACCAGCAGACCTCCCGCAGGCATGCTGCCAAATCCACGTTACCAGCGGACCTCCTGCAGGCGTGCCGCTGAAAGCTGCCTTACTGCCGTGCTTGAGGTGGCAAAATACACAGAGTCACCCCGACTGCAGGCAGGCTTTGACAGTTGAGAGGATGGGAGCCTAGACTGAGCCGCCTTCAAGGGGGTAGCCGCTGAAGAGAAGGGGAGGGATTTCACATTTTCCCTGTGGGGCTGTGAGCATCTCCTTTCCTCTTCTGTTTGGTGTCTTTACTTATCTGGTTTCCTCCTCTCCTCTGGCCTCATTTTCCCACAGAAGTGAGGTTAGAGTACTGATCTCTTATGCTGGTGGAAGGGAATCCACGTGTCTATTTCTTTTCCTCAGCCTCAGCTTCTTTCGTCTCTCTCACACTGTATCAATAGGATTTTCCCACATGCTTTGATAGCTGCGCCACTGGATGCTCATAGGAAAATAAGCCTGATTCAGAATGTCAGGGAATCTGGCTGCTGTCTGGCAGAGGCATTGGGGCACACGATAAATAACTGAAACAGCCTCGAATGGTCTGTAAACCAGATTATTCCAATGGCATTTTGCTTGTCATAAGTTAATAACAAGCAAATAGAGTGTGAGACGCAATGAAGGGGCTGTCATCCTTGGGCTGCCTGGCAATAGCACGAGGAATGACTCTTCCGCTGCGTTCCTCACGTCTGCGCTATGCGGCCATCTGGGCTGAGGGAAACGGTCTTTGCCCACACTGCGAGCGCCGTCTGCTTCTGCAGCTGTTCAGCGTTGGGCTTCTCTAAGGGCTTGCAGGCTCCCTGCCATGACAGGGAAGGACACCACTAACCTACTGTCAGTGCAATCCTTGAGCCTGAAATCCACTGCAGCTTTCCCTTGTGCTAAGTCACCCCCTTTCCCAGAGGTGATAAGCCTATAGCTCTAGAAATCTGGAGATCTGATGCAAATGAGGTAATGCCCTAATTTTCAAATTTGAATATCCATGGCATCATTTGAATAAAATCACTCTTCTTCCCTTCTGTCTCCCATCTGAGATTTCCCCATTTCACATCTAGTGTTTCCCCTGGCCACCTCTCTGGCCTAGTTTCTCCCATCTCCACCGCCTTTCTGGTTCCCCTCTTTGTCCCTCAAATTTCCCACTGCTCATCCACAATGGGATGTCCTGACCACAAAAACCCTGCCTAGAGTGTAGCCCCCAAACTGCCCATAGCCACAGAAGTACAGCTAGAGCTGAATAGAATAGTACCATTCTATTCACTATCAGTCCTTGGTGGCTGTGAGTGAGCTGAGGGTTATCGTCCTCAAGGCCAGATCTTCATGGTTACATTCTTGAGGGCTCCTAGGGGTCTGTATGGTTTAGATCCCTAATACTTCCATCCAGGACTCTTACCATAGAGATGCGGCCTATAGCTCCTTCCTCGAGACCATTCCCCTGCTCTCCCAGAGATGGTGCTCAGCAACGGATGCCCAGACTTGGGAGTCTCTAGCCAATCTGGGGGACTTAGCAGCTTTGCCTTCCCCCACCCTGCTCTTGCAGTGAGGGCTAGAGGCAACCCAGAGACTGGGAGGGGGGTAAAGAGAGGAAAATTCCCACCCGATATGAAACCAGCCCATTCTGTCTCCCCTGACAACTCTAGCCCTGAGTCTCCTTCCTGGTTCTTCTCTTCAGCTGGAGATGCTCCATTGTTCCCTCTGCCTCTGATCAGGCCTTTTAGATCTTATATCAAACAACAAGAAAGGGGCTGTCACTGAGTTATCCTCCTTGTGGGACCTCCTTCCTGTCCTACCTACATAATTCCCTCCATGTCCTGGTGGTGAGACACCTAGAACGCCTGCCAGCTGCCAAGCTTTAATTCACTCACACCCCAGCTTCCTTGGAGCAAAATTCTTCTTTTATACTATAGTATGATACAGCTTCCCCCCCGCCTCACCTCTGTTTTATTTCTCTTCCCCATCCCAGGTGGTGATGACGACATGGATTTCGATATTGAAAAGAGCACAGGCAGCCTGGTCATTGCGAGAGCCCTAGATGCAAAGAAGAAGCCAAGCTATAACCTTACAGTCGAAGTCACTGATGGGTCGAGTTTCATCAGGACCCAGGTAAGTTCCTGAAGGCTGTTAAAGTCGCTAATCTTTCCATTGTCTTCAACAGGCTTTGGATCGGGCCTTAAAAATGCAAGTCTCATTGCATTGTGCCCATTTGGGCTGGGCTATAAATCCTTCTTACACTTCCCGGGCTCAGGGTTTATATATTGCCAGAGAGTCACATGATGAGGGAAGATGAGGCCTGTGCCCTAAGGACTGTACACTCTCATTTAAACTCTTGCGCACAATCCCTTAGTCATTTATATCAGAAGAGTCCCGCAGGAAATCAACCTAAGTGAAAGAAGGGAGTTGAGAGGGATGAGTAAGAAGGAGTCTGTTTAATCCTTTTATCCGGGTGCTTTGCTCAGCTCTTCCGGTTGGAGGAGCAAGAGTGAGACGTCAGAGAGGACACGGAGCATTGGAGGATCAGGATGTGTACACAGCAGAGACACAAGGCCCTGAGAACCGAAGAGGCAGCAGTGACCGATATAGGGGGGATACACCCATTCAAATGTTATTCCCATTTCTTCCCTGTTTGGGACTGCAGCGACCTCTCTCATTCTCAGCACAAAGGAGACTAGCCTCAGGCTGGTGACGTGGAGAGAAGGCTGGGGAACAGAAAGCAGGAGGCCGAGGCTCTCTGCTCTACTCCTTCCTCAATTCTGTATCCAAAGGCACAGCCCTTCTCCACCTGTACAGGCTGAGGAGGCTCTACCCTGAGAGGGATTGCTCGTTCTTGGACCATTACCCTGCAGAGAAGTCAAAAATCAACAAGCATTTTCCAATGGGGTTCTAACCTTGACTGACTCATCAGTGTGCCTTGTGGTAACTCGTGGTGGGGAATCCACTGGTGTGGTTTGTAGGGGGAGGTTAGCAAGGATGTTAGATAGGCAGAGTCTGCCATTCCACCGAAATTCACTGGTGACCACCAGCTATCTTCAATGTCACAAACTATAATTCCAAATAAAAAACAGCCACCACCTTGGCTGCAGTAGCATAGCTAGGGGAGGAGCAGGGGGAGCGGCTGCTCCCACTGAGCACATTCCCCAAAAGTGGTGCTTTTTTAATTTTTACTCACTCGGAGGCCGGGCGGCACCTCGGCGGTGGGTCCTTCAGTCACTCCGGGTCTTTGGCGGCAATTCGGTGGCAGGTAATTCAGTGGCAGGTTCTTCAGTCTTCGGCAGCAAGACTTGGGTTTTTCTTTTTTTTCCTTTGCTGCTTCACGGTGGGCGGCACCTTTTTTATGTATTCGCTGCCCCTGCTGTCAGAACCTGGCTACACCTGTGCTTGGTTGATGCCCATTTCCAGCCTCCCACAATCTCATCATCGTTTTATTTTGGCCCTGGTGGGCCCTGCTGGTTGTCAGCGAACTTGCTGTTGCAAAACACCGTGGCATGTTTGATTTTCTTAAATGGAAGCAAATCATTACAGCGGGCTGGGTAAGATTTGGTCAAGAGATGCAGAGATGGGGGTGTAATGGAGATGGGAAGAGAGGGATTCAGGAGGATTAGACATTGGAGAGATCCAGCCAACCTCCCCAGCAGAAACAGAGTTTGCAGTCTGCAGGCTTTGCCATAAAATATGCAAGGGGATTTTTTTTTAAATAAGTGCAAACTGCAACACTTGTTTTTGGAGCCATATTTTCATGCTGCTCCTGATATGTACAAGCACCTCCCACTCACCATTCCCACTCCCTCAGTTTCCCAATGTGAAATTAACAAGAAGCAGCATGACATTAGCCAGCAAAGCCAAGACCAGTGGCTGCATTAATGTTTTCAGGGCAAACCATGAGCGTTTCTCCATACACCAACAGCAGACACTTTCAGTCTAAATGGCTTTTTAGATTGAGAGATCAGCAAGACTACAGTAAGCAAAAGTAAAGTCTCAATGAAAAGAGCACAGTGTGCATCTTCTTGGACAGGCTGCACTGAAATGAGCACAAAATGGCTGCTAATCCTTGCAGAGTCCTAGGGGATTTAAAGGTGCTGCATTCAGCAAACCGAGGCACAAGAGTTACATACCTAATTGTACCACACAATATTTACTGGTCAGGCTGTGTTTTTAATTTTTCCTGCAACCCTTTGATTAGTAAATAGGATTGGCCCCCAAAACAGGATTCCCCTGCATAATATACTATTTCCTCTGCAGGCCTACATCCATGTGATTGACATTAACCAGCACCGCCCCCAGTTCCGGGAGAGCCATTATGAGCTGATGATTCCTGAGGACACGCGACCTGGGACAGAAATCCTTCGGGTCAGTGCAACAGATGAGGACAAAGGGAAGGGTTTGATCTACACCCTCCATGGCAGCGTGGATCCCAGAAGTGCCCGGCTTTTCCAGTTGGATGCGAGCAGCGGAGCTATCGTGACTGCAGAGAGGCTCAGTTCTCAATCCATGCTGCAGCACGTCTTAACAGTGATGGTATGTTAGAGCAAAAGCATCAGACTGCTGAGCTGGAACATGGTATGGGGTCCCTTTGTCCATCAGAAATACGGCTGGGTGACTTGAGAAGTTTAAACTGGGCCAACGTTTTTGAGGGGAGGGAAAGGCAGGCCTTTCACTTTCACCATGTAACACACCAGATAAATGTGCTAATGCCTGATCCACATTGAGGTTAAGAGCCTATTGGTGCTGCCAGCTAACAAGGTTACTCCTTCAACTCAATTGGTAGAGGCCTGTGCTTTGGCTCTGAAGGGCATAGGTTCAGTCCCTGCTGAGGATAGTACAGGGTTATTACAATCAAAACATCTCTGTCTTGATGAGCATTTGGAAGAGTAACTGAGAAGCACTACCCCATAATGGCCCTCCCCTCACTGAGCATAATGTTAACCTGCTCTTCCTCTCTGCCATTCAGGTGAGGGACCAGGAAGTTCCCATCAAACGGAACTTTGCCAGGGTTGTCGTCCACGTGGAAAACTGCAACATTCACCCTCCACAGTTCGCCAGGGTCCACTATGAAGCAGAGGCACTGGACTCAGCGGCAGTAGGCACAGAGGTTGTACAAGTCAGAGCCCTGGATCAGGACCAAGGAGCTAATGCTGAAATCCGCTACTCTCTTCAGGCAGGTGAGGGACATGTTAGTAAAGAACTTGCGTGCAGCATGGATCCAGACACTGGAGCAATCTTGTCAAATTAGTGGGATCCACCATTCGGTGGCTGGTCCTATTTCTATGTACCCTCAATATTACCACTGCTGAGCTCTTGTGATCTGCAGAGCTGAAACAGAGCTATCTCCCTGGCTGAGGCAGCAGGAGCCAGGCTGAACTTCTTCCATTGGGAAGTTGCTTTTGCATTCCCCCTTGTAGAAACAGACCTGTTGACCTCTCCTGATGTGCACAGACTCAGCTTCACCTGATGTAGAAAGTATCATTAGGAACCCTATACAGTCGTGGTTGGTTATCCAATCTCATTCCTCTCTGGGTTCTGGTAGAAGGAAACAGGCAGCTCTTAAAAAATGGAGAAAGTGCCCGGAAAATCAGCCCTGTTGGTGAACTGCAGGAGAAGGCTTGCTAGGAATAATACGTCCTGGCATTTCTTCCTTGTGCCCAGTCCCCCGACTCTGACTTCACTTCAGCACAAACTCACATTATTCCCTATCGCCTCATATCTTCAAGCCACCAGAGCCTAGCTTCTGCATGAACATGCTTCCAGGGCACACTTAATGTCTCTAATTGACGTACAGGCTGACTGCACAGGGTTAGCAGAGCTGAACGAGCTCCAGAGTCCTGAATATCTTAAAAAGAGCCAGAGCCTGCCAGACAATCACAGCACATTATGCCATTTCTAACAGCTATATCTATCCCCAACCTGTGTTGGAAATGGAAGCAGTACATGGATGCACATTTAGAAATGGTTCATTCCTCTATCATATTACAGAATATTAACATACTTTCTTAGAGAAGATAATTTCACCCCTCGGCCACGAGTTCAAGTCTAACCTAAGACATTCGTGACTGAAACCCTGGGATCAGCTGCAGCAGCCTCCAGACTACTGTTTGATGGCCTCTGTGAAATAAGTGGATGGTCTCTGTCCAGCCGCTAATGATCCCTAAACTTATCACCACCTTTCTTGTTGGCTGTCTCTGTAGAGGCGCCAAGAAATTAATTGCTATAGAAACTGAAGTACCTCTTTTCAACTCCTAGTGATGGTCCCTCCAGTTCAAAGGTGCCCACAGACTGCAATGATCATGTCTTTTATCACTCTAACAGTACAACCCAGACACTTAAGAATGTGCCACTTTGGCTGCTTAGATTGTCAGCACTTTGGGTAGGGCCTGCCTTTTTGTTCTGTGTTTGTACAGGGCCTGGCACATTAGGATCCTGGGCCATGACTGGAGCTCATAGGTTCTACTGAAAAACACATATTATAATAATAATAGTAATGGCGGGGGAGGGGGGATATGGCACAGCCCACGCTGTACCTGTTCAGTACAGAAATAGAAAACTTCAAGTGCACATTTCACCAGCATTAAATTCACCCAAGTTAAAGAATAATTTTTCTAATAATCCTTATCCTTTATTTACAAGTTTGCCTACAGTTTACAGCAGGATCATTATGTTTAGAGGAAGACCAGCCTATAGGTGCTGGAACTAGAGGTGCCAGGGATGCTGCTGCACCCTCTGGCTTGAAGTGGTTTCCATTATATATGGGGTTTATATATGGCTCTCAGCACCCCCAATATACAAATTGTTCCAGCACGCCTGGACCAGCCTATCCATTAATATAGACTGTTATTTCCCAATAAAAGAAACAGACAATGGTTAGCACAAGTCATTTGCTATGATACCAGGAATGTCCCTGGAAACAATCCAAGAGAACACAGCCAAAGAGTGGAGTCATCTCTTGATTTTGCCATTTCTTTTATTTCAGGTAACAATGAAGGGTTCTTCAGCATTGACTCGCTGTCTGGAATTATTACAGTTGCCCAGAAACTTGACCAGTCCAAGCAAGAGCAGTTAACACTCATTGTAAAGGCAGAAGATCAAGGGTTCCCCCAACTTAAGGACTCCACTGCTGTCCACATTCACATTAAACCCTCTGACAGCACCCCTCCTAAATTTCCAGAGGTGGAATACATCGCAGAGATCAGCGAATCTGTTGCTGCTGGCTCTCCTCTTATCCTGGTTTCAGCCACAAGTGTGTCACCTGTCAGCTATGAAATAAAAGAAGGAAACGGGGATGGTGTATTCTCTATGAATTATCAATCAGGTCTTATTTCCACTCAGAAGAACTTAGATTTTGAGCAGGTCTCATTTTACCAGCTGAAAGTCCGAGGCACCAACATAGGGGGAGCATTTACGGACGTAACAGTGCTTATCTACGTCATGGATGAGAACGACAATGCACCTGCCTTTGTTAAGCCTTCCTTCGTTGGCTGGATCAGTGAGAATGCTCCATTGCAAAGCATGGTTATGGATGGAAACCATGCCCCACTGGTAGCACATGCAACAGATGCTGACCAAGATTCGAATGCCTTGCTGGCCTATGAAATTTTAGAACGGGAGGCACTGAAATATTTTAATATAGATCCGAGCATGGGAACACTTACCACTCGTGCCGACATTGATTATGAGCTCATCCCAGTTTTCTACTTCAGCATACATGTCCATGACAGGGGCAATCCCTGTTTATTTGCATCCACGCCTGCCAAGGTCATAGTCTACGTTAAAGATGTGAATGACTCTCCTCCAGTATTTTTAAATGACACTTACGAACTTTCTGTCTTGTTGCCTGCCCACCCAGGCATGGAGCTTTTGGCAGTGCAAGCAGAAGACACAGATTCGGAGGTGACTTATAGCATAGCGGAAGGCAACCTTGACAATGCTTTCTGCATTCACCCACTCACCGGTCTCATCTCCGTGCTTAATGCTACCCTCCTGGGAAGTTATCGTGAGCTCACAGTCAGAGCTGGTGATGGCTCATATAAGAGTACGGCTCTAGTCAGGATAAATTTAATCGAAGCCCAAGTTACTGCCTTAAAATTTGATCAGGACTGGTACACAGCAACAGTGCTGGAGAATGCTACAGATCAAGAGACCCTGATTGTTCTTGGAGTCAGGGGGAATCAGCTAAATGAGCCGCTCTTTTATTCCCTTTTAAACGGCACGGAGAAGTTCAAAATGATCCAGGCGTCAGGAGTGCTGCAGACCAAGCGTGTGGAGTTTGACCGTGAAACACAGGACACGTATGAGGTTGCCGTGGAAGTAAAGGACAGTAGAAACCCACCCAGGGTGTCTCAGGCTACAGTCAAGGTTTACGTGCAGGACGTCAATGACAATCCTCCACAGTTTGAGAACGTGCCGTATTACACATTGGTTCAGGATGGTACGGAACCGGGCGATGTCCTTTTTCAGGTATCTGCCACTGACAGAGACATAGGAGACAATGGAGCCATTACTTATTCATTAGCAGAGTTCTATGAGTACTTCTGGATTGACCCCTACCTGGGGGACATCTCGCTCAAGAAACCCCTCGATTATCAAGCTTTAAATAAATACACCCTTAAAGTTATCGCTAGAGATGGTGGCAAGCCTCCCTTGCATGCTGAAGAAGAGGTTTTAATCACTGTGAGGAACAAATCCAATCCTTTGTTCCAAAGCCTTTACTATACTGTGAAAGTGCCGGAAAATATCCCCCTGTACACACCTATTCTCCACACGCAGGCTCGTAGTCCCGAAGGCCTGCGACTCATCTACAACATCATGGAAGAAGAGTCCCTTAAACTGTTCAACATGGACTTCAAGACCGGTGTCCTTACTGTCACTGGGCCGCTGGACTACGAATCAGAGACAAAACATACATTTACGGTGAGAGCCACAGACACAGCGTTGGGGTCCTTTTCGGAAGCCATGGTGGAAGTAGAGGTGGAGGACATTAACGATAACCCACCTGTATTTTCTCAGATGCCTTACACAGCATCTGTCTCAGAAGGCTTGCCAGCTCAGACCCTCGTTGTCCAGCTCTTTGCTTCTGATAAGGATTCAGGACGAAACAAAGTAATTTCCTATCAGATCTTGGATGACAGTTCAGATGCTACCAAGTCCTTTGATATTGACCCTAACACAGGAGAAATCACAACGGCCCATGTGCTGGATCATGAAACAAACCACCAGTTTCTCATGAAAGTAAGAGCTACAGATCACGGAACGCCCCCACTTAGCAGCGAAGCCCTGGTAATCATTGACGTGGCAGACATAAATGACAACCCCCCGGAGTTCAGCCAACCTCAGTATGAAGCCAAGGTGAGTGAAATGGCCACTTGTGGCCACACTGTGATAAAGGTCCAGGCCCTGGACCCTGACAGTGGAGACATCACCAGACTGGAGTATGTAATACTCTCAGGCAATGACAAAAGACATTTTGCCATCAACAGCACTTCTGGAATAATTTCCATGCTCAACCACTGTAGAAAGGACCTCGAGTCATCTTACAACCTCAAGGTCTCTGCTTCAGATGGGGTTTTCAAGACCACTGTGCCCGTGTACATCAATACCACCAATGCAAATAAATACAACCCATCTTTTTGGCAAAATGTATATGAAGCAGAGCTGGCTGAAAATGCCGAGGTAGGAACCAAGGTGATTGAGCTTCTGGCTATTGACCCAGATGATGGCCCATATGGCACTATAGATTATACTATCATAAACAAACTTGCCCATGAGAAGTTCTCCATCGACAATAAAGGCCACATTGCCACACTGCAGAAGCTGGACCGGGAAAATTCCACTGAGCGAGTCATTGCTATTAAAGTCATGGCAAAGGATGGTGGCGGGAAGGTGGCTTTCTGCACAGTCAAGATAATCCTTACAGATGAGAATGACAACCCACCTCAGTTCAAAGCCTCCGAGTACACCCTGTCCATTCAGTCCAATGTAAGCAAAGGCTCCCCGATCATACAGGTCCTAGCTTATGACGCCGATGAAGGCGGGAATGCAGACGTCACCTACTCCGTTGATTCAGTGGAAGGCATTGCAGAGGATCTTGTTGAGATCAGTGCTTCCACTGGGGTTGTTAAAGTCAAAGAGAGCCTCGTTGGGTTAGAAAACAGAGCATTTAACTTCAAAATCAAAGCTGAAGACAGCAGACCCCCTCACTGGAACTCTCTTGTCCCCGTGAATCTTCAGATTGTCCCCAGAGAAGTGTCCTTGCCAAGGTTTTCTGAGCCACTGTATACATTCTCAGCATCTGAGGACCTTCCAGAAGGATCAGAAATAGGGTCAGTGAAAGCTGTGGCAGAGGAGCCCATCATATACAGCCTGGTGAAAGGAACCACCGCTGAAAGCAATAAGGATGAGGTATTCACACTGGACAAGCAAACGGGGGCTTTGAAAGTCAAGAAGGCTGTGGATCACGAGAAAACCAAATGGTACCAGATTGATATCATGGCTCACTGCTCACACCAGGGGACCAAGTTGGTCTCATTGGTCTCA
The DNA here is from genome assembly GCF_025201925.1 of Gopherus flavomarginatus. Classification (NCBI taxonomy): domain Eukaryota; kingdom Metazoa; phylum Chordata; order Testudines; family Testudinidae; genus Gopherus; species Gopherus flavomarginatus. Next base: position 6,308,625 of record NC_066623.1, read on the forward strand.
GTAAGTATCCAAGTGAAAGATGTCAATGATAATAAGCCAGTTTTTGAGGCAGATCCCTATCAGGCTTTTGTCACGGAGAACATGCCATCAGGAACCACAGTAATTCAAGTTACCGCTAATGACCAGGACACAGGGAGTGACGGGCAGGTGACCTACAGCCTGGAAGCAGAACCTGGCAACATTAGAGGACTCTTCGCCATTGATGGTGAGAGTGGGTGGATCACAACACTGAAAGAGCTGGATTGTGAAGCTCAGGAGACCTACCGTTTTTATGTGGTAGCCACAGACCATGGCAGGAAAGTCCAGCTGTCTTCCCAAACTTTGGTGGAGGTCACCATCTCAGATGAAAATGATAATGCTCCACAGTTCACCTCAGAGGTCTACAAAGGTTCGGTGACTGAGAACGCTGAGCCTGGGCAGATCATTGCCACACTCAGAACCACAGATGCTGATATCTCAGAGCAGAACAGACGTGTCACATGTTACATAACTGGTGAGCTGCTATTAATTTTAACTCTTGAGCTGGCAAGAATAGTTAGCATATAATCTTAGGGACAGATTCTGCTACCTTTAGTCACACTGAATAGTACCTTATTCTGCAAACAGTCCCATTGCACTACGTATTCCATGTATTGTATTAAGGGCGTTCCAACAGGGGTGTTGCAGCGATCTCAGAGCGAGTCATAATGTTTTGTTTCTTGTGGAGAGCTCTGATACACACACACACACACACACACACACACACACACACACAGTATGTGCCTGATTTTCTGGTATTGAACATGTTCAGGATGCAGTTAATGAGATCTATGGGCACTCCGCACTTCTGAGAATTAGTCCTTATATGTCTTGTAATTGCCTATGCTTACCCAGTGATGTAGTTAGCCCATTGTCTGTATCAAATAATGTCCAATATTGTAGTTTCAAACATACTAAAGTTTTCCACTATTAAGAAACAATAAGGAGATTATTGCATACCCAGAATGGAAGCCAGGCCAATCAAAATTAACCACAGCCTATACAAAAAAAAAAAAAAAAGTCAAAAGATGATTGAAAACTCAAATGTCCATACTTTATTTCGACAAGTAATTGCATGATTTTGTAGTATGTTTTGACTACAAAGGGTCTTTCTCAACAGTGAAACAAATGCTTAAAATTAAAATGTTTGTTCCAGCTCAGATAAAGACCCTTCAGGGTCAAAGCATTTAGCCAGATCATGCTGTAGCCTGTGATCCGTTCAATCTTTTAAAACAGAAGAAGTGTGTCTGTTTTTTCAATCTCTTTTTAGCCTGTTTTTTGAATGCCTGGTTATTTTTAACTCATCTGGCTGAGTATGTTAGGCTGCTTTTGTCAGAACATTTCTGGCTGAAGATCTGGTTTCAGATTACTTTACGCCCTGGAAAACGCACTTTGATGTTGTTTGGGCTTTATTTATGTTTTCACTATTTTGGGTTGGGCGGCTTCATATGTAGTTAAAATTCTAAACAAATGTACTAACGCAGGCCCTACAAACTGTAGCAAAATAACACAGAATGCAGTCAAGAAGCACTTATCCTTTAGGATCCATAGAAGAGAAACCATTCAGATCAGTATTTTAGGGGGGAATCCTCTCATGCATTCTTTCCCCCTTCCCCCCTTAACTGAACTGCCTGTTTTTTTAGCTAATGGGGAATGCGCATCGGAGAGAAAAGTGGGGTTAATAGGAGGTAAGCTGATGCCTGTCAAGCGCTGATGAACTGGATCATGGGACACAGCACATGCTATTTTGAAGTAAATTTATAGAAGGGGTTCATCATAAATATGCTAACAAATCCGGGGCATCCTAGGTCTTGGTGGTGTCACTCTTCTGTATGCCAAGGCCACTTGGAACTTCCTGGGGTTGTGATGATAGAACTCTGAGTGCACAATACAAGGATCTGTGCTGCCTCAGGTAATGGTGAGTGTCACATTGTTAGGCCTGCGGTTTTGTAACAGGAGGATCTGGGTGCTATTGCCATTGCTGCCATGAAGTTCTCAGTAGCCTAGTGAATAGCGTGACAACTGAGAAGGCCTAGGTGGCCACTGACTGGCCATTAGATGTTTTAAACCAGTGGCTCTCAAACTAGGGCACTGGAATTGTGCCAGTGTAAGCAGAGGGTGTACCGGGTAAGGGGAAGCAATGTGTGTGTGTGGCATAGGCGCTGCTACACCAAGTTCCTCACTTACATCAGGCCATGAAGCGCTGTACGCCAGCAGCATATGTTCGAGTCACCTCCTTGCTACTTTCATTTACACTGGGGCGGGGTGGCTGAGAAGCAGGGAGCCAAACCGGCTTCCTCCATCGCACCCCAGGAGAATCAAGCCCAAGCATTTTTATTTTTAACGGGGACTGCAGGAGGGGTGGCCAACACATCCCTCGGCCTGTGCCACTTCCCACAGCTCCGCATTGGCCTGGAGAGGCAAACTGCCGCCAGTGGGAGCAGCAATCGGCCGAACCTGCAGATGTGGAAGGTAAACAAACCTGCCCAGCCTGCCAGGGGCTTTCCCTGAACAAGCAGCGGCCCTAGTTTGAGAAGCACTGTTTTAAAACACAGAGCAAGTTAAAAATAAAAATGCTTGGGCTTGATTCTCCTGGGGTGCGATGGAGGAAGCCGGTTTGGCTCCCTGCTTTTCAGCCACCCAGCCCCAGTGTAAAGGAAAGTTGCAAGGAGGTGACTCGAACATATGCTGCTGGCGTACAGCGCTTCATGGCCTGATGTAAGTGAGGAACCTGGTGTAGCAGCACCTATGCCATGCACACACAGATCCATTGCTTCCCCTTACCCTGTACACCCTCTGCCTCTGCTTGCACTGGCACAATTCCAGTGCAGGCCATCAGTTCTTTGCCACAGGAGATTCCCACAATATGGGTGAATTCTCCAGGAGTAGTCATAGGTGCTGGAATTAAGGGTGCTGCTGCACCCCCTGACTTGAAGTGGTTTCCATCAGATGCAGGGTTTGCAGTTTGGCTCAATGGCTCTCAGCACCCCCACTATACCAACTGTTCCAGCGCCCCTGGAGGTAGTTTCTGGCCACTTTAAAGTTCACTTTCTGTCATGTTAGCAGCACAAAGCGAACTTCGCAGACTGGAGAATCTGGCCCGCTAGCATTTACGCAACCGCCTTGATTCACTTATTATATCATTAAAAGTAGCTACAGGAGATCAGTTGCACTAGTACATTTAAAAAAAATCTTTTCTTGCACTGCAATAATGAATAATCAGTGTTTGCATTTCTATGTATGTGTAGCTTCCAGGTCTCTTTCGCCACATATAATTCTATTGTGTTTGGAGAGTGAGAAAGAGATGGACGGACTTTTGGAAATGGGATACAATACGTGCTTTTGTGCTGGCTCATGGGTATATCGCTGGGACATTTCAAAGCTCTTGAAAATAACTTTTTGAAAACAACTTGTTCTCCCCCCAAGTAGCTCATGTAATATTTAAGGAACCAATGACTGAGGCATAAATGGTATTTCCTGGGGCTTAAAGTGCAGTGGGGAGGAGTTAGAGGCCTCAGATGGAGCCAATAGGACATTCCTGCCCATTTTTCCTTACAGCTGCTTCTAACACATGCAAGTTCTGCAGCAGGTTGCATGGAGTGGGTGAGGTGGTACAGGAGACAAGCAGCATAGCTGTCCCCAACCCCTGTCCCTTCACACTTTCAGTGCTCGCTGGACACTGTATTTACTCACTCTGTCTTCTGTATCTTTCCAGAAGGAGACATGTTAGGACAGTTCAGTGTTAAACAGGTTAAGGAAGACTGGAAAATCATTTCCAAGAAGCCTCTCGACAGGGAAAGTATAGAGAAATATCTCCTCAAGGTCACAGCGTCTGATGGGAAATTTCAGGCCATCACGGAAGTGGAGATTTTTGTCCTCGATATCAATGACAACAACCCTGAATGCAAGCAGGTAAGGCGAGGGGAAAAGGCAATGGAAGTGGAACTGATGACAGAGCTGGCAAAGTGAACGTGGCTTGATCTTGTTGTAATTCTTGTGCAGAGCTATCTCCTTATTACTTTGACCATACTCACCATCTTTTAATTAAGCAACATGGTAACTAGAGGATCAGACCCAGACTCCAGATGAGTAAGGTAGCTGTGGGTTACAACACGAGCAGTGTGACGGATAACATATAGAGGCAAAGGGTGGGGGAAGATTTCTGGGTAGGGGAATGAAAATCGACAAGCCAGGTCTCCTGTTAGGCTAAAGGATGTCCATCACAGGGGACAGCTAAGGGGTTTGGCAGTAGTGACCTCTAGGTCACTGGTATGAATCAAGCTCACGTTGGGAATGACCAAAAGTTGTTACTCTCCAAGCGATGTTCAATAGCCTCTGTGAAATGAGTTTGCTGACCTCAGCCCAGTTTCCAGTGGGCAGGCTTCCTCATCACAAAAGACACAGATGCTTATTAACAATCTTGAGGCACTCTCAGCAAAGAGACCAAGGAGCAGACATTAAATTATCCTCTCCCACCAGAGGTGGTCCCTCTGGCACAGAACACTGACCAGCCACATAGAGGCACATTGATCTGTGCATAGTGGATTGAGTCCCCAGGCCTATCATTCTACCACTGGTTATGAGCACTGTAATACACACCCACACATATATCATAAAACAGATTTCCCTTTATATCAAATGGAAGCAGCAGTGAAACCTGAAGGAGACTGCTGCAGCTGAAGCTGCAGGACCCAATTCACTGGCAAATCTGATAGCCTTGTGTTTCAGAAAACTCTGCTAAAGGTTCACAAAGACAATAATAACCCACTCAAATTGCCATAGACATGGCCTCCCCATTTCCATCTGCTTGGAGAAGAGGTGGGAGAAAAGCAGGAGAAGCCTGGACAATGTCAGCCTTCTTTTTACCAGCTCCCTGCTCCTTTATTTGAAATCACAACATCTAGCCATAAAGTTTTGTTATGTTGGCTGGAGCGTGCATGTCCTGTACACAGAATGACTCCAGGCACATCTGAGCGCGGTAACTTCTCTCCTTTCCAGATTCTCTACCCCAGGAAAGTCTCTGAAGATGCACTCCCTGGGTTTTTCATTTTGAAAATATCAGCCACTGACTCTGATGTTGGCAGCAATGCGCAGATAACGTATAGTCTGCACGGTCCTGGTGCCGAGGAGTTCAGACTGGATCCACAGACAGGTAAGACCTTCACCTGCCATATGGCAGTTGGCAGAGAACAGCGGGTTTATGTTCTCTTCCCCACCCACTCAGTTCGGAGATCAGTTGCAGCTGCAGAGGAGGCTCCCTGGTGCTGCCTGCCCCTTATCTCTTGTTGAATAAACAAAAAAGCCTTTAATTTCAGCTCTGTCAAGGTAGCAGGAAAGGGCAAACAGGGAGCCTCCTTCATTTATTGCAATATCTTTAGAATACTGGTTCTTTTCTTGAGTTAACTGACTGCTCTTGTCACTGACTTCCTTTAAAAATGTTTGGAGTTACCCGGGTGGGTTTTTAGTGCTTGGGGAAGGGGAAGGACTAAAGTTACAGTCTACAGCCAGGCATAAGAGGAGAAGGTGGATTTTAGGGGGCAGGAATGAACCAAGAGCTTTGAGCAGGGGGTTGGACTAGATGACCTCCTGAGGTCCCTTCCAACCCTGATAGTCTATGATTCTATGAAGAGACATGGGTTCCATTCGAAGCTGTAGCAAGGTCTTTCTGCATGACCTTTGGCAAGATTTCATCTCCCTGGGTCTCAGTTTCCCCATCTCTAAAAGAGAGAGAAAACTTATCTGCCTGGGGGGTGATTAACTCAATGTTTGCGAAGACTGAGATCTTGCTATCAAAGTGCAGTTTATAACAGCTCAGACACATCCTGTGCAAACTTCCCTTGCGCAGCGTCCTATCTGTTCTGGGCCACTCCTGTGCAAAGGCAGAGATTGATATTGGAATAGCTTATAGCACTGGGATGGGCTTTTTCTTGCTGCTAACTGGGCCGGAGCTAGGTTTTGAACCCAAGTTTGCTGTCTCCCAAGGCTTGTGCATTGACAGAGTGTGTCATATAGCCCTCTTTACCAAAATTCTCTTAGATTGCAGCCGTTGCCATCTCTTCTTATTTCACTAGGGGAGCTGACCACTTCTGCACCTCTAGACCGGGAGCAGAAACCTACGTACCATCTTGTCGCCAAGGCAACAGATGGTGGAGGCCGTTCCTGCCAGGCAGATATAACCCTAGTCATAGAGGATGCGAACGACAACGCTCCAAGGTTCTTTCCCAGTCATTTTGCCGTAGCTGTCTTTGATAACACCACAATGAAGACACCCATTGCAGTAGTCTCTGCCAGGGATCTCGACGAAGGTGAGTCAGAACGGGATTTCTAGCTGGAGTTCTTTTACGTCATGGATAGAATTTCTCAAAATAAAGGGAAGGAATGCAGCAAAGGGCATAGACGGCTGTGACTTGGTGCAAAGGTGTCTGGCTCTTTGAGCCAATCTCCTCGTTGCTTGCACATTCTGGAAGACCTTGAAGACCCTATAGGAAACTTGATAAGTGCGTAAACTGCAGAAGATACCAGCTGAGGGCATCTTAGTAACTTAGAGGTAGCATTATGCACAACCAGGTAGAAGACTGAAGTTCCAGTCTTTACTGGCCTCTTTCTCATTGGGCCAGTATTTGCGGGAGCACTGCAGAGCTGCTGGATGCAAATATCACTGCTGATGGAGAATGGAAGCCAATGGCAGTAGTGAGGAAGGCATATAAATGGGGTGGGAGGAAGAGAAGGCGAGGGAAGAGAAATGAAAATGATCTTCGGGAAATTGCTGGATTTTTCTTGTGACCCTGAGTTTCCTGAGCCCTGAATAAGGCTCCTGGAAGAGCTCCTCTGTGAAGGTTTTTTTTACAGTGGTGATTGTATATGTGAGACTAGAATCTCAAAAACTAGGGAGGAACAGCATATCAGAGACAAATATCTGATGGATGGCTGCAGGGATGGATAAAAGGTTGGCTCCACATTGGATGGATGCACACGTGAACTGGGACTTAAATGCAACCAAAAGACTCAGTGTCTTTCTTGGGTTTAAGTTCATTTGGGTATGCGTAGTTCTACTGATTATAAACTATGAACCCATGTCAGTGCTGCCCTGTGATTAATCCAGTCTGCCCCGTTATCCTTCCAGGCTGCAATGCAGAAGTGATCTATTCTCTCACTGACTTAGCTGATGGATACTTTTCAATTGAGGAGACTACTGGGATAATCCGGCTAGAGAAGCCCCTAAAGGACACTCATATTTCAGCGTTTGAGCTGACGGTTTGTGCAACAGACCGGGGCTCCCCGCGCCCCCTCTCTGCTCTCACCACCGTCACTGTCTCTGTGGTGGATCTGACTGAATACCTGCCGGTTTTCCTGAGCACCGAATATGTGGCCATGGTCACGGAAGACGTGGCTGTGGGCACTGAGGTCCTCCGCCTGTCCGCGCTGACCAGGGACGGCGCTGAGAACACGGAGATCAAGTACGAAATCATGAATGGGAATGATCATGGGAAATTCCGAATCAACTCAAACACAGGTAGAAGATCTTGTTCCACGGCACGTCCTGCTGGACTGGCAGTGACACCATCCTAGTCAGTGGCCATTTTCGTGGTTTCTCTCTGTCTGCCTCATGCTGCTTCTCCCTTTCTCCTTCATATGGTAATTCATGTCGTTTGTTTGCATTCCATAAGCTCTTTACCTGACTTCCCTCTTTTATTCTAGCCCCTTCTCATGATTCTTAATACTTTCTTTTCCCCCCTCATCCTCCCTTCCACACACACACCCTTATCTTTCTCTGGAGGTCTTTTCTTATCTTCTTTCATTCCCATCTCTCTCTCCCCTTCCCTCCCCTTTGATCTTTCTCTCTCTCTCCCCTCTTATCTTCCCTGCCTTCATTTAACATTTTTCCTCCCTCTCTCCCCAAGTGCTTTTTTAAAACCATGTTTCATATTTTAAAATAGCTTCTCTCGTCTTTCCCCGCTCGATGGCTCCCCACCCCTATTCCCCATCCCCTACGCTCAGCCCTGTGCTCTTTCTTGCCCAGATACGGAGTATGATTTGTGAGGAGGGAGGGATATGTAATTCTCCGCTACCCTAAATACAGACACCAGATTCTCTGAGGGAACAATCCAAAGTCCATTGAAGTTAACAGAAAGACTCCTATTGACTTCAGTGGGCTTTGAATCACGCTTCTGGGGGATGATGGATAAACATAGAACAGAGAGTGAAGATTTTTCCACTCTGAATGCTCAGGATGGTTTTGTTCCCTTGTTGTTTGGTACTGGAGGAAAAACACTCCATCCTGATCCCACAAGGAATCTGACAGAGCAGAGAGTGCTACAATAGGTAGCTATTCAATGAGCATGGATAAAAATGGGATTATTACTCATGCAGCAGGTGCTAAGTCAGCCCTGACGAGCTAGCGTAATGCGCCATATTGTTTACCCAAAAAGATGATAAAGGCTGCCTATTGCAAGAACAATGTCATATTCCCTGAGATAGCCACTTCAGTGTGACAATGGAGGCCTTCAGCCCTTCACTAGATCATCCCAATCCAAGATGCTGTCCTTATCTCTATCGTCCCAGCCCCAGTCCTCTCGCTAACTTTTCCACAAAGATCACTTCTTCAGAACGTCCATCCTAATAGACTTGGAGCAGAATAATTCCTAGTGAAAAGTTAATATGGGATTTTGGTAATAATCTCATGATGACTTGATTCGAGTACATGGCAACATTCCATCTCCCTCTTTGCTTTCCTGTAGACCTCGGTTTCTTGCCAATACACAGAGACATACCCTACCCTTCTGCTTGTATACCCACAGACAAACCCAGACTCTCATGCCACCACTTTCAAAGGGGGACAGCTGGCAATCTCCAGCTGATACCCATCTGCCGATTGTCCCTCATATGTCCACATAGGCTTCGACAAGCACCTTTTCTTTCCTGGACATGGCACTTTTGATGGAATACCTATCATGTTCTGGTTTCACCATAACCTAACCTTATCACCTTATGTATCTTTCTACTTTACCGCAAGGTGCTATTGGTTTATATTGTCCCAGATCTGATCTTTTCCACATACGAATCCAGAAGCTGTTATGCAGTGAAAGGATATTTTACTTCTTCATGCATTTGACAGAGTTGGGCTAGTTATGAAAAGAGTCTGTCTGATTAAAGCTCATTTTATGTGACTTCACAATTTTTAGTGGCCTGGTATGATAGAATAGAGGTGTAGCCACCATGGCTTTATCTTCCGATGGTTTGGTTGTTGTCTCCTTGATTGATCTGGGGGTCTCTGTAAGACATTACATGTCCTGCATTCAAAGGATCTCCTGTCTTTGCTGTCTGTACACATATACAGGTATCTTGTACGTTAGCGGGAGCCTGGATTTTGAAGTGAGCCATGAGTATTACTTATCTGTTGAGGGCACAAGGAAGGGCTCTGCTTCTCTCAGTGACATCACCATGGTGGTGATTAATATCACCGACATCAATGATAACATGCCAAAGTTCACCCAGGATTCTTACATCACCGAAATCCGCGAGGATGCAGCTGTTGGGGAAACTATCCTTACGGTAAGACAGAATGGAACAACTCTTGCTTAGCAGCCTAAAGCCAGGTATCCACCCACATTCTCATTCACATTGTGGTAGAGCCTAGAGGTCTCAGTCAGGGGTTGACGCTGTACACACACATTGATTAGAAGATCCCTGCCCCACAGAGCTTACAGGCTAACTGTATTACCAGAGACAACAGGTGGATCCAGAAAGTGCGGGGCCAGGAGCGAGAAGCACAAGACAAGAGTAAAACTGTTACAACTGTGTGAAAAGTAGTGGTCCCAGCACACTGACTGCAAGGCTATTGTTGAGTGTTTTGTAGGCACCATGGCAAAGGTGAGTTTTAAGGAGGGACTTATGAGGAGAGGCTGAGGGAACTGGGATTATTTAGTCTGCAGAAGAAAAGAATGAGGGGGGATTTGATAGCTGCTTTCAACTACCTGAAAGGGAGTTCCAAAGAGGATGGATCTAGACTGTTCTCAGTGGTGGCAGATGACAGAACAAGGAGTAATGGTCTCAAGTTGCAATAGGGGAGGTCTAGGTTGGATATTAGGAAAAACTATTTCACTAGGAGAGTGGTGAAGCACTGGAATGGGTTACCTAGGGAGGTGGTGGAATCTCCATTCTTAGAGGTTTTTAAGGCTCGGCTTGACAATGCCCTGGCTGGGATGATTTAGTTGGGGTTGGTCCTGCTTTGAGCAGGGGGTTGCACTAGATAACTTCCTAAGGTCTCTTCCAACCCTAATCTTCTATGATTCTATGATTTGAAGGAAGATAGTGGAGTGGCCTTGCAGAGTTTTCTCTGTTCCTACCCTTGGCTTCTCCAAGGTACTCTTAAGCCTTGTACCAAAAGCAAACAGTCCGTCTTCCCCTCTCATGCCTTAGTCAGAACCTCCCACCCTCAAACAACCAGCAAGACATTGTCTCTGAAACAGGAGACATTTATTCAGGAGCACCCCGCTTCTTATCGCTCCCCCAATAGGTGTCAGCTGATGACCTGGATGGGGCAATGAACAATCAGATCACATACTCCATTGTGGGAGGGAACCTCCTGGAACACTTCACCATCCATCCCAAGAGCGGACAGATCTGCATTGCCAAGCACCTGGACCGGGAGGAGGTGAGTTACAGTCCTAAGATAAGGGCCACCTAAGGCTTGATGCTGTAGATGGGTGAGTTAGAAAACAATGTTATGTCACACCACCAGGAAGAGGCTGAAGAAGACTGGGGAAGCACACAGTGCTCATCTGTCAGCCAGGTTTGGAATGATCCATTTAAAACATCTCACTCAGCAGGCCAAGGTAATCAGTTGCCATGCACATGAAACCTTTGGACCCAAGATATTGCTGAAGGGCCAGGAACACATGTGCTGGGGGGCTGGGCTAAAGCAGAGAGAGTATGGTGTAATGGTTAGCACACCTGACTAGGAGCCAGGAGACCTAAGTTCTCTGCCTGGCTAAGCCACTAGCCTCCTGTGTGATCTTCAGCCAATCAGTTCCCATCTTTGTGACTAAGTTTGTCCACTTGCAAACAGGGGTCAATAATATTTACTTTCTTGGTGAAGCACTTTGAGACATACGGATGGAAAGCTCCAGAGAAGGGCTAAGTGTGATTATCATTAAACTGCCCATTACCCTGTGCTCTTAAATAAGCCTGCACATGGGGAGAATACAACATCGGGACACGAATCCCAGGCTTCCTTCCGCTTCTCCCAATAATCAATGCATGCCATACACCGTCTAGATTCCCAGCTATACCCTGACGGTCCGAGCCACAGACAGCGGCCAGCCCGCACTGTTCAGCGACGTTGCAGTGCGCGTCCGGGTGACGGACGTCAACGACAACCCGCCCAGGTTCTTCCAGCTCAATTACAGTGTGGTGGTGCAGGTAAGACAGAGCCTCTGCTCAGCGGAGACACTGTGTTGCCTCTCTTTCATTTCAGGACACCTAAGGGACCCTAAATGAATTACACCAGGGCTGGGGGTGGCGGTTAGCTGTGAAGGAAGATTCTGCTTTGTGTTTGTGACATGATGAACTAATGGCCCTGGGGTCCTGCCCTGCAGCACCCTCCTCCCTGTCCTCTTTGGTCTACATGGCAAGAGGCCAGGCCCTGCACTTCTTCCTGGTCCTTAAGCAGGCTGTGCCCTCCCGCACCACTACACCTACAATTTGGTCACATGTAATTATGAAGGCATTTTCTTGCCCTAGATAACCTGGATTCCCTGGTTAAAAACTGTCCAATGCTTTGGGTAATTTGGGGTGTATGGTGATGGGTATAATAGGAACAGTTTAAGAACTACAAGTCTGATTTGTGGTCTGGTGAACTGGTCTAGTCTATTTAGTTATCAAAGAGAAAGTTAAGAGGCAATTTAATCATGGCTTATAAATACCTACTCAGGCAGAAGACATCTGATAGTAGAGGGCTCTTTAATCTTTCTAACAAAGGCACAGCAAAAGCCAATGACTGGAAGTTGTATCTATAGATTATGAATTAATTATTTTGATTACTTAAGAATTCCCAGCTATCATTCTGAGGTTTGACAGGTTCTTGTTCCAAGATCAGGCCCATTATTATTATTTTTAGAAAGATAGATAGATAGACAGATAGATAGATAGATAGATAGATAGATAGATAGATAGATAGATAGATATAATTATATATAAGTTACTGAAGTCGCAAATACTCCAACTCAGTAAAGTAGATAGAGCTGTTACAAAGTGGAAGTCAGCAAAGTTCAAACAGGAAATACGATGCACATTTTTAACAGTGAAGTTAATTAACCATTGGACCCTTACCTCGAGATGCTGTAAATGCTCCATTACTTGGAGTCTTTAAATCAAGAAGGCAGTTTTAGCCATTGGTAGTTGGGCTAGATGCAGGAATGCCCAGGGTGAAATCTATGGCCTGGGTTATGCAGGAGGACAGAATAGATGAGCACAATGGTCCCTGACGGCTCTACAGCAGTGGTGGGCAACGTAGTGGGATCAGGGTAATCCACTGGTGGGCCCCAAGACAGTTTGTTTCCATTGACCATCCACAGGCACAGCCATCTGCAGCTCCCAGTGGACGGGAACAGCAAACCGTAGCCACTGGGAGCTGCAGACGGTCGGTGTAAACAAACTCTCTTGCGGCCTGCAAGCGGATTACCCTGATGGGCCATGTGCACCCATGGGCAGCAGGTTGCCCACCACTGCTCTACAGTCTATTGAACCTGCCCAACTGACTCCAGTGAAAACCTTGAGAACTGCCATGCCCTGGGCTGTCGGAGAGACTAAGAGAGCCAATGCTGAACGACAAGATTCACATAAAGGGCCAAACCAATGAAAGCCCAGGGAGAGTTAATTCCCCAGGAGGCAGGGGAGGTTTCTACCTCCTCCCAAAGTTACAAGGAACAACAGCAAGTCAGAGAGTTACATGGATTTTCAGCAGTTAGCTGCAGCCTTGCGTCCAGCCCTGCTCACTGTTCTTCCCATAGCACAAGTGGAGTTGCCATTACAGGAGTTGTAGTAACAGTTATTTGGAATGTAAAAACGGAGGTAACAAAACCATGCCCGAGCTGCTGGTTGTTTCCCCTTATGTTTCCATAGGTGTCTGCTCACATCACCATAACCACCCTGTGCCTTTTCAGTGCCACAATCGAACAGCAACCCTAGAGGCAGAGAAATTCCAGCCTTATCTTGGCCAGGTGTCTTCCGTCACTTTGCTCAACCCCTTTTCTCCCATATTTCAGGAGGTAGCCCCAGCTGGCACAAGTGTCCTGCAGCTGGTCATGAGCGACAGAGACTCCCCTGAGAATGGGCCGCCATATTCTTTCCAGATCACCGAGGGAAATGACGGGAAAGCCTTTGATGTCACCCAGGATGGTCTGCTGGTGACCTCGTCTGTTCTGGATAGAAGAACAAAAGAGCAGTATCTCCTACAGGTCCAGGTAGATCCTGCCTTTCCCTTTTAGGATATGAATTCACCAAGGCCTATACAGTAACAATGAAGGCAATGGAAATTACATCCAAAAGTCCAGATAGAAGCAACTCCAATCTTTGGGAAGTTTGGATCCAGATCCAAATTTTGAAGCCTGGATCCGTCTGTAGAGCTCACTTCCCAAGAGCTGTGTCTGCACAAAACTAGGGCCAGCTTTTCCAGCAATAAAACCTGCTGGTGTAGTCATGGGAACCTCTGCGGTGCAACTGACCCTGTATGATGCTTTCCCCGATATAGTTCAGAGACCTTCCACTTCGGGAGAGACTCACGTCTGTTCCTGAAAGCTTCACCTAAGTACTCTAGCAAGGAGCTCTTCCCTTCTATTCATGCTCGCATCAAGTAAACAAATCAGGGGAAAATAGCTTGTTTTCAGCCTGAACTGAAACTGGGGGAACAAATCAACAGGGTCGGGAAATTATTTTTTTATTTGCAAGTTAAAATGCCTGAGCAGGCCTCATCCCCACAGCCCTGCTAGTGCACCCCAACCCTGTGCTGCAATGCTCAATGCTATTCTACCCCTGGGCTCCACACCCAGCTCCCCCCGTGCCTCCTGCCACTTCTGGAGCTCTGCTGAGCCCAAACTGACAATTTTCCAAAACTACATGGAGGTGTTGTGATGCGCACAAAGTTGGGGAGTCAGATGAGATCCAGCAAAATCATATTGCCTGGTAAATAATGAAGAATATAAGCCACAGTCTCCAGAGATGCACTAATCCACTGTTCCACCCATAGAATGAGAAGAGGTAACAAGATTAGAGAGCGTGATCAGGCTCTTACTGAAATCAATAGCAAAGGTCTCATTGATTCAGTGGTGCAGAACCAGAGCCTAGGACTATATATAGCTTGAAGAAAGAAGGATTGAGAGGTGATATGAGAAAGAAATATGAAGCATCGTAGCCATGTCCATCCCAAGGTATTGGAGACACAGTCCTGGACTATAGATGAGCTCTGTGTAGCGCAAAAGCTTGTACCGGCTTTCCCCGCCACCCCGTTGGCCCTGCATACACTCCTAGTCTCTCAGGACTTTTGCTTCAGCTGCAGAGACAAGGAGTGGGTGGGCCAGTGGGGGGGGGGGGAAATAGGAAACTGGATAGATCAGGATTGAGGTGTGTCAACAGTGCAGCGTGGAAAGCAGGCCTAGCACCTCAAACACAAGCAGTGGCACCTCCTCTTGATCCTCAGCCTGGGTGCAGTGCCAATGTAACTCAGCACAGGCCTGTAATGGGTCCTTTTGTTTTCCTTGACAGGTCTCGGACAGCGGCATCCCTCCTCTTTCATCCTCTGCCTTTGTAAACATCCAGGTGAGCGAGCCGAGCCAATATGCGCCTTCGGCGTTGCCCCTGGAGGTATTCATCACTACGAACGAGAGCGCCTTCCGAGGCGGTGTTCTCGGCAAGATCCATGCCACGGATCGAGACCCCCATGACACCCTGGTGTACACCTTGGCAGCAGAAGTACCCCAAGAGGGGCGCTTCTCAGTGGGGACAACAGATGGCAAAATCATCGCTGGCGAGAAGCTTCCCCATGGCCACTACACCCTGAATGTGTCTGTCAGCGATGGCACATTCAAAACCACCACCACCATCAACGTCCATGTGTGGTGTTTCAGCCAGGAGGCACTGGACAAGGCCGTGGTGTTACACTTCCAGCACCTCTCCCCTGAGGAGTTTGTGGGTGACCACTGGCGCAACTTGCAGAGGTTTCTGGGAAACACCCTGGTCACAAGACGTCAGAACATCCACATGGCCAGCCTACAGCCCACGGCAGCCTCTAACGGCGTGGAGCTCCTCTTGGCCGTCGGAGAGTCCCCTGGTGCCTTCTATGAGCCCCGCGTCCTAGCAAACAAGATTTCTCTGTTGGCTGGGGAGATGGACCAGCAGGTGGGGCTCCAGTTGAAGAAGGCCATTCACGTGCCATGTCATGGGCCAGCTTGTGCCCGGCGTGTCTGCAAGGAGACAATTCAGCTGGATCCAAGCATGGTGTCCACCTACAGCACTGCCCGACTCAGCGTTCTCACGCCCCGGCACAGCTTGGAGCAAATTTGTTCTTGCAATGGTGAGAAATCCTCCTTATTGCTCTTGAATTCTCCCCCTTGGGAAAGCAATGCCAGCCTCTAGCATGGGGGATTATCCCTTCAGCACATTGTGAAACTCAGGGAGTTCTCATGCAATTACACTGGTCCATTAACTGGCCATGCTGGCTTCGCTTTCAGGGCCAGACCTAGCATCCTTGAGTTTTAAATTCCATCTGGCCTATAGGAAGAATTCCACTGGATAATGCTAAGCTCTTATCATGTGTCATTAAATAATAACAGGATCTCTGTTGCCCCGATGAGAGTACAGTCACTCATATGTGGAGCAAAATGGTCTGGGCTCTACGGGTAGAACTTCGATCCTTGGGTTCCCATGCTTTGCTCCTGTGCCCAGCAAAACACAGACTAGTTAAAAGTGGTGAATTCAAATAATAGAATCATAGAATATCAGGTCTGGACAGGACCTCAGTCATCTAGTCCAACCCCCGGCTCAAAGCAGGACCAATCCCCAAATAAATCATCCCAGCCAGGGCTTTGTCAAGCCTGACCTTAAAAACCTGTAAGGAAAGAGATTCCGCCACCTCCCTAGCTATCCCATTCCAGTGCTTCAAATTAAGCCAAAGAATTTGTATTCATATTTTAGGTACAGTAGCATCCACTTAGCAGCAACCCGGCTATAGTAGGAAGAGGGCCGGAAACATAAGACCTTGTATTAGAGGCCTGGTACGAAGCCTGAGACTAAAGTAATGATCAAAACATCTCTATTCATCATGCTGTCATCCTGACCTTATCTTTAGGATGGGTCAGCGTGTTCCTGTTATGTTTGGGGAATGTGCTGGTATTGAGGTGTTCTGGTACCACCTTTCTGGAATGTGTTTGCGTGTATATTCTTATGTCTGGCACTACTTAGGAATGTGTGTTTCTGCAATATCAACCCTGTTCTTGCCAGATTCTATGAGCAGGGCCTGCCTCTTGCTCACAACTTAACTTAGCTTTATATCAGCAAGTTTTGGCCATTACTTTAGCCCAGGCCTCAGGCCTCCTACCAGGCCTCTAATACAAGGCCTCATGTTTCAGGCCCTCTTCCTACTATACCGGCTATTGACAACTTCCTGTTAACAGCAACATTTTGCCAGGCACCAGTCCCATCCCATTGACTTTAATGTTAATGGGATTCGGGTCCTGGCAATGGTTTGCTGCTGATTACCGACGTTTTTCAGAAGCCTGGCCCCAGCTGCAGCCCAGGTTTGGGAGGGAAGCTGCAGCC
The DNA here is from genome assembly GCF_025201925.1 of Gopherus flavomarginatus. Taxonomy (NCBI): domain Eukaryota; kingdom Metazoa; phylum Chordata; order Testudines; family Testudinidae; genus Gopherus; species Gopherus flavomarginatus. Next base: position 6,325,455 of record NC_066623.1, read on the forward strand.
GGGGAAGGAAGTGCTGGGACCTGCCTTCTCTGGCGACAACCCTGCAAACCAACCTGTGGCTGGTGCTCAGCCCGTCCCATTGCTTCCTTCTGGGACTGCAGCCCAGCAAACCTGCTTGCATAGCAATGCTCATGACATAAGGTGCTTTGGGCTGGGAGGGGAAGTTCTTGGCAGGGCAGATGCCTCTCCAGGCTGTGCCCTGTTGGGGAATTACACACAGAGAAAGAAGTGCAGAGGCATGCTCTGCCCCAAAGAGTGCAGGGAGAAGCATTGTGCAGCCCCAGGGGTCCCCAGCGCCTCTGTTCCCCATAGAAAGTCCCAGCATCCGGGCTGCAGCCAGGGAAGGCATGGCCCAGTGCTTCTGTCCTGGCTGCAGCCCTGCAAACCTGCCTTCTGCTTATTAGTAACTACAGGGTAATAGCAACTTTTTGCTGCTGACCAGAGGGTTACTAATAAGTGGAATCCACTGTATTTCCACATTGCCCATGGAATAGCAGGGGTTGGAAGGTTGGGATGAGCTGTCCTGGCAAAGCTGTTTGCAGCCCCCTAACAGGAATGTCTGGGGATGCTGCAGGACAGGCCTGAGCTGCCTAGGCAGAGCCACATGTTCTAGGTGAGAAATATCAAGAGAAGCTGCAGCTCAGGACTGAAGTGCACTGATAAGAGTTAGTGAACTCTCAGGACAGGAATAGGAGGGCTGCTGCAGGTCAGGACTGGGCTGCAGGTCATTATGGTGGAAGAGCTGTTGGGGAGGCTCAAAATGTGAATAGACAGGGGGCACTGCAGGTCCTCACGAGCTTCACTGGCAGAGCTATGTAGCGACTGAGGGCAGCAAGGACTCCTTCAGGTCAGGCTGGAGTTACGGTGCCTGAAATAGGGGAAAGCACAGGGCTGGGGAAAGCACTGGATGCCGTAGGTTGACCACAATCCAGAATCTCAGACTGTTTTCAGATGATCCACCTGGCCTGGTTATATTTCTAGGCACGGCTGTGAGATTCAGTGGACACAGCTACATCAGGTACCATCACCAGGAGAGAGGGGACTGGCAGATGCAGTTCCGCCTGAAAACGCACCAGCTGCACGGTGTTCTGCTCTTCATCAACGGGACCAACACTGCTGTTCTGGAGGTAGGGTTTGTAATATCTAAGGATTTATTTCTGCATTAAGGAACAGTTCCATTGCATGTGCACTGGGAAATATCACTAAAGGAAGGAACAGACTGAACAAAGAAATACCCACCTATGTGTAGGTGTAAGCCATACTAAAATACCATGTTGTGAAGACTCGTTGGTAACCTGGGTACTGTGCAACTTGGTATGTTCACCTAGGCGGGTGACACATGATTACAGCATGACACGTAATTTCAGCATGACTGCTTGAGATGGGTTTTTTGCACCGACAGATTGTGCACGCAGCTAGTCTGTGCTAAAGCTGCCTAATGCTACTACCTCTCTTCCTTTACCCCTCCTTGTTTGTTTCATCCTTCTGTTACATCATGTCCATTTGACTGTTGGCTTCTTGGAGAAAGGACTGTTACATACCAGTTATGTTTTCAAAACTGCTCTCCTCCTGTTTAGCCAATGCAAAAATTCCCACTGACTTGAACAAAAGCACAAGTTAAGCTGATGCTGAGCATCTTTCGAAATGTCACCTTATATGTTCGTACAGCACCAGGTACAATGTGGTCCCAACCCCGACGGTACCGCGCTAACTAATAATAGTCCGAACAGCCCAGAAGACAATTCCAGATGATATACGCACAGAGTTCCCATATACACACAGGAGTCACTCGGGGAGCACGAGGAGCCAGATTCTCAGCTGATACAAATTGACAGTGCTCCGCTGACTTCAGCAGAGCTGAATGGACTCACATCCGCGGAGGATCTGGCCCATGGTACCTACAGACTCACAAACAGGTCATTTGAGGGCCTGTGAACACCAACCCACAAGCTTGTAAGTGAGCAACCCAACCCCATTTATCCGCCAGGGAATTAGTCAGAAACCCGTAAACATGGTGTTACCCATTAACTTACCACAGGAAACAACAGCTGCTTCTTCTAGTTTCCTCAGTGGCTGAGCTGAGCACAGATCCAGTGGCCACCCAAAAAGATGCAGAGAGGTGTCCAGATGGACACCAATGGATTAAAGGCTCTTTGTTTTAATGGCGGACAGGGAGAAGTTGAGGACAGAAGTCTTATAAAATGGCTTCTCACATCACTTACTATTTTATGAACAATCCAGGCAACTTTAGCCAGTATCTCACTGTTACTGGGTTAATGGGAGGATAACCCATTCAAGCTTAAACTTGCAGGCCTCTTAGCTTATGTTTCCTGCAGTGGGTTTCGTCATTCCGGACAACTGCCAGAACCAGGAACATCTTAATCTGATCTCTCCCCTTTCTTTGGCTGCACTTGCTGAATCTATAAAGAACTCAAAGGAGCACGTGTCTGCTCCCTTCCACCTTGGCAGCAGAAGGAAACGAAGAGCCCTCCAGAAAAGGGTTTTACTGTCTGTGCCTCATTAATTATAATGGGCCTAATTTAAGTTTCATATCTTATAACTCACTTATTGACTTACTGGGTTTTCTCCCCTGACCCTATCTCTGCGTAATCTAGACTTACGACATAAATTAAATACAGCACCATGCTCATTTAAAGGGACCCACTCCATTTTTTAAACTGAGTTTAACATACTGTGAAGTGCTTCTCCGGCCCCTGAATCCCCTGCCTATTTCTCTGGTGTTTTCCGATTGTAAAATGTTTTTCTTGCCGCTGTTTTGGCATAAAAGACCCCCACAAACAACAAGGGAAATGGGCTAGCAGGGGAATCAGTGGTGCTGACAATACACCACGTGCTGTTAAATGAACAAACTGAAAAAAATACAGGGAAATATGTTTTTTCTTCTCTAATTTCTTGCAGCTACAGCAATCATAGGGGATGGCTGGAACACTGGTGGGGGAATAACATTCAGACAGGAGGATGGTTTTTAAGATGACAGTGTCCATTTCAAACTGCTCAGAAGAGGCAGCTCACACAGTCCCCACCCCTGAGCCCCATGGTGGCAGTAAGCCATTGGCTGCAGAGCATTGGGGGAGATGCGGAAAGGGTCTGCTTACCAGCAGGAGTCCCTGGAGGAATTTTCTCAGCCAGAATTCCTTCTTGGCCATGAGGAAGAGCTCGCTGAACAAGCAGCTAGAGGGCGTGACCTTGCACAGCTGCTCAGATCTGCTGGCTCTTCTGGCTGGGAAGCAAGACTGGTGCTAGCCTGCACCAGTCATTGAGCACAGTGAATGCAGGGACTGTGATTGTATCTGCCCATTGCCCCTGACCATTGCACAGGCTCATGAAAGCTGCAGAAGGCTCTTGTACCCTCTTCTGCACCTTGCACAGCTCTGGAGCGCCCTCTCTACTGCCCCAAACAGCCCCAATAAACCATTCAGGGAGCTCACATCTGATCTAAAAGGGGTGCCTCAGACTTCGCCCTGAAGGCCGGCAGAGTTAGGCTCCAGCAGGCGCTTGGAACAAGAAAGTCACATAACCAGGGATGCTCCACTGGAAGCCCCTTGCCTCCAAGTCTTGGAGCAGCTTAGAGACTGGTCAATAAAATCACCTCAACTGATCTTAGCCCTCAGGAAGGTGCTGAGGAAAAGAGGAGGAGGCCTGCATAGTAACCAAAGAGACAACTTATTAGCCAACCCCGACCTCGTGACAAAAGGCTAGTTAATGACTGAGTCCAAAGCCCCAGTCATTTGGCTATAAATAGACAGCTGTGCCTGTCCAGTGGGTAAGTCTGCCCTGCAGCTGGAGGGGCAGCAGTGCCTCTGACTCATTTCTTTGTCACGCTGTTTGTGGAGTGCATCGGAGGGACCAAAACATTGCCAGGACGTGTTGTCTGAGAAACTCTGGGTGCCCTCGAGTTTTTAGTTTTGCAAAACTAGGCAAATAAGCACAAGTCAATAGGATCTGTTATTTATTTGCTTATTGTCTCGGGTTTGTAGTTCCAGTGTTTGGAATAAATTCCTCCCAGGGTGAACATACCTGCCTTGTCCTCATGATCTCCGAGCACTGCACCCGTGCTGAAACGGCTTTGTGAACCAGGAGGAGCAAAAAGACAGGCTAGCTGGAGGAGACTCATAAAGGAGTGTCTTTTTGCTTCAGGGGCATTGAATCCTAACTTGTCCCCAGAATCTGAACAAGCCAGTTACTGATGCTCAGCTTGTATTTAAAACAGAAGGAAAATGGCAAACCCTTCTCTGATATTCTCACCCCACTGTGCAGAGATTCACACACACAGCTCCCCCAAGACTCACTCGGGGGGATCATCCACCAGCTTCTACGAGTCCTTCCAAAACAGATTTCCCCTTATCTAGATAGATAGATGGATAGCTAGATAGAGGGGGTGTCTGGGGATAGATAGATGTGGGGGGGTGTCTGAGGATGGATAGATAGATAGATAAATGAATGTTTAAAATTCTACCTGTGCATTCTCCCTATTCATGGCCCCCTCGGTTCTATAGAAGACACTCCCTTACAAATCAATAGGGTAGGAGAAAAGAGGAGTTTTCACCTGAATTCAGCCTGAAACCACATTTACATGCTTCTCTCTCTTTTCACTATCCCACCAAAGTTTTTAAGAGCAGTCGCAGGCAATGGACAGCATTTTTCCCCCACTGCCCCTCCATTATAATTCAGAGGACGTTTGTGTGGTTAGTAATCAATGATCTGATTGTGTCATTCCCAGGCCCTGGGGCTAGAGAGGGAGTATTGGATTGCAGAGGATATTAGCAGCTTTGGCCCTGGTTTCCAATGTGCTGATAAAAAGCTGGGGACTACAGCAGGTCTCTTTCTTTCTTCTTCGCCTCCTTCACCTGGTCCTACAATGTAGCCCTGCCAGCTGGTCTTGCATGCCTAGATTCGTTCAGCACTTCTCGTTAATGCCAAGAGAGAAGCTCCAGCACGGGCAGCTTCCACGCCGGTAACAAGATACCAAGTAATCGCTTGGCAAATGGAGTTCACTTGTGCACAGGCATCCTGAATGCCAGCACTACGGTGATCCAGATTAAACCCCAATGCAGCAGGTGGGGGCTGCAAGCAGCTGGGAAGTAAAGTCATGCAGCTTCTGCATGCTGCCACATGGCGGTGTGGTCTGGGGCACAGTGTGGAACTCGGGGTCAGAAGATGGTTAGTGCCTTAGGATGGTAATTGTCTCACTGTGCCTATGTACAGCACGCAGAGGGGCTCTGATCTCTGTTGTGGCTTGTGGGTGCTACCACTATCCAAATCATACCTATTATAGCATGATGAATCACAGCACAGAGATGATTCCTTCCCACCTCCCAACTCTTTACCAAGGGAAACAGAAGGGACTAAATCCCGCCTGTCCTAGCGTGCACTCTGAACCCACAGGGTGATGCAAGTATAAGTTAGAGCAGAATTTGACCTTACATATTACAGGAGTCCCGGGGGCAGCTAACAACGTATCTTTGGCCGACTGAAAAAGTGACAGGAGCTGGGTTTTGGTTCAGAGCCATTTCTAGAGAGAACGAAAAACAAAGGAAATAATGAAATGCCGTTAGGTTTGTTCACATTAAGAATGGTTTTCTCCTGCCCTGCCCTCTTCCTCCTCATTGTAACTGAGGATTGGAATGGTCCAGCAGGTAGAAGGAGGTGATCCTAGAGCAGCTCTCTAGAGACCTCACAGCCCAGTATGATCATTTATAGAAGCAGTTCCCATCTAGCTGCTGGGGAGGACACAGAGTCCTTCTGTGCACTGTCCCAGCTATGCTGATTAGTGCACAATCTGCTTGAAACCCCTGCTAAAAATGGAGCAGCGCAGCTCCTGGCTTTACAGGCCATCTCATGAGCAGCACTCTCCACCTACCAGTCAAGGGCTGCAGGAGAGGACAGGGATCGAGCTGCGGGAGCAAGAGGAGACGGACTAGTTGTTTTCCAAAATAGCAATGTAAACCTAATTTTAAAGTAGGTTTGACTTCTTGGGTGCGAAGTTTAGCCCTGGCGAAAGGCGGCTGCCTTCTCCAGGCCAGCACCTACCTACTCCAGCTTCCCCCAAGACTGTCCTGCCAATTGGCAAGAGGAGACTCTTGGTTGCAAGGCTCATGTAATTCTTCAGCTTCCTGCTGAGACTGCGAGCAGAGTTAATGGTGAAGGTGGTAGTTCAGTCCACCACGAACTGCAGTGAGACGCATTGTAATTTAAAAGATATATACAGTCGTCCCCCACCATGGACAGTCCCATGGGCATTTCATTTCTAACGCAAGACAATACCTCAAGAGGTTTAGCTGGTGGAATGGTCCTATTGGCTGAATGTTCTTGGGTCCTGGAAATCCCAGGTGTTTGCCTCTTGCCTTGCACAGAAGGGGAAGGAGGAAAGCAGGGAGCGTTGAAAGCCCAGCGGCACAACGGTGTTTGCATCGCTGCTAATTCTGGCTGTTTGGGCATGTTTTGCAGCTCGTTAACGGGGTGCCTCATCTTGGACACCGATGCCGTGGCAATATCAATGGGAACATTTCCTCCCTGCGTTTTGTGAGCGACGGAGAGTGGCACTCGGTCCTTCTGGAAGTGAAAAGCACATCCCTCCGTTTGCTCATCGACAGCTTGGGAAATACATCTCTCCGGCTGCCCGTGGCCTGCAGCATCTCCCCTTCCAGGAGAGATCTGCTCTTCGGGGGGATCATCCAGTCCCGACAGCCCCAGCGGGTCACTCAGGGGTTTAGAGGTTGCCTGGATGCTGTCAGAATTGACAGAGAAGACGTGATGCTCCTGCCTGGGGACAGCCAGGCGAAGGGGATTGTGGAGGAGGTGGGGATAAAGCAGTGCTGCCCACACACCGGTGCATGCAGCAGCAGCCCCTGCCTCAATGAGGGAATGTGTGCCGAGACTCACGGAGGAGGTACGTGCATGTCCCGCTGTGACTTTCTGGGCATTTAGAAATCAATAGTCTGGAGGCGAGCATGGAAAACAGCTGAGCTGAATAGGCCAATTTAAGGGGGCTGCCCCAGAGGAGGGGAAGTTCTGGCTTTTCACAGCGCTGCATCTCCCAGCAGACTGTCAGGGGGCAATGTCCTCAATCAGTGAAACAACACATTGGAAGCATTATGAGACAGTTCTTGGCAGATCAGACTGGATGCACTGCTGTTTCTGGGTGGAGTGAGCAAAGGGCCATGGGTTCAGCTGTATTTTCATTTAGGCTTTTACAAAGCCTCAAGGAGCTGGAATAACGTGAGGTCTGGTCATCCCGTGACGTTTCAGCTCCCGGAAAGTGGAAACACTGTGGGAAGCCGAGATGTGGATTTGTTCCCATCCTATAAGTGACTGCCGGGGGCCGGGGAGGGAACCTGTGAAAGTCATTAACACAAGCTCATGCCTGCAATTCTTGAGTTCATCTGAACCTGGTTGCCCAACAGTTATTTGTAGCAGGATTTCATCCATGTCACAAACACGAGTGTATCTATCTGTGCACCTCATCAACCTCACAACTCCCCTGTGAGGCAGGGCAGTGCTATCATCCCCATTTCACAGATGGGGCACTGAGACACAGAGAGACTAAGTAACTTGACCAAGGCCTCACAGGAAACCTGTAGCAGAGTTGGGGATTAAAGTTGGGTCTCCCAATCCCAGGCTAGCGCCCTAACCACTGCACTACCTTTCCTCTCCAGAACATCTTGCTCTGATTTCTGTGGGTGAACATAGTGTGAGAGGAACTCATGTGGATAGCATAACATTACAGCACTGAGTCCCTTGAGACAGCCACTGCCCATGCTTGGGCTTTCCTGCTCTGATTTCCATTCCCCTCTCTTGGGGGCATCTGGAGGCGGCTCTGATACAGCTGCATGGTGATGGGAGACATGCACAGGGGAAGCCTTTGAACTCTGTCTGTGCTTATTGATGCTTTGGTTTTTCTGCCTGAGGTCTGCTGCAGAGTCCCACGCCCTATTGGGTTAGCAGCAATCAAAGGGCTGAGAGCACACCTCCTTCCTTCCCTCCCTGCCTGCCCCCTCGGGCAACAGGATTTAGATTCCTGTCAGCTAGGCAGCTGTTTAACTCAGGTGAACTTGTTCCAGGTAAAGTGCACAGACACAGAGTGTATGAGTGTACAACCCTGCAAAAGGGTGCATGTGTGTACAGGTGGACGTGTGCACGTATGTGCAAATGTGCTTGTGCAAGTGTGTGGTGTGTGTATGCTGGAGTGCAAGGGCATGTGTGTTTGTGCAAGAAAGTGTTTGTGTAAATATGCTTGGATGTCATGCAAATGTCACAATAATGCCAATCAGCAAGTGACAGGATCACGCTCAGGGATACTGTGTGTGAGCACATGTATAAGACTGAACGTACATGTATCTGTGTTAGCATGGCTGGATGGTTGTGCCTGCCATGTGTATGAGTGTGTGCACATGTCTTTACTAGTGACGTGGAAGTGAGCTGGAACTTGCCTGAGTTACTCTATGCACAGAGGATGGAGACGTTTATTTTGTGGGTCATAACCAGGCACTTTTCTAGGATGCTCCCGGGTGGAGGGGCTGCACTTCCCCAGCCAGCTTGCTATTGCATGGTGTGAAAGAGCTCAGCAGAGCGGTTGCAGTTCCCAGGATCAGAATTTGATTTGGCAGATACCAGAAAAATAGAACCTCAGCCACCCAACCCATTGGGTTTTCTCTCCTGCTGTGGACATGACAACTCCCATGGGGAGGTGGAACAAAGCGTGTCTGGACAGGAACTGCCTAGCACATGGCCTTTTGCTGGGCGCTGGGCGGGCTAAAGACTATCATCTTTAGACATCATGTCTAAAAGAGTCATAAAAATCTGCAGCCAGTGGATCAGCTTTGCCCTCCGGGGAGGGAGAGGGCCACCGGCTACATTTAGGACCTCACTTGAGCTGTACTTTGGCTTCCCCAGTGTTACAGGACAACACCTCTATGCTCTTCAGATGGCGCATTCAGGAGAGGCTCGGCACTGGGCGGTTGTGGTGTGTCTTATCATGCAGCCTCAACCCCAGGTTCACCCCCGCTACTAATTCCCACTGTGTCAGATTCCATCTCCAATACCAGTTCCCGCCTAGCTGGTGCAGCAGTCTCACAGCTCTCTATTGCCCTCTCTAGGTTACACTTGCATCTGCCCGGTGCTGTTTTCTGGCGACCGCTGTGAGCTGGGGGACAGCCCGTGTGAATCCAAGCCCTGCTTGCATGGGGGCACCTGCCTCCTCTCCGAAACAGGCTACACCTGCCGCTGCCTAGATTGGTATCTGGGGGAAAGGTAAGGCCAAGGAATGGCTTTTTGACTGCATGTTCCCCTGTGCGGAGCCCTCAACTTACAAGACACGTTTAACTTTGGGCACCTTTTTCATGGCTGGGGTGAATACCCAGGAACTGCATGTTCTTGCAGTTTACCTGGTCACAAATCTTAATACCCCAGACAGCCACTCCAAGATTGATTGCCACGTTCCATGCACTTTTTGGATTGCATTCTCAGACTAGGAGGCAGAAGGAACCAGACAATGAATTAATCCCCCTGCGATTGCATTGTCACTAGCTAAGCCATGTATTCACAGTTCTTAGAGCCTGAGAGAATAATCTCCTTTAGTCAGCATTTCGCTGGGTGCCTGTGAATGTTTTGTTTGGTGCCGATTCAAAGTGTCTTCTTGCGACAGGGCTGTTCCTAGAACTGTTCTTTTAACAAGTACACACTTCGCTCAGCTGTGTTACAAATTACCCCTGACATGTCAGGGCTCCTTCGGAACTGGGACCAGCACAGAGGATGCATTGTTCTGGGGAAAATTGATGACGGCTCTGTATCTGATACCTGTCGAGTTTTACAGCTGAAAAGCAAGTTGGTTAATATCAGCCAGGAGTCAGATCCTTACAGTTACCAAGTCACTGCTGGTGGGGATATTCCAGGGGCCACATTTGTCAGACACCAGATCTGCAGTGCTAAGGAACATAGGAATGTCTACACTGGATCAGACCCAAGGGCCATCCAGCCCAGTATCCTGTAGCTGATAGTTGCCAGCACCAGATGCTTCAGGGAAAGGTGTAAGAACCCTACAGCAGGCAGATATAGGATAATCTGCCCCTGTAGTGGGTCTCATCCTGGTCTCCAATAATTAGAGACTGGCTTAAGCCCTGAAGCACACAGTTTAAGGCACCTTCCCAAATTATTGTTGTCATTAATTTTGATAATTCTGGCTATTCTTCATATCCACATCAGTGCACATTCAGAATACACATTCAGCACTGGAAGAGTTAACATGGCTCCAGAAGTAGATTTCACTGTCCACGCCACCTTGGGTCATCAGTAAGGAAGCAGTTACGCCTGCCGTAACCACATGTCCCTCTCTGGGCTCCTCGCTCCTGCCTGCCCTGCAACATGGCCAAAAATAGCCCAGCTCAAGTGGAATGTGAAGTGAATCTAGCACATCTCTACTGCCTTTCAGTTAAAGCTGCCCGGCATGTAGACAGGCCTCTTGGGTGAATCTGAAGGTTGAAATTATACACACTATTTTTGGGAAAATATGCAACTGATCACCAGGTGGCACTGCTGTACCTGAAACAAGCTGCACCCGCTAGTCAGACAAGGTGGGTGAGGTAATATCTCTTATTGGACCGACTTCTGTTGGTGAGAGAGAGAAGCTTTCGAGCTCCACGGAGCACGTCTGCAGGTCTGGGAAAGGTACTCTGAGCATCACAGCTAAGGCAAGATGGAACAGATTGTTTAGCACAAGGAGGTAGCCTTAAAAGGTGTGCGAATGTCTCCCTTAAATAAATTGTTATGCACGAGAAAGCATTGAGAGGAAGCTGAAAAAGAAAAGTAATGTGATAAAAAAGGCACCCGTTCAGGGTGGAAGGCTGATGCTTCTGGATGGGAGGATCCCAAATCCAACTTTTCGAGCCCTGAAGGAGTTCAGAGTTCTAGAATCATTCCAAAGTTGATGGGATTCCTGTTCTATTCAGGAATGAGAGTGCATCAGGTTTTTACATGGGAGTGGGGATTTAGATCAGTATTTTGGTCTTGATTCCTCGGACTTTCCATAAAATCTCTAAGTGCCTAAGGGCTGGTCTTTACTGGAGCTTCTAGAAATTCATCCATTTGTCAAAGCTACTCTGGACATTCCCCAGACGTTTGCTCCAGCCAGCAAACATCTGTAGCTTCCCTTGTGGAGACAGCCTAGGGTAAACTACATCTGAGGAGGTTTCTTAAAGATCAGTGCAGTTCAAAGTGTCCCTGGATTTCCTAGCCTGATTTATCAGAGACTTCAAGAGTGGAGAGGTTCCAAGCACCCAGATCTCCCCAGCAAAGGAGAGGAGTGTACTGGAGAAGAATCTTCCTCCAAACTTTGGAAAGAGGAGTTGTGTCTCTTGGCCTTTCATATTGCAATGATCTGTTTTATGTCTCTGTGGTGTGGTGAAATGTACTGGGTAATGGCTGAGGGAGGTGGAGGCATTTTCAGGGTTGCTTGGGTGGCATGACAGAGGTAGTGCATCACCCTGCAGAAAACCAGGGAGAAGGAACTTCATGGTAGCCAGTGATACCATGAAAGGACTAAAAATGGGGATAAAGCAGCCTCTCCAGTCCAAGTTTGCCTTTAAGAGCTGGCCATTCCTCTGCCCCACCCCACAAATCTCCTGCTAGTTGGCAGAATTGGAGAAAAGGCAACTTTGCTCCTGTTCCCTGAAAACTATCATTTAACTTATTGCCAGGGACATGTCCCTGTGGGCCCCTCCTCACCTTCACCACTAGAGGAAGCAACACACCACATTCCAGAGAAAGGCCCATTCAGAAATAAACCTCACAGGTTCCCCAGCCTGGCCCCACCTCCATCCAGGCTAGAGAACTTGGGAGCGCAGTGGACAGATAAGTCCCACAAAATCCCCTGGGGGCAATACACCATCTCCTGAACCGAAGGGCTGGTTCTTGGCTGGCAAGCAACCGAGGCCGGGCATAATTTGGGCCAGCGGGTGGCTGGGGCTCTGAGAACAGTTGTGTGGAGCAGCTTCACTGCTTTCAGCTGGTTAGAGCTTCTAGCAGGTGTCCCCAGCTCTGATGGCCGGTGTCTCCCTTACCCTTCCCCACTGCAGGTGTGAGAAGGTAGCTGAGGAATGTCAGGACAACCCTTGCCGGAACGCGGGGCGCTGTGTGAACGCCGGCGGCTCCCTCCGCTGCATCTGCACTGGGGAGTACCAGGGGACATTCTGCACGCAGAGGCTCGTTACCCCCGACATCGCGCCCACCAAGTGGGGGATGGGTCCCGAGGAGATCGGCGAGATCGTTGCTGGGGTGCTGGGCGTTGCCATCCTTGCGGCGGCCTTTGCCTTAGTCCGTAGGCGCTACTGTCGCCCCGCCAAGGCTCACAAGCCGGTGGCCAGCGAGGACCCAGACCTGCTCTCCAAAAGTGAGTTCTCCAAGAGCGTGGGAGTGGCCACACACGCCCCGCCACCCATCGAGCTCAACATCCTCAGCAACGGCCTGCACAACAACCTGGACAGGGGCACACCGGAGCAGCGCAAGCCCACCCCCACGCCGGAGTTTGTGACCTTCAGCTCAGGCAATGCCCAAAAACCCCGGGGCACCATTGTGTGCAGCGTGGCCCCCAACCTCCCGTCTGCCGCGACGTCCTCCAACTCCGACAATGAGTCCTTCATTAAGAGCTCCTGGGCCAGGGAGCAGATGGGTCAGTGCTCCCCCTCCACATGCCCCTTCCTCCTGCTAGAGATGGCTCCCCAATGCATTCGGGCTTCAGGCTTGTGAAGAGCCAACAGCACTGGCAAGAGCCAGCATAGTGTGGGCAGATGCTGTCCAAGCCTGTGCCACAGCCCTCCCCATGCAGTCTAGTCCCTACTGCTACACCGACTATTCCGCCTCCCAACCCCACCAACACCCATTACTCTTGACCTGCTACATCCCTCACACCTCACCAGCTACACCCGGTTATTCACCCCCACAGCCCTGCCAACACCCCTCACTCCTAACCTGCTACACCTCTCACACCTGACCAGCTACACCCCCCTATTCACCCCCACAGCCCTGCCAACACCCCTCGTTCTTGACCTGCTACACCCCTCACACCCTGACCAACTACACCCCTCTTTTCTACTTATTCTCTCTTCCTTTCTCTCTAATATACCCAGATTTGACTGGATGGAGAGAGAGGGAAAGATGGCTAGAGAGGAAGAAGAGATAAAGAGATATTGGGTGACTAGATATATACTTATGTATACTTAATTCTGTCTCAGCACAGGGGATAGACTAGATGGCCTCTTGAGGCCCCTTCCAGCCCTACCTTGCTCTGATTCCAAGTAGGAATGGCTATGGACAGCTGCTAACCTGGTTCTGATTTATTTCCAGTATATCCAGCAGAAACCACCTACTGGCCTCCCAGGTATCACCCATCGGACGTCCAGGACCACCCCCACTATGATGTTATTCAAGGCCCTCTTCTGCCATCTCCCCATCCTCCTCCTCTTCCTCCTCCTCCACAAATAGACTCTGAACCAGCTGGTCTTTACGGTGGCTTTCCCTTCCCACTAGACCAGAGCAATAAGCGGGCCCCCATCCCTCCACGCTACAGCAACCAGAACCTGGAGGACTTCCTGCCACCTGACCCAATGGAACTGTCCGCCTCCCAGTGCCAGAACGAATACACCGCCATCAGCTACTACCCTTCCCAGCTGTTGCAGAGCGAGGGGACCCCCTACCCACCGGACGCTGGCTACAAAAGGGTGAGCATGCGCCTCAGCGTGGCCCAGCCATCCTACGCAGACTGTGAGGTGGGGCACCAGCCCGGCATCAGGGCCCAGCCAATGCCACCCCCACACTATGAGGGCTCTGACATGGTGGAAAGTGACTATGGGAGTTGCGAGGAGGTGATGTTTTAATGGGGCCGTGTGCTCGAAATGAGAATGAAGCAGCATGAGCAGTGACTGGGATGTGTATGGAGGGAGAAGTTACCTTGTTTTAGTCCCCTCTCTCCTGGGCCATACAATGCAACCTGTCCCCCATTAACCGCTTCCCCGTGCTCAGTCGGGCTGTAATATAGCATGGACTCTCGTCCCTGGCGTTCTATAAATCGCTCCTGCTGCTGCTCCGGACTGGATCACAGCCGGGCAGAAAACACAAAGGCCAGTGCCAGGGAACACAAAGAGAATTCCTCAGATGCCAACAGGCACTGATGGCAAATCACTCTTCATGCCCAGAGCTTCCTTAGACAGGGAGGCACCACCTCTCCCTGCCCTGGGCATGGAGTCTGGCAGCAGGAGAGAGGACCACGGAACCTTGGGACAGTCGGTTGCCAGGGTAGCGGAAGGTGGGACTGGATTAGTTCCTCACCATAGTCCAGGGAGATCTGAGCTATGTCTCTGAGCAGTCTCTTGTGCCTGGCTCCAAGGGCCTCAGGTGGGCTAATCATTCTCCAAGCAGAACTGTGGAGTTTTGACGACAGCCTGCCCCCAATGCCGTCCATCCTCAGGGCTGGCCATGAGGAGGGAGAGAGAAGGGGGAATTTAGCCTTTACATTAGTTCATTCCTGGGCTTGTCTCCCTGCAACTGTAAAGAGCCCAGAAAAATGTCCATTTCTACAGGAGAAACTGAGCAAAGAATCCTTCCTCCCTAACCCACATCATGAGGTACCACAGGTTGCTGGCAGGAGAAGGCACAAGATATACAGGCAGACCTGAATTCAAAGTAGGTAGGTGTTTGACGGGACTGTTACTTCAGCACCTTCCCATCTGGAAATCTGCCAGGCTACATCTGCACTGCAAGTGTTACCGGTCATCTGTCCACATCTGCAGCATCCCTCATGCTGGAGACATGGCTCTGTTATCGTCATATAAAGGGGGATTCTTCATAAAGGCTGCTGGGTTCAGAGGGGAACCTGAGGTTCTCGCTGGCTCTCTCATGCCCAGACTCACACAGCCTATGCTGCTGAGCATCTCCATCCAGGGTCTGCCCAGGTCCTGGCCTAGGGATCAGGGGCCCAGAAAGAACTGCTGCCTACACTACAGCAGCTCACTATGTGCAATGACCCACAGACATGTGAATGCACGTCCTGTGCATGTGCGAGTGTTTGTGTGCGCGTGTCAATGTGTGTATGTGCAGCCATGAATATCCGCACGTCAGCGGAGGAGGAGACTGTGTGCTGGTTCCTCCCAGGTCCCCTCCCAGCGAGAGAGGATTATTTAAGATGGGATTCGCCTGGATCTCCTTGTGCTTGGGAATGGATTGTTTCTCTGAGAGAGTTTATCTTTTTTTGTTTGGTCGGTTTTTGAAAGCAATTAAAAAAGAGGCAGTTTTGTATTATTATTTTACTTGAAAACTAACTGGGGCTCCTTTGGCAGCGTCAGGCAGCTGCCTATCTCAGAGGAAAGAAAGGCGTGAGGTGCACCATTTGGATCTGGATGTCCTACATTTCAGGTGCAATCAGATTCTGGCTGTTGACTGAACCTGTTCTAAAGACAGAGGGCACCTGCACATTTTGGCTCTGGATCCGGCTCAGATTTCAAACACTCTCAAAGTCTGCAGGCCTTTGGATCCATGGATTTGGGCCCTGGCTCTAGAGGATGGGGAAAGTATGAGCAAGTTTGTGCTGGGGTCACAAGCGACCAGGAACAGAACTCCAGCTTCTGTACATGTTTTCCTAGTGATGGGCGCGAGATCCCCCAGTGTTACGCGGGGAGTGGTCAGGACTCACACCCTTGGTAAACATCCCTGCTTCAGTCAGAGGAGAGTGATTTTTACAGGAAATGGGATGTTTCACACGAGGTTCCCTTTTCATTTCATTTATCAGTCAGCTTGAAGCCCTGGCATGTCGGGCATGGGGGGGCATGATGCAAGCAATGTGACCCCCAGAAGCAACCCCAAGTTGTAAACCCAAAGTCTCGCACCACTAGATAGTCGGTCACAAACCTGAGATGCACCAAGGCGAAAGAGATCCGCAAAGCAGGACACGTACAGCCCCCCATGCAAAGGAACATTCATTCTCTCCCCCTCAGAAACCAAATAACTGGGCAAAGGGAGAGAGAGGTTGTCCAGGGTGCTCACTGGCTGGCATTACTAGACCCTATCAAGTCCTGAATTGATACATAAATGATTTTGTATTAGGAAGGCAAGTGACGATGACCCTACCCCTTCTCAGACTCACATAGGGTCAGTACTGCCCATATAGGAACCAGTTGTCCCCATGGGGGCAGAAAAGTTTGTATGGAAAAGAGATGCACTCAAAGAAGAAATGCAAACAGCACTCTGTTGTCCCCTGACACCACTGGAGACTTGAGTGCATCCAGGGTTAATGATGTCCTAGGAGTGCATCATGCCCACACAAGGGCACAGGGAGGTAGAATTATAGCTGCATACATAGCTCAGGGGAGCAGCCATCCCTGGACAGAGAAGAACATGGCAGGACCAAGGAGTGGTGCAATAGGTAGACTGGTGTAAAGGAAGAGTCTGAGCCACAGGTATTAGGGCAGTGGATGGAGCAGGCCTGGCAGAGCATGCCAGGATCAGGAGAAAGACCACTCTGGAAATGCAGCAGAGACAGCCCGAAGGACACAATGATGCACCAGGCTTTGCTTGCAGTACCAGGGCACAATGCAAAAAAACCAGCACCCAAAGTCAGGATTACCCCATAAACCACTGAGCACTGGATCGCAGGCAGCGGCACTGCAGTCTCAGCCCATAAGCCACTAGATCCTGTTCAAGTGGAACAGGAAATAGGGGACACGTATCAGCGTGATCCCCGGCCCCATTTCCAGTTGACAATGTTATGCCACAGGGGTTATTTGGGGCATGTTTGCCAGCAGGTCCAGTGTTAACTGAGGGAGGATATGCAAGATTTCAAGACGGCAATCCAAGAGCTTTCCTCTGCCGCAAGTCTCCACCCGCGCAGCAGTCACGAGGATCCGGATGACTTGTGCTTTCCATGTGTAAAACACCCCCACATGTAGAGATTCAGGGGAGTGAAGGCCCAGAACAGGCCACACTGACCAGAACAGAACTGCTTTTTTATTGGAACCAATATTGGTGGACACTTGTTTGCACTCTTCAGCCAGCTCCCCCCAGCACCTGTCCAGGTAAACAGGGAACTCCCCCTCCCCAAGCCATGCCAGCCTGTTGGGCTGCAGAGACTGACAGCATAATGATTGGGTATTAACCCCTTCCATGCTGCATGGAACGAGGCTCTCCAGCACAGATGGCTATGCTGGGTGCTCTGCGGGTGCGAATGAGCAACCCAGGGATACAATGGTGGGGATGCGAAGCCCTGAGCAACAGCCGGGCATTGGAAGGTTTCACACAGAGATGGGGGCAAAAAGCAGAACCATCTATCCAAACCCCTCCCCCTGCTGCTCTCCTACATAGCATCATAGAATATCAGGGTTAGAAGAGACCTCAGGAGGTCATCTAGTCCAACCCCCTGCTCAAAGCAGGACCGACCCCAACTAAATCATCCCAGCCAGGGCTTTGTCAAGCCTGACCTTAAAAACCTCTAAGAATGGATGTTCCACCACCTCCCTAGGTAACCCATTGCAGTGCTTCAACCACCCTCCACATCAGAACTCCGGGGCCTGATTCTGCTCTCTCCACAGACCCTATCGTAAGTAACCCCATTAGAGTCCAGGGAAACCTCACAGTGTCAGTGAGTGGACAGGCAGGCTCTTGGAGTTCAGACAGCATTCACCGCAGCATCTGAGCACCGACCCGTGGCACATTAAGCAAAGTGACTAAAATGTGTCCTGTGTGGTTGGTTCTCTCCCATCAGCTCTGTGTTCACAGTAAGCCTCCCCGTCAAATAAAAACACAGCACATTCTAACAGGGACAACTTGTCGCAAGCAACATGAGTTACTAAATCTTTATTGCAACAGCATACAAACGTTCGGACTACAGCCAGCAGTGGTGAGGCACTCACCACTCGGCAATGGCTTTGGGGTGGTCTCTCAAATGAGCCAGGCAAGCATTAAGTGTAACCCTTTAAGCATATGCACCGTAACCCTTCCAGACTGCACATCTGTGCAAGCAAAGATGGGAACATGATCTTACATACCAGTCTCAGTTTGGGTCACCTGAAGAGTTAGAGGGTGCCAGGCCCTCCTTTGGGTATACATGGACGGATTGAGACCATTTTGGCTCACATCATGGTTTAAGAACATAAGAAGGGTCATAATGGGTCAGACCAAAGGGCCATCCAGCCCAGTATCTGTCTTCCGACAGCGGCCAATGCCAGGCGTCCCAGAGGGAGTGAACCTAACAGGCAATGATCTAGTGATCTCTCTCCTGCCATCCATCTCCACCCTCTGACAAACAGAGGCTAAGGACACCATTCCTTACCCATCCTGGCTAATGGACTTAACCTCCATGAATTTATCTAGTTCTTTTAAACCCTGTTATAGTCCCTGCTTCACACCCTCCTCAATAAAATGGCAATAGTTAGATCTCCAGTGCCATGCAAATAAAACAAAGCCCACCTAAAACCTTTCCTCTACACTTCCCTAGGCAACACAAGAGGCTCTGGGAGGCATGAGCTGGCCTGTTCTGCTCCATGGGAAGGTCTCAGCTGAATGAGAACACCCTATGGGGAGGATACAGCCTAAAACAGCAGCTCTGAGACCTCTGAACTGCTCCTCTCAGCTCAGTCGGTGTGCCCGTCCCCCCTCCGGAGTGCTTTAGAGCCTGTGATATGTATGAAGCATG
The DNA here is from genome assembly GCF_025201925.1 of Gopherus flavomarginatus. Lineage (NCBI taxonomy): Eukaryota > Metazoa > Chordata > Testudines > Testudinidae > Gopherus > Gopherus flavomarginatus. Next base: position 6,344,146 of record NC_066623.1, read on the forward strand.
CCTGTTCTCAGCTCCCCCACAAAGGACAGGCCTTCCCAGAACCTGGCCCACATGGGGGCAGCAAGAGGGACTCAGACAGCTCCAGAAGGGTAAGGGGCCCCATATCCCAGCCCCTAGGAGGGGGACAGGGAAGTGAGCTCAAAATACCCAAGTGGGGCAAGAGCCCCCCAGATCTGGGCACACACATGGGAGGGGAGAACGTGGGCTGAGAGGTGCCCCTGCCCCTACTCTCCCCCAGTTACTCTGCCACTCACCCTTTCCCCATGTCCCACCTCTCCACTCCCTCACCTGAGCCTCCCAACCCCCTCTCCCCTCCCCTGTACTACTCATTCCCATTTATCCCCCTTCTCATAACCCTGTCCCCTCACTGAAGCCCCAAGCCCCCTGCCTCCTACGGCCCCTCTCTTCTGCCCCCTGATACCTCTCCTCTCCCAGGAATGTTCTTCTTAACCTCTGAGGATAGGACAAGAAGCAATGGGCTTAAATTGCAGCAAGGTTGGACATGAGGAAAGACTTCCTGTAAGAGTGATTAAGCCCTAGAATAAATTGCCTAGGGAGGTTGTGGAATCTCCATCATTGGGGATTTTTAAGAGCAGGTTAGACCTGTCAGGGATGGTCTAGATAATCCTTAGTCCCGCCATGAGTGCAGGGGACTGGACTAGATGACCCCTCGGGGTCCCTTCCAGTCCTTTGATTTGTGCCTCCCAGTTTAACAGTACGAGACAGTGCCACATCCCCATGAGGCACACCATATTTCAAAGCAATCTGAGCAGCTAGTCGGATTTCAGAGCCCTTACAAGAGTCAAGTTGCAAAGCATAGAGAACAATGGGAATGGAAATTCTCTAGCAGTTTTTTTTTCTACGTACCTGTCTGTGTAGAAAGGTACATTTTCTGAAACCTGTTCTCAATTTGGGTCCCCTAAAGATTTAGGGGATCCACACACACCCCTTTGGTAAAACTCAACAGCCTGACCATTCTGACCGGCATCATACCAAGAGTTTGATCTTTAGTTCTGTGGAAACGACACCCTAGAAACTAAAATGGCTATTTTTTTCAGGGCTTATATCTCAAACGACCCCAAATTTGGGACACGACCCCTACCCTGCACCCTTCTGAGGCACACCAAACCTCAAAGGCATCTGATTAAGTATATCAATTTTATAAGATTTAGAAAGGTCGCCCTTTGAAAAGAAGCAGTGATGCAACCTTAACTACAGCCACTCTGATGTAGCCAGCACTTCTCATTAAGGAAGGGTGAAACTGAATTGCACCAGAGTCAGGTTTGAATGAGTCACACAGAGGGCCTTAAGGAGATGGGTCTTGCTAGGAAAAAAAAAATCAAAGTAACACCCCTCCTCCCTTTTTCCATCCCTCCAGCCCCACCCCACCCCCCAGTGTGCTGAAAATGGGCTTGGAGTGGAGGTGGACAGGTTTATTCTGCAAAGGAGCCTTTGTTAAAGAGAGCAACTGCCATTTATTACTGTCCCCTGGCTTTCGGTTAGTGCAAAGAAAATAAATTGTTCTTTTTTAACAGCTGCTTCCAAGAAGCATTCTGTATGAGTGTGATTCCTCCTCCCAACCTCCTCGCTTTAATGTAAAAAATGGGGCTGATTTGTTGGGGGGAGGGGCCTTTTATAGCTCAGTGCTCGGAAATCTTCCTTTGTGCCAAGATAATGAAAGTGGGACACCAATCACAAACTCTGGTGGCTCTTCAGAATGAGGCCCACGGACACAGAGGTGGGGTCTTAAACTATCTCCCCCACCCCCTTTTTCAAATGGACTCTGTCATTGGAAAAGGGAGCACTCTCTTCTCTCTCTCCCCCCGCCCCCAAAGGAAGAACCCACCCACCCCCATCAGACACCAGGTGAAGAACCATGTAACTTTTAAGCTGCAAGTTCCTAACCAGCTGCAGCAAGGACCATCAGAACTAAAGGGAGGACACAGTGAATGCGGCTCAAAGCACCCGGCCATTTTCATTCCTTCCTTTTTAGAAGGCAAGGCAAGAGAAGTTAAATGTTAGAGGCCAACCTGCCCCTTCTCATGAGAGGGGCTCTCAAAGGGGGAAATTTTCCCAGAAGGGTCTCAGAGCAGAAAAGGGGTTTGTCCATGCCCCCCATCACCACCAGAAGGAAGAGAGGTTCTAGCTACAAGGCCCATAGTCTCACAGGATGTTCTGGAGTTAGTCATCTGCCTGGAGGCTCTGGGCTGGCTCCCAAGCATGCAGCCCATGGGGTCCCACTGACCAGGGGCAGATTTCCCTAAAGCTATATGGGCAAGTTCCCATAGCACCAAACAGAGGCCTAGGCTGCATTAACTCTCTTGCATTGCTTGGGGGGTGGAAGGGGGAGTGGTGCATGTCCCCACTAGCCCTGCATCCAGCCCTTCCAACACACCGAGCTTCTGCCTGACAAAGGCCACTTGGTGGGGGATGCAGAACAGGGGACCCCGTTTCCCGCAGGTGGCCGACCCCATCACCACCACTCCCAGCCTGCAGGATGGAGGGCTGCCAAGTGGGAAGGGTTCCTTCTGCACACTGCTATGTGGGGATGATCCCGCTTTTGGATTGTTTCCTCTTCCTGTGAGCAGGAGGGCCAAAATCCACCTTGGTGGAAGTGGCCACAGTTCCAATACCTTCAGCGAGGTCCTGCAGAGAGTGGAGAGTGCTCAACAAACCAGTCTGAGGGTGGCTGCTGTGACTGTCCCCACAAAATACAAGAGAACTGGCTCAGCACAGGACAGCAGTCAGACTGGGTTTGAGACCTTGGCCTTCTGATTGTGATCAGGGGATCGAGGGGGTGGCTCCAGCCCCACCTTCCCCCTCCATCCACACCATTGTGCCCCAAAATTGAGTTAAAGACGAACGTCCAGCAGAGCAGCTAATGCCCTGGTGCCGATGGCTGGAGCATATGGTTTAGCACCTCTGCACCTCTCCTGGCCCACTGTGCTTCATTGGCTGGCCTCTGCTTTCTTTCCCAGCTTTGCCTGCTCAGAGCTCCCTATTGCTGGCAGCCATGCACTAGTCTTAAAGGTCGTGCTGGTTTTTACTGGCCATGGGTTCACTGCTGCTCTCCGTTACACCCTGGTCAATCAGGAGTCACTCCACTGACCTCCCAGCAGATTTACACCAGTATCAGAGACACAGGATTGGGCCCCATGAACTCAGCTGGTTCTGAATCTCCCCAACAACAGGGGGTGACATCAGCACTGAAGCTCTTCAGTGTCAGTGATGTCATCAGCAGTTGCCATGGAGTCAGACAAAAGGGAGAAACAGGGGGGTTGGGCTCACAACCCAGGGTAAAAAAAAAATAAAATCACCAGTGATTTAGATAATGCCATAGAGAGTACACTTTGCAGACAATACCAAGCTGGGCAGGACTGCAAGTGCTTTGAAGGATAGCATTAAAATTCAAAATGATCTGGAGAAACTGGAGAAATGGTCTGAAGTAAATAAGATGAAATTCAATGAGGACACATGCCAAGTGCTCTTCCCAATCAGGAACAATCAGTTGTACGCATACAAAACGGGAAATGACTGCGTAGGAAGGAGCACTGTGGCAAGGGATCTGGGGGTCATAGTGGAACACAAGCTAAATATGAGTCAACAGTGTAACACGGTTGCAAAAACAGAGAACATCATTCTGGGCTGTATTAGCAGGAGTTTTGTAAGCAAGACACAAGAAGTAATTCTTCCGCTCTACTCCGCACTGATTAGGCCTCAGCTGGAGTATTGTGTCCAGTTCTGGGCACCGTATTTCAAGAAAGATGTGGACAAATTGGAGAAAGTCCAGAAAAGAGCAACAAAAATGATTAAAAGTCTAGAAAAAATGACCTATCAGGGATGATTGAAAAAATTGTGTTTGTTTAGTCTGGAGAATAGGAGACTGAGAGGGGACATGATAACAGTTTTCAAATACACAAAAGGTTGTTACAAAGAGGAGGGAGGTAATTGTTCTTGTTAACCTCTGAGGCTAGGACAAGAAGCAATGGGCTTAAATTGCAGCAAGGGCAGTTTAGATTGGACATTAGGAAAAACTTTCTGTCAGGATAGTTAAGCACTGAAATAAATTGCCTAGGGAGGTTGTTGAATCTCCATCACTGGAGATTGTAAATAGCAGGTTAGACAAACACCTGTCAGAGATGGTCTAGATAATCCTTAGTCCTGCCGTGAGTGCAGGGGACTGGACTAGATGACCTCTCGAGGTCCCTTCCAGTCCTATGATTCTATGAAAACTGAGCCCTGGATGGCAAAGTCTGTCACTCAAACGAAAACCCGCTGCCCTCAATAACACTCAGCGCTTTGTGCCTAGTGAAGGGTGGAAGGTCATGCCACTGCTCACCCCTTCTGAGTGCTGCTCCTGCTGGAAGAGCACAGAGGCCAAACCGACACAGGGAGGGGACACCCAGGAAAGTGGAGGCAAATGAACTACAACTGATGTTAAGGCAACGTGCATGAATTAAGGCCCCTTAAGTCCCGGGTGGATGTTTTCAGTTCACCGTAACTTAACTCTCCAGTTGGCAAGGCCACTGCACTCCCGAAAGCATCTGCACTGGGGGGCAATGGTGAGCTGTGAGATGTTTCGCCAGGCATGCAAGGCTACACATGTATGCAAAATAGCCCCCTCCGCCAGGCGAGTCCTTGCACATACGCTGCACGCCAGGTCATGCTGTGTGGAGGAGGCCATGTTATCCTAGAAAATGGTGTCCTTCAGGCACATGTCTGGGGTCTGAAGGGATCATCCTGCAGGCGCAGCTGGTCCTGGGCCATGTGTTGCATATGCAGACAGCAAGCCACTGCTGGGGGTGTCATAACATTTCTTCCCAGATCTGGACCTTAGCGTCCAAAATACGGGTGTTAGCATGAAAACCTCCAAGCTTAATTACCAGCTTAGATCTGATATCGCTGCCACCAGCCAGGAATTATACAGTGCCTAGCTCACTGTGGTCTCCCCAAAACCTTCCTGGGGGGACCCCCAGACTCAGATGCCTTGAGTCTTACAACAAAGGGAAATAACCCCCTCCCCTTGTTTCCTTATTACTTCCTCCCAGTTTCCCCTCCCTGGACGACCCTAGGAGATTCCCTGCTTCAAGTCCTTGAAACACAAATACTGAGAGATCAAATCTCCCTCACCCACAGGGTATGCAAAGTCAGGCTTAGTAAATCTAACACAAAGAGAGTTTCCCCCTGACTTCTTCCTCCCACCAATTCCCTGGTGAGCTGCAGACTCAATTCCCTGGAGTCCCCACTAAAGAAAAAACTCCAACAGGTCTTAAAAAGAAAGCTTTATATAAAAAGAAAGAAAAAGGACATAAAATGATCTCTGTATTAAGATGACAATATACAGGGTCAATTGCTTAAAAGAAAAATGAATAAACACCCTTATCCAAAAAGAATACACTCCAGCAACTACACACATGTAAATACAAAAAAACAATATAAACCTATTGTCTTACTATCCTTGTACTTACAACTTGGAAACAGAAGATTAGAAAGCCTGGAGATTCCTGTGGTCACTCTCAGAGCCCAGAAAGAGAACAGACCAAGAACAAAGGACTCAGACCCAAAACTTCCCTCCACCCAGATTTGAAAAAGTCTTGTTTCCTGATTGGTCCTCTGGTCAGGTGTTTCAGGTTACTGTTTGTTAACGCTTTTATAGGTGAAAGAGACATTAATCCTTAGCTATCTGTTTATGACAGGGGGCGGTGGGGAAGTGGATTAACCAATGTGCATCAACCTCACACTTTGGGTTGATTTTCCCCTAACTTTCCTGAGCATGCCCCTGCGGAGGAGCCCCCAGACCAAGTGGAAAGTGGCTCATACAGCTTCCCCACACCTCACAGGGCAGCAGCATGCCATGACCACACCGTCCTCTCCAGGCATCCCAGCCTGGTGCCTGTAGGATGGAGAACATTGGGGCAGTGCTGCTGCGTGCTGCTTTGGCAATTTACTCTGTCATGTTTGCCTTGGCCTCCCTTTGGCTGGAAGAGCAGAGAGCCAGAGAAACTTGTGGGAGATCAAACTAGCAATCCTGGAGCCAGGCTTCCCACAGCGACCAAGCCCGCAATGCCGGGACTGTTACCAAGTGGCCAAAACAGGCAGAATTGAGGTCCCACTTCAGACATTGTTCACGGGGACTCCTTTGCTAGTGGGCTGATTGTACCGGGTCGGACAGGCGGCAGCACAGCTGGCCTCGCTGAGAGGGGTTGAGTGACTGTGACCAGCTGCCTGCAGGGCTCCTTGCCTTCCCCTCGCACCATAGGGACCCGTTCCCCACCTGCGCGCATCCAGAACTGGGTTCAGTACGCGGGGCTCAGCGCGCCGCGGCTCTCCGCCCCGGGCAGGGAGGAGTTACCAGGAGCGAGCAGCGCACCCAGGGCAGGTGCCTATAAATGCGCGAAGGAGACAGCTGCGGTGCGGAGGCTGAGCCTCGGAAGCTGCTTCACGGGGACTGGGAGACACGGGGCTCTCCTGGCCCAGAGCCGCAGCTCAGGGCGGCTGGGAGAGGCGATGGAAGGGCCAAGGGCAAAGAGGGGAACGTGACCAAGCGCCGCTGCAGGAGACGGGGACTGGAAGGCGCAGGGCAGCGGCAGGGCTCCGCCAGCCGGGGCCCCGGGGGAAGCGTGGCGCACGGGCAGCCTGGCGCACGGCTTCGCGGCGGTGTCCGGTTCTGCCGCAGGCTGCAAAGTTTCTCCCCACCAAGGGGAACTTTTCCGGAGGAGCGCACGGGACAGCGCGGAGCGCCGGCAGCCGAGGGAGCCCGGGGACGGGGCTGAACGGAGCCGAAGGGATGAACGAGGTGGGAAGAGCATCAGCGGGGCTGGAGAGGTGCCCGAAGCCCGGCGCTTGGCACCCACAGCGCGGCACCGGGAAGGGAGCGCCCCCTGCAAGGGGCTGGCTGCGCTGAGCTCCCCCGGGCTCCTGGCGCTGCCTGCGGGAGCGGGACTTCCCCAACCAGAGCCACAGAAACCACTTGACGCGTGTGGGCAGCGGCCCCCGTCCGCCCCCCAGGCACGGGGCTTTGGAGAGAGCGCCCCGCGGAGCAGCCACAGCGCCGGTCGCAGAGCCGCGTGTGCGCAATTCTTAGCTCCCGCCGGGTGCCCGAAGCGGTGATCGGCCGGGGAATCCCACCTCCCCGAGAGGCCTGCGGACAGGGACAAAAGGCGAGACCCTGCCACGCCGGCCGCGGGAGCGAGCCAAACTTCCAAGGAACTTCTCCGGGAGGGGCCCATGCGCCTCTCCTGGCGCTTTGAGAGGGGCACTGACCCTTGCCTGACCTCCTGGATCAGGGCCACTGGAAACTCCTAGTCCTGACTGGCTGAAGACTCTGCTCCGCCCTGGGAGGCAGGTTAGATGACCCAGGATGGAGGAGGAAGGTTCTCTGCTGAAGATCCTGTCTGCTGGCTTGGGAAGGGAGGATGGTCTCTACCCCACCTGGGTGGTGATCATGCTGGCTGTCATTCTCATCGTCACCATCATTGTGGACATCTTGGGCAACCTCCTGGTGATTGTCTCAGTCTTCAAGAACAAGAACCTGAGAAAAGCAGGTAATGGCCTTGCTAGGACGGGGGTGGGTTCGCTCTCCAGGTGCCCAGGAGCAGCTCTGCCTCCCTCCGCAGGGCCCAGGAGCAGTAAGCCAGCCTCCTGCCCCACTAGTGCAGTGACATGCCAGTGCTAGCAGACTCCATCTTTGTGTCTGTGTGTTCGTCCGCATGTGTGTCTGCCTGTCCGTCCATCTCTGGGTGTAAACTTCTCCCACCCAGCACAGCTGGGATTCAAGGCAAATTTCTAGTAGGTGCGGAGTGCCTGGAGTTGGAAAGGCTAGTAAAACAGGCTACCAAAGCTTAGAGGGGAAAATTCTGTTGTCCATACTGACCCGAGCTTCCATGCCCGAGATACATTGCACCCATTGGCTTACAATCTCAACCAGATCTGCAGCCAAGTGACTAGTGATTTTGGCTGCTCAACTTGGGACACCCTAAAAAAGAGCCTTATTTTTCAGAGGGTGGGTACTCAGTGCTTTCTGCAAGCCCTTTTGAAGAAGTCTCAGCTGGGGCACCCCAAAAACTGAAACACTCCAAATCACTCATCACTTCTGAAAATCTTGACCCAGATTCCACCAGCTGGCTTCAGGGCTCATCAACACCCTCTCCAGGGGAATTCTGGCCAAGTTCCTTGTAGGATCTAGATTCTTCTTAGCTCAATTAAGGGGTTTGGAGGACCTAAAGCTCCCCCCTCCTAGCCTGGCTGGTGATTTTGTAAGTGCATGGGTAGAGTAGGACACAAAATGAATGGTAAGAATTGTTCCAGCCTTCATGCAGGAGGAAACAGCTATTTTCCATTTGCACAGCCTGATTCTAGCAGCAGCTACTGTTCAGTTGGCATTTAATAAATCCGGGTGTTTTGGTTTTTGTCCATCTTAATGCACTAAAAAAGTTACCAGTAACTCCAGGTTAGGTTGTTTCTGCTGCAACGAAGTGAAGAATTTTGCTGACCTCACTCTCTGCTTGCAAGCTCCACATAGGTAGAAAGTTTTCTGTCTTCCCTTGCCTATAATAAACCCAGGTTACAAACCAAGGTCTTGGTCAGTAATCATGTAACAATACCTTGTACTTCTGCAGCATTGGATCCCGAAGCATTTTACACTAAATCTGACTCTTAGCACCACTAGGAAATTATTATGGGGGGAAACTGAGGCAGCAAGCTGGCAGCTTATATTGTCAAGGATGTCTACTAGTTTTTGATGTCTAACTGGAGATAAATTGGGTCTGATTTTTCAGTGGTGCTGAGCATCCAAGAATCCCAGGTGACTTCGGTGGGAGCCAGGAAAATCCCATGCCTCTTAAAAGCAGGCTGTCTTTCTTCCCAGAATTCCGTGACTCAAAGTCAGCATACATCAGAAAGCTCAGGTCTAAGAGGCAAAGCCAGGAATGGAATCTAGGCATCCTGACACCTAGTCCTGTTCAGTAACTGCTAGACACTACATTTCTAGTTGTCACCTCCTTATCTCTGAATAGGTCCTCTCTTTGCTGGGCAGGGACGATGGAATCCTTACGACATCACAGTCTTTGCAATGGGAGCGGCAGCAATGCTATGTATGCTCCAATACGACAGGACTTCACTGGCATGACTAGGTACAGAAGCGTGGAGGGCTCTCAGGCTTGGCAGAAGTAGGTCCGTGATGGCCAGGGTTGGGTTCCAGGCTGTGTCCAGGGTTTGATCCCCTGCATCCCAGCATTCTGACTTCACTGCCAGGAAAAGGCAGGAGGGGCTGAGAGAGCAGACAAATAACTTTGATAGGCGTGTGTGCACCTGCATGTCCCCTACCAGGGGGCACCTAACCGCTGCTTCATTTATGCTGCCTAGACTGTCACTGCCTAACCAAATTCGAAGTCAGTGGCTGGGGATAGGCCAGGTGCGACTGGTGCAATCTAACACCAGGATCAATCTGATCCTACAAAGCCGAGAAATGTCAAAGGATGTTGAAAAGCACAAAGCCAGAACCAAATCGGTCATCATAGTAGGACTGACTTTAACATGGTCCCCAGTGTCAAAATCCAGAGCCCATCCCAAGCATCTGAGTATAACCAGCCCCTCCAGGCATGGAGCGGCCAATTCCACATCCCTGCTGGAGCGGAGCCGTGGCGAGGGCAACTAAGTGCAGCCAGCTTGAATGGACTCATTGCATTAAACTGAGTGGTTACCATCTGCTTTGGCTTCAGCTGCAAGTGCCATCCAGGAGAACAAGTCTCAGTTGTATTGTCTACCAGGAGAGCAGTGATTTAAACCCCTCACCTGCTCTTTTCTTTCATTGCAAACCATAGAGGGGTCAGGTTGGGTACAGAATATTGCAAGCTATCTGCCTCTTACATCACACAGTTCCATCTGACTGGTGTCCTGCAGCCAAGACATTGTATTGTATTCTCTCACCTACCACAGCACCACCAGTGCACCATTTCCCTAGAGCTGCTCCAAAGAGAGGGAAAACCCCACCTCTCGCCTGTCACGGCGAGGAAGAAAGAAGATCCCTGCATGAAAAGACACTGCCGGTGGCTCAGGAGTCCTCTTGCAGAAGAGAAGGTGCAGTTAGCTCTGGGCAGCATTATCCCTTTTGGGGCTTTAATTCCCAAATCAGCCCAGCAGAGAGCAAGCACACTATTGTGGACCAAAGAACTGCAAAGCATCCATTCGGCTTTCCTTGCCCAACTGCTAGATACACAACTCAAATTTGGCCCAGTGGTTAGGGCCTGACACTGCAGGAGACCCAGGTTCGATGCCTGGCTCTACCACAGACATTCTCTGTGATTTTGGGCCCATCACTCACAGCCCAATTTTCAAAAGTGGGTTTCACTTTAGAAAACAAATCTAGCCACTAGCTCGTCTGTTCCTCAGCTCCCCATCTGTACTAATAGCACTGCCCTTAGATGGATGGTCAATGTTCTTTAAATTGTGGGAGCACCTAAAGGCAATCAAGGCCCCGTTGTGCTAGGTGCTGTACAAAATGAATAAAACAGACTGACTGCACCAGGGAGCGAAAAAACTAGGATTGTGACAAGATGCAACAAAGGGATAAACAGACAAACAAGGTTGGGGGTACAAGGTAGCGATGAAAGGAAGCAGCCATGGTAGTTGAAGTAGTAATAAGTTAAGTATCAGAGGGGTAGCCATGTTAGTCTGGCTCTGTAAAAAGTGACAAAGAGTCCTGGGACACCTTTATAGACTAACAGAAGTATTGGAGCATAAGCTTTCATGGGTGAATACGTCTGACGAAGCGGGTATTCACCCACGAAAACTTATGTTCCAATAATTTAAGCTACTCTGTAGCTGATGCACAAGCCAGAACAGAATCCAGCTCTCAAAGCCATCTCTGCCATGCAAAGAGAAGTAAAAAGACAGTATGGCAAGCAGGTGTAATTTGAAGTAGGCACAGGAAGCTGATCTGTTTGACAAGGAGAAAGCGTTTTCCTGGCTGCTGCTGCATTCCGATCATAGGTTCTAACTGTTTTTTTTTTTTGTGTTACCCTCCCCAGGCAATGCCTTTGTGGTGAGCTTGGCCATTGCAGACCTACTAGTGGCTTTTTACCCTTATCCCCTGGTCCTGATGGCTATTTTCCATGACGGCTGGGTGATGGGGCACCTCCATTGCCAGGTCAGCGGCTTCCTGATGGGCATCAGTGTTATCGGCTCCATCTTCAACATCACTGGCATTGCCATTAACCGGTACTGCTACATCTGCCATAGCCTGAAGTACGACAAGCTTTTCTCGGGCGCCAACACCATGTGCTACGTGGGGCTGGTCTGGGCACTCACCTTGCTGGCCATTGTGCCAAACCTCTTTGTGGAGTCCCTGCAGTACGACCCGCGAGTGTACTCCTGCACTTTTGCCCAGTCCGTCAGCGTCCTCTACACCATCGCCGTGGTGGTCATCCATTTCTTCCTACCCATTACCATCGTCAGCTACTGCTACCTGCGGATTTGGGTGCTGGTCATCCAGGTGCGACGCAGGGTCAAGCCGGACACGCAGCCCAAAATCAAGTCCCATGATTTCTGGAACTTCCTGACCATGTTCATGGTCTTTGTGCTCTTCGCTGTCTGCTGGGCACCGTTAAACTTCATCGGCTTCACGGTGGCGGTCCAGCCCACACTGGGTTCCTTGATACCCGAGTGGCTCTTCACAGCCAGCTATTTCTTGGCTTACTTCAACAGCTGTCTGAATGCTGTGGTTTACGGGGCGATGAACCATAACTTTAGGAAAGAGTACAAGAGAATCATACTGACTGTGTTGCAGCTGGCTTACAGGGCTGATGGAGACTAGCACTCATGTGCTGAGACAGACGGGAGGAGGTTTTACCGTATTCACACTGATCCCCTGCTCCACTTGTAAGTGAAGTGCAAAGAATGCAGCCAAAACAGCGAGAGGTCGGCAGAGGACACTGCTCCATATATAAGCTGTCTGCAACAAGAACAGTGCAGTTCTGTGACATACTATCCTTTTTAGAATGCAATGAGGTTTGAAAACGGCTCCTCCTCGCTTAATTGCCCTGGCATAGTCTCCCCAGCCTCAGTCGGATAGGCATGCTGGAAACAGCTAAGGCCAAGTGATTCCTAGTAAATTTATTCAGTGAACTATCCACAAACTTCTCAGCATTTTCTCTAATTTCTCCACGATTCGCCAGCTAATTCTGTGCATCTCAAGGACGTTTGTGAACAGTTAGCTGAGTGCTGAAGACCCCAAATCCAACTGGTTTCATTTGGACCCATGAAATAGTTACTGTTCCATCATTGGATGAGCAGAAGTCCTAGCACTGAAGTTTCCCATGTGAACACTCACCTCTATGACTTGGGATCTGTCTTCCCTAAGTATTCTCCAGTATTGACTATTTGCACTGGCCACAAGGTTACCCCAGAGTGAAAGCAGAAAGGGGTGCAAACTCAGCCAAAGGGAATTCAATATTTTTATTGAATGGTGGGATTTTCCAGAAGCTCCCGAAGGAGACAGCTGCCCATGAAAGCCCCACCATACATGAATATACACAACAATTGTAGTGTTTGCTAAGTCATGTGAATGAGCTGAGGTAGTGAACCGTTTCCCTTCTCTTTGGAGCCAAGGGTGAACCCATCACCAGACAACTGAATCCACTTCAGAAGAAGACAATTGTCAGTGAGACTTGACTGCTCCTCTGATGAAAAACCATCACAATGGGAAGTGGAAACCACCACAGTGAGGCTGAACCTAAAAGTCAGAAGATAATCCACAATGACAACAAGTCCTTTGCAAATGGCAGTGGCTCGAAGAGAGCATGTTACTTTTAAATGAGACCAGACTGGGAGGCTCTTGACAAGATATTTAGAACACAGGTGTGAATACTGTTCCCATGCTGAGAGGAGCTTATGGAAGCCAATTTTTCTCTTGATGGGTATTTAATTCAAGAGATATTTTGGACTAGAGGAAAGGGAGTTGGGCCCAGATCCTTAAGGTATTTAGGATTCCAATTTCCATTGATTTCATTGAAGAATCTGGGCCTTGGTCCCCAGTGGTCCCAAATGGCAATAGTTTGTTGGGCTTGAATTTAACAGATTGTGGGACTGAGGAGAAGGGAATAAGGAAGACAGAGCCAAGATGGCTCAACAAGTCTGACCAGCAGTAAGAAAATTATCCACTTGTTGTACTTGCATATGCAACATGTTCCAGTGTGCAATGGGGCGTGGCACCATAGAACAAATTTTGCATGAGATTTTCCTTTGATCCCTGGAGATGTTCTGATCTGGTTAACCCAGCATGTAAAGCATAAATCTGCTTTTGTGCATGGCCATCCAGGAAGACACGAAAATATGTTTTAAATCAGTGATACTCAGGCTGAGGTTCTTGAGCTGCAAATGGCTCTTTAATGGGTTTCCTGCGGCTCTTCCCAGCACATGTTATTAAAACACTGTGTGATTGAATTATTACCCAATCAGGAGGCTTCTACTATGTTATTAACCAATTGTAATTTATAAAATAATACTATTTGGTCAGTCATTTTGCTGTGAGAATAGTAAACTAAATATTTCCCGTCACACTGTTTAAATATGACTATATAGTAAATGAAATAATGAATTCACACAATCATGACTCTTTTGGGTAATGTTGATCACTAATTTGACTCCTGAACCACTGAGGTCTGAGTATCACTGTTTTAAATGCAAGTTTACAAGTGTGAGTATGTCTGTAATGCATTATGGGTGGGATTTTGAGCCTAAATTACTTATAAGTGTAAGTCCCATTGACTTTCAATGCAACAAAAGTACCTCCCTGTATGTATACGTGTGTGTGTGTGTGTGTGTGTGTGTGTGTACACATACATACCCCTATCTTGATTAAAAACATCATCTTGTCTTCCTTGATAGGCATGAAAGAGAAAAGAAAAATCAATGTTTTTTCCCCAGATGCAGTCATTGGTTTAATGAGGTTATTTTTACGTGGGTTCAAAAAACAACACAAATACCCAAGTGAAAAAGCTTTTCTGTAGATTCAGTCAGATCTGATTCACCTGCACTTCACCCATTGCTCGGACAGAGCAAAGAGATAACTAGGTTTACAACAGGTATGAACTCGCCTATTTTGCTCACCCTGCTCCCAAATAAAAATGATATTTTCTGAATTGTGGTTATAGAATCTTTGTTGCAACAGCACTAGAAAGGCAACAAGCAAGATTTAAGAGATTTAAGTCACACAGACCCCGGAATTGCTCTATGCCACCATAACATTGTGATGAACTGGCGGGGAATGTCTTTGGGACACTAAATAGCCACCATCCCATTGCCACAAATAAAGAAGTTCCTGCCACCCCAAGCCACTATCTTAGTACATGCCACCAAAAAACCCACAGTGTAATAATTCCCTTGTCGGATTGTGCATCAGCACGTGAACTACAGCCTCACTGCTGTGCACCTCACTGCAGAACTCCGAGGCCACGCACAAGCCAGGAAACAAACAAAAGGCAGCAGTGTCAGCATCTGATCCAAGCCTGGCCATGCAAGCTGTTTTGACAGAATACTGGGGGGCTGATGGAACATTCATGCTTTCACAGCAGTCTCTACTTTCCACAGAAAATTTTGACATATCAAAAATGAAAAAAGATTTTGGTTGAAAACCAAAACTTAACAGGTTTTGAGTTTTTTGACCAAAGGAAAAAAAAATCCAAATTTCCCACAACCCCCCTCCCTGAAAAATAACCTTTTCTCTGACTAGTTCTAATTGGCTCCATTAGAAACACCTGAGTGCAACAGAAACGTTACCTTGTGTGACGGATTCCTAGGAAGTCTGTGAGCTCACATGGACACAGCCATTCACTTCTTGGTCGGGACACCGGTTTGACGGAGCTTGTGGAGATTATTGTGCCTTCCATTTAGCATAGAAACCTCTACTTTGTGCCAAAAATAACAATGTCTCTGCACTTTATTTCAGCTGGCTCTGAATGCTTTGTGCCACGGTTCCTCAGACCCTGATGGGAAGGCTCAGACAACCCAAAGAGAGAATGAACAATGCTAATCTTTTATTCATACCGACCCTTTCAGCTGGGAGGATCCCAAAGCACTGTAAAAACTGATCCATGAATAATACACAGGGATCGCTTCATCTGTCACTGAAACACAGCCACCTGTAACAGTGCCCAGCAATACTACCCCAAGATGTGGGGCACAAGATAAAAGAGAATACTGTGGCCGAGGAATCTGCAGCCAGAATATAATTCCAGAAATGAGCTGGCTAGGACAATCCAAAGAGCATTACGGGATCTCTTCTGATCCCCAGTCACTCAGGCCATCAGATTTACATCTCATTCTAGTTAATAGGATTGAAGAACCGCTCTCAGCTTCAGTGGTGTTACACTAGGGATAAGTTTTCCCCCCTGTCTCCAGCAACTTTGTATTTTCACTTATCCCAGCACTGAAGAGACAGTTTCCAATGGGTTCTGTCCGAAGTGTAAAAATCCCATCAGTAATGGAGCAATGAACAGCCTGCCTGCCCCCACATTTTACATACACATGCCCAATCATCACATCAAGGCTTTTCTCTAAGAAAGGTCCTTCGCTTCCCCATGCCCCAGCAACGTGTTTAAAATAGAAGGTGCACATTCGGCCAGGCCACTGGACTCCAGGCATAGCGAGGAATGTTTGGGGTACTTGCTCCGCAGTTTTGGATGGTTTGGTCAGCAGCTGCTGAAACCTGCTGTCAATCCACTGCTAAAGCCCAGTTCCTGAATGAGTCCCTAGCAGCACACTCCATGATGACACAACCCAGAGCTGTGTTCATCTGGCCTAGTTACCAGATGCTGGAGGTGCTGCCATGTGGTGTGCCTGGCTAGTGGTCAGGATAGAAATAAGAAATTGAGCAGGTGAACTCAGGGGCATTGGAACAATTTGTACAGTGGGGATACTGAGAGCCATTGAACCAAACGGTAAACCCTGGATATAATAAAAACCACTTCAAGCCGGGGGTACAGCAGCACCTATGGGTGAACTAATGTTACAGGGAGTTACTTGCTCAAAGCAAGGCTAGTGACAGATTCAGTAAAGGACTTTATTGAGGATCAGGTTAGTTGTCCAGAATCCCAGTTGCTGCCCTGGAGTCTGGTTGGTATTTTAACTGTTTACGTAAATCAACGAGACATTTATGATACAAAATTAGTCTGAGTCATCTTCATGTCTCAGTGCTAGATCCTTCCTGGTTAATCCCTATGGTGCTGCTAGATTCAGATACCAAAATGTATCTATCACCAGAAAAGAAACAGGCAGTCCCACCACTGGTCCACTGCATCTCCCACTATTCACAGGTTGAGAACCCAACCCCAGGCACATTGTTCTAGCTCTTGAAAGAATAGCGGCCTCTAGATCTATGCAAGTGTCACAGATCATCCTCTTATCTTTGTACATTACTCCCAATGGTGGCTGGAGCCCAAAGCCGGAGATGGGGATGGGGGTTGCATCCCATCGTGAGAGAGACCTCTGACGCTGGTAGGTGCTCAAATGTTGTCGTTCATACAACATGCAATTAAAAAGCAAAACAGACTCGCTTAACTGGTTTTATTTTTACCCAGTATTTTTTGTTTGGATTATATTAGCGCCCAGAGACTCTCTCCCTGTCCGATAGACTGAAGAGTGACCACACACTCAGGCACAAAATCAGTTCAGACTTGACCAAACAAAATAATTTCTGACCAACTAAACAAACAAACAATCAACCAATGGTGGACCCTCCCCTCCAATGAAACAGTCGTGACTCCACCAAATTAAAAACCATTTCTGACACACACACACGATAGTCATTTCTGTCACTTTTACAAATATCGCTCCCCAAACCTGCCACACATAACCTTCCCCACAAAATCACTTCGGACACCTTCACACAAACTCCTCCCAAACAAAAAGTACTTAACAACCCCCACCCATACAGCAAATCATTTCTGAGCAAAGGCCTAAATTGCTGAGCAGCAAAACAGCCGTGCCTCCAACACACACCAAGCGAAATCCCAGCTGATCCCCCACAGTAAAACCATTTACAACCCACCACATGAACCCAGCTGCAATTCCACCCCACAAGCACACACAAAAACCCACTTCTGGTCCACCCCTTAAAAAGCAGCAATTCCCCCAAATTACAAAGATTCATTCTGAGCTAGCCCCCATCGCAGCTCCTTGCCTGCCTCCTGCAGCTGCTTTCTCAACCCACTAGACCAAAACAGGAAAACACCCCTTGAGAAAAGATTGTTCAATCCCCTTCCTCAATCCCTGAACACCAAGACCCCACACTGAGCCAGGAGGACTCTCTGTGGATCCCCTGCTGGGCAGAAGAGCCCTCCTCCATGGGCCAAAAGTATTCCCCAGACGCCCCACTTCCTACCTGGTTCACTTGCTGCCAGGGATCTTCCAGTTCAAAGGGTGGTGCTGGCAAACTCCCCCACCTGGTGCTCTCCCATTCAGGGACGGCGCTCTGCCTTGAGTCCGCTTAGACACCTGGCTGCAAATCCTTTGCCCCAGCGGGATAGAAGAAAGCAGCCTAGGAGCCTGCTCTGACCTCAGCCCTGCTCCATGTTTTCAGTGGCAGGAGGAGCTCTCTCAGGGACTGGAAATCACCTGCCTTACCCAGCATGAGCTCCATAGGCAGCTCCTCCCTCCCAGGCCTGCACTCAGAGAGCAGCAGAGCACCTGTCCCTGCATCCGCCGTCACACAGAATGCACTGGGAAAAGGCACTGAACAGAAATTGTGTTTCTGAAGAAGCCAAAAGTGGGGCTGAGCCCCTTAGACCCTCATCCCTGGCTGCCCCTGGGTCCTCTGCACTCGGTGACAGCAGCCAAGCATGCCAAGGTGTTCTGTGGGCTTCCATGGGCAAGTCACTTGCTTACAACCAGGGCGCATAGACCTCGTGCATTAGTATCATTCTGGTACAGCTGCCCTCTCTCCTTCCCCACCTTCATGCCAGCATGAGGAAGGAAGGGTCTGCGTGACTGGCACCAGGTACAAGCAGGGTCAAATTCAGCAAAGGCCAAAGGTCAGAGAAACGAGGGGGGGCTGCAGTAAACCCAGCCCCTCCCCCATAAGGGGCTCTGCTTGAGGTCCAAGGGGAAGGAGACTGACTGTTCTGGGGAGAACAGTCTCCTGTAATTCAGTGCTACAATCAGGAGTTAACAGGGCTGGGAACTGTCCCAGAGGGACTTAGCCCGGTGGCAG
This sequence comes from Gopherus flavomarginatus, assembly GCF_025201925.1. NCBI lineage: Eukaryota > Metazoa > Chordata > Testudines > Testudinidae > Gopherus > Gopherus flavomarginatus. The sequence continues at coordinate 6,362,351 of NC_066623.1, forward strand.
CACCATTCCTCTGCATAGCCTGGATGTGGGGGAGAAAGGAGCAGCCATGCAGATAGTGCCTGCCTCCCTGCAGGACTGGCTGAGGCAGGGGCCTGCAGTAAAAACCAGTGCATGATCATGTCCTTTCAGACTGTATGATAATGCACAAGGGGGCAAAATGAAAGTTATACAAGCACCCTGAATTCTGGCATTTCCTAACTTTTCAGTGCTTGGCTTTGCGACCTTAATGTTCTTTTAATTCGTTTTTTGGATGTAATTTCCTGTTTTAAAAAAAAAACGTAGCGTGGAAAAAACAAAATGTTCACCACATGGAGCCCATCCTGAGTCATTTGCAGGCATGGGCTCTTTAGATTCACAGCATAGCCCTCACCACCTCTTGAACTAACAGAGTAATAGGTAGCAGTAGAAAGTTGTTATCTTCTATATGGACCTGCTACTGGAGGGGGATGGAGAAACACGCTTAGGTATTTACTAGGCAGCAAAGGAATGCAGGCACTCAGGAATAATGGGTTCCATTCCAGGTTCTGTGGGAGTGTTCCCTAGTGGTAATAGATTCTCCTGCCCTGCTTGTATCCCTTCTCCTCTCCTCTCACTAGATTATGCTGCCTCCTTCCCTATCTCCTGCCCATGTTTCCCCCTCTTCTCATATCACCCTCCCATCCTCAGCTTCCGTTCCCACCCCCTCCTTCTCTGTCCCTGTTCCATCTTCTGCCTCCCTCTGCGCCTGTCCCTATATCCCGTTCCCCCACCCCTCTGCATTTGAATCACTGACTCCTCTTTTTCCACTACCTGCCTGGGCACCAGCACGGAGAGACAAGGTGCCCAGTAACACAGAAGCCCAGGAGGAGCTACTGGTCTGTCTCATCTTAAGCTGGGGTTACGTTCCGCAGTCAGCGCGTGAAGCGAAAATCGCTTATAGTCAAAATTACATTGCGTATAATGGCGAGAGGAATCGCCCGCACTACAGAAACAGTATTTAAATTGTTTTTTTCTCTCTTTTTTTGTTTTTTTCTTGTTTTTGCCCAGCGCGTAAAGCTGAAATCGCGCATGTTAAACGCGCCTAAGATGCGACAGACCTGTATTGCAAGGAAACGTGCAGCCTGGGATGCAGCAAGCTCAGTCACTCTGGGAGGAGGGCACATGAGCAGTTCAGTCACCCTATAAGAGTGTGCAGGGGCTGGAACATGCCCAGTGCAGGTGGAAGGTTTGGAGATTTTAGCTGTCAAGCTTTAACAAGCCTTCATGGCTTATGTCTGAGGAGATTATTCAAAAGCTCATAACTTAGCCAAATTTGAGCGTTTTCTTATGGGAACAGTAAAAGGCACCTCACTGACACCCTGGTGACACACCTGCTCATTTTCAAGTCCCTGCTCTCAAGCACAGTGGCACGAAGGATTCTCAACACGACAGTTAAGAATATTTTTTTAACCTGGCAGAACGTATTTTTTACCCAATCTCATTCTCAAAACCAATACAACTGGTCTGGCTGAAATTTTCAGAACACATCAGCCTGAGGCAAACTCCCAGCATGGAGTATCAGAGGGGTAGCCGTGTTAGTCTGGATCTGTAAAAGCAGCAGAGAGTCCTGTGGCACCTTATAGACTAACAGACGTTTTGGAGCATGAGCTTTCGTGGGTGAATACCCACTTCATCAGATGCATGTAGTGGAAATTTCCAGGGGCAGGTATATATATGCAAGCAAGAAGCAAGCTAGAGATAACGAGGTTAGTTCAATCAGGGAGGATGAGGCCCTGTTCTAACAGTTGAGGTGTGAAAACCAAGGGAGGAGAAACTGGTTTTGTAGTTGGCAAGCCATTCACAGTCTTTGTTTAATCCTGAGCTGATGGTGTCAAATTTGCAGATGAACTGAAGCTCAGCAGTTTCTCTCTGAAGTCTGGTCCTAAAGTTTTTTTGCTGCAGGATGGCCACCTTAAGGTCTGCTATAGTGTGGCCAGGGAGGTTGAAGTGCTCTCCTACAGGTTTTTGTATATTGCCATTCCTAATGTCTGATTTGCGTCCATTTATCCTTTTCCGTAGAGACTGTCCAGTTTGGCCGATGTAGATAGCAGAGGGGCATTGCTGGCATATGATGGCAAAGATGACATTGGTGGACGTGCAGGTGAATGAACCGGTGATGGTGTGGCTGATCTGGTTAGGTCCTGTGATGGTGTCACTGGTGTAGATATGTGGGCAGAGTTGGCATCGAGGTTTGTTGCATGTATTGGTTCCTGAGCTAGAGTTACTATGGTGCGGTGTGCAGTTACTGGGGAGACTGGCAGGCTGTCTGTGGGCAAGGACTGGCCTGCCACCCAAGGCCTGTGAAAGTGTGGGATCATTGTCCAGGACTGGTTGCATGGAAAATTTCAGCCTCAATGGGTAACAATGGACAAAGTTATAAACATCTGGAACCAGGGGCTTATAATGGGAAGTGCCAGGACACCCTCATTATAGGTCTGTCTACCTGCGCCACCTATAAATAAGACCCAAATCCTGCAATTCTCACATTGAGCACAGGCTTACTGTGGGAGCAGTCCCACTGAAGAGAAAGGGACCAAGTGTGTTAGGGAGGAGGACAAGAAGCAGAGGCAGAGATAGATAGGATTTAACAGGCACTGTTCTACAGATGCACACCCACTGATACAGCACACACCTGCTTTGGGAGAGAGCAGGCTCTGGCTCTCAAAGGAGTCAGCACTCATCCACAGAGAATATCTAATCTTGGTTGATCTCTTTAAAAAAATGCTCCCTCCCGTCATTGCTAATATGCTAACACCCCAGAAATGGGATTTTAATGAGTTTTATTGCCATTTGCCAACTTCAGACAGCGGTGGCTGGCTGCCCTGTGAATTCCAAATGGCAAATAATAGTTAATAAAATGAGAGGATCAATTTCCAGCCTTTTATGACAGTCCACGTTCAAGAGTGTCTGAAGTGCTTTGGAAAATTCAGATTAAAACATAATGCCTGCACTTGGGGACGATGATAGAAGGAAACACGTGTTCCATTAATATAGCCAACAGGCTCATTCACAACCTTGAACTGTGAAGTGCCATGTCACGAACCACAGGGAGGCCACATCTCCTCAGAGGTGTTGTCACAATTGGGTCTCTGACCTTCTTAAGATTTAAAAGTCAAGCTGCGACGAAACTCTACTTTACAACCCTCAAAGTGGCTAGAAAGAGAAGACATAGGACCAAGATTTCCAACCCTGGATCAGACTTTAGTCACTGTTTGATGTCAGATGCTTAGAAAGAGATTACAATCTGTAATGCATCTAGCAGATTGTTGTACAATAGTGTAAAAAAAATCCTTAATACCCGTGCTCTAGCAGTGATGGGAGCTATCGCCTGAGTGTATTTTGTAGGTGTCTTTAAAAGAATTATTAAAGCTTGTGAAATAAACCTGACATCGCAAGCCATTGGAGAGAAGGCAAAGACCAAGGGGATAGTCTGTGAAAGGGTCAGATTGGTAACAACTTATGATCTGTAATAAAATTCCTTATTGAAGCTTGGGGAGATACAATGAATCCCCCACCTGCGGGGATGGTTTCCTCTTTCGAGATGCTCTGATCTTGAACTAATGAAGCCTTTGGAATTGTTGTCATGTGGTAACATAATGGTGGAGTTTTCTTTGGAGCTGAAAGAGATCCCTGTGTTTGCAGCTGGCCGTGACATTCCATTTTTGGGTCATGTGGAAGGGGCTGATTGGCTAAAACCAATCGGGGAAAGAGAGCTCAGTGGTTTGAGCGTTAGGCTGCTAAATGCAGGGTTGTGAGCTCAATCCTTTGAGGGGGCCATTTACAGATCTGGGGCAAAAATCTGTCTGGGGATTGGTCCTGCTTTGAGCAGGGGGTTGGACTATATGACCTCCTGAGGTCCCGTCCAACCCTTATATTGTATGATGATGAATTCCAGCCAGGAATACCTCACTGCAGCCTGGGTCTTCAGTTAGGTCAGATGTCTATTCCAGCCCTTCAACATAGTCAGGAACCAGGTCCAATCTGGAAATTTAGCACAACTCAGGACCTTGCTCCAGTTCAGGGAGCCCATCCCAGTTTCAGAAGCTTAATGCAAGTTAAGCACTCAGCCTAGACTAAGACATAGAGCTGCTAGATTTTACCTAAGGGTTTCAATTAAAAGCCTTCCCACCTTAAGGTGGGGGGATTTATTTCTTGAGAAGCTGCTAGTGGAATATTGTGAATTAAATGAACAGATTTTGTGGGCTTGGATATTAGAAATTCTTTATTTTCTAATGGACCCCTGGCTTTTTTCCTTCACCCACAGCACATATGCAGTGACTAGTGTAAGGGTTGCCAGGTGTCTGGTTTTCAATTGGAACACCCGGTTGAAAAGGGACCCTCCCCAGCCTGGTGAAAATGAGCGAGTGAGCGTGGGGGAGAGCGAGTGACGGAGGGAGGGAAGATGGAATGAGTGGGGCAGGGCCTTGGAGAAAGGGCGCGGCAAGGGAGTTTGGTTTTGTGCAGTTAGAAAGTTGGCAACCCATTGCATTGGGGAGGAAAAATCAGTTCTCCTTAAACTTTCAATAAAGCACGTAGAGGTAATGAACAGAATGACACAAGCTCAACTGATCAACTTCAGGGCATGCTGAGGACACCCAGCACTTCAAGTGAAAGGGCCCTTAAACTAGTAAAATCAGAGTTAGAAGTGCTCTAGTGCTGGTAAGTTGGCCCTGAAGAAAATGAGATGTATTAATTTGCAGTCAGTCTGAACCCAGCTCGGCCTAGGGTAGCACCTGCTTTACTAAATGCATGCTCAGACTACAAACGAGTGGGAGAGGAGGACGTGTAATTGAAACCTACTGGTGAGAGCACTGGCCATACTGAATACCAGTGGACTGGTTCTCAACCCACAGCCGGGCTGCAGCTGTGTGCTAAAAAAATTCATAATTTGCCGCTTCCATCTGGCAAGGGGCAGGGATGGCTGAGGAGGAGAGGGTGCCAGACAGCCCTGCTGGGGCCTGGCAGGGTGCAGGAGAGAGGGGCTCTGGGGAGGTTTGTGCGGGACAGATAGTGGGAAGTGGGGGATTTGGTGAGGGTGCTGGGCAGCATAGGTGCAGGCACTAGGGGTGTGGGGATGTGCTGTAGCACCCCCAGGTTTTACATGGGGCTCCAATCCTGGCCCTACATCTGTGGTCCTGGCTGCCAGCCCCGCTCTGTGGAGGGGTCTCTGGGCATTGGGGTTTGTGAGGGGAGTGGGTCACCAGGCATAGGGAGTCAGGGAGGCACTGGGCAGGGGATGAGTGCAGCACGTGGTGTGAGTCTGCCCCCGAGGAGAAGGGGCACCCTGGCAGCGCAGGGCTGGGCGGGCCAATAGTTCTCAACCTGTGGCCCACCATGGGAAATAGTTGTATTCACTTCGTGCCGGGGGCTGGCTTCAAACTGATTAGTTGGCTCATGTCAACGTTGGAGATTTATAATCTCTGCATTAATACTGAGCTTGTTCAAGAGGGTAGCAGCTGTGTCTTGCTCCCATGACTGGCACACAGGACAAGTCCCTAGTGGCCTCTCCTCTCTCACAACGCAGAATTTACTCTGAACTTGGAGATTATCCCCTACATTCCCCAAAGGCAAACCTGACCCCACTCTATTCATGGACTTGGGTTGGTCACTCTGAACTCCATCAGCTGACTGAAGAAGTGATCCTCCAAATGCCAGGTTCCCTCAGCACAGTGCAAGGAGGTTCCCTCTTCTCCCACTACCCAAACAGCTGCTGGAGAATGGTGCCACCCACCCACTGGATTGATTTGCAAAAGGCACAAAGGGCAGTTAGGTTCCCAAACTGCCAGTTGTGTTTTGGAGCGCTCTTTTGTAGCACAGTTGCACAGGCTGCATTCTCATCAACCCCTTTTCCCCTTCCACCAGAGATGGCCACTGAGGCAGGAGCTGTTGTTAGCATGGGTGGCAAGTTTGTAGAAATTTTGATGGTGCCCAGAACCCGTCCCCCAACTCCACCCCCCAAAACTCCACCCCCACCTGCCTAAGGCTCTAGGCAGGGTTTTTGGGGGAGGTCTGGGGTGCAGGTCCTGGGCTGGGGATTAGGGTGCAGGAGGGATGCAGGCTTTGCGATGGAGTTTGGGTGCAGGCTTTGGGCTGGGGCAGTGGCTGGATGTGCAGGAGGGGGTGAGGGGTGCAGGCTTTGGGTAGGGATGTAGGAAGGAGGAGGTGGTGCATGCTCTGGGAGGGGGTGCACGCTCTGGGAGGGGGGTTGGGGATAGGAGGGAGTGCAGGGGTGAGGGTTGTGGGGCTGAGGATGAGGGGTTCATGATGTGGGGGGGCTCAGGGCTAGGGCAGAGGGTTGGGGCGTGGGGTGAGGGCTGTGGGGTTCATGATGCAGGTGGGGCTCAGGGCTGGGACAGAGGATCAGGGTGCAGGGGAATGAGGGCTGGGGCTGAGGATGACAGGTTCACGATGCGGGGGGGGGTTCGGGGGGCAGAGGATTAAGGTGCAGGGGGATGAGGGCTCTGGCTGGGGATGAGGGGTTTGGGGCATTGGAGAGGCTCAGGGCTAGGGCAGAAGGGCAAGGTGAGGGCAGCCTGCCACGCCGTTATTGGATGGCAGCCGCTAGGACCCTGGGGCAGCAGACAGCAGTTCTGCAGGGAGCCGCTCTACTAGCAAGCAGACAGGGCAGAGGCGCGTGCGCTGCTTTCTGTTAGGCAGGGACGCAGCGCGGCGGGGGTGGACACACAGGGGAAGGGGTGGCAGGCTGGGCTGGGTCCTGGTCCAGGCAAGGACGTGGCACGGGGGAGGCCCCCAGGGGCCAGGGCCCGATCCAGGCAGGGCCAAGGGAGAGACCCAGGTCCAAATATTGCTGGAGCAGGACACCCAGCCCTGAATATTCCTGGAGCCTGAGCACCGCAAATGTATATAACCTGCCGCCTATGGTTGTTAGGGCAGATGGGCTCTCAGAACTGGAGTAAGGTCCTGAGCTGCCCTAAACTTCCAGGCTGGAGCCACAGTGGGCCTGTTCCAGGGCTCACACATTCCCAGTGCTCAGGCCTTCCCTCCATTATAGACAATTTCTTATGCTTGGAAGCCAAGCATCCTTCAAACACAGACTACGTTCTTTAGAGTTGATTTTCCAAATGGCCCTGCTAACAAGATACAGCAGCAACATGAATTATTCAGCAGTATCTGAAGAGAATTCAAGTTCCAGCTTTGTTTCTGTACTTTCCAAATGAATAACTATCAGAGAGTGCAGGTTGAATTTCAGTTACTCAGTGTCATACCACATAATTATGCATCCATGTGCGCACAGACAGACTCTCACATACAGGAGGTAGATCTACAGACCTTTCCTGATCATATTGATACATTCTGAAAACCCTAGCTCCAGCTGCAGTTTAGAAAGAAAACTGTCCGTACTGTAGAAAGGTTGACATACCCTATACTTAGAGCCCTGCAAACCTGCAGCTAGCTGCTTTATATCCGCAGACCAACCTTCAGATGGATGCAGATAGGAATTTTGCATCCATGCAGGGCTCTACTCAAGCTTCTCTCCCTCGCTGATAGGAACAAATTAATTTCAATTGATAAGTCACAACCATTGGAGCCACAAGCTTGACCTGCTAATTGAAGATCAAACTTTTGCTTCTGCTTTGCACACTGGAACTAGCAGTAAAGATTCTGTAACAAGCATTTAGGCAGCAATTATGTTGATCATGCAGGAGGCTAATAGAACACAGCTGGCTTTCCTGCAGTCCCTGCCAGTAGGAACATTTTGACCAACACTAGACAATGAAAGGATGAAACCCAGGTCCTTCCACCCAGATGCAGGATTAAGACATTTTAGTCACTGTTCTTACAAGCAGGTTCTAACGTGAGATGATGGTCAGAACTTATTATAGGAGAAACAGAAAATGTTAAACTGAATACTAGTAAGCTGAGCCATTTACTAGAGAGGAAAAATCATTTCATGGTGCAGGCACAAGAGGAGCAGCAAGGACACCCAAGTCCTATTCACAGCTCTGCTGCAGCTTCCGACATGACCTAAAGCAAATCACTTAGTTTCTCCCTGCCTCAGTTTCCCCACCTGTAAAATGGGGATACATGAATTAACTGGCGAGTTAGTTCATTGGTGTTTGGAAGGGGAAGTGCTATACAAGTGCAAAATCAATTCACTGGGTGTACCAATCCGTTTCTCGGGCACTTGTCTACACTGGGAAGCGACATTGCGGAGTTACGGTAATGGTGTTAAACACAACTTAGCATTCGGTGTTCACAACTTGTGACACAATGTCAAACGACAGGCCTTGCTTGCAATTCGCCAGCATAGACAAGTCCCTTGGAAGAAAATAAAAAGGAAGTTCATGCCATATAAGGGCAAACAGGCTGGGCTATTTTAATAAAGTACATGCTTAGCATACTGCCCCGTAAAATTAGCAGTTTCTGTTGCGCCCATTTGAATCTCTTGGGTGCACCATAATCTTAATTATCCTTAATTAGTGCTTAATAATCCACTCCCAACCAGCTCCCATTGAGTATGATTTCTTGCAGATGAAGCCCTGTGAATTCGCCAATGCCACAGAAGTCTCCACACGTTTAGATACAGTGCTTGGAACTGAGGGATTACAGGGTCTGCGTGCCCGCCGCAGAAGGGCTGGTTCGGTCTCTCTCAAAAGCAACTTATTAGAAAGTTCTAGGAGGAAAAGGAGGAAAGCGAGTTAGGAGGTGTAGGCATAGATTTTTCAAAGCTGCCTCATGGCAATTAGAAATACATGGGAGCTGGACAGCTATTTTCCCTGGTGGCTTTGAAACCTCTTCTCCCACAATGCAGATTTATAGTCACCATGACCTCTCCTTTCCTGCTCAGGGGAGAAGTAACCAATTTGCACAGATCTGGGATACTTTAGAACCAGACATTCATTTTATGTTGCACATGCGACTTCCGTATCCTTATTTCCCTGCCAGCTGCCTTCTCTTTTGTTTTTCCCTCCTGCACCATTGCCATGACCCACATGTCTAAAACCTGGGCCCAGAAGGCTCCTGAAGGTCAGTGCTCCACCCAACAGCTTAATGGCATCAGCTAGAAGGCTCCACCTCTGGGCTCTGATTGGTGGAACACCCAATGTCTTGATTGACCTGTGCCCCCCCACCTACTTAAGCCAGGAGGAACAGGAAGTCATCTGTACAATTGGGCTCCACCCTGATCACTGAATGCTAACTGCTCCTGTCTCCTGATCCTTAACAGGCCTGATTCCTGACTCTCAGTTCCTGACCTCAGTTCCTGGTCCTGACCCCCATTCTGACATGGGAACCCAGTCCCCATCCTACACTAACCCCCAGGCCAAGCCACCTATGCCTTGGATCTGACAGGAGTTTCATCATTTACATGCCAAGCCCTTTGGGGGCTGGGACCCATGGCTTAAGGTCATTGATGAAAGGGCCTTGCACATTTTGGGTGCCAAACAATATTTAACAGTGTTAAATAATTAAGAACAGCCTATTTGTTACATATAAATGATCACAGCTGGTAACTATGGACATTTAACCCAAAAGGGTAAAATTTATCCAACATCTAAAAAAATTAAGTTTAATATAAAAATTGCATCATGGAAGCCTTTAATAAAATAAAAATAGACCTTATTTATTGAATAAAATAACAGAATACATGATCCAGGTACAGCACCAAATACAAAAGTTCTTTCACGGGGCAGATATACATACTGTGTGCTGGCAATATACATACATGCTGGCACAAAAAACACACACATCAACAGATTAGATATATTTACACACACACACACACACACACACACACACTTTTCCTGGTCACTGACCTGCTGACAATGTAGAAGTCAAATGGTAGGTCTCACTGATCAATGTTGGCTGTGACGACCTTATGTCAAAATACACTTCATTCCACAATTATTCAGTTATTCCATGGATAAGTGTAACCCCAGGTAAATGCACCCTGCTCCCTACCCCATTCATTTTCATTTAAATATAGTGGAAAGGCCCAACATTTAAGCTAATCAAAAAAAATTGAATAACGTTGTCCTGATCATAAGAATCTACAATGCGAGGACTTCAGCACTGATTAGTCTAAATTCACAGCTATTTGAACTGCCAGGTCAACCATTCGTTCTGAACACCAGGGACCAAATGCTGTTCTCATCAGGGGTAAAGCCAGCGCAACTCCATTCACAGTCAATGGAGTTACTCCGGGAGTAGATCTAAAGTGGAATTTTATCTCGGGTTTCTTGACCATTGCAGATGGGCATGTCATGCACTCCTTCCCTCTGCTCTGCCACAAAATGCCCTTTGCATTCCCTTGATTGAAGATGTGGCACCACACCAGAACTAGACTCCCACTGGGAGTGAAGGGGGACAGCATGATATGCATGTCAAATGCAACCAGGGGCTCCAAACGTAGATATGGCCACTTTTGCAACAGCCCTCTAAACATGATTATATGGCCAAGGCAGTTACTACAAAGAAAACTGTTTTCCCCCTCTTCTGAACCAGCAGCAAGCTGCTAATATTCAGAGAGCAAATAATCCCATGTTATCCAAGTGCTATGCAATGTATTTATTTAATCTATATTGTGTTCTGTGCAAGAGTGCCCACTGAACCAACCCCCCCCCAAGCTGTACAGTGTTGCATTAGCTCAGGGCTGACAACAGAAAAAGCTTTTAAACGGAGGTGGGGGAAGAGGACACAGATGACATGTTATCGCCCCCAACGGTACATGTCCCATTAGCAATCATTCTGACATTAGTATTTTACATGGCGTGCGGGAGGGGAGGTTGATGCAGTGCTAGGCTTAATTTGAACGGCCACTTCTACCTGGGGAAATGGAGAAGAGACACCCCTCAGTGGTCAGTCAGGATTGCCTAGCGGCCAAGAGCAGCATGTGTGGATGGGTGGGAGTGGCCGGGGGAGCAACACACATTAGTGTTCCATTAGATGTAACAATCCTTACGCTGGCTGGCAGGCGAGGAGAGCCCTGCTGATAACAGGAGGTAGCGGCTATCCGTTGCTGCCAACGTTCCATCAAACAGAAGACAAAGCCATGAGACTGTTCCCCAAGCCTCCAGCATGCAATGATGCTGGGTAGAAAAGGTGAGGTCCAATGATTTTGCATGTCAGTAATGAAATCAGACACCAGAGTAAGTTCTATACACACACAACGATTTTTTACACTGCACTCTTGCCATATGAAGGGTGCACGTCAGGCTCCATTCCCCAATGCAGTTCCATGGAACAGGAGCCTGCTGATCCTGATCTCGCTCACACTGATTTCAGGGCTGTTACTTGAACTTTACACCAAAGCAAGCGACATCAGGGTCAGGTCCTTGGTCTTAAAGGGACACTCCAGCTAGACATCAACTGGCAACTCACGAGCGTCCCCTAAGAAAACAGTAATAAGCCCTCACTGGCTGCTGGGCTTGCTATGACCTTCAGCAGGAAGGCTGCAGATGCAGCAGGTTTTGCTTTGCAGCTGCAGCCACTCCAATGATGTGAGTGGCAGTAAAAATGTAAAGGGTGGGGATCTGCAGCTAAAAAAAAAAAAAGCTACCCCACCACACGACTGGCTTGACACCAGGCCTGGGCACACTGGTGTAGAGGTCTCGACAGCGTATGCACCCTGTGCTGAACTGAATGCAATTTCTATACTGCGACTGCACTGCGGGGAAAGAGGCTACATAAGTAGCCTCTGCACAATAGCAGGGACCCAGGGGCAGTTTATGTATTGGAGCTCATCTCCAGATGGCTTCTCATCCTGGCATTTTGTCTTCTCTCCAAAGAGGTCTAAAAAACCAGAGAACTGTAAGCCCCGCTGTTCTCCAGTGTCAGAAACAAGAAGCGAGCATGCCAGATTTGCCTATATTTCCTCAAGTTCAGTTCAAACCAATCACAGTGTTCCTTGCTGAAACCAGGCCCGGCTCTCGGACCAGCTGGGACCTGTTCCTAGAATCTGTTGGCTGCACTGAGGCTGCAGGGAGAGCAGGGTATCTGTGTGGTGGGAGAGGGGATCTCTAAAAGGAAAGGTGTGCCCCTGGGGAGGACACACTTTGAGGCTTTGAAGGATAGGTGATAGAGAATGGAAAAGAAGCTTGGCCCACACCAGGGGTTGGAGAGGTGCCAATATGCATTGTTTTGGTCAGGCTGTTTTCAGGGAGATATGAACAATGCTCTGTGAAGAGTTGTTTGCTTCAGGAAACAACCTGAGAAACAGGGGCTGATGAAGGAAGAGAACTCTCCATTTAATGAAAACATCTGTGTTAGGAATGTACACGGAGAGAGCAGCACAGAAAATGTAGGTCCACAATTGCTTCCTAAACATCTCCCTAAGAGCTCCTGGAGACAGAAGCAGCTTTTGGGGAGTGCAAAAGCACAACAGCTCCATTTACCAGTGTACCCTCTAAAACTAACCCTTGGTACTGCCACAGCATAAATCGACATCTTCCAGTAAAGCCCTCGGGGTCAGGCACTCACAACCCAACCTCTTGGGTACAGCAGGACCTGCCAGCCGTGTTTTGGAATTGCCTTTAAAAAAAGAAAATGCGCACAGACTTCATTTCCAGGCCTGCGTTAGGGCTGCAGAGGTTAGCAGCTAGGTCCTGCTAGTTACCTACGACAGCCACTTTGCAGCCAAGGGGAAAATCAAACCCTGCTCCCGTTCTAATTAAATGAAATGCTCCAGCCATTGTATAGACCAAGCTTTCCATTGCTACACTAGTCCAAGAGCTCAGCGGTTTTGGATGGCTTAGAGACAGCATCAACCTTCCCTTCTGACCATTCATATTACAGCACAGGGCTTTGGGAACAAACCTCTGTTGATCACCTGCTGCAAGTCTGGCTTCCAAGCTTCTATTTCAAGATGAATACACATTGGCCCTGTCATGCAAAAAAACCACCCTAGCAAATAAATAAGTTCAGTCCAATGCACGTTCAGACTGTGCTTTCGTTTAGACACGAGATTAACTAACCATCCTGCTGAGGCATCAGCGGCACCTTTAAAAAGCAATGTAAAGCTAAAAAATAAATCACTAGAAAGTCAGCCTGGATGGGTCTGCGTGCTGAAGCGCATACTGGGATGCTATTTGATTTCCAGCCGTCGCTCTACGAACACTCCATTCATTAGCACTTTCATTCAGATGTGAGTGATACCTTCCTCTTACGCTAACCAGAAGGAAGAGATTTTTAAGTCAAACCCTCCACCCAGGTCCAAGATCGCTTACTCTAGTCCTTTGGTCATTGACAAACTGTTACAAGCCGCATGGATGAGAGCTATGGCGTCCTGACCAGCCTCGCTTTACCAAAGCATGACAATGACAAAAGCTTTAAACAGCTTATCGCTGTCTAGAGATCTAGCGTGAAGTAAAGGGAAATGAATGAAAGAGGAACACAAAAGAGACAGCTCCCTTCCCTCACTAATCAAACCAAGTGGGTAAAACAGATAACGCATCTTCCTACTTAGCAAGTGGTGGGACCCCAACTTAACTAGCCGGAGAACAAAAGATAGATCCAGCAAGGGAAGAGAAGAGGAATGCAGGCTCATTATAACAATGTGCCTTCAGTTCTCCTTGTCATGATTCAGCATTTGTGCTATCAGTGATTTATAACAGACAGTGAGGTAGCACTGCCCAGCAGGGGCGTAGCTACGGTGGGTGTAAACACAAGACATCCCTTGTAGGCAGGGTGCGTTCCAGGGGGAAGGGGAGTGAGCTTAAAGTACTGGCAAGGGGACATCCCTGTCCCATGCCCTGTTTTTGAAGAAAAGGTGCAAAGGAAAGTGGGCTCCTAGTTCAAGAATAAAATAACTGCCTAAGCAGTTAAGTACTTTGGAGCCCCCAGCCACCCTGCTCCGTGCGTACCTTGTTCCTAGTGCTTTCGATAAAGCCCATATCCCTTATACAGAGTCCACAAGAGAGGCGTGGGGGGGGGGAGAAATCACAACTAAACTTAAGTCAGGAATTTAGCACAACCCCCTATTCCTCTCTGAAACCCAGACACACACACTTGCCTCATCCCACACTGGACGGAGCCGGAGATAGGGTGTGGCGGGGGATCTAGGCCCAGACGGGGTTTGTAACATGGCTTCCAATCAACGTTGCCATCTAATGCTCATGTGTTTGGCCCCTGAAGCCAGAGAGCGCTCTGCCCACTGAGGCCTGGCTTACACACAGCGAGTGTCAGACAGGGCTGTGATGTCAGCCTGCCAGGGCAGCGCACACAAGAGATTCCCTCTCCTTGTGCAGTTTCCTGCTCCCTTTTCCCCTTGTTGTCACTGTAACTTTCCAGGTTGTACAGCTCTTAGGGATGAGGGCTCTAATGTGTCACTCAGTGGCTGGAGCTGCTCTGTTGCCATGAATTAAAGTGCTCAAAAAGAGCTGGCACCAGAAAAGACTCTGAGATTCTCTTCTTCTGGGCAGAGCGGAGTCTGGAAGGGTAGAGGTACCCTTGGTTGTGAAGCAGTCATCTAGATCCCTGAAACAGCCCAAAGGTTTCTCCCCTCCCCTTGGTACTCTATAGTTTAGAAGCATGTCCACTTCAAAACTGCAGTACCTTAGCACCTGTAGGTATGTCATCTGAATCTGCCAGAAGAATCCCAGTGGAGCAAAGGAAGGCTCTCCATCCCAACCAGGGGCTGCAAGTCATCTCTGCAGGGCTCCCAGACCCAAGCAATGAGACCCCCAAAGTGGGAACTGCATGCTAAGAGGAGAAGGAAAGGAAATCAGGGTCCTGTCTTTTCTGGTTGTGCACTCACTCTCATTTCTCCTGGACAAATGCCTTTAAAGAGAAGGAAGGGAGATTCGCCGCCATGACTCTGATGAAAACCCAGTGAGCAGCGTTGCTGGAGTGGAGCGGGAGAAGGAAAAGGGGTCACTGTACCAAGGCACTGGTGGTGTTAGAAATGGGGGGGGTGGCCAGTGCCCAAAGGGACTCGTAGGTGCCCACCACAAACCCAGCAAAGCCCAGGATGCTGATCAGGATGTCTTTGGCGATGGTGACGGGGTGGAGACCGTCTGAGTAATAGGTGGTGATCTCCAGCAGGGGAGGGATGATGAGGGCAAGAGCACTGCTGCTCACGGAGCCCACCAGAGAGATGACGATGTCCAGGCGGGGAATCAGGATTGCCAGCAGGCCTGAGAGAGAGAGAGAGAGAAACACAGGGCTGTTAGTACTGGCACCTGGAGAGAGACCGCTCTCCTCTGAGCAGGTGGGGACAGACAGACCACCACAGCATAAGGTGAATGAGGCATCAGGGGTCTGTGTTTGGCCCCCTGGATTATCTCTCTGCCTCTGCCCACAAATCAAAGCAAGCTCTGCTGAAAGCCAGCAGCCTGGGTGTCTCTTCCCGCCTCCCTCCCCAAGACTGTTAAAGTGACAACACACGTCTAGGGTACAGAACGACCCAATCCAGGCACAACCTCCCCCGAGGCAGCATTGCCTGTTAGATAGGGCACTCCGGAGCCCTGGGCTTTACTCCTGGCTCTGCCTATTGAGTGGCTGTAAGCTGGGCACGTGAGAGTCTCTCTGGGGATAGCACTTGCCCACTCATCTAAAGCTACAGATGACGGGCGCTGGGGTCATTAACCAAAGCAAGCAGTAGCTTTTCAGAGGTTGGTCTTTCTGAATGGCCCCTTGGCGCTGAGTATTTAGAGGCCATTAGCTCTACCTTGCCCCAGTGTGCACACAAGCTATGAGGAGACTTTGGCAAACCAGTAAAGTGCCTAAAACCACTATGGCTTATTGTTAAAAAGCAACATAGTCAGCAAGCAGTAATGTGGCCATTCAGCTTGACCAAGGCGGGAGGGGGGTTTTGGGTGCCTCAGAAAGGGCAGCTTGACCCTGCGTCCTTCCTGATAAGAACTGTGTTGAAGTTGCTGATGCATGCTTTTTTAAAAAGCAGGATGTACCCTCAGGAATGTCTACTCGGGTCCCTAGGCTGCAGACTCTGGAAAAACCCACACCTGGTTAATCAATAATCAGAAGGAACCTCTTGCTTGAGCATTGAAACTGCTCACTTACCAAGGTTTAAGGGACATGTCATTCTATCACTAATGTATAAATAAAAGCCTGAGATAGTTGGACTTGTTTGGGGACTCTTTTTGGACTCTCCCTCTGGATTCATCTCACGGTCCCCACCAGCAGACGGAAGATTTGGCCACCGGAAGCCTGCCGCAGTGTCACCTAAGAGCCACACTCAGCTCTGGTAATTATCAAGGGTTGGGGTGTTTTACTTATCTGTTGCGGACGTGTGTAAGTGCTTGAGACTAAGTAAAGTTTAGCTTTAAACAAAAGCACTCATGTGTTGCCGTGTTTGTGCCAGCCATCGATTGGTCAGACGGCCGTGCCTCCCCTGATTTATTTCCTGACACAGAGTAAAAATTACCAAGAGCTTTGGGTTGAAAGAAGCCTGCATAACAACAAAAGTGGCTAGAGAGACTGTGACCAGATTTGGGAGGGGGATGGGACGACTCTTCCTCCAAGAGTGCACTACGGCGCCACGGAGAGCCATTGTGCAAAGGGATTCGGCATCATTATTCCTGGACTCACATATCATTAAAATGATGACACACACTGGACAGCACCCAGAAATCCCCATGGTGGCAGCTTCGTGCCAGGAATTGGTCAGGTTCAAGGTCCCAAGAACACTGGCCACTATCTTTTCCCAGAAGAACAATGACACACGGCCAAGCCCTCTCCCCTTCAGTCTGGGGAGCACGGGGTCCCCTCAGTGGCCACCAGACCAAGGTGTCTTGTTTGAGCGAGAGTCAGAAGGGTGACGTGCTCCCAGCTGGCTAGACCACAGAAAGGCTGGCAGCCTGAAGGGTGAGTGCCTCCTTGCAATGGGGAATGCTGCTCTTCAGCAGAGCGTAGGTTCCTTCAGAGCAACAGGTCATGTCAGACAACAGCCCTGTACAAAGGAATAAGCCTCAGATTCCCAAGCATGTGCTGTCAAGACTCCCTGGGCATACAGGGGCAAGTTATTTTAGAGTTTAAGCTTAAGCCCCATCTACTGCCAATGTAACCCTCCCCACCCCTCCATGAGTTCTGCTGCCTCTGCAAGAAGGTGGAGGGAAGATGGGGCTGGATCATTAGTGCACAGGGCAGCTTGCAATGGAGGTGCGGAGGGGTGACGCAGTGCTCTCACCAGTCAAATATTTACACATGCAAGGGCCCCCTGTGGAACAGAGGCCTGCTGGCTAGGGTGAAGCAAGGCACCAATGTGGAAAGCAGAAGGCGCAGCCCACTGGACAGGAGGAGTTCAGACCGCTGTTCGGAAACGACATTTTGAAGTGAGAGCCATTAATGGCACCATGGCAATAGGACTGGGCTACTCGCAGAGCCTCAAGTTAAATGAGACGCCTCATAAAACTATTTCTATAGGGCCTATGGTTGTGGCAGTGAGACACCCACTTATGAACAGGAGGCGCATCCCCGGAGAAAAAGAGCTAAAACATAGCTTGTTGCTAAAGACCCAGGCCTTTGGCATCATGCCCTGGAGGTCTGCTGGACTCTGGCTCCAACAGGCTACAGAGGGGAGCGAGCCTATAGCTGAGAAAGCCAGGCACACACAGGGCCAGACAGCCAGAGTCCCCCAGCCAATCTTCACAGCAGTGGCAGAAAGCCGAGCTAGGCACTAACAGAGAAACAAGCCTTGGGACAACCTGGGCCTTTACAAGCCTGCCAAGGCCTTAAACTGCATCTGGCAGAACCAGCACAGAGACCGGGTGGTATGTGCTTACAGCAGGTGAGCAGCTGTGTGCTGCACTCTCTGCACAGGGACCCCAAGGCCTTTGTCATTCTGTGCACAAACAGAGCTTTCCAGCTAGTCCAGAGTCACATGTCCCACCCACCAAGTAAGGACCCAATTTTCAAAATCAGGGGGTTAAACTCAGGTCTACGTGCCCAGCATCAGGAACCCACGCTTCACATTAGGGCCGACACCAGAAGGGTTGGCTGAGTATCAGGTGCTCAGATCGATGGTTGTGAGGACCATAAGAGCAATAAAGAGGATTTTCGAGGGACACTGATCTCTTAGGGCAGAGGAAGGGTTAAACAGCCATGACCTGCTGCGTGTAAGGAACACCACGAGATCCACTGCCTTCGTAGCATTCCAACTGCCAACAAGCACCGTGGTCATTAGCAACGATCAAGGCAATATGCATCAAGAACATGATGCTTTAAAAAGGGAGCCTGGCTTGTTAGAGGGGGAATTTTTACACTAGAACTGGAAAGAAAAAACAATCATGTTCCTTGGCCAGGCATTTTCTCTATTCGCCAACATGCATGTATCTGATATTGTGTTGAAACAGCAGCTCTCTCCTTAATCCCCCAGCCAAGTCAGAGTCCTGAATTAGTGGAACCATTCTCTTGCTATGGAAGGTAATTGTGGTGTCACACATGGCATGGCAACTTCAACCCTTCCCGCCTCAGGGCTTGGATGGTAGTTAGAAACATGCAGACATTCGCCACACGTGTCCCATTTTCATGAGGAACCTCCTGACTTGAGCAGCTAGCAGTGAAGGGAATTTACTGCAGTTCTGCCTTCATTACTAGAGGATGCCTCTCCTGGCCATCTTCGGACAGCCATGAATGAGGGTCACAGTTCTGGCTCAGCCCTCACTGAGAAGATAGGAAACGTGTTCAAAAAAAGAGGGAGAAGTGGAGGGTGACACCACAGAGGCCAAGGCAGAGGTGGGGGGTGGGAACACCACAGAGCAGGAAAACACGTCGAAGCCAGCAGAGGAAGCAAGACAGCACCGTCTCTGACTTTACCACTTGACACGCTGAGCTGGTTAAACAATGACCTCCATGATAATTACCCAAAACAAGGATCCTGCTACCAGCCACATGCTGTCATGAGACTCCTCACATCCATCTTCGCCTCCCCCCATTTTCCCAGTGTCTCAGGCCACTCCAGTGCTCCACCATAGCCACCAGAACACCTCTGGGTTTCATACCACAGTTTAAACCATTGACTCCGTGAGCTCTGAGCCCATAAATCCAAGAACTCTCCAACCACAAAGAAGAGGAAGGGGAAAAGTTGTATCCTACTACCACAGAATAGAGCAGAGAGATTTATTTATTTTTATTACATTCAGAAATGACACCAGCACAGATGAGCCTATCAATAAATAGAGAGGTTTTTAGAGTTAAGGAATTCCTTAAAAAAACAGGTGGCCTAGTTTTTTGTTTGATATTATAAGTGCCCCCAAAACAGTGCAAGCTTCATTATTTTGAATTTATTCAATTGTCGGGGAGAAGTGTTCCCAAGATGGCACACACCTCCAGCCCCAGGCCATTGATTTGGTGGGTGCAGCTCTTGATATGATTTGTAGAACCGGTTGAAAGTTTTTTGTTGAAGCCGTACCCAGCAAAACGTGGCTTTTTGATAAGGACAAAAATTGTGGAAAATTTGTTTTGGTCAAAATTTTAAAGACTGAAAACACTAGACTGACAACTGAAAAATGTGGAGAATCTGGGATTCTCTTCCCCCAAGCCCCCCCAGTTCCCCCTACTCTTCCAGTTGGGATGAGATGAGAAAAAGACAAAACCCTCAAATTTTGTTTCAAGCCATAGTTTTATTTAGTGAAAACCCACAAGATTCCATGGATAGTTTCAACCCCCACCCCCACCCCTGGCTTCAACACTTACAGAAAACACTTACCCTGGTTTAACTGCCCCTAATGATTTCCATTACTGAAGTTGCATATTGGGCCCTGGGTATGACACATGCTCTGCTACACAGAAATGAAGAGAGAAACTCCAAGCTAGTTGGGAGATATTCTCTCACCTGCCAGCCACATTAGCCTGGGTGTATGCAGCTTCCTTTTTTGTAATCCTAAGCGGAATGATGAACCTACAACACCGAAGAGAGACGGCCCAGTGGTTAGGGCACTAGCCTGGGATACTAGAGAGCTGAGTACAATCCTCTGCTCCGCCACAGAGGTCCTGTGTGACCTTGGGCAAGTCACTTAGCTTTATACTGCCTCCGCTTCCCATCTGTAAAATGGCAATACCACTACTTCCCTACCTCACAGGACTGTTGTGAAGATTAGTGCCTTGAAGACTGAAGCACTCCAACACTACAGTAGTGGGGCCAGATAAGTACCACAGACAGTCGTTCAGTAAAATAAATCAATTAAAAAAATTGCTGTAAGGGCCAAAGCCTCAGACAGCCAACTTATTAGGAAAGGAAAAAAAGAAGGTGGGTAGCTCTCCAGCCCGCTTCATCTCTAGTGCTCAATGGCACTGTTACGATGTTGTGTAACTGAAAAGCCCTAAGGCAGGCAGGTAACTGGATGCTGTACAACAAACAAAGATTCTCGGCAATGAAAGTAGGGCACTTCAAAGCATAATCACCACAGAGAAAAGGAAAATCGGTTGACTGCTTTGAAAACACGGTCTGTCAAAAAATACTGTCTGCTACACACTCAGGGGAGGTGGGGAGATCCAACTCCTCGAGCCCAGGATATAGAAAAAACAAAACATTGCATTTCTGCACCCAGAGCTTATTTATTTCAATATGGGTCACCAGAAAATGGATCTCTTGTGCAACGGAACAAGAAACGTGCTTGGAAAGAAACGTGGCTCTGTTACGCTTGCATCACAGAGCCCCCAACACCAAGGGTCATTCTGCCAATACAGCTGCAGCGTGAGGTCTGGGGGCAGCAGGGTAAGATGGCAGCTCTAGTACAGCCACGGGAACCAAGGGTTCTGACAGCGTGGGAGTCTGCATCTAGTGCAGTTGCTACGCTGCCCCGTGACACTCAAAGTTAAGTACAGAGCCGCCACTGAAGGCGGCTTGCTCAGGTTAGCGCCTCTGACAGAGCTTTCTAGTCATGTCAGAAGATCAGGGCCTTAAAAAGTAACAGCCATCTAATTCCACAGCATGGGCAAGCCTGGCTGCTTAGCTAAGGACTGGCCACGGAGAAAGTGCAGGGAGGCAGAGGGGCTGCAACAGAAATCTGTTCTAACGAGTTTTGCTGGAATTAAATACAATGTGTCAACACAGGCAGCAACTCCTGAGTTAAGGCCAACTTGTCCTTCCGTGGCCCCACTGTGCTTAGACAGCACAGGACCTTCTTTAGCATGTGCTGTAGTCAGACTCCGAGTAAGGTTACAGCAGCAAGAGACCAACTGGACGCAGCGCTCATCCTACCCCTTTCCACTGTAAAGGTGACCTGAGGAGAAAACAAGTCCGGTGTGTGCTCTTGCCTGTCTTTGGAGCACAAGAAAAAGGGGCGGGCAAGTAGCCTGAGGGTTTGTCTATCCCTTACAGCACCGAGCTGCGGCAGCACTTAGTAAAGGGGCTATCTTTGCGGACAGGAGAGCTTTTCCCATTGGCGTAGGTACTCCACCTCTCCGAGAGATGGTAGCCATGGTGACAGGAGAAGCCCTCCCGTTGACATCGCACGGTCTACACCAGGAGTTCAGTCGGTATAAATGCATCACACAGGGGTGTGGATTTTCCACACCCATGAACAATACACTTATACCAACATACGTCTGTAGTGTAGCCCAGGGCTTGGTGTCAAGTCCTGTCTTCCCTGGTCTACTGCAAGTCTCCCTGGAAAGACCAGGAGCACTGGACTTCAAGTTGTCTCATCACACTGATCTGAGGCACAGAGGAATATGGCTATTACGGTTGGGAGGTTTGGAGCAAGTAGCTACAACTCACTCCACCTGCTGGAAGAAGTAGAGTAGGCACCAGGGTTCTGGCACATTACGGTGCTTTCCTCAATGAGGTGACATCTTTCTGCATGGTAGGTAGCAGGAGCCAGCCCACTAGAAGGCATGCCGTACCTAGCAAAGGAGACGACACGTTCACTGATTAAGCAGCAATGAGGATAGAAGAGATGATCACAATCAAGCCAGCAAGCAGCTCACCGTATGAGTGCTGGAGTGACAGTCCTGCTACAACTGGGGTCTCAAACTGGGGTCAGGACTATTGTGTGTGTGCGTGGGGGGGTCACGAGCTGTCAGCATCCACCCCAAACCCTGCTTTGCCTCCAGCATTTATAATGGTGTTATAAATTAAAAACACTTGTTTTATATATTTAAGTGGGGCCGTCACACTCAGAGGCTTGTTGTGTGAAAGGGGACACCAGTACAAAAGTTTAAAAACCACTGTGCTACAACCTGTTCATAATGCAGCATCCCCTAATGCCAGTAGGGGGCACCTTTGAGCAATGTGTGAACTTGTAGCTTTCCTGTAACTTTTCCTATATTACCACCACAGCTCTGTGTGCCTGGAGTCCTGTGGTTTGCTCTAGAGAAACATCAGTGCATTGAACTTTAGTGTCACCAGCTCATCTAAAGCTAGTAAATTAGCCTCTGTAAGCAGGCTGTTGCTTGCATAAGATAGCCACAGATGATTGCACGTGATCCCCCGAACCACAGCATCAGAATGCTCATTTCAGTAACACAGGGGCAACCTGCAGACATGGAATGGCATTTCAGCTGGAAAGGACGCAGTGCGATAACTCTGCCAGGATCACAATGTCCCCCCTCCCCATGCTTCTCTTCAGTAGCAACAATAGCTGAGAGAGGGGGCCGCAGTGCAAGAAAAGCTTGTTGGGAAGCGTTCAGGCGTTGAATATCAGAGGGGTAGCCGTGTTAGTCTGCATTCACAAAAACGAGGAGTTCAGCGACACTCTGAAGACTAACAGCTTTATTTGGGCATAAGCTTTCACCGGTAAAAAACCCACTTCTTCAGATGCACAGAGTGAAAGTTACAGATGCAGGCATAAATATACTGATACATGGAGAGAAGGGATTTACCTTATAGGCATTGAAAAATCCCACCAGCTAGTCTGAGGGCACTTTTGGAACTGTTTCTTCTATCACCTCCAGATCTTCCTTTACAAGAGTGACTCACCATCCATGAGGATCATGTTAGAACTGGCCTCAATCTAAGGAAGTGTGTGCACGGACAATGAGTTCCCATGTCACCTGTGAGAACTAGATTAAAAATCCTGACTTGGATAACTAATGCAATGGGGTCTGATTGTCTCACTGCAGTCTTCCAGGGGGGTTTTCGTCCCTATCCCGACACTGTGGTGTGCCAGAGTTCAGCTGGACTGAGAGCTGCGGGGTTAAAGGAGAACAGACCCACACAGTCTTGTTGCTGCCATCATCAGTTTCTCATTTATGTGCACTAAAGCCACAAACCAAGGGAAGCCTACAATTGTGCCAATGAGAAAGGGAGCAATCTTGTTTTCCCACTTTTGATGGTTTTGCACCCAAATATTATTGGTTCTCTGTATAACCCCTATGAGTCTGGACATTTTACATTGGGTGGTGGGGACGAGAACCACATGGTTGTAGATCTTAAAAACTGAAGTGTTCTGACAATACTGGGGGCTCAACTCTGTCCTCAGTTACGGGGTGTAGTTCCCACTGAAGTCAATAGGAATTGTAGCCACATAACTGATGGCAGATGCAGCCTCTCAGAATTTACACAGTCCTTTTCACCTCAAGGCGAACCACCTTGTCAGGAAGGCTGGTCAGCGTCAAAGGCAACATTAGAACTCAGGTCTTTGGCTCCCAGGCCTCAGACGCAAGCTCAACAAGTGGCCCAAACACGACACCGGACAGAGTGGTCGTACTGAGATATTGACTGCTATATAGAAGCAGATATTTAACTGGCACCAAGCCACTTCCAGGAACAGGCGGCCACTGGGCCACGGCACCAGAGCGAAGGAAGCCAGGATCACTTACAATGCTCCAGAAGGAAAAAGAGGCTTCACCTCTTGACAAAAGCTCCCAACGCCAATGCTGCAGCTTGAAGAGGGGGCTGCCCTATTCCACTGCATAACTCAAGTACGGTGCTTGCTCAAGTTAAGGGAGGGCGGATGCTGAGGGATAACAGGAGCCAGACATTTTACACCTCATTTTCCACTCTCTCCTCTCCCTCCCCTTTCCCCAATCAAAATAATTTCCCCCTCTCCAGTCTCCAAAGGGCACAACCCTGCAGAGAAAACTCACAGGACAAGCAGAGTAACAGGCTGCGAAATGTGCCATCGTGAGCCCCCTACGACTCCTTGGATTGTGATGGCTCAAAGTAAACAAGCTTAAAACCCCACTAAAAACAAGCAGCAAAAGTAAAGCACCAGCGGCAGTTCCGCAGCCTCAGGGGACAACCATTGTGCTTTGCACAGATACTAACTCAAAGGGCTTTTAACAATGTAGGTTCTGAAGTGCTAAACTAGAACAAATCCAAACTGCTCCCTCTCTCGAGCCACTGAAGCTGTGACGCAGGCTTGGTCCAAGGCCATGAGATCATTCCAATACATACTCATGCAAACCACTTTATGGCTTTTATTCTCTCTGAGAACCTGGCGCAATCTCACACTCATTCCGCTCCAGGGGTACAAACCCAGCAGGGATATGCACGAGAAGGGAATCCAGGCCAGTCCCCTTGGCACCTCTGGGATGATCGTTAATCCACCATCCACTTGCTGACGGCCACCCAAACCCATCTCCTTTAACCCTTTGTTCTTTCCCAGCCTCTTAACGTATCCGCTCGGTCCCAGCCCTGGATTCACTCCAGTCTATTCCACTTAGCTGCTTGAAACCGTCAACTCCGGGTGTGTCTCGGACCTGGAGAGTCTGCATTGTGCTGCACTACTAGGGCAGTAATGGGGGGGAAGTGTTCCCAGCAAAGCACTCCCCCAATGCCAGGGGATCTCTGCTCCTGTAGTGAAGAGCCCCGCAGCAGAGGAAGGCAGAAGGGTCTGTTTTCTGTGCACACTCCCACCTTATTTCATCTATTCTGTCCCACTCTAGCACTCCAGATGCTGGCAAATTCCTGTCCTCCTATCCTTCTGAATGACAGTTCTAATCTTTCCAGTATTATCCTTAGTTCAGAGCAGAGCGGAGAACACCACACCTGCCTTGCTCTCTTTTTAATTCCATTTTCCGCTAGCTATATCTCTTTTCAAACTCAGGGAGGAAGGAATAAGTCACTAGAGAATAAAAAAGCCCTCACACTTATTAGCCAGGTGGACAATAGGTCTAAGGCAAGGAAGGGTTCTCAAACTGGGGGTCAGGACCCCTCAGAGGGTTGTAAGGTTATTATGTGGGGGGTCATGAGCTGTCAGCCTCCACCCCAAACCCCACTTCACCTCCAGCATTTATAGCAGAATTACAAATTAAAAACATTTTAAAAATATTTAAGGGGGGGAGGGTGGAGATGCAGAATTTTGCTTTCAAAACAGAGTCCACAGAATGCAAAAGAAAGAGGCCTGGTGAAGTAGGTCAGTTATATATGAAAGTGTGGTTGGCCGATATAAAATGCTCTCCCTGCCTATCTTGCCCCCTCCCATCCAGCTACTGCATTAGCCAGCCACTTCTGAGGGCTTGTCTACATCACAAAGTTGCAGCACTGGTGAGAGGGTTACAGCTCTGCAACTTAGGAGGTGTACACATCTGCAGGGCACCACCAGCGCTGCAACTCCCTGTTTGCAGCGCTGGCCGTACTCCCGTTTTGTCTCGGGTGTAGAGGATCCAGCGCTGGTGATCCAGCGCTGGTAATCAAGTATAGACACTTACCAGCGCTTTTCTTGACCTCCGTGGAATAAGCAGGTATCCCAGCATACCTGAGGAAGCCTCTGGTAATCAAGCTGGTCTCCTTCCCCGGCTTGCTCTCGCGTTCCCCAAACCCCGAGCAAGCAGGTCTCCTTCCCTGCGGTTTGCAGGGTGGTTCGGGGAACGCGAGAGCAAACCGCGGCGAAGCTGGTCTCCTTTCCCGGTTTGCTCTCGCGTTCCCCGAACCCCACTTGAAGCCGCCCAACAGCGCTGCAGTGTGGCCACATCTAACACCACTTGCAGCGCTGGTTGCTGTAAGTGTGGCCACTCTACAGCGCTGGCCCTATACAGCTGTACTAATACAGCTGTAACAACCAGCGCTGCAAAATTTTAGATGTAGACATGGCCTGAGTCACTGGAGAAAGTTGCCTGTTCGTGATCTGCTCACAAGCCTTAAAGCAGGGAAGAGCAGCTAGAAACCGTCTGCAGGGCATGTAACGAAGGCACATGAGCCCCACACAAGCAGCCAGGGAAGGGACTGCACGGTGTACTCAGTGCGCCAGGAGCTTTGCCCCCCGCTCTGCATTCAGAAAGGGATTTCATCGCCCAACAACCAGCACTTCGGGGATACGTGACCTAACACAGGCAAGCATTGTGCAAGTTTCCTACGTAATGCTCCAACACACAGACCACCTGCAGCTCCTACTCTGGGTGCATGCAGAGCCAAGCATGACAGCCCCTGACTAAAGCCAGGAAAGGGACAGATGCTGGGCAAGTCCTAACCAGCAATCTCTGATCCCACTCCACAGGCTCTCCTGGGCAGTCTAACAACTGTGCCACGGGGCGTCCGACTGCGTGGAGCAGGCGAGCGTCCAGTAAGCAATGGGGAGATTCAAGGATACGCTGCCAATACTTTCCCAAGGGGTGCCACAGTGCTGGTATCCCATCCCCTCCCTAGAAGGTGAGCAAACCCAATGGGTTTGGCTGCTACTCACATGTCACGCAGACGAGGCATGTCCTGAGGAGCAGGTTGACCCACAGCGCCCAGCGCTCCGGCACCTGGGAAACAGCCCCGGGCACAATGATTTCAGCAGGGACGTAGAACTGCAGCGCGTAGGTGAAGAAGATCCCAATGGAGTATAGCAGCTTGACAGATTGGTACAGCCTGCAAAGGGAACAGGGCGAAATCCAGTCACCTCCATTCACACCCCAGCTCCCTCAGGGGCAGATTTAAGACAAAGCAACATAAAAATAACTCTGCAACAAGAGTGAATTTAGACGGGAAAGAGAGCTGGGCTTAATCCCCATGGCTGTGAAGCCTGTCCTGCGATCCCTGGTTAAGGGGGAAGCAAGCAGCTCATTCCTAAGACAGGGCAGCACCAGCCCACAGCTGAAAGGCACTTGCTCTGGCCAGATGGCTCTGTATCCTTGAGGAGAGAGACCTCAGTGTGGGCTGGTGCCCTAGGAGTCGACAGGACCGGAGTTACAGGACTAGAGGACGAGCATTTCAAGCGCTCTGACCCCGCTCCACCCATCGTGAAGGTACAAAGGGCCAGACTGACAGGAATTTAAGTGCTTAAAGGTGCAGCTGGGTGCTTGGGGGAATTTACAAAACTGCCTAAGGGATGTGCCTGCCACTGAAAACAATGGGAGTTAGGCGCCTAACCTACTTTGAATGTTTGGAAAATCCCACTAGATACCTTGCTGCATCTCTGGGCACCTAAATACCTTTGGCTTCCGTGGAAACTCCTCAGACCACATGTTCAGTCCCTAGCTTAAAGCAGGCTGCTGCTAGTCAGTTCCAGGGCTCTGCTGTTTGCATACGAGTCTTCTCCCACTGCTAAGGGGAGACATTTCATACCCTAGTCAGGGTGTGTCGCAGGGGCCAGGGATTTGAACTTGTGAGCACATGCACACACAGCATGACGCTGTCCACCAAACTCCTGCCAACTGGAGTCCGAAGGCCTTCACTCAGCTACAGAACAGGCACTGTCCCGGCAGCACAAGCTCCCCGACTTGCAGGGGCCACCTTTTAAGGAATGCAGGGAGGTTAATCCCCACAAGGGCACTAATCACTGGGGGACCTGGCCACCCATCCACCAGAGACCACAGGTCACCTCACAGAGGAGCCAGCTGATCAGACTTCAGTTTTCACCAGCAACCTACGCTGGCTGTGAGCCAGAATTACAGAAGTTGTCTCTTATTACCTGTTCCCTGGGTTCTCTCTCATCCCAAATTTTGCTAGCAAAGGTAGGTTTCTTTGCAGGAGGAAGAAAAAGCTACTTTTCGCCTTGCTCTGAGGCGAGCCCGATTTTACTCTGTGCCTTAAAATAAAAAGATCAAGGCTACCTTCAAAGTGGTTTATCAGCTTTTGACATGAATATTTCACAGTTTTTGATTACTGTCTTTCCCCACAGCTAGGGGGAAGGACCGCACTGCCAGGATTAGCATGGGCTTAGGAAGTTAAACGCAACACGGACGTGACCACTGCCTGCACTTTAACCCGCTTGATTTAAAATAAAAACAAAAACGACTATTTTTGGAGCTCGGCGCAGAGAGTTTGGGGGACAGGACTGTTAAAATAGCAGTGCTGGGCAGGTTGTGTGTCCTGATAGAGACCCTAGCTAAGTCCCCAAGTCAGCAGTGGTCTTGCTAAGTACTCATTCTACAGTGACAGGCACCAGTGATACAAAGGGAAGGAGTTTGTCTTCTCCGTGCGAGAATGACCCCGATCTCGGACCAAGGATGACTAGGGGATACCAATCATTTTGCAATGTCAAGGGATCCATAGGCAAGAGAACCGGCCTTTTATAAAAGAGTGTTGTATTACCTGGGCCACCCAGCTGACTAGATCCAAGCATTGCATGTGGCAATCTAGATCAGGCTTCCAGCTGGTGTGCGTCCGGAGAAATAAGAACATGCAAGGGGGAGCAGAGCTAGACAGCACTTGTGCTGCACGGGGGAAGATAAAGGGAAGCTGGAGACTCAAAAACTCCAGCTAAGGCAGGAGGGGCTAGCCACCTTTTTACAATCCTTTGGCTTCTACAGGCTGGAGGTGCTGCCCCTTAGTAATCATACAAGGGACCAAAGCAAAGTATGCTGAGAAACTGCAACTCTATGAAGTCAGGGTTGGTGCCCGGGGGGGGGGGGGGGGGGGGAGGAGGAGAGGCCTGAACACATTCTTATGGGCAAGAGGCTCTTGAGCATTGCAACCCACCAGTGAGGGATTCAAAGATAGGAGTCAGGCAGCTGCGATGAGGAGAGAACCACCTGATCAATGGGGCATCGTCAGTGTGAGGATGAAGCACTTTGCAGTTCTAATCTAGAGACAATAAAAAAAAACATATCACTCTTCCCCTTGGGACTCAGTTTCAAGCAGTGCTGCTTCTCTGCTCCACACACAACCTGATGGGGGTTGTGGTGAAATGACATTCCTGCTTTGGCTTGGGAAGATCAACTCAATGGTGGCAGTGCTGGGAGAAAAACCTACACCCTGGCTGAAGTAGTGATGGAGACAGGCGAGGTACAAAGCGCCAGCTATACACAGGAGCTATTTGCTGCACATATTGGAATAGACCTCCCTCAGGTTATTCCTATGGCAATATGACTGGAATATTTTTTATAAATTCTCTAGTCACTTGATGCAGTCTTCTTCAGATAGCGAGTAACTCAGGAATTCGGACTACACAGCCCACAGAACATCCTAGCTACTGAAAATGCCCACACTTATCAAGGCAGCCTAATGTACAGAAAGCTACAGGCAAAGTTTTCACATTGGCGAGAGTCCAATTTAAGGGTGTAAATACGCTGATGCCTGCGCAAGGTGGGGCTTGGGGCACAAGCCACATCCAGGTATGGGGGTGAGGTTCTGAACATCTGACCATAAGTCACTTGTCCCTGTGTTTGGTTATATTCCTACTGTGTCACACTAAGTGACCACCAAAGATGGGAAAAGGCTACAGAGAACTAGCTCCTAAAGCAAGAAGTTTGTATCAATGCAGGTCTTCAAAGGTCCAGGGCAGGGCTGGCCCAGGAGTCTGTGCAGGTCACAAGGAGTCAACAACTTCACCCCTGCTCCCCTAGGTAGGGGCAAAGCACAACAGAAGCCTGAGTGCAGGAAGAGGGCCAGGAGGGGCTAGCGACTGCTCAGCCCTTACCCCCGGCAAAGATGGTCCCAGTCAGGGATGATAAAGAAGAGGGAGTCCTGTAGATGAGCGGTGCAGTCACTGCACTCTGAGGGGCAGACATGTCCACCTTCGAGGCCATGCTCCAAGAGCTCCCACTGAGGCTGTCGTCCACACAGCCCCCACCCAGGGTGCCGTCAGTGTCACAACCGCTCAGCTTTCATTCTGCACAGTTTGACAGCCACCTGGAAATGAAGGAGCAGTGCAAAGCCTTCAACTGCCGCAAACCTGGCATTGCTGCTCAGCATCCCACTAATGCTGTGGTTACACAGACTTGCATTCCTCCATTGATGTAGCCTATCAGCTTATGGGGAATAAACCACTCTGCAGGCTGGGACACATGCTCCATGGACAGACATTTATCAGCCACCTTAACTCAGCATTTCCACACTTAACAGAAGAAGTTTTTACCCTAATTTAGGATCCCAAGTTTGTTTTTTGTAATACTTCCAAGTTACCGATACTTATTTACAACTTGATCCAAGTGTTCTGTCTGGAAATTTAATCAATGGCTGCACAGTGCTATGAAAATATTAAGTGCTCTGCTTGCTAGGTGTAGAGGATTCCATTTCCCCAGAGACTGTACTGTCCATCTCTTCACCTCCACAAAAACCCACCAGTTGGCGATCCCCTGAGGTCAAGGATGATCTCTTTCACAGGTTTTATTTTTCATGGGATGGGGCAGTTGCCCTTTAATGGGAAAAGAAAGCAATGTTGCTTTAAGGATGAGGCATGCTGGGAGTTTTCTGCAAAGTATAAGGCCCAATCTCTGAGAGGACTCAATCTGATGCAGAATCCAAGGACCCACAGGGGACTGGGACATAGTTCAGAATCTGGATTTTCTGCCCAACGTTTTGGTCATTTTGTCTATAATAAAACCAAAGTTTATTAGAAGCTGCAAACAGCCTGAAGCGTGTCCAGAAGATCGTGCACCACTCTTCCTCTGCCAGCCAGTAGAACAGGTAGCAAGAGCCGCGTGCTTTTTTACCTCCTCAAACCCACCACCCCAGAGTTTGGAAAAAGCTATTGATGTTTGCAGCATCATCCAACTTTCTAAAAGAGGAAGGATGGTCTTGTGGTTAAGGCACTATGGAGAGTTGGGTTAAATTCTTAGCTCTTGTTAGATTCCTTGTGTGACGTTGGGCAAGCTACTTTGTTTCTCTGCCCTGCAGTTCACCATCTGTAAAAATGGGCATAGTAATATTTCCTCTCTCCTACCCTTTGTCTTGCCTGTTTAGACTGTAAACTCCCTGGCGTGAAGAGCATCTTACTAGGTGTTTCTACTGCACTTAGCAGAATGGGGTTCTGATCTCAGCTGGAACCCCGAGGCACTACCATAATACAGAAGCATTTTTATAAGTCTCTCCTGAACCTCTCTGAGTGGCAATGTCTAAACAAGCACCACACATGCACACATGGTGGTAACAAGGCAAGCATTGCAGCAGGACCTGCCTTGCGCTGCATTTCTCTTTGCCATGCATCAGAAAGGGAGCACTTATTTAAAAATAAAAACAAAGCGATAAAAGCAGCCCTTTGGTGATGTCAAGATCTTGAAAGCAAAAGCAGGTTCTGCAGACAGAGAGCCCTGGCTGTGTTCTCTATCTATACGGCCATTGATATTAAAAGTAAATATCGGGGAAGATGTAAAACGTACAAGTTTCACTGTAATCGTTTTCACTCATGGGTAAGGAATGGCAAGTCAGGTCACATGACAAGTCAAGACACTTTCCACTATAGGAAAGGGTAGGGCTAGGAGGGACAAGCCAAGGTTAAGCATTGCTGTCTGCTTCATAAGCCACCTTGGGACACACAGGGTTCCAGGCCAACGAAGGCAAAGAAATGGCACATTTTTAAACTCTGAATTGTTTCCCAGACCTCTCTTGCCAATAGCACTCTGGCTCATCCCCTTGGGCAAACATTCTCTCTCCATCGGCCACAACACATCCTGGAGACCTCAGCCTCGAGAGACAGCTTCTGTAGTGGAATGGCTACACCGAGATCAGTGCACGAGGGCAGTGTCACAGTTTCTGTACGCGACGCACCCATTCTCGCCCACGGCCAGCGAGTGGAAAGATGGCAAAGAGGTAGCCACAGAGCCACACAGAGGGCTTGTCTCATGCGCTGGCGTTCACATGGTTCCCTCTTTCACCAGGCAAGGAGAAGTGACCAAGCTTCAATTCCCTGCTCTGCCAGACTCCCTGGGTGACACTAGGCAAGCCTGTGTCTCAGTTTCCCCTTTGTGCAATGTGGGTAACGGCCCAGCCCCACATCCCAGGGGAGCTTTTCGGTGCTCAGATGTCATGGTAATGGGGGACACAGAAGTACTAAGACAGGACAAATGCCATCCATTGTTCTCCAGAGCTGCACTGTATTTCACAGAACCACTGCTTCCTATAGACAGGCTAGTCTGTGAGCGACGCTGAGTCTGATTTCTAAAGCATTCCTCCATCGGAGGGACTTGGCAGCACTTGAGACTCAATGTGTCTCTTATGTAGAGAAACACAGCAAGCCCTGGGAGTAGGACATGTAGCCAGTCTGTCCCCCTAGTGCAAAAGGCTTTTTTTTTTTTTTTTTTAGCAAAGGGCAGTGAACAGCTTGTCCAGTTGGAGTTACCAAAGAGGACATGAGCAAGTGAAATGTAACACGTTGGACCATGACCAGGGCATCCAGAATAAGAGACAAGATAGATCCCATGGACACTTCAAGCTCCTGGACACCCAGTGGCTTGATTGTGTCTCCCCTTATGGGGGGGAGGGAGGGGATTTGCCATCTTTCCAAGCCATCCTAGGGCACTGGTTCACCATCAGCTTGGTCAAGGGCTAGTGAGTGACCCAACATCCCTTCCAAGATGACCCATGTCTGAAACTTACTCAAAGTGTTTGAGGAGAGAGAGGAGGCAAATCAGATTCTTGTCTGTTACTTCTGCACACTGCTCAAAGTACTGTACGTGAGCAGAGCGCACCTCTTTCAATCAGAGGCCTTCCGGTGAGCTGTTACAAAGCACAGCAGCCCGCCGGGGAGGAAGGGACTCATGATTTGTCCCATTCTGAGAAACTCATGGCTTTTCCAACACCTAAACCAAGGCAGGCTGGAGAAACAGAGCACACTGGGCAAGTCCTCACATCAAAGTATCTTACTGTATCAACAGCACGCCACCACCCATCAAAGCATATGGTTTTCCACCATTTCTTGTTGTGATGCCAGGGGAGTCGGGGAAGGAGAACAGAGCTGAGCTGACGAGGAGAGGAGAGATGTTTCATTTTTAGAGACCAGAAGTTGGAGTCACTCTGCATCCTAGTAAAAGGCTGTCCTCCCAGTAAGGGGGGGTCCACCTAAATCTCCCCTTACAACCACCTTCCTGAGTGGCGGAGATGGACATTAATGTCAGGAAGTCGAGACAAAAAGGAAGTTACACAACATGCCTTCTCCTGGACTTAGGCTGGCAAATGTTAAACCTCAAACAAACAGTTTCAAAAGCCTCACATCTGTGCGCCTCATTGAATCACTCATCACAGCCTCCACATTCCAAACAAGCTGCAAAACAGCCCCTACCTGCTAGGAGACAGCACTGGGCTTTTAATTAGTTCCTGCTCTCCTGCTTCCCTGCTACCGTAGTTCCTCCGAGTCCTTTGAAACTCGCCTCTTACAAAAAAGAGATGACAACTCTGTAGTTGGAGGGTTTCGACTGGAGCAGCTGCCAGCACCTTTGTCTGGGCCCCCCGGGGAACAAGCAATTCTGTTTTTAATCTCATTCTCCATGACAAGACTAGGGTGTGAAAAACTGGGGGTGTAACAGGTGCCTATATAAGACAAAGCCCCTAATATCTGGGCGTCTGGTCCCCGTAAAGATGACACTCTCCAATGTCAGCCTATTAGCCAGCTTTTATTTAGATTAAATTCCTATTTGGTAAAGCATGAAGCAGCACAGGCTGCCCATTGACACCCGTCAGTTAGAATGCCACACACAAGCCGTTCCTGCAAGCTCCCTGCTTGAATTGTAGCTATGTGTTGCCTTGGATTAATAAATGAAGTGTGTGTTGGACTGAAACGCACAACACAAGCCCAATAAACACACCTGGCACTTCTCATCCTCGGAGTGCTTTAAACCCCCTTACTTCTCATGGCCATATCACCCCAACTTCAAAAATAGGGAAACTAAGGCAGCAAGATTAAATGTTTTACCCAAGGCCAAAAGAGAGCCCTGTTTACAACCTGCCTCCCACTCACGCCTTTCCCGGTGACCTACAGGCCAGTCTCCCTGCAGACACTGAATACCTCTCATTGGCCACCAACCACCAGCTCCCGAATGGAGGAGTTTTTAGACTTTTATATATAAAAAAATAAATCTCTGGGGCAATCTGGTCCAAGTGGGTGGAGATAGATGTATATCTCTGCAGCAGGACTGGAGCCTGATAGACACCCACTTCTGCATTGCGCGTGATGGATCAGAAACCCCAGCAAAGCTTCCACTTACAAAGGAATATTCACCGCAGCATCCCAAGGAAAGGGGCAGAAGTGGCATTTAACCAGTACCAGACGTGAGCCCAGAGGGAAAAGCTCTGCAATCTAAGCAGCTGCTCTGGAGCTATGAGTTCAAGGCCCACCAGAACCAAGCTTAGTCCTTATACAGCTGCAATTTAGTCCCTGTCTTTTGGAGACCACCTTTACATTAAAGCTCCTATGGCACTTTTCATAATGGAAGAGGTCTCCCCTGGTGACTTTGGCCAAAACCTCCCTTCCTGATACGCTACACTCCACACCTGACACTGGCTGCGTGTCACTGAGGCATTTCACAGCTTATGGCTCCTCTGAGATAGAAAGTGCCACGTTCATATTAACCCTGCCTCCCCTGCACCCACGTATGATGGAAACAAGTAGCGGGCTCCATGATGGTAGAATATCTGGGCTACTCTTACAAGTATGCTGAAGAGACCAAGACAGCCAGAGCCAAATCTCTCCAGAAATGGCAGAGACATTCACTTTCGCTCTCCTGCCACAGAGGAAGTGACAGCAGACGTGGGACAGGGCAAAGGCTGCAGGGCCATACACAAGTGTCAGTCAGACCACAGGTCAAATGGTATCCTGACATGCTCCTCTGAACAGCAGGCAAGTGTAGTCAAGCTACACTCCTCCCCTCAGCGGCCCTGCACTGAGACCAATTACATCCACCAGCTCCCTTTCGGCATCACGTGAAATGCAACCTCCACACACAGAGAGAATGCAAGAACGGCCACACTGGGTCAGACCAATGGTCCATCTAGCCCAGGATCCTGCCTTCCAAGTAACTGGTGCCACAGAGGCAATGGACAGAAAAGGGCAATTTATCAAGTGATCCAGCCCGTTGTACAGTGCCAGCTCCTGGCAGTTAGAAGTTTAGGGACACCCAGAACATGGGGTTGCATCCCTGGCCATCTTGGCTAATAGCCACTAACAGACCTATCCTCCATGAACTCATCTCATTCTTTTTTCTTCTCAAGCTGTATTTTGGCCATCACAACATCCTCTGGCAAGGAGTTCCACAGGCTCTCTCTGCACTGGGTGAAGAAGTACCTCCTTATGTTAGTTTTAAACTGCTGCCTATTCATGTCACCTAGTGACCCCTAGTTCTTGTGTTATGGGAAGTGGTAAACAGCATTGACTGGAGACTCACCAGCAGTCAGGCAGGTTGAGAGTAATGCTGGCCTGGATGCTGGCTCCAAATCGCAGGTAACCCAAGGTCCCCAGGCTGATGTACAAGATGGTGACTATGGCCATTCCCACATACAGGACCACTAGGAAGTGTCGAGGATTCTTCATTTTGTTTTCCAGGGGGAGCACCTGGGAGGAGGAGGAAGAGGAGGAGAAGGAAAAAAAATTGAATTCATTTCCCTACCCTTCACCTCCATGGGTTCGGAGTCCAGCACACCACCTCTGAGCCAGCATCTTCCTGGACGGCGCTGGCTCGGCAAGACTCTTTGGGTTTGTGCCCCATAGTCAGAGGAGACCCTCAGCAGCAGTGAGAAGCAGCCATGGCACACAGTCAACTGCTGCGGTTTAGCCATTTGCTAACAGTGCAGCAGCCACACAGGACGAGATGCTCCCTGGATCACAGGGACCTCCCCCACCTATGCCATGTTGCAACAAGACCCAAGGAAAAGGAGCAGGGAATCATGTGACTGCAGAGACTAACCAAGTCACTACGCTGCAGAGGAGTTAAGGAATTGGGAAGGTAACAGTAGGGTGAATGCAGGCCCGGGGTGGATTACATGGTTTAAGACTCTGGCATGAGGTATCCAGACTCCTAGGAATCATATGGTCAAATTCTAATGGGGTGAGCTCATTCCTTCAACTTTTCAAAAGAAGAGGAGAGCACCGCACAATGTACCGTAGCACCAAAAGCCCTGCAGTTAGACACCCAAGCCATAATCTGCCCCCCTTAAATCCTGCTCTTGGGCAAGATTTCCTCTGTTGCATCAGCTGGTCACCACACTCCACTCGAGGCAGGCATCATCACCATCCCCCTGTCCAACCCAGTCTCCCTGCACTGCTGGCTCTCAGAGAGCTACTGGCTGGGATTGCTGGGGGTGGGGAAGAATTCTATGGCATAGGTGGGACTAGTCTATACTGGGATGATAAAGTTATATTTTACTTTGTCCTATATCTAGAACTGTTAACTGGCTTAATTACCTTTGTGAATCCTGTAGGTTTCCATTCCCCTCCTTCACAATAAATGGTTTCAAGAGACCCCTCCTTCTTCCCTTAATAGATAAAAGGAATCCCCCTCTTGCGTTCTTCCTCATTCCTTAAGACTAACTGGCTTTACCATGTCATCTCTTGGTGAAAGTACCAGCACTGTACCCCTGTAAGTTATACATGAACTTCACTCAGGATCTACCAGAATGCCATTAAACTCATGTACTTTCTCTGTACAGCCTCGTCTGCTATTCTCATGCTTGGGCCACGGGTAATGTAGCTGCTAAAGGAGTTGCGTAGGAGTTAGCAGGCATCAAGTTTTATTTACAGGAAGCTACTATGCCTTCACTACTTTGTAAACACATTGCTATCTTGAGTAATTTTCTATCTGCAAATTTTGCCACCCCACTGTTCACCCCTTTTCCAGATCATTTATGAATATATGTTGAACAGCACTGGTCCCCATACAGATCCCTGGGGGCGAGGCCTCAGCTATTTACCTCTTCATTGTGAAAACTGGCCATTTATTCCCACCCTTAGTTTATCATCTTTTAACCAGATCCTGATCCATGAGAGGACCTTCCCTCTTATCCCATGACTGCTTACTTTGCTTAAGAGCCTCTGGTAAGGGACTGTGTCAAAGGCTTTCTTAAAGTCCAATTTCCTTTTCCCACTGGATCACCCTTGTTACAAGCTTGTCGACACACTCAAAGAATTGTAATAGATTTGTAAAGTGAAATCTTGCCGTGAGGCCTGTTCCCCAACAAATCATGTTCATCTGCAGGTCTAATAATTCTGTTCTTTACTATAGTTTCAATCAATTTGCCAAAATTAGTTTTTCCAGTCTCTAACTGCCAGCACTGCTTCTGCAGTGCAGCCTTTTTCAAAAAAAGTTAGCTATCATCCGGGCATCTAGTACAGAGGCTGATTGAAGCAATAGGCTACATAGCACCACTAGTAGTTTTGCAATTTCATATTGGAGCTCCTTCAGAACTCTTGGGTGAATACCCTCTGGTCCTGGGGACTTGCCACTGTTTAACTGATCAGTTTGTTCCCAAACCTCCTCTACTGACCCCTCAGTCTGGGAGACTTCCTCAGGTTTGTCACCTAAAATGAACGGCTCAGGTGTGGGGTTCTCTCCCACATCCTCTGCCGTGAACAGGGACGCAAAGAATTCATTTAGCTTCTCTACAATAGCCTGGTCTTCCTTGAGGGCTCCTTTAGCACCTCAATCACCCATTGGCCCCAGAGACTATTTGGCAGGCTTCCTGCTTCTGATGGACTTAAATTTTTTCTATTTAGTATTTGTGTCCTGAGTTAGTTGCCCTTCAAATTCTTTCTTGGCCAGTCTTATCCTTTTACAGTTGATTTGTCAGTGGTGCTTTTGG
The DNA here is from genome assembly GCF_025201925.1 of Gopherus flavomarginatus. Classification (NCBI taxonomy): domain Eukaryota; kingdom Metazoa; phylum Chordata; order Testudines; family Testudinidae; genus Gopherus; species Gopherus flavomarginatus. Next base: position 6,400,101 of record NC_066623.1, read on the forward strand.
GTTTTCAAATATAGACTCCTGCGAGCTCCTTTGATAGCGGCTATATGTCTTAGACTCCAGTGGTTTGTAAAGAGGGTGCACCAACAGGGCACAGAAGCACAGCTGTTGGAGCAGCAAACCAAGCCAAAAAAAAGCTTTTGTTCCCACCGCCCCATGCTTGCTTTACAGTTCTGTGCAGTGCATTTTGTCAATACTCTGGTGTTTTAGATAAGAACTAGACAAGTTCCTGGAGGGTAGGTCCATCAATGGCTATTAGCCAGGATGGTCAGGAATGCAACCCTATGCTCTGGGTGTCCTGAGCCTCTGATTGCCAGAAGCTGGGAGTGGACAACAGGGGATGAATAACACAATGATTGCCTGTTCTGTTCACTCCCTCTGAAGACCAGCGCTTTGGCCACTGTCAGAAGACAGGATACTGGGCTAGATGAACCACTGGTCTGACCCAGTATGGCCGTTCTTATGTCCTTAATGGACTCGGTGCTTCCAGCTCATGTGTTTATGCAGCCAGGTAACACAAAACTGAAGCCAGCTGTCCTCTTAGAAAGGGAGCTCTGGGAAATAGCCTATGATGTTTAACCAAGATAATAAAAGTGCTCCACCCACCCACCACCTCCTCCTCTTCCATATCAGCATGCTGCTCTATTTACAGCACCTACTAGGAAGTAGGCAAACATAATTGGCACCACAGGAAATTAAAGCGAAACCACTGCAAGATAGCAGGCTACTCAAGTGGAGGAAATAGACCAAGCAGTCCAATCTTCATGTCACTTTGTCTTTTCTGTCTCCAGCAAGGCAGCTTTAACCCGGCAGAGATATTCAGGGAAGCTCACTCCTATAGGCCACACAGGTAGACCCAAGGTCTTAAAGTCAGAACACCGGCTTTGAAAGTATTAGATCTGAAGAGGAAGTAATTGAATAATTGCTGCTTTAGTATAAAGGTCTTTCAATATTTCTTTAAAGGGCTCGATACCACTGCATTCCCCCAGTAGCAAGGAGGTTAGACGGAGGGAAGCTGTGTCTGTGCAGTGACTACACAATGAATACCAGTCACCCAGGTCAAACATTTGGCTTACAATCACAGAGAGATATCTCAGCACATACAGAACAGACACTGCAGAGAGCACACAGAGCAGCTGGTTCTTGGAGTGCCAACAAGCCAACACTTACCATGCCGATACCTTCAAAAGCAAAGATAGCCGTGCCAAAAAACAGAGGGTAGGTCTTCCAGCCTGCTACGAGAGGCAGGTTGCTGGGATCCGGAATGCCCTAGAAAAGAACAGCTTGGATTTAAATGCAAGAGAGAAACCGAGGCCTACTCCAAAGATTTCTTTTCTGTGGCACTTGCTCAAAGTTTCACCTCACAAGCACTCAGTGAAAACGTGGACTAGAAAGCTCCTGAAAGCAGGTGTACACCCAGCATTGCAAGAGTGGAGTAAGGTTCCCCCTGTCCAGTGCACCTAATGCTTTACCTACAGTACCGCAACTACTCCGGTGTACACCCCCGCTCCTCGACCTGCAGCAGCCCCGTAAGAGAAGTTCATATAATGCAGGGGTAGCCAAACTGGGGCTCTTTTACAGGTAAAGTGCAGCTCACAGAGCCCTCCATGCCCCCCTCTCCCCCCGATTCTCCACCTACCAGACTTGGGGCAGGGTGGGAGCTCTGGGCTTCTGCCCTGCAACAGGGTGGTGGGTCTCAGAGCTTCTGGCCAGTGGGAGGGAGGCTCTTGGGGCTTCAGCCCTGCTCCTGATCCCCAAGACACACATCCCTCCCCTATGAGCCAGGCAGAATCCCCCAGACCCCTTCCTACTCCACCGGGCTGAAGCCCCGAGCAGCACGCCCAGCTCTCAAACTTCTGAAGATCATCATACGCAGCCCCTGTAGTGAGGTCTGGAAGGTGTCAGGAAGGTCTCTAGACTAGAGAGGCATTCAGATTTGGTCTTCACACGTACCGTGATGATATACCAGTTTATCATGAGGAGACTGCACAGCATGGCGAGGTTGGCCAGCATGGAGAAGATGGACAGGAACTTGAGATTCTGTATGTACACGAGCAGCACCAGGAACGGCAGCAAGGAGAGGATGAACAACCGGGAGTCCATGGTGGGAGTCAGTGCCGTGGTTTTGTTGGAATGGCAGTCATTGGTGGTGCCATTTGCTGCAGAGATCACCTGGAGGGAGGAGCCAAAAAAACAAAACAAAACAAAAACCCCTGGATCCTGAACTATTCCCTGTCATAACTTGAACTTGGCAACCGAGTTGCGTGGCTGATGGCGAGTCCTAGCCACACAGTTATGGTCTCACAATTTTAGAGCTACACAGCCTTTATCTTTCAGAGAGGCTGCATTTGCAAAACTTAAATACTGCAAGTTCTTTTAATAACCCAGGGAGGGAAGGGACATTTAACAGTGTTTTCACAGGAAAAGCCATGAACTTCTATAGCAGCTTCCATATGAATTTTACGGAGCTTTGTAAACACCAAAACGAAACTCAGACTCCCAAGCAAGACGCGTTATGGTCGCTGGATGGGGAAAGCGAGGCATAGCGACTCAGACTTGCATCGAGATCATACAGCACGCACGATGAAAAGCTGGGAAAAGAGCCCAGTCCTGTGCTTTAGACACAAGTGCATCCACCCTCTGCCATGGTCACAGATCCCAGATCCTCAAAGCCACTTGAGATAAACACCTTGCCTATCACGTCAAGTGTAAATCTGTCAGATTGCTGGACAGCTGAGCTAGGATTTCCAAACAAGTCGCAAATAACTCTTTTTAGCCAACCCACGACTAGTCTATTAAAAAGATCGCAAAGTATATATTTGTAAAGAACTCAACATGCGCACACACGCTGCATAAAGCAGAAACAGCCTGTTCCTTTTTATGCCACATCATGATTGGATTAAAAACACTTTGGTGTTAGCATACAATGCATTACCCAAGCCATAACCACTCCTGGGGTGGCGAAGCACAGCACAAAATATAAACACATATTGTGCAAAGACTTAATGCTCAAGATCTCATAGGAGGATTACCTTTACCATCACGTAAAAGAATGCCCCCAAAATATGGGCTTCTGAAACCAGCAAAGGGCTTTTCCCCACTCTCAGCCAGTAAATAAGCAAACATCTAAACTCCATTTCTAATGGTCTGCTCCTTTGTAGCTCAGCCAGCATTGGAGCTCCGAGATCGGTCCATTATTAAAGTAACACAAAGGGTTCCCAGGGAAGGAAGCCTGCCTCGAAATAGCAGTGTCAGCCGGTCAGTGAACTAACAGCTGGCTGCATTTGTCCACCTGCCTTCTATACACCACTGAGTATGACATGGTCTGTGAGGTGAAGGAAAAAACAGCCCATCATACAGAGAGAGCAGTGATGCAGAGCAGCCACTTCACATACTAATTCACTGCCCTGTGGAAAGAGAGACAGGACATCTCCAAGAGACAGAAGGCAACGTAACGCTGGGAAGGATATGAAACCCCCAGCAATTCATTCAGGTCTATTCCCAAATGTGGTGACTGGGAGAGCCCCTCCCTCCTCTCTCCACCTCCTGAGGCGACTGGTTATCTTGGCATTACGGCCCAGTTCTTCGGAGCAACCTGAGGTTGTTCTCTCCTCTTCCTCTCGTCCCTCCCAACTCCACCCTTTCCCAGACGAGTAATACTTTACACCGATCTGCATAAAACCCAACTAAGCCTGTTTCCAGCATTCTCACACTCCCACCAGCATCCGACAGATCAAAACACTAGCTGAGCTGCTCCGCATCTGTGGATTTCTCGCAGGAACTCAGCTCCCCACAGAGTGTTTATTAAGTAGGCATGACTGCTGATGCAGTCTCCTTTCCAGCCACTTTATTTAAAAAAAAAAAAATGATACATCATAGCATCAAGGGAGCTCCCTCAGAAAAGCTCCCCTCGTGCTGGGGAAGCAGGTGGGCAGGGTTTCCTCCGACACTTTGTGGACACTTAGCAGCACTCCCCCAGTACACTGCCTGGCTCAGAGAGTGGGGCACAGTCAGATCTTCAATGCTTTCTTTTTATGCCCTGCCTGCTGGATTCTGGTCATTTAAAAAGAAAGGGGTGACTGGCACGGGGAGGCATGCAGGGGACTCCCAGCTTGCTTTGAAGTTTTGCAAACGCCTGTTTCTAGGCTATAATATTCTGGTCTAATTTCAGTTGCTGGGCTTAGGGTGTAGGTGCCAGGTGGTGCTGGTAATGTGTGATATACAGGAGGTCAGCCTATATGATCTGATGGTCCCTTCTGGCCTTAAACGCTATGGTCCCTGCCCTGGGAAGTTTGCCGTCTGAAGAGGAGAGACCTTATTAATTTGTTCCTGTTTAAAAGGGCTCTCGTCAGCATCATTCCACAATAGGAACCTCCCCCTGAAATTGAGATTGTCTCAACAGGAACTTCTAGGAACTACCATTCTGTCTAGTCCAATATCCCATTAGATTGTGGTCAGTACCAACAGCTTTACAGGAAGGTGCAAGATTCCTGCAATAGGCCATGTGGGATAATCCCCTTCCCCTCTTAACCTCTGAGGTTTGGAAGCATCCAGAGCCAAGGGATGTGGCAGGTAAGTTTTATCTAGTGCAGATTTTTTCCCCGGGTCGTGGCTTTAGTTCGCTCAGTGAGTGTAGAAGACAAGAGATCTAGCAGCCATTTATCACCTGTGACAAATACATGGTAGGGGGAGGTTGTATCTGTCACTTTCCCACTTTGCACAAACGCGGCCGGGATATTGATCTTTGCCTTTGGGCTGAAGGGTTTCATTTTCCTGTACTGCTCTAGTTATGGAAATAAGACTCTTCTCCCTGGGTTTGGGTTTTAGTTTGCAGGAGAAGGAACAACCTGAGCTCCTCCCTCATCCGGAAGAGAATTTTTAAACAAGAACTCTCCACCCCCTTATCAGCAAAAAAGTCAAAGTCTTACCTGTTTCAGATTGTCAGCCAGAAATACAAAATACACACAGCAGAACCCCAGCTGGGTGAGAATCAAGAAAAATCCCACTATGTACCTGTGGGGGGGTGGAGGGAGAAGAGAGAAAGTATTTAAAAAAGAATCATTAATGCTAAAACCATGCAGCCTGCAAGACACGGACTCATGCCAGAGGTGCATCTTTTGATCCTACTGCTACATCAACAGCGTGAGCGATTCCTCGGCTAGGAGGCTGCAATACAGAGCTAGAGATCAAAGGGTGACACGGATGGCTTGCTTTTGATGATGGTAGGAGGGAGCATTGCCAGAGGTAGAAGCTTCCCCCCTCCCTCCGTTTCACCAGGAAGCTTGCCCAGCAGAAGGTCCTTTGTGTCTTCTCAGACCTTTTTAAGGCTGCTCCAGCAACTGTCAAACTAAAATGTTCCGGGAAGGTACCAGGTGGAAGCTCTCAACACGGAGACAAGCCAGTACCTGGAACAGTCCCATCAGAAGAGCTGCATGCAGAGAAAGGTGCGTGAACAGATCTCAGCTATGCAAGAGTGGTTTCCAACCGCTGTCTCCACAAAGGGATAAGATGGGATCCTGTATCTTATGCTTAAAAATGCCTCTCTCTCCGTTCACCTTCTCCACACCATCTCCCATTTTAGAGGGGGCTTAGTTTCCTGTGCTAGACATGGGTATCTGACAGCGCAGCCTCTAGAGATTTAGCCCAAGAGACCCGTAAAGGCATCTCAAAGACTGTGGCCAAGGAGAGGACATTATCTTGCAGCTTGGAGAGGCACAGAAGCACAGAGTTTACACTGGGTGGGGATGAAGATCTGGACCCCCAAAAATCAGATTCCAAGGCCACACAGGACCATTGTGCTCCTCTAGCGTGATCTCCTGTATAGCACAAACCACAGAACTGGCCCAACGTAATTCCACGAGCAGATCTGCTAGGAAAACGTCCAGTCTTGATGTTAAAGTTGTCAGTGATGAAGAATCCACCCCAAGCCTTGGTAACTCGTTTCAATGGTTAATTGAAGAGTGTCCCTCCCCACCCCCATGAGTTTGGATTGCCCGTTCCATGGAAGGGACCAGCACCACACCTTGTAAGTACAGCCTTGCCGTCTGGAAAACTCAGCCACTTCTCCCCCCCTGCATCCAAAGAGATCTGTCCCAGCAAGAGGTGTTACAGGCTCTTGTTGCCCCACAGAAGCACTGCCTCACATACGGATTGTCAGTGTGTGTAATAGGCACACTGACAATGCACGGACTTTGGCAACACCTGCAAGGCGGTGGAGTTGCTGAGATGGACGGGAAGCCTTTGAATTGGTAGTTAAGCTTTCTCAGTGTCTAGCAGCTGACAGAAAGATGTGTCAATATGCACCGAGGAAATTAGCGTTCTGTCCCTTCCTTGCTAGGCTGCAGAGCAAAAAAGAGTTTCCTTTTCCCATCCAGATACGTGCACTAAAGTACCACACTGCCCCTACAGCACCACAACTGAGCACATGAGGAAGGATGACCTCTCGCATTTCAAGGCAATAAACACAATCCTTTCAGCAAGACAGACTCCAGCATCCTTCTAGGGGTGTCTACAAGCAACTGCGGAGCGCACAACAGTTGTGTTTGGCTAGAGCCTGGCCAGACCCTAGCGCTTCGCTTTGTGCAGCCTCTCCCAGGTTAAGAAAGGTGCCAGGCACAAAGCCAGGCTCCCATCAGAGTGGGACAAAGCCGAGAACGCAGATGTTGTGCCCCCTGAACTGGAAGAACTGGTTAAGTCTCTTATTTTACTCACTATTTGATTAGCATGTTTTAGAGCCCAGCCAGTTCTTCCTCTCCCAATCCAAAGCCAAAGCAAGAAGAGAGCACGGTACCTTCCCCAGATGGCGTGGGTCCGAAGCCAGGCACTAGGGCTGGCTTCCAGCCCGTACATCACAGCATCTCCATAGTCCACAAAAGGCCTTTGATATCTGAAGGGGGAGGAAAGCAACATTGGTGGCCCAGTCTGTTTTCAGAGGCACACATCGGGGGAATAACACAAGATTGCTGCTACTGGATGCAAGTCTGAAGATATTTCCGATAGGCAACCATTAGGACAAGGTCCCCAGACTTTTTCCATCCTTCCCTCCGTGCCACGCAGGCCACAGTCAGGACTGGAGCCATGGCTAGGGCCAGAGGCTGCAGCCGGGGGCAGGGCTGGAGGCAGAGTGGAGCCATGGCTGGGGATGGGCTAAAAGCAGAGGTGCGGTCGGGTTCGGCAGCAGGGGCGGAGGCCAGGGCCGCAAGTGGCACTGTGGCTGGGTGTCAGGGCCACAGCTGCAGGCGGAGCAGGGCCAGGTGGTTCTCCCGTGGAGGTTGGCCCGGGCCCTGCTGCACCTTCCCAAACAATCGTCCGCATCCCCTAAGCGGGCACACCCCATAGTTTGGGGACCACTGTGCTAGGCCATTGTAAATAACTCTCATGCTTCTCTGTTGAACCCAGATATCATATAATGGAGATGGGAGCTTCAGAAGCCTGTGTAACCACAAGCAATAAGCCCGCAGTATCTGCTCAGAGGAAGATGCGAATCCACCCAAAGCAGTGTGAGCCGGGGACTCGAACCAACAGACGAGGAGTGCTCCTGGCTACACTGGTGCAAGCAGGGAGATATTCCCCAAATCAACCAGGCCACGGGAAGTGAAAGTGACCTTCTCCATTTTCCGTTTCATTCTTTAATACTTTCCCCCTCTGCGGCTCTTCCCAATCAGTGATCTCACGGCACTTCCCAAGGCCCCTGGGAGGTAGGGAGATATAGCCACCCTCCTTTTACAGGTGGGGAAGCAAAGGTGGAGAGCGATGAAGTGATTCACAAAGGAGTCGGCAGAACCAGGAGAGCTTCAATTCACTGCCTGGTGGCGACAGTTTCAGAGATCAAGGACTGGGACAACACACAGTGCTGTCAGGTGCACTGCCAGGCTCAACACTGGGATAAGAGGGCGTACTATGACATCGGGACCGAGGAGCATACCCATAGCACACTGCATGAGTGACTCTGAGGGCCAGGAATGACACAATCACATGCTGTACACACTCGCCTTTATAATAGCCTCTCTCCTTAACCCCAGTGTAAATGTTTCTCTCTCTCTCTCGAACAGAAACTGACCAAGCCCTCAGAGAGTCTGTGTAACTTACCTAACCTGGTAGCTTGCAAAAAGCCTCTTCCCAATATGAAGAACTTGGTGGAAAGCTCTGCGAATCTGGTTACAAGATTACAAAGGCAACATCCTCTCCAACCCTCTACGCCCACCATGTGCCACCCCCAGGGATTCAGGAAGGAGAGCTTTCTGTCCACAGGTAGCACAAGGGCTTTCAGTACTTTGGCACACTTCAATGGACAGAACGCTGCCTGAGGGCTTTAAAGGACGTGTCACCAAAGAGCCCCATTTCTAATGGGCTCCATAAAACTAAGACAAGGGGGTGCTGGGGAGGGGATAGGAGGCCAACACCTCAGGCCCGACAGCAGCGAGGGTTTCTCTTACTTGTTGCAGAAGCGGTGAGCGCATTTAACCAGGATGCCCATACAGTGCACTGCGGCAATTCCCATCACCAGCAAACTGAGTGGGCCCAGCTAGACAGCAGTAGGCAGGGGGAGAGAGAGAGAGAGAAGAGCACACTTTGATGGTTAAAACGAGAACTGCAAGGCTGGGTTCACATTAGACAGCAATGTAAAGAGAGCTGAGATCACAAGCGTGGTCCTGCCTGCATTAGACGAGCGTACCAAGGAACCCATGCAAAATTACTAACACAGTGGGACACCCCTCTGATCCTGGAACCAGAACTGCGAGGGGGAAAAGCTCTGTAGGATCCAGGCTCTGCCTTTAATGCTGGATTGTTCCCTGCAGTACAGCACAGTCCCAGATTTGGGGCACCCGCGCGTGCGGACTGGTGGAGAGCAGTGAAAGCCTCAAGCAAGGTATGTTGGCTTTGTCTGATGGCAAAGCCCCTCAAGGAGCTTTACAGAAGATGGATGATATTTAAACCTCGCATGGCACCAGATTAGTAGCAAAATCAAGGGGGAAATGGAACCGCTGAGGTTTGACTCAGTGTCAGGATCGCCAGCATCCCTGGAGCTCCAGAGGGAATGGGCAGAAGGGTGGCCTGCTCCCTCCACAGGTGCTGAAGCTATGCACTCTATGGCCTGTTCTAGATACTGGCGAGATGAATATGCTGTATTTGTGCCTGAGGGTTGTAGGAGCAGCTAGAGTCACAAGAATGTTAATAAGCAAGCAGGCTCAGCAGCAGCTGACTGCTTAGGAAAAGCAGTTCAGAGCGAGGTGCTTCTGGGACAGCATTAACACCCAAGTCCTCCCACCTGGGCTAGGCGGATGTGTTGTCACACAGCAAGGCTTTGTTTTAAGTACAAGTGTAAGTCATGACCTAATTGCTAGGAGCCGAGAAGAGCTCGCCTGACATTACACAACATGTTTTCTCAGTCTAGACAAGGGGGTGAGAGGACACCTAGCAGCCAGCGGCTTTACAATCACTGGTCTAACTGCAGCATTGCAATGAGACCTGCTAAGGGTCGCTGTACGATTGGCAAAAAGCGCCAGGCCCACAGCTCTAGAGCGTGCAGCCCTCTGTTTGTCTACAGGATACAGCATGGTGACCAAGGCATGGGCAAACCTTCCCCAACACCGGTTTCAAGCCCAGGCAGAGGAAATGGCACCAAGAGGAACACAGCAGCGAAGCCCTGCTGATGCCTTCCCCCAAGGAACCAGCCCGACACTGCAACTCTTCACTCGGGCTTCTGAGCAGCCAGCCACTAGCCGTGCAGTGACTACTGACCTAGCAGGGAGTGGAACCAGTGACATAGGGCTGGACGCCTTCTAGTCTATGACCAATCCCAGCAGCCATCTGAGCAGGAGGTGCTAGACACCCAGAAGGCCTGAGTTCAAGTCAGCAACATGCCTCCGTCTAGAAACCAAGCAGGAGCCCCGCCCACAATCGGAGTGGATGCCTCCCTGCTATTAAGGAAGACGCCGTCTTACCACGATGCCAGCGTTTTTCACAGCCAGGGGCAGTCCCAGCAGGCCAGTGCCAATATTCCCTTTCACCAGGTGGATCAAGGTTTGAAACCATCTGCAGAGGAGAAGATACAGAGATGGTCAGGAGTGCCACAGAATATTCTAGCCCCAGTGCAAGCCTGCCAGTGTACTTCAGCCCTGGCCTCCCCACCACACGGCCACTCTAGTTCTAGGCTGCTCTTGAACAGAGATTGCCAGTGCTTGAGAACAGAAAATCCCCTGGCAAGATCTCTGAGCAGCAGATATGTTTGCCAGAGCAGCAAGAAGAGCTCAGCACCTGTAGGTCTTTGTAAGCCCAGCTGCACCAGCAGGTGACAACGCAGCAACTGATTCCGAATGGGTCCGTGAACTCAAGTGTTCTGCACTGCCATTCGAGGAGATGCTGTGTAGCCCCAAGCAAACTCTGCAGGTCAGGAGCTTCCCCATTCGGCAGTCCTGGGTGCCCAGGCTGTTAAATCATTTTTGATTATAGCTGCTTCAATGCTAGCTGCCCCAGGGGTGCCTTTTGCTTGAACTGGGAGCAAGGAAGATGTGGAGACATTACTGCAAGCATGCCACTGATTTGCTGTGAATTCAGGCAAGTCATTTGCCTTCCCCATTCCCAAGTCAGAGCTGGCTGGAAAAAAAAGTGGCAGAGGAAGGTGTGGGGAGGAAAGGGAACTCCAAAGCTGCTTTTAAAAAAAATAAGATGCTGCCTCTGAGTCAGGCTTCACAGGGGAAATAAACTGCCCCCCCACCTCCAAAAAAATCTGCTGAGACACAGCATCTAGTGGAAAGTACCCAATCTATCCACACCTGGACTCAACTTACAGCAATCCTGGCGAGTGGAGCACTTGCTCCCAGAGACCTGTACAGACAGGCACGAGAGAGTCTGCAAGGCAAGCCATAGCTCTTTACCGGTTACACAGCACATTTCATGCCCAAAGGATCCCAGAGCATCCTCTGAAGAGTACAGGGGCGCCGTGGGGGCCAGCAGCTGAATGCAGTGCCCACTCTCAGTAAAGCACGGGCCATCTGCACCAACAGAGAGAAGAGATGGTTCTGAACCAGTCACTTACGTTGTCCCATTGCTCTCCCCGAACCGCTGGTAGGCTGAAGGAGCGGCAAAGCTGTTTATGCCTTCGGGGGAGCTCCCGTCAGGCGTAGCCTCTGTGGAGCTGTAGTCGTTGTAGTCCTCGCTGCGCAGCCTCCTGGTGGACATAGTGGCTGTGGAAACAGTCGTATTAGGAACTGCTGCTAACTCTATGCTCCCTGCAGCAGTCACTTCTGTGCTCCCTCTCTGGAGTTTCTTTGGCTCAGCCATGGTCACAGGACCAGCTCCCTGTGCTATTGCCAGGGCAGGCTCGCCCTGGCAGGCTATTATAGGGCACCACCTCACCAGCCTGCCCAGGCAGTCACAGTGTCGGCATGCCTAAATGGAGCCTCCAGACCAACCGGAGAGCTTAGGCCTGTGGAGGGGTCAACACAAGTCCTGCACTCCTCCCTGAAGCTAGACACACCCACCCGGGATGCACACAGCAATTCCTGCGGGGACAGATCGCTTGGAGGTGACCTGCCCAGATACTGAACACCAGATGACACTGACGTCTGCATTGCTTCTCCCAAACAGGCTGGGTACGCAAAGCAACGAGCCCGTGCAAGCTGGCAGCACACAGCCCCAGAGATCTCCATCTCCTTGCAGGTCACCTTTACAGAAGGCTGTTGACAGGTGCTCAGAATGGAGGGTGCTGTACAGGCTAGATGATGGCTGTAATACAGGCCAACCAGGGAGTGGATACACTCAGGACTAACAGGCACCCAAAGGACTCCCAGTGAAGAGACACTGATTGGATGCAGATGGACAACTGACCCCTCCACACATCCAGCAAATTTCCCAACTGTCTTCCATCTATTTCATCTTGGTATTTTGAGATCCGTGTTGACAACAAGCAGGTCTCAACCCCCATTGCCAGGGCCAGCTCCAGGAATCTTTACCCATGGTTCAGGACTTCCCCTGCCCCTGCCCCATGAAATCAGGCTGATCAAGTTGGACTAGGGGTTTAAACTGCTTCCTGGATAAGATCTAGGCTGACCAGACAGCAAATGTGAAAATCGGAACAGGAGGAGGGAAGTAATAGGAGCCTATATAAGAAAAAGACCCCAAAATTGGGACTGTCCATATAAAATCAGGATATCTGGTCACCCTAATAAGAGCTGATAAGAGAAAACAATGGCGAGGCTTTCAGGAGCCTTTCTACTCTGTCAGTGCTCTAGCAACTGGGTGCCCTACAGAACCGACAGGTTATCACTGCAAAGGAAGGCCTTTCTCCTGGGGGCGAGCCAAGAAGCAATCAGATGCTGAATTCCAAGATTAAGCCTGGAGAATCTCCAGATGCCTTTGCGCCCTGCATGCTGACTGCAGGCCCAGGCACTATTCCTCCCAAGTATGATGTTTGCTGTGTCTTAAGATGGCAAACGTTCAAAGCCTGTAAATGGAACGAGGAAGCTTTGGAGGTTTGCAGGAGGATTGGGAGGGAAGACATGGAAATCCACCCAGCACCTAGTTTCACTGCTGCTGGCCCAGCCCTCAGAGCAGCAGTTCCACCTGGGTTGCTAACATCAGGCAAACCAAGAGACAAGTCAGCTGCTGGGGTGAACAATGGTGGCAGCCCCACAGGCAGTATTAGCAACTGGCTGGAAACCTGTCGTTAATTTGCAGAGACGTGAAGAGAGAAATAGGTTTTAATTACTGCTGGGCTGATCCAGGCTCGGTTTCCACTCCTACCACAGGAGTGTCTCAATTTTCCTTTAAGTAACAAACCACAAGCAGAACCAGCAAGCACCACAGCCTCGGAGATATGCAGTATACATGCAGGGAAGTGTGTGGCACCATACGGCTCTAAGAGACTCCCTTGGGCACAAGGGGCCTGTCTCTGCTCCAACTGAAGCAATTGCGAGACTGCAGTGAAAGCAGGTTTGGGCCCAGAGCAAACAGCCATTCTCCCTGGCCAACAGGCACTCAAGTATTTGCTACAGCTTCTGGGCTGGCCAGGGAGACGCTACAGAGAGGGAGAGAACAGAATGGGGAATGAGAGGTACAGGGGCGGAGGGAATTGCTAGAGAGAAGCAACAAGGAGTGAAAACAGAAAGCAAGGCCCAGAGAGAGATAGGATACAAAACAAGGGATGAAAAGATGGATGGATGCCTGGCCTTGGTGTTACTCAGGAGTTACTGAGGGGGTTACTCAGGAGTCCTAGGTTCATGTTTCTGGCTCTGCAACACAGTCATGTGACTTGCCCAAAATCCGAGCCTTGGATCCCTGTTTGGCAAGCAGGGATCATACCCTCCTCTGACTTGTCTGTTTAGACTGGAAGCTCTTCGGGGCAGGGACAGCACCTGACTTGACTAGGGATCTCTAGACTAGGGATCTCTGATGCAAATAATAAAAGGACAGAGGGAGAACAGAAAAGCCAGCAGACAGAAGGCAACAGAGTCAGATACAACACATGGGGGCACAGCAGGCCAGACAGGAGGACAGTTTGCTTCCCCAGTGCCAGGAAGATGAGATGAGGGTGGAAGGTATCCTGAAGAACGCTAGGAATTTCTAAGAAGCGTAACCCCCTGGGCTTTCAGGGCACCAAGCTCTTCCAGCTCCCCTCCCACCTATCCAGCCACTTCCAGCATTCCCTTCAGGACACCCACCAGCTCCTGGCCCCTCCTCTTCTTCCATACTCTCCCCCACAGTAACCTCCTGGCTCCAACTCTGCCTCCTCTCCCCGGCCTGGGGTCTGTCTTTCCAACACTGGTCAGCTGGCACTAAATAGTGAGCAGTTGAGCTCCCAATAGTCACCCTGCCCCAAAACATTTCTTTGCCACTATGACTAGCCCACTGTCCTCCTCGCTCAGGATCAGACGCTCCATCATCTTCAACTCTTCATTTTCCTTCTGAACAGCCCAGCTGCTCTCAACAGCAGCACAGCAACTAAGGGTTCTCTGGAAACATGCCACATTTGCTGTTTCAGGCTGGGGGCTACGATGGGAGGAAGAGGAAAGGCAGGAGAAGAGAGGCATAGAAACAATCTTACCTAGCAAGCCTCATGCAATACGTCTGAGAAGAGCTTGCATGTCAAGACCACCACGAAACAGGCACAGCAAAGTATGGCATCTTCCACCCGGCAATTATCTAAAGACATCTTTGATGTCAAGCTTTAAGACCCCATATTGTAAGAAATCCAGCAAGCAGCGACCTCAGCTTAGTAACTGCCCCAGTGCCTCTAAAATCTAGTCTCTGAAGTTTGGCAACTTAGTAGACTGAGGAACGGAGGGAGTCATTGCTCCAGCTGGAGCCAAACGTAGCACGGACAGATGTCCCACAAGCTTCCTCCTACATAGCCCTGCACAACGCTATTAAATCCTGACCTTAAAAGTATAATCCCTGCTGTTCCCCTCCTGGCTCCCCACACTGCTGGGAGTGCACTCCACTCCCAGACTACTGCTAGCCCAATATATGTTGGACCATAAATATTCTCTCTCCAAATGCTCTCAGCAAGCCATCGGCAGATCTCGGTTAGAATTGTAGCTGGAGGAAAGCAAGACTCTGCATATAGACTATTTGGATAAAGCACATGTATTAACCTGCTCCTCCACTACCTGAGACAGCAGTCACTCTTAAAAGGTTCGTTTCAACCCAGAACCCTTTGCTCCAAGGTAGTCAATCATCTTATCCTGTTGCAGTCTCCCTGCGATTAGAGTCAAGTCCACACTCCGCCTGCTGTTAGAAGTTTTACAGCCATGGAAAGTATATACTAGAATGATGAGGCAGCTGGGAAGCTCAGGTTCCAACTGTCCTTCAAGCTACTTTTCTCCTTTCTTAATCAGCATGACACCTATTTCTGTATCACCTGCAGTTAATTTACATCAGCCCCTCCTGTCCTGGAGACCCAAGTGGTTTCCTTCTCATTCAGAAAAGGCCCCCTCAGATAAGGAGTGTTCCGGGAAGGAAGGGGGAAAAAAATAAAGTCTCTCATCACACTGTGTCCTCTCCCAGTACTGCTCTTATTTCTGAGCAAGCTTTAACCCTAAATCAGCTGACACAGAACATGCCTTGTGGGTCACCACAGTGGCCTACAGGAAGTTCATTGCCCCAAGCTGCAAGGAAGGCAGGTTTGACCTGAGGCGAGGCAGTCACCTAAAGCTAGCACACTGCTGCGGAAGTGCTGCTTCTAGTTTCCATGGTAAAGGCAAGATCCACAGCAGCATCTAACAAAACTGCATGATCCCCCTTCTCAATGGGGAGGGGAGTTTTGCTGAAAAGATGTGTGAGCCAGGTTATCAGGATGGGGGCAGGAGGACTACTCCTAGAGCAGAGGTTCTCAAACTGGGGGTCAGGATCGCACAGGGGAGTCACAACGTTAATACCTGGGGGGGGGAGTCACAAGCTGTCAGCCTCCACCCCAAACCCCGCTTTGCCCTCAGCATTTATAATAGTGTTAAATATCTAAAAAAGTGTTTTTAATTTATAAGGGGTGGGGTCACACTCAGAGGCTTGCTGTGTGAAAGGGGTCACCAGTACAAAAGTTTGAGAACCACTGTGCTAGAGGTTAGAGAGAGGTGTAAGCATTCATGTGAAACTAACATCATAGTTCAAAGGGCCAAAATCCACTGAAGGCTGGGATGAATTTATCCTCCAAAGCGTTCGTTTAAGCTTCTGGCATTAAGTGAGTGAAAGAGAGAGGCTCACACAGAAAAGGAAGTGGAATGATATTCTGCAAGGCTTCGAGAAGGGACAGCACAGGGAAGATAACTGCAGAGAGAAAGCAAAGCCTTTGGGAAGGTGCAGGCTTGTGCCCGACCCCACCATCCCTAACCCAAATAATTACCTCCCCTGCATAGAAAGAATGAAGTGAGCAAAAAACATAGGTGCCCAATAGAAGAGCAAGGAGCAATCTCCTTTATGCTTAGCTCAGCTTCAGCCAAGTCATTAAAATGGGGTCCTGCCCAAAAGGCAATTAGCATAATTTCAAATCCAGTCAGTAATGCAGCTTGATCTCCCCCACCCCCCAGATCGTGGGCAGATTCATTTCCAAATTCTACCCACACCCACCAAAACAATTGGTGATATTTTTACAAGCAGCATCCTATCCACTCTCAGAACAGGCAGATGTAAATGGCAGTGGCGAGGGAATTGTTGGTGTATGTACTGTAAACAATAAAGACAATTGTCAGCCTGGGGATCAAAGAGAAACTCTTCCAACAAAGCAATCTGACTGTAATTACACAGCAATCAGCTGCACCACCTACTCTGCATGGCGCATCTAGAAACAAACCATTAGTGGAGCAGGAGCCTGACATGCTATTTGAGGCTCACATCAGGGATGTTCTCTATACAAGAAACAACATAGTTATGTTATCCTGCTCTCCAGTCAGCGTTCAATTCCTCCCCCTGGAATTTTCCCAGAGCATACCTCGCTGCTCTTCTCTTTTGAAGCCCAGGCAGATCTGCCCATCGTGACTTGACATCTACATTTCTGGATTAAAGATTGCACAGTAGCAGGAAGCACAAGTGGTCAATTTCCATGCAATCAGCAAGAAGGAGAACCACTAAGACGGTTTGGAAAAGCACTGACAGGAGAAAGAGGGTTTCCCTCTCATCCACACAGAGAATGTTCTCAACTAAAAGCAAAAGCCATCAAGTTATTTCCTCATCACTTACAGAGAGTCAAGACAAGAACATTCAGTCCCTTCTCTGACCATACAGGCAAGTTTACCCAAGAACTGTCCCTCTGAAGTCACTGGGGCTACCAAGTGCATAAAGATAAGCATGTGTGTAAGCATCAGCAGAGTCTAGCCCTTTGAGGTCAGGATTCTACCTCCAGAATTGAAGTGGAGGAGCCATTTCCACCATTATTATGGGTTTTCTCCTTGTCTGGTTTGGACACGGAAGGCTGAGGGGCTGATATTCCTTCCAAAATTAAGGTGCTGTTCAGGTCTCCGGAAAGACCTTCATAATTTGAATTCTGTGTCAGATGCCAGAGCTCTTTTCTGTCAGTATTCTCCAATGCCTGTGAGATGACATGCAGCACCAGTGCTCTGAACACCCCTCCAAATTAGTCACCCTCCACAGGCAATTTGTACTTAGTAAACTGCCCTCATGACGCCAGCTTGCCCATGTGTGGGCAGCTCTGAGCCACTGACAAGCATTTCCCTGTAGCTGCTCTGACTTTTCCACCTGACCAGGGACTTGAACCCTGGACCCCCAGATTAAAAGTCTGATGCTCTATCGACTGTTAGGTAGTTTGCTTTGCGCCGGCCTGACACACACGACCCCACCTCTCACTGCTTCACAGCATCTCTAGATGATACTTAGTATCTCCAGTACAGATGATACTTAGTACAACTTCGACTAACAGACATTGCCCACTACTTACTCTCTCCCTCCCACCCCACAACTCCATGCACCATATACATGGGTCACCTAGGTGCATGGTCAGCTTTAACTGGCACTACCGAGCACAGCCTCTATGCGGGGCACATACCACCTGGTTCATACTTTCCCCAACATAACCCTCCCCTTGCACAGTACAACACTCAGGCTGTCTCACTGCACCCCTGTTCTGCTGCATGCACCTGCAGCCCCAGATTCATCCCCACCCTGGAGGTGGCTACCCCTGGGCTTTAACCCCCAGTGCAGCCTCTGCCTCCACCCCGGTGCCTGCAGACACCTGTTACCCCCTCCATGCAATTGACACTGCAGAGGGCTCCCGAGGGTGCACTGTCCCCTTGCAGCCTCAGGCAGACACTCACACCCATTCCCCCAGGGCAATGCCCCCCATGCATGTGCCCCCAATCCCCAGGCAATGCCCCCCATTCACACACACCCCCAGGCAATGCCCCCACACACATGCCCCCAATCCCCGGGCAGTGCCCCCCATTCACACACACCCTGAGCAGTGCCCCCCACGCACGCACACACACACACCCCAGCCAGTGCCCCCCATACACATGCCCCCAATCCCCGGGCAGTGCCCCCCATTCTCACACACTCCAGGTAGCACCCCCCACGCACGTGCCCCCAATCCCCGGGCAGTGCCCCCCATTCTCACACACCCCAGGCAGCACCTCCCGTGCACATGCCCCCAATCCCCAGGCAGCGCCCCCCATTCACATACACCCCGGCCAGTGCCCCCCACACACTCGCCCCCAAACCGCGGACAACGCCCCCATTCACGTACACCCTGAGCAGTGCCCCCTGTGCACGCGCCCCCAATCCCCAGGCAGCGCCCCCCATTCACACACACCCCCGGCCAGTGCCCCCCCCACGCGCCCCCAATCCCCGGGCAGCGCCCCCCGTGCACATGCCCCAATCCCCAGGCAGCGCCCCCCATTCACACACACCCCAGACAGCACCCCCAATCCCCACACACCCCGGCCAGTGCCCCCCCCCACGCGCCCCCAGTCCCCGGGCAGTGCCCCCCATTCACACACACCCCGGCCAGTGCCCCCCCCCACGCGCCCCCAATCCCCGGGCAGCGCCCCCCGTGCACGCGCCCCCAGCTGAGCGCTCACCGGCAGCCGCCCGGCGCTCACTAGCCCCGCCCCTCCATCTTGCTTTTCCGGGTGCCGGTCACGCGACGCCCAGTCACGTGACGCTCGGCTCAGCTGACTCCCTCCCGCGGCTCTCTCACTGCCCCGCCCGGCGCCTCCAGCCTGCGCGTGCGTAGTAGGAGGTTGCTCTGCCCCCTGGCGGCCGGAGCTGGCACTGCGCAGGCCGAGCGAGCTGGGCCAGCCGCAGCCCCAGCCCCGGGAGGGATCCAGGAGCAGAGCCCAGGCCAGGCTGCTGCGCGGCGCTGGGCCAGCTCAGGGCTCCCTCTGCTGGTTCCCCTGCCTGGCCGGGCTGGTGCTGGGGGGCTGCTCCCGGGCATGTAACCCAGCCCTCCCTGCAGTCAGTGGGAAAGGCACATGCAGCATGCTCCCCAGGCCCTGCTGCTGCTGGCCTCCCCATGCCTGGAAGGAACAGTCAGGCCGCTGCCCGGGGCCGGGGCCGGGGTTCATCTCTTTGCAGGGTTGGGTCTTTGCCCACTGGGGTTCGACAACCTCGAGGCTTCGTGGTTCCAAGCTTTTCCCCACACCCAGGGGTCGGGGGGATGAGACACGTCTTTGGTTTGGCAAGGAAAGCTGAGATGCTGCTGGGCGTTGGTGTCACTCCAGGACCTGCTCCACAGAGTCAAGACTTGGAAATGCTGTCCCCCCCTGCTGCGGGGGGTGCAGCTTGGAGCCAGAACTCGACAGGAGGAGAAATACCCACTGACATCAGCGATGTGTTTCCAGGAGCTGCAGGTTTAGAGTGCTGGGCTTGTGAATCCTGCATCAGCCTCTCACCTAAATGCTGTCACCCCAGCGCTCACCTGGCTATAACAAAAGCCACCACTACACTTGGCACGTTTCACTGTCAAGGGCTCAAAGAAAGAAGTGTGCACCACGGGCACATACCCAGCCTGGGGCCTGTGTCTGAGCAATACCAATGATGGGTTATGGGGGGGAAAGCATGCACGGGGCAGCCTGGCTAATGGTATGTTCTGGGCAATGCTGGTCAGAGCCTGAGTTGCACCAAGTGACACCTGAATCGGAGAATCTGTGGAGTAATGACCCTGGGACATGCGTCAGAGCAGGGGCACAGTGGTCTGGGGAAATGTCTAGTAAGAGCAGCTGCTGGGAAATGCTGCCCCATACGGGGAAGCTGGGGGAGAATTCCTCCAGGCAGTCTGATAAATGTTAATTGCCTGACAACGCAGGGCCCTTCCGAGCCCAGCGATGTATTAATTGAGGGATTTTGCACCTCCTTACTGAGATCCTTTGATACAGCTGTGTGGGTGCCCAGGACAATGGAACATTGCAGGTTCAGCGTGAGATGCACTGACAGCAGCATGGGATAGGAGGGGTGGGCAAACTTTTTGGCCTGAGGGCCACATCTGGTTATGGAAATTGTATGGCGTGCCATGAATGCCCACAAAATTGGGGGTTAGGGTGTGGGGGGCGGGGCGAGGGCTCCGGCTGGGGGTACAGGTTCTAGGGTGGGGCTGGGGATGAGTGGTTGGGGGTTCAGGAGGGAGCTCCAGGCTGGGACCTAGGTGTTCAGAGGGTGGGAGCGGAATCAGGGATGGGACAGGAGGTTGGGGCACGGGAGGGAGGTCAGGGGTGCAGGTTCCAGGCAGCGCTTACTTCAGGCAGCTCCCAGAAGCAGCAACATGTCTCCTCTCCAGCTCCTATGTGGAGGCGCTGCTTCCGGGAGCCATGCAGAATGAGGCAAGGCCCAGACCTCGCTTCCTGACTGGAGCACTGGAGTGGAGCAAGCCCCAGATCCCACTCCCCGGTGGGAGCTCGCGGGCTGGATTAAAACATCTGGGGGGCCAGATGCAGCCCCCCAGGCCATAGATTGCCCACCCCTAGGACAGGAACTTAGACCAGCCAGGGAATCCACTATCACTAGCTCCAGCCAGTGCTGTCAGACCATCATGGTCATCAAACCAACTCACCAGATTTTCATTTACATTTAAAATAAATAAAATCACCAGTTCTAATTTTACCAAAGGCCCAAGAATCACTGCCAAGGACTCAGCCCTCTAGTTAAAAAGATTTATTAAGCACTCATTGTGGCACCAGCACTAATAGCCGCTGCCTCCCAAAAAACCAGCAGGCTTCAGCTAAGCAGTAAGGATGCAGGAGTCGGCAAGACGGTTAGTGCTTCTCCGCACAGAACAAACCAGAGCAAAACCCACTGGCTGTTAGGACATCGTATAGCGTAGCAAGCTTAGGAAGCAGAAAGGTGACCAAAGGTCTTTGTCTCTTAAACCTGTCATGAGAACACAGACTGTGCAAAACATAGTGATTAGCATTGGGTTAAAGCACAATCACACCAGCCCATGGACTGTGGGCATTCAGTAGTTAAGGCTTATAAAGTGCTTTGCAGATCAGCCCTACACAGCTGCTAAGTAGTAGTATTAGGGTGTCATACCCAGGTATCACAGATGTAATACAGAGCAGGATGAGCAGTGGCTGTCACGTGCATGCTCAGAGGGTAGTAATAGAATACATGGTGATGTACCACAACAGCACAGGTGTGCACTGCTGATGTCATCCACACCTGCCTTGCATGAAATAATACAGGAGAGGGTGTGTGGTGACAGTGTCTTATCCACACAAATCGACTGTAACAATACAGGGTACAAGGCGGGGATGGCATGGCACACACATGCACCTCAGCTGCAATAGCACGTGTGCAGTGATGGTGTAAATTGACTCACCCCTCAGGTGCGCTAACACAGCAACGGTTGTATACATAAAAACGAGGAGTCCAGTGGCACCTTAAAGACTAACAGATTTATTTGGGCACAAGGTTTCGTGGTTTAAAAAAAAAACACACTTCAGATACATGGAAGAAGTTCTCCATGCATCTGAAGAAGTGAGGTTTTTTACCCAAATAAATCCGTTAGTCTTTAAGGTGCCAATGGACTCCTTGTTGTTTTTGTGGATACAAACTAACAGGCTACCCCTCCGATGGTTGTATGCATACAGCTCCAGTGCAATAATATGGGACGGGGTGTTCAGTGATTGGGTTAGGTATTCTACACACATCCTAGGGTCAGCTGCACTGAACTGGATCTGCAGGTGCAATGTCAGCCCTGCATGTGAATTGGGAGGCAGGGACTTAACAGTGCTGATAAAACACCACCCAAGCAATTTGATCCCGTACCCACTGAAATCAACGGCAAAGCTCCCATTGACTTAACGGTGCAGAACCGCACCCAAAGTGAACAAATCAACAGCCCATAGTACACCAGATTAGGGTCCTGACTCCCTATTTCCAGGGGCACATCCTGAGCTATAACAATTTACGCCAAACAGAGACTCTTCTCCCTAAAGCCTGTCAAGACCGATGAACCACGTCCTGTAGAAAGAGTCTGATCAGCACATTTTCGGGTGCACCAGTCCTTTTCTGTAGCTGCTAAATATGCCGGCTGCAAACTTAAGAAGTTCTAAACTCATTTGTTCCTCTGCTCAGGACATGGCAGTGTGACCGCCTGCCTCACCATGGGTTAGCACCTTTAAGAAATGGTCACTCTAACGTGTTCGAGAAGTTCAGAGTCGGGCGATTTTCAGTTTCATAATTACACTGCTTGGAATCCTCATCAGCCAATCAAATTGTTCCTTTGGTTTAAGCCATTCCAACCACATCGTTTTTAGAGGAAGAGAAGCCCAGAGCAGAATGAGTCATTTGGTCCCCTGGGAGTGAGAATATTAGTACATCGCTTTCTTGGTTTGTTCCTCTTTTCTTTTTTCAATGCAGACATGGGAGAGAGATCATGTCCATGCCATTGAAGATCTGTCTCTTTGACTGGTGATGCCCACCCTCCCGGCTCACCTTATATTACCATAAGCAATGATTTCTTCAGAATGGACCTGGTCCAGCATAGTCCTGTTTAGGAAGGTTATTTGTTGTCAGAGAATTGAGTGCTAGCTGTACAGCTCTTCGTGTTGACAGGTTTCCTGCTGCTGCTGCCCAGGTTGATTCAGAAACATAAGAAGTGCCACCCCAAGATAGACCGATGGTCCATCTAGCCCAGTATCCTGTCTCCAGCAATGGCCAGTAAGAGTGAACATGTCATCTCTCCAGTCAAGTCTCAGGGCACACAGGCCTGGAGGGGGCTTACATGTGCCTCTCTCCAGTCCAGTGTTGGGGCACACATGCCTGGAGGGGGCTTGCACCCTCAAAGTATACAAGATGGCACTCCTGACCGACAATCGACCCCCACATTGCAGAGAGGGGCAGTCAGCTCTAAGCCTCTTTTCCTTTTTCCAACTGACTGTTTACAAGAATTATTTCTTTCTGTTTTCTTCCTTCAGTTTTGTTTTCTAAAATTCCCTGTGTGATATTTAAAAAAAACCCAGACAAACAAAAACAGCCCCACACCCCAGCCAACAGATGGCAAAACCCCCTGGGACAGTAGAGGTTAACTAGGCCACTCAATGGGTGGAATATTATGATACCTCATTTTGTTTACACCAGTCAGCTGGAGGGCTACCGGGCCCTCCCATTGTTACTGACTGGAGGGGGGCGGGGGGAGAAGGAGGCATTAAGCAACACGAAAAATGCAATTTCATTACATATGTGGGGAAATAATCAAACTAGATCCTCCGCCCCAGGCTGGTTTGTAGCACAGTGATACAACTCTCTCAAGGCAGGAGTGCGCACAGGGGACATTCTGGCCTGGAACGCAGCTCCGGAAAGCTGGAGCCACCACTACGATATGACAGAAAGACTCAGCGTTGGACCCGAGCCACCAGTTTAACCTGATATTTCCTAGGATCAGAGAAGTCTGGGGCAGAAGAGACCCATACGGCCATCCAGCACACAGCGCTGCAGTGCAGGGCGTTCCCCAGCAAAGCGCAGCTGGGAATCAAACAGCAACTGTGATGGACAGTTCTGTTTAGTGCTGAGTGCCTCCCTACAGGCCTGAAATCAACGGGGAGTTTATTGACTTCAGGGAATCAGCCCAAAGCTGGCATGGTGAATAGTGCGCAGCCGACCAGGACCAGGAGAGGGGTGGAGGGAAGGGATCTAAGCCCCGCTGGGAAACGCAACAAGTGGGGCTGCAATTGTAGGGACTGCAACAAAGACTCAAGTCTCCTTGCTAGGAGCCGGACCCTTGGAAAGGCTCCTGTTGACTTCAACAGACTTTGAATCAGGATCAGGAGGGACCCAAACCGTCGGCCAACCTTGCCCACCTCAAAGTCCACACTGCACAGAAGACAAAGACCTCCCCCCCCCATCCCCCCTCTTATTGGCCCTTTTTCTGAGTGGGAGAAGGGCAAATAGAGGTGGGAAAAGGGCAAGCAGCAGCTGTGTGAGGGCAGGCAGCAGCAAGAGGCAGCGGAAGGAGGAAGAGAGCTGCCAACCGGCTCCGGTGTGTGTCTCTGCCAGAGAGAAGAGAAAGGAAATGCGTCAGTCTGCAGCGGGGGGTGGGCTCGTGGTCAGGCAGGGCTGGCCAGCCTCACTCAGAGTGGAGGGACAAGGCCACCTGGACACAGGCGAGCTGCTTGCCACCGCTGCTCAGGACAACCTGGACGCGGTAGTCACCATTAGTCAGCCAGGAGGGCAACTGTGTGGTGGGCAAGTAGAACTCACTGGATGGCAGGGAGTAGGAGCCCTATGGAGGGAAACAGATGCCAAGACGTTAGCACACAGCAGCTCCCACCTCACCCCCCCACCAGCCTCTCCTGCCCCAAGGTACAAGCCCACTGAGGGGTGACCCCCACCAAGCTTTAGGCTTCTACCCCCATCTGCTCCCTGCCCTGCACCTCTTGTGGAATCTCAGTCATTCTCAAGATGAACAAGTCAAGCATGTTCGAATATCCAGAACTACTGATCACTAATTACTTCCCCACTGGTGCTCTTTGCTGCCCACCCATCCCTGGGGGCACCCTGCAGCCCACTGCCCGGTGATTTCCAGATCAGCCTTTCTGCTTGGTTCAGAGACCTCAGCACCTCTGGGTTTCCGAGACTTCCCCAGGCCAGAGCGAGTCCAGGGGCCTTTGGGACAGTGTTTCCCAGCAAGGTTACAAACAACCCCGAGGTGGCAGCAGCGATCAAAGTGAGCTGACACCGGATCAAATCCGTCTAGAACCATCCTTCTTAGGCCAGTCAAAGCGCAAGAAGATCCAGTGATCACACAGTGACTGAGCCCCCACCCAGAGACTCCCTCACTCCCAGCCTAGCCCACAACTCCAGGGGCCTTCCTGCACTGCTGACCTACAACAGCTGCAGAATGCCCCCAGGGATGGGGAGGCAAAGCCCAGATCCCCCTGGCACAGGCCTGCTGGACCCAGACTCTGCCTGATTTCCCACTGCCTTGCACCGGGTGTGCAAAGTGGGTGCTTCAAATTGGGTCAGAACAAGTCCATCTAGTTCAGGGCCCTGTCTCCACTAACGGCCAGTTCCTCTGATCTGACCCACGGGCTGCAAGGCAATGGAGAATCCAGCCAGCTGACACACTGCCCTCTAACTCCTCCTTCTCTCAGCTGCGGGTTCTATTCCCTCTCCTCCAAGTGCTCACAAAGCCCCTTCCCCAGCACCCAGACAGCTGACTGAGAGGGCAAGGGGAGAGGAGGGCTGTTGTGCTGAGCAGGGGTCCTGGACTTAGGGGTTGTGACCACCCTGCCCTTTCCATGTGACCAGAGGCTCCCTACTGGCTCGTGGCTAGACGGGAAGCAGAGGGTCCTGACAAGGAACACGGGGAGAGCGGCTGGCTTAGCGCTTACCTTTTGGAAGGGGCAGTGGCAGGGGATGCCGTAGCTGAGCAGAGGCTCGGGACATGGTGATCCAGGGGGGATGACGTTGTCCAGGATTCCACAAAGGCCATCATATGTGCAGCTCCCGATCTGGTCCACGCAGGGGATCTTCAGCCACATGTCAACTATCTTCTTTTCCACGGTAAACACTGCCTGGGACAAAGGGTTGCACACATCACATACCAGAGAATCTCAGCTGGTTCGGTCTCCCCTCCACCCTTCTTCTGCTCCAGAAAGCCTTCCTCTGCAAGCTTGGCATACACCAGCTTTTCTGACCAATCGGTCCATGCCCCGTCTTGGTCTCTCTTGGTGGTTTTCGATTGTTAGCTCCTCCAGGCTGGAAAAGCACATCCCTAAACTGAAAGCACTGGTACTGCTCCAGACTGACAGATCAGCAACCAGCCCTATGTCTGCAAAGTGCTGAGTTCTTAGGGCACAATGCAAGAGATTTTTAGGAACAATAACACCTGGGGAAACCTTCCCCGGACTGCAGATTTCCTATTCAGAACAGCCCAATGGAGACTCATTCTCTTTAATTCTGTTCCCGAAAAAACACATGACTCTACCCAGATTCTAAACCCTCACTATCTCTCTGTGGCACCCCTAACACAGTGGGACCTCGATCTAGGCAACTTCCAAGCATTACTACAACACAAACATGAAATAAGAGCGATGGGAACAGCAGTAAAGGCTGCAAAGTCTTGCCCTTGGAGGTGCCAGCACACAGCTCCCGCCGAACTCCAGGGCAGAATTTGACCCACTCTGATTCTTCGGCATGAGCAGCAGCGTGATAAAACCACCACAAGGAGCAGCAGAAAGTTGATCCAGAGCCACATTCCACTAAATAGAAGCAGGACAGAAATGTACTGTCCTGGGCAGCAATTCCCATTTTGCCTTGCCAGCTGTTTAGCACTGCTGCAGTTGCCCGGCTGAGGGACAGGAGGCACTTGGGAGACCGAGGTGAAAGGAGGGCTGGTTCTTCTGTAACTTCTGCAATCGCAGCTGTGTCCTTGAGTCAGCCCTGGTTTCTTCCTGCCCCAGCATCCCCAGTGAATCCAGCAGCCATCCCTCTGCCTGCTGCAGCCAGGACAGGTCACGCCCTGCATCCTCGTTGAGCCCAGAGGTAGCTGGCATGCCAGGCTAGCAAAGAGGAATTCCCACTGGCTCAGCCCAGCGCTGGCAGTGACCTGCCCAGATGGAAAGGGCAGGGGAGAATCAGGCCTGCTATCACTCACTACGCACACTCTTGGGAAAGAACACTGGTTCCGCAGGCGGGGCGGCCTGCTGGTTAACACCCTGCATCAGAGACCGGATGGGAGAGTCCTGCCCCTGCAGGGCAGGGCTCAGGGCAGAGCAGGTGTAACTTCCCCTATCTGGCCAAGCCCTCGCCCGCCACGCTGACACGAAGAAGGGCGGGCCGGGACTCGCAGTATCACTGATGGGAAGGGAGCCCTGCAGCGAGGCCTGCCTCCCACACCATGATCCAGCTCGCACGGCAGGGGAACTTGGTGAATTAGAGCCACCAGCAGCCCTTCCGCTTTCAGCAAGGCTGAGGAACAGCTGAGCCAGCCGCTGCAGCCTTCGCCATAGCCCTCAGGCCCCCTCCAAGGGGCACATGCCTGCAACGGCCACCCCTCAGCCATGTTTGCAGCCTGGGCAGTGCGTGTCTCTAATCACTAAAGACCAGACCCTCTGCCGGGGGTCCCAGGAAGGCGTGTGGGCTCAGGAGGGCCCAGCTCCCCAGCTGCAGCGGGTGCTGTGCACATGCAGAGGAGCTTTAAGGAAGGGATTTTGTTAGTTATCAGCATCTCCACAATCAGGAGCCTAGTCTGGCATTTGGGGGTGGGTAATGGGTCTGCTCCCCCTGGCCAGTATTCTGGGGATGGGGGTCACCTGATAGAGAGGCATCTCCCACCTGCCCCTCTGCATCTCCTAGTGTCCTATCCCTCCCCCTCTTCCTCTTCTCTCTTTTCAATTTTCAGGGAAGGTTTCCCCTTGTCTCTTCCCCTCCTCCTGACCGTAATCTGACTCCCCCACTCAGGATCTCTGATTTCTCTGCTCACCAGCATCCCCCTTCTCATTGCTTCTGTGTTCCCTCCTTCCTCTCGCTCTCTCCTCCTGTGTTTCCTCATTCTCTGAACACCCCGTTGTGGCCTTTAGCTCGGTGAAATCATTCCCCACCCGGGCGAAGAAAGATCAGGGAAACGGCCCCCGTTGGAGCTCACCACATCTAAAACCCTCGGCCTTACTCTCAAAGGTGCTGAGCGCTCAGCAGCTCCCACTGGCTTCGCTGGGATCTGCAGGTGCCCAGGACTTGCCAATCAGGCCATGGCAGTTTCGGTGCCTGCCTTCCTCAGATTTGGCTGCGTTCCCTCAGAGGTGAGTCCGAGACTCATTCATCACCCCAGCCTAACACAGACGCCGCCAGGTTGCTCCAGGGAGCGGGAGGTGGGAGCAGCTTGGATCTTACCCAGTTCCACTTCGCAGTCCAGGCCCGTGGGGTGCGGAGAGGGGTGGGAAGTCACAAGGGAGTGACTACACACAAATAAATGGGCTGCTTTAACTTTCCTGAAGGAAAGGGAATAGTTATTGTGGTACAAGCACCTTTCTGTCCATATAACTGCATCCGTCCTAGGGGTTGCACTGACCCATTTTAGTGAAAAGTTGCTGCCCAACAGTCAGACCATGCACAGACCAAGCCAGCCTTCGGTCTCCCAGCAGCAAATATTGCTATGAATAAGAAACTCTGGGTCCTGGAAACTGACTGCAGCAGTGGAAAGTCTGGGGCCGGAAACATGCCCCAGGTCTAGCAATCCCTGTTTATTCACACCTGTTGGGCATTTCAGAGAACTGAAAGGCCGCCAGGGCCAGGTGTTGTGGTGGCTTTGGGCACGTTCTTTGCCAAACACTCCACAGCATGTTAATAGGCAGATCCTGTGTCTGAAGAGACCTCTCTGGCGGGCTTGCCTTTTTCACATACCTTCAGAGGTGAGCCGATGTCAGCTTTACTGGAAGCCGCCGCGCTGACTTTCAGGTCCCCGGGGATGTGGATCGGGTCCGGAGCTATGGACAGACTCTCAATCACAAAGGGATCGGTTCCATTGCCACAGTTCTTCCATGAGAAGCCACCAAGCTACAGGATTGAGCGAAGGAAAGGATTAAACCATCTCTGCACTCTGCTGAGCTGGCAGCAGCTGCAGAGTGACAGCCCCTCAGAATTCTATTGTGGGGGCAGAGAACTCCATCCATTTCTTTGTCTCTCTCTCTCTCTCTCTCTCACACACACACACACGGAAATGAGCTTTTCAGACATGCAGTCAAATGCTGAAGAAATAGTAACACTGTACTAACATCTCAGGAGGAGACTTTCAAAAGCTCCCAAGGGATTTAGGAGCACAAATGCCATTGCCTCTAGGATCCTAAATCCATGGGGCATTTTAGAAACTCTCCTCGGGCAATAATTATAAAGCCTTTTAACACATTTGAGCCCAACGCATACTCCTCTACTGGCATTTCCAAGCTTCCTAGTCAACATGCATCTCCCAGATTTAACGTGCGCCTAGAAATAGCACATTCGCCGCTGACATCACCAATAAACACCAGACTCTGAAACTCAGAGGGCTTGTTTTATTAAGAGATTCTGAACTGAGTAAATATGGCCTAGTCTACATACACAGTAGCACCAGTGTAATTGAAGGTGTGGTTTTATACTGATTTAGTTAAACCAGTGCAGCTTTGTGTGTGGACAGTCTTAAACTGATTTAAATCTGGTTTAATACCAGGTTAGTTGGTGTGGGTAAATTAATAGGAGCAAGCTAAACCACCAGAAGAGTATCTACAGTGGTTTGCCATATGGACTTATCTACATACAGAAGTTGTCCCAGTTTCACTTAAATCGGTTTTGTTACACCAATGCACCAACTTTTGTGCACAGACTCTTATATTAGTTTAAAACTGGTTCAATCAGTTCAGCTTGTACCAGTAAATTTAATACAAATTACACCAATATAAACCAGATTTAAACTGGTATAACAGCATCCATGCACAAAGATGCACTGGTTTAACTGAACTGGTATAAAGTCACACCTCCAATTCAAACCAACACAACTTGGTGTGCATAACTGGGGCTAAATCAAATTACAACCAATTTCATTCAAACAAGTGAAACTTCTGTGTGTAGACAAACCATTCGAAATCAAAGTCTATTTATCCACAGGACAGGTACAGCAGAAGCAACAACAGTTTAATTGGGCATCCCCTCACATAGACTCATCAGCATATCTTGCTCCCATATTGGGACAGACTGGTTCTGCGGGGACAACCCCCTGATTTACAGTCGGTTCCATCTCACTGATGTCAGTGGGATTGCCAACATGTCACCAAGAGGAGAACTTGTCCCAGTAGCCCACCTCTGTCTAGTCCTAGTAAATTCCAGCATGTAGCATTCTGCTGGAGTGGGTATATATCTATAGATTCACACCTCCAATATCAGAACATAAGAATGGCCACAGTGGGTCAAACCAATGGTCCATCTAGGCCAGTATCCTGTCTTCCGACCGTGGCTAGTGCCAGATGCATCAGAGGGAATGAACAGAATGGGGCAATTACTAAGTGGTCCATCTCCTGTCATCCAGGCCCAGTTTCTGGAAGGTTTCAGGCCACCCAGATCATGGGCTGCTTAGGATTTCCATGGAACATCGTGTGCTACTTACTCAGAGTGCTTAAGTCTGAGTCATGGATAACTCTGCTCCTTCAAAATAACATTTCTCCAGCCACATCAAAGGCACATGTCCCCAGGAAGGGACAAAAGTGCAGTCATGTTTGAAGCTTTATCACTAAAGCTATTTACTTAGCTTGGGTGCAAACATGTGTCTGAGCAAGCAAGAGACAAGGTTTCGTCCTCCTGGATAACTAAAGCAAGCCCAGCTCCCTGAGAGGGGACACTACTGAACTGTCCAATGTGAGCCCAGAAGGAGCATGAAGTAATTGCTCTGACAGATGGGGGCTATACAGGAAAGTAGGGAAATGCTGCTTCCACTGGAGTTATAGCCCAGGTAACGGGTAACTGGATGACCCTTTTCACTGTCACAGGGGTATAAAGTGGCCTCAGTATAAAAGCGAATCGGGCCCTCGGTATCAACTCAATGTTTGCTTTTGACTAGATGCTCTTGTATAATGGTCGGGCATACACTAAAACCCTGTCCTGGCAGCACGGAGCGGCTCTAGCCCTGGCATGGCCAGCCTGGGGGGTGGGGTTAACATCAGTGAGGTGTAATGCCAGCGTAGCAGCTCTTCCACACTATGGCTCCACCCTGCAAGCCAGCCCCAGATACCCCTGCTCCTTTCTGGGCTCCTTGGGGGTCACTGGCAACCGGCGTCATTTAGAACAGGCCTAAAGCTGCCAAATTTCAGGCTGAGACAAATCCAGAGCACGGCCCCATATAAGGAGAGCATAAAGGGAGGTAACAGACATCTCTGCACCTCCCTTCCCAAGCTGCACCCCTCAGCTGCAGTGAAGCTCTGGGCCATGCATCCATGTCCGTTCTGGAGCCTCTGTACATGCTTATCTGCCTAACCTCGAGTTTTTGGACAGAGCCTCTGGGTCTGGGGCAGTCTCTCACATGCACAGAACTCTCTCCAGCCTCTCACGACTTTGGCTGGTGAGCTGGTTGCTGCAAAAGCGGAACTGAGATTTAAAAGAACAAAATGAGAACTGAAAGTTGGGCAGGCCCCTGATAAGGCAGCACCTGTGCCCGGCCTCTGTGCTGGTTCTCCTGAGGTCACAGGCTGTTACTGCACAGAGTCAATAACAATGCAATCTATTGCCATGTCTGACTTACGGTCCACATGGCAAGGACTCCAGGTGGCGGGTAAGGAATGGGCAGCCATTAGGAACAGCTCAGGCCGCAGTTATCCATAGTATGCCGGTATGGCTGAGGGACCTTGGTGGACAAGCATCCGTGTCACCAAACCACCATTACTGAGACCCTCTCTGGCCATGGACACAGGCAGTGCCGGCTGACAGAAGGGCAAAGCCTGGTGGGTCTGATTCTTCACGTGGTGCCATCATTTGCACCCACGCAACAGGAGCTCAGCGCACTGCCCCATCAGGACGGCAGCAATTCACATCTGCTTGGCACAGGTGTAAACAACTCCACAAGGTGCAGGGATTCAGGCTCATTGTTAGAAGCACAGGGTTACAGGCTGTCAAGCAGCCCTGCTCCCACACATGGGCGGGCAAGCAAGCAGGGTGCTACGCTCATAGGAATCCAGGCCAGTGCTCACCACTGCTCTCCTGGGGACAGAAGTGGGTGTATAGCCCCATGCTGCCAAGGGCGACAGGTGAGTAAGCAGTGCCAGCCCTCATGCTAAAAGTCCCTGCTCCCCTTCAGCCTTCAGAAATAATAACGATGCAGAGCCGGCTCTTAGAAAGGGCTTTTTGTTAAAGCCACACTTGACTTTTCCTTCCAAATGGTTTGTTAATTTATAGCCCCAAAAAGGTTAAAAAAAAAAGTCAAAATCGAAACGCGTTGAAACGATCGAAACACGACGTCTCGACTGACCCGACAGAAATTCTATTCCTACTTTCAGTTTGCTAAACCGTTGGAGTTTTTGGCTCCTGGTCCCGATGCAGGAAGGGACCATTTTGGGAGACCTGGAAAATTCTGGCCAGGCAGGAAAACCATTTCCCACCCAGCTCTCTCACTCTGGCTGCTGCCAGGGGCTGGGACCTCGCTCCCCGCTCTCTGTCCACACAGGCCAGCCGACCCCAGGCAGCCAGGGCACTAGCAGGCTCTGACACTTGGTTCGTGTGGGCTAGTGCACATGATAAGGTGACCAGACAGCAAGTGTGTAAAATCGGGATGGGGGTGGAGGTAACAGGAGCCTATATAAGAAAAAGACCCCAAAATCGGGACTGTCCCTATAAAATCGGGACACCTGGTCACCCTACGTGAGAACCTGCCCCGCTGCACAGCCCCTGACCCGTCCCCGGGTGGGGTGAAGACCCCTTACCTTGCTCAGCCGCCTGGACTGAGGCCTCTCCACCAGGACGGGCTGCCCCCACCGGCCGCCCAGCACAGCTGGGCACAGCTGCAGGGCACAGAGCGCCAGGGCCAGCGCCTGCATCGCTGCTCTGCTGCGGGGCTGGAGCCGGGAAGGAGGCGGAGCGCGATCCGGGAGGCTCAGCTGGGGACGCCGGGGCAGCCGGGCTGATGCCGGGTCTCTGTGCCGGAGCCAGGCGGGCAGCGTAAGGCGGCGGCGGCGGCTGGCTCGGCAGTTCAGCCTTTGGGCTCGCTCGCCCCCGCTCCGCAGCCGCTGCCCGGCCTCCGCTCCCGCCTCCTTGCTGCTCGGTCGCTTCTCTCTTCCTCTTTCGCGTGGGTCTGGTTAACCCCCAGGCTGGAGGCGCAGGGAGCCGGGCCAGCGATGCAGGGAAAGGGGCCCTGCCCTCTGCCGGCAAGGACGGGCTGAGCTGGAGCAGCTCCCTTTATCTGCCCTGCCTCTCTCACCAGCAGTGGGGCTCCCCAGCAGCCCCCCTGCTGCTTTCCAGCAGCCCCCGCCATGGCCAGGCGCTGGCGGACACAGGACAAGCCGGGTCCTGCCCCAAAGAGTTTGCAATCTAAGTAGAAGATGAGCCCACAGGTGGGTACCGACAGACACACCAGGGTAGCACAGGGAAATAGTGCCCCAATGCTGGCAGTGATCTCAGCACACTGATTCCCCAAGGGCCCCTGCCAATGGCACTGCTGACAATCAGCCACCCAACCGTACAGGACTATCCGAATAGTCCTCCTGAGTGAGGCCAATGGCCCGCCTAACCCAGTATCCTGTCTCTAACAGGGACCAGTACCAGGTGCTCCAGAGGAACATGCATCATGGACACTTAAGGAGCCTGCCCATACGATGTTTTTTTCCTAGCCCCAGTCAATTAATGGTTGCTTTATCCTATATAATGTTACTATGGATGTTAGTCATATAAATCTCTAGTCCGGTTTTAAATCCTGCTAAACGCTTGGTGTCAATGATATAGAGTGGCAGTGAGTTCCACAGGTTAAGTGCATGGTGTATAAAAAAGTATCAGTTTCTCTACCTGAGGAGTGTTGGTATCTCCAAACCGGAGGCTTAGAACCCTTAACCAGCCCCTCCAGATCAGTCCAAAAGTGCCACAGAACTTTTCCCAGTGTGTGGGTTTGTTCCAGGCAAACAGAGGCAACGTGTCTGGGCAGCAATATACCAGTTAGGGAAGATGTGGAGAAGAGGGAGGGGCAGGTAGTGAGGATCCAAGTTTCCTAGAATCTGAGTGAACCAGGAGAGGATTTGAACAGGAAGGGGACAGTCCAGTTCTGTGCTCTGGGCTGAAGAGTTTGGAGCTTTTATTTTTTTTAACTTCTCAGTGCTTGAGGTACATACAGCAAAATGCATGTCCAGAATTCCAGCAGGCCCATCACCACTGTGGTGTCAAGGTGGGCACTCCAAGGCTATCTCATTCTGAGTGGGGGTCCAGCAGTGCCCA